>NC_135340.1:78403834-79028834 GCF_023851605.1 Tamandua tetradactyla
GCTTTAATCAGGTTCACCTGAGCTGGGGGTCTATTTTTAGTAGTCAGAATTTGTTAATTAATGCCACAATTGATGTTTTGTTGGGCTCAGCCCCTGCTGCTGGTAAAGTCTCTCTCCTTTCCTCTTTGGGAAGCAGCCTGTGGGGGAGGGGCACCAGCCACCGCAGCTTGGGGAATTCACAGTTCTGGGAGGGCTCGCAGCCAGTCCAGCTGGTCCAGACTGGGGTACACTGTGTGTCCAGTCACTGGTGTGGCCCCAAGAGCTGTTCTGTATTATTTCTGGTTTTTTAATAGTTGCTCTGGAGGATGAACTAAAATGCGCACATTGCTAAGCCGCCATCTTGGCCCAGAACCGCCTGTACTACTACTTTCACATTCCTATTTTACATGTAAAGAAACCCTAATGGTCACAGATGATGATTTGTTCAAGATCCAAGAACTATTAACAAATTAGTTATCCCTCACTTTCCTGTAGTTCCAAACTTAAAAAGCCTGTTATCCTGGGTCCAGTAGATCCAGATAGCCAGTATCTACTTGCTTTCATGTGGAACAATCAGCAATACACTTGGACAGTTATGTCTCAAGACTTTACAGAGGTACCTTTTAAAAAAATGTATTTTATCATGAAATATAGCATATACACAAAGAAAAGAAAGAAAAAGCAATAATTTTCAAAGTACACTTTAACAAGTAGTTAAAGAACAGATTTCAGAGTTTGTTATGGGTTACCATTGCACTATTTCAGATTTTTCCTTCTAGCTGCTCCAAAATACTGGTAGCTAGAAGAAATATCAATATAGTGATTTAGCAGTCATACTCATTTGTTAAATTCTGTTTTTTCTATAATAACTTCTCCTTCTCCTTTGATCATTATCCCAATCCATAGGGATCTTTAGGCAATGTCCATTCTAACGTTTTCATGTTGAGAAGGGTGTCTACACTAAAGGACAGGGGGATGTAATTAGCTGATAATCTTGGAGAAGCTACTCCCTCTGGGTTTCAGGATTTATCTGGCCTAGGAACCCTCTGGAAATTAGAGGTTCCATGAAAACAAACTTAGTGCATGCAACTTTTTAGAATCTTAGTTTGAGCCCTAGGTGTTCTTAAAAATTAATGGGCATGATATTGGTTGGGGTTTAGCAAAACATGGCAATCAGCACTTTCTAACTGAAGCATGTTTAAGAGTAGCCTCCAGAATAGCCTCCTGACTCTATTGATCTCTCTTAGCCACTGATGCCTATATTTATTTTAATTTTTTTTTTACTGTGAAAAATAAAGATATATACAAAAAAGCAATAAATTTCCAAGTACATTTTAACAAGTAGTTATACAACAGATTTTAAAGTTACAATTCCACAATTTTAGGTTTTTATTTCTAGCTGCTCTGAGGTACTGCAGACTAAGAGAAATATCTATATACTGATTCAGCACTCATACTCATTTATTAAAGTCGACCTTCTCTGTATAACTACACCATCACCTTTGATCTTTCTCCTGCTCTTTAGGGGTATTTGGACTATGGCCATTCTAACTTTTTCATGTTGGAAGGGGCTGTCAATAACATGGGATAGTGTGATGGAACTAGTTGATGTTCTGGAAAGGCTGGCCCCTCTGCATTTTAGGACTCATCTGGTCCAGGGACCCATTTGGAGGTTGTACGTTTCTGGAAAGTTACCCTAGTGCATGAAACATTTGTAGAATCTTCTATATTCTTTCGGATTGGTGGGAATGGTTTTGGTTGGGGGTTGGCAATTATAATAGGTAGCAATGTCTAACCAAAGCTTGTGTAAGAGTGACCTCCAGAGTAGCCTCCTGACTATTAGAACTCTTTCAGCCACTGATACCTTATTACACTTCTTTTTCCCCTTTTTGTCAGGATGGCATTGTTGATCTGCCGGTGCCAGGGCTAGACTCATTCCTGGGGGGCATCTCCCATGCTGCCAGGGAAATTTTAATCCCTGGATGTCATGTCCCACGTAGGGGGGGAGATGATGCCTTATTTTATTACACTTCTTTTTCCATTTTTGGTCAGGAAGGCATTGTCAAGCCCACGATGCCAGGGCTAGACTCATGCCCCACGTTGTCAAGGAGACTTTCCCCCATGAATATCATGTCCAACATAGCAGGAAGGGTAATAATTTTCTTATAGAGTTGGGCTTAGAGAGAGAGAGAGAGACACCACATCTGAGCAACAAAAGGGGTTTCCTGGAAACAACTCTTAGGTCTCAGTATAGGTAGTCTTAGCTTCTCCACTACAGAAATAAGTTTTATAGGGGCAAGCCTCAAAATTCAGGGTTTAGCCTATTTTCTTGGGAGTCCCCAATGGTTGAGAAGGTTCTGGGGGTTTCCAAGATGGGAAAGTTTAATAGTTCAAATTTTTTCCCTTTGGACCATCAAGGGACTCTACCAATACTTTTTAATTACCAGTCCACCACAGTGTGAGATGTATCCTGGTATTACCGTAAGTTTTACAGAATTACAAGGCCTTGTTCCCATTCTGGACTTCAGGAGTACTGTTTTTTTAAATGAACTATGCAAATAGATTGATTTAGATTATGTGTTATAAAAATTTAGGTTTGAGACGTAATAAACCTTTTGCTTTTGGTTTCATACAGTAGGTAAAGGTCTAGAGTACATATATTATCATCTTTTACTCGGTATTTCGATTTGCCATAGTCCCAGCCAGATTGGTTTCATTTTCATCTCTAATGGAACCCTAACCTCTTTTTTTGTTACTTTAACTGTTATTGTATACAGCTATGCTAACTTTCAGGGCTGCACCACTCCATTTCTGGGTCTTAGGTGGCACAGAGCTACTCAAAGTTCCAAGGAAAAACACATAGCTCAGTGTCAGAGGCACCTTTTTATTTCTCTTAAGTGTTACATCAGGACCTGCGCACCCTACAATCTTCTAATGGCTCCACTATTGCAATATGTGGACAATTTATGGCTCTGCTCCTCTACTAAAGAGAACTAGATTAAAAATTCTACCTATTTACTTGAACGACTAGCTCAAAAGGGACATAAAGTCTCTAAGGAAAAACTGCAGCTTACAAGCGGTAGTCTACTACTTGGATCATGATGTAAATCCTGAAGGCATTCACCTATCACCCAGAAGAATAAAAATGATCCAGGAATTTGCTAAGACCATGGCTTAAAGCACAATCCTTGGGCTGGTCGATTATTGCCAACTATGTATTCCAAATTTTTACTTATTAGCATCACCTCCTTATGAATTAACCAAAGCCTATTACCTGAACCTTGGGATGACTGTCACAAAAAGGCTTTTTAAATAATTTAAGATGGCCTTATTAACGTCTCCAGCCTTGAGACTATCAAGTTATTGTAGGTCATTTTTACTCTTTTTCTTCATGAAAGAAATGAACACTAACACAAGAAAATGGAAGAAAACTATTGCCTATGATAGTTCACAATTAGATGCTGTGACACCAGCATACCCTGTTTAAAAGCAGTAGCCACAGGGGCCACAAAAATAGTCAAAGCATCTGCAGAAATAACATCAGGCAACGATGTATATTTACATCTGTCCAAGGCTGTTCAAAGCCTCCTAAATTCAACTTATTCAACATCTATCCTCCAGCCGACTGACTGCCTACAAAATCCTTTATTTTCTTCTAATTTAACTCTAAAAAGATGCAACATTCTTAACCCTGCCACACTCTTGCCTTTGCCTGATGACAGAAATCTTCATAACTGTGAGCTAAGGGCCTCTCAGTTAATGACTCCCCGACCTGATTTATAAGAAATTCCATTGCATAATCCTGACTTCTTTGTTGATGGATCCTATATCTGAGGGATTAATGAAAAATTTTAGGCTGGGTATGCAATCACAACCCAAGTCAAAGTAACTGAGTGAGGTATAACATCTAATTTTACCTCAGCCCAACAAGCTTACTATTTTGAGATGATAGTATTACATTTTGAGATGACAGTATTAGATTCTGAATACTGTCCTCAAAAAACAGTTAACATTTTATATTGAAAGCCAATAATGTTTTCAAAGTTGTCTACGATTTGAAATGCTACAGAAACAGGGGTCTCTTTACATCAAGTGTATCCCCTATAAAGAATAGATAACTAGTCAGTGACTTACTAAATGTCATCTGACTTCCTCCATCTATTGCTATTATTAAAACTGACGCTCATACCAAGAAAAAGGAACCAGAATACCAAGGAATTGCTCTAGGAGACTTTCATGCAAGGACAGCTACAACCAAAAACCACCTTCAAATGCACTCACTCAATTTTCTCTCTTAGACATGGCAATCCCTGGTTTTAATCAAATATGCTCAGAGCACCTGAGGGTAAAATAAGAAAAGGCCCCTATAGCCAGAAAACAATCCTGGCTGGATGAAGGTTTTCAATTTCAACACACTTATTTTGGGAAAATAAGGATGGTGGTTTGGTGCTTCCTGAACCTTTAAAGGAATCAATCCTTAAAACTTTATACTCCTCTCACCATAGTGCCAATAGAATGGCTCAAATACTACATATATGGTGGGAAATTTTTCATAAGGCCGTGTTCTAGTTTGCTAGCTGATGGAATACAATATACCAGAAATGGAACGGCTTTTAAAAGAGGGAATTTAATGAGTTGCTGGTTTACAGTTCTAAGGCCGAGAAAATGTCCCAATTAAAACAAGTCTACAGAAATGTCCAATCTAAGGCATCCATCCAGGGAAAGACACCTTGGTTCAAGAAGGCCAGTGAAGTTCAGGGTTTCTCTCTCAAGTGAGAAGGCACATGGCGAACACAGTCACAGTTTCTCTCTTGGCTGGAAGGGCACATGGTGAACATGGCGTCATCTGCTAGCTTTCTCTCCTGGCTTCCCGTTTCATGAAGCTCCTCAGGAGGTGTTTTTCTTCTTCATCTCCAAAGGTCGCTGGCTCGTGGATGCTCTGCTTCATGGTGCTGCAGCATTCTCTGCTCTCTCTAAATCTCCTCATTCTCCAAAATTTTCCCTCTTTTATAGGACTCAAGAAATTTATCAAGACCTACCCAAATGGGTGGAGACATGTCGTCACCTAATCCAGCTTAACAACCACTCTTGACTAAATCATATCATCCAGGGAGAGGATCTGATTACAGTTTCAAACATACAGTATTGAATAGGGATTATTCTACCTTTATGAAATGGGATTTTGATTAAAACATGCTTTTCTAGGGTCCATACATCCTTTCAAACCAGCACAGGCTGCTACCCACATTTACAATAAATACATAATGGGTCAACAGCACAACCCAGGAAAAATTTTCCCAGTTGCTAAGGTAATACACCTCTACCCTCTGGCCCCTTCGGGTCTTCATTCAACTGCCACCCTGCATGAACTATAACCATGTCCTAGTCATTGTCTGTTTATTCTCAGGATGGGCAAAGGTCTTTCCTTGTCAGTAAGCAAATGCTGTAAAAGTTACTAAAACAAAACTTTCAGAAAATGTATTCTTGTGGAATGCCTTCAATTATCTCTAGTGACTGAAGCACTGATTTTACTGGGCAGGTCATTAATGCTGCAAAATTCTCAAATGTTTTGGCATTATCATCGTCCCTACATCCTCAATTCTTTGAAAAAGTGGAGAGAACAAATGATGCATAAAAGCTTAAACTATAGGCCTAGCCCAGTTCCCCCAGCCTCTCAGGCGCCCTGCTCTTGCTTACGCCTAGCCCAGTTCCCCCGAACCTCTCAGGCGCCCTGCTCTTGCTTACGCCTAGCCCAGTTCCCCCAAGCCTCTCAGGCGCCCTGCTCTCGCTTACGCCTAGCCCAGTTCCCCCCAGCCCCTGCAGGGCCCCTCTGTAGCAGTAAAATGGCCGCCAGCCGAGCCCTGGCGCAGTAAATCCGCCTTCTGCACCCCCTCAGGGGTGGATCCTGGATGAGGAGCCCGCCAGCTGCCCTCTATCACTGGATGACGACCGGTTGGATGACGACTGGTTGGATGACGACCGATTGGGTGACGACCGATTGGGTGACGACCGGTTGGATGACGACCGGATGGATAACATGGAGCCAGTTAAGATGGCGGCCCTCAAGAACGCCCCAAGAGATACTTTGGTGATGGCACAGATCCTGAAGGATATGGGAATTACAGACTATGAACCAAGGGTTATAAATCAAATGTTGGAATTTGCTTTCCGATATGTGACTACAATTCTGGATGATGCAAAAATTTATTCAAACCATGCTAAAAAACCTAATGTTGATGCAGATGATGTGAGACTGGCAATCCAGTTTCGTGCTGACCACTCTTTTACCTCTCCTCCTCCAAGAGATTTTTTACTGGATATTGCAAGGCAGAAGAATCAAACCCCTTTACCACTGATTAAGCCCTATGCAGGACCTAGACTCCCACCTGACAGATACTGCTTAACAGCTCCAAACTATAGGCTGAAGTCCTTGATTAAAAAGGGGCCTAACGGGGACTTCCGGAGAAGATGGCGGCTTAGTAAGACGCGCGGGTCTTAGTTCCTCCTCCAGAAAAGCAACTAAAGAAACAGAAACAATACGAAACAGCTCCCGGAGTCACGACAGAGACCAAAAAGACAGCGTACCCCATTCTGGAACAGCTGAACGGGCAGGGAGAATCTGCTGCGGTGAGCTACCCGAGGGGCGCGCGTTTTCCCGGCCGGGGCGGCTGGCGACTGGGGTCCCCTCCACGCACGTGGCTCCCCGGTCTGACTGGGAACATTGGATAGCGGGGCCCTCCCGTCACGCTTGGCGTTTCGGGCCAGCTGGGCAATTAGGACCGGCACTCCCCCAAGCCAGGGCAGCCGGCGACACCCCCGCCCTCCACGCGCGGTTTCCCTGGCCGACTGCCGTGCAGACAGACGAGTGCCACGAGCGCCACCTACTGGGCAGGAAAAGAAAAACAGAGCCCAGAGATTTCACAGAAAAAGCTTTCAACCAGCTGGGTCCCACACCCAGGGAAATCTGATCAAATGCCCAGACACCAGCAGAAAATAATGGATGACGCTCGGAAAATTGAAGATATGGCCCAGTCAAAGGAACAAACCAATAGTTCAAATGAGATACAGGAGCTGAGACAACTAATGCTGAATATACGAACAGAAATGGAAAAATTCTTCAAAAACCAAATCAATAAATTGAGGGAGGACATGAAGAAGACATGGGCTGAACAAAAAGAAGAAATAGAAAATCTGAAAAAACAAATCACAGAACGTATGGGAGTGAAAGACAAAGAAGAAAAAATGGAACAAACAGTGGCTACCTACAATGGTAGATCTAAAGAGACAGAAGCTACAATTAGTGAACTGGAGGATGGAACATCTGAATTCCAAAAAGAAACAGAAACTATAGGGAAAAGAATGGAAAAACTTGAGCAGGGGATCAGGGAACTGAATGACAATATGAAGCGCACAAATATACGTGTTGTGGGTGTCCCAGAAGGAGAAGAGAAGGGAAAAGGAGGAGAAAAACTAATGGAAGAAATTATCACTGAAAATTTCCCAACTCTTATGAAAGACCTAAATTTACAGACCCAAGAAGTGCAGCGCACCCCAAAGAGAATAGACCCAAATAGGCGTTCTCCAAGACACTTACTAGTTAGAATGTCAGAGGTCAAAGAGAAAGAGAGGATCTTGAAAGCAGCAAGAGAAAAACAATCTGTCACATACAAGGGAAACCCAATAAGACTATGTGTAGATTTCTCAGCAGAAACCATGGAAGCTAGAAGACAGTGGGATGATATATTTAAATTACTAAAAGAGAAAAACTGCCAACCAAGACTCCTATATCCAGCAAAATTGTCCTTCAAAAATGAAGGAGAAATTAAAACATTTATAGACAAAAAGTCACTGAGAGAATTTGTGACCAAGAGACCAGCTCTGCAAGAAATACTAAAGGGAGCATTAGAGTCAGATACGAAAAGACAGAAGAGAGAGGTATGGAGTAAAGTGTAGAAAGAAGGAAAATCAGATATGATATATATAATACAAAAGCCAAAATGGTAGAGGAAAATATTATCCAAACAGTAATAATACTAAAAGTTAATGGACTGAATTTCCCAATCAAAAGACATAGAATGGCAGAATGGATTACGACCCAGCAATACCACTGCTAGGTATCTACTCAAGGGACTTAAGGGCAAAGACACAGATGGACATTTGCACACCAGTGTTTATAGCAGCATTATCTACAATTGCAAAGAGATGGAAACAGCCAAAATGTTCATCAACAGACGAGTGGCTAAACAAACGGTGGCATATACCTACGATGGAATATTATGCAGCTTTAAGACAGACTAAACTTATGAAGCATGTAATAACATGGATGGACCTAGAGAACATTATGCTGAGTGAGTCTAGCCCAAAACTAAAGGACAAATACTGTAAGGTCCCACTGATGTGAACCGACATTCGAGAATCAGCTTGGAATATATCATTGGTAACAGAGACCAGCAGGAGTTAGAAAGAGGGTAAGATAATGGGTAATTGGAGCTGAAGGGATACAGACTGTGCAACAGGACTAGATACAAAAACTCAAAAATGGACAGCACAATAATACCTAAGTGTAATGTAACTATGTTGGAACACTGAATGAAGCTGCACCTGAAATATGGTTTTTTGTTTGTTTGTTTGTGTGTTTGTATCTTTTGTTTTTGTTTTTTTCTTTTTCCTTTTTATATATATATATATAATTAGTATTATTATTTTAATTCTCTTCTCTATATTAACATTCTATATTTTTTCTGCTGTTTTGCTAGTTCTTTTCCTAAATCGATGCAAATGTACTAAGAAATGATGATCATACATCTATGTGATGATACTAAGAATTACTGAGTGCATTTGTAGAATGGAATGATTTCTAAATGTTGTGTTAATTTCTTTTCTTTTTTTTGATTAATAAAAAAATTTAAAAAATAAATAAATAAATAAATAAATAAATAATAGGGGGAAAAATAAATTTAGTAGATTGAAATGCTAGCAATCAATGAAAGGGACTGGTCAGGGGTATAGAAAAAAATAGGGAAAACAAAGGCTAAATTGGGTAGATCGAAATACTAGCAGTCAATGAGAGGGAGGGGTATGGAATGTATGAGTTTTTTTCTTTTTATTTCTTTTTCTGAATTGATGCAAATGTTCTAAGAAATGATCATGGTGATGAATATATAACTATGTGATGATATTGTGAGTTATTGATTATATACCAAGAATGGAATGATCATATGGTAAGAATGTGTTTGTATGCTACGTTTCAAAAAAATTATGTAAAAAAAATGAAATGTAGTTCTACCACTATAATAAAGTTATGTGTAATGGAATAAAAAAAAAAAAAAAAAAAAGGGGGCCTAACCAGGGAAGACTAGTTCCACGGTTAAGTGTTGGTGCTGTTAGTAGCAGACCTACCACGCCTACTTTAGCGGCCCCACAAACAGTATCTGTCCCAAATAAAGTTGCAACTCCAGTGTCAGTGACAAGCCAAAGATTTACGGTGCAGATTCCACCATCTCAGTCCACACCTGCCAAACCAGTTCTTGCAGCAACTGCAGTTCAGAATGTTCTAATTAATCCTTCAATGATTGGGCCAAAAAATATTCTTATTACCACCAACATGGTTTCATCCCAGAGTACTGCCAATGAATCAAACTCATTGAAGAGAAAACATGAAGATGATGACAATGATACTATGTAAGGAATGTAGTCTAGCTTAGATGCATTTCAAAAGTATAGTTGGTTTTGAACCCAGTACACTGAACTAGGACATTCTAGATATTCTCAAGCTGTATCTTAGAAAACGTAAAGGTAGCTGTAATATTTTTCACTTTAGTTAAAACTATTAGATTTAATTCATAAGAGTAGAAATGTTTCTCATTAGGCTAAAAGTACAGAAAGTTAAGTAATTGTTTCTTTAATGCCAAGTCCTATATGGCTATTTTGGAAGCAGTTTTCTGCCATGTATCACTGACAGCAGCACTTAAGTTTCAACTTCTACAGTAGGGTCAGTGACTAATCTTTAACAGCAAAATTTATAAGCTACATTAAAATACCTTCTTTGTAAGGTAAATAGTCACCTTTATTGTCACTAAATTCTTTGAACAAATCTCTCAATTTAGGAAACATTTCTGGAATTTAAATCATTAGAGGGATTCTAAATCCATTTTGAATGTATTTATTTTTTGATCTTTCCTAACTTCCCACTGCCTCTCAACACCCTTTCTAGATCCCATTCATTTTCTGTACCTCCTTAGGCTTAAGTTTCTTCCCATTCCTCTTAAGTTAAAAAAGCCAAAACCAGAAATTTTAAAATATCATTACTGATAGCACAGTTGAGTATCATTTTTATATTTTTAAAACATACTCTACATGCCTGATGTTATTTCACTTGAAGGTTATGTATTTGCTGTTTTTTTCTATAGTCAAGAGCAGTTTGGTTTTTCCCTTGCCTTTTGTGCCTGTTGACTTTTACTATGCTTTTGACATATAGTCAGTTACATTCAGTTTCAGTCTATTATTCCAAGTTGATAACTCCACCCATTCCAGAGTTCTAAATTTAACATAGAAAATAAAATAGCTTATTAAAATCTGCCTTGATAGGTATATTTACACTGGTCCGAGGTAAAACCACTATAGAGCAAGTGTTTTCTTCCATCTCGCACATATGCTTTAATTATTACTTCTTGAACCCTCCTATTCAGATCCTTTTTCTAGCTTGTTGCTAAAGATGTCACATATAAGATGGGATCATACCTCAAAGCAGATTCTAATGGTTTTCCTTCCTCAATAAGGTCAATAAGGAAAACAAATTTGCATGATAAGACTTACATTAGGTGACCTCTGCCTAGGTTTCCTAGTATGGCTATGTTGCTAAACACTTTTCCACATTTTTCATTCATATACACATCTAAAACTTTTATTGAGAAAGATTGCAACACTTTCACAAATGTAACCAGACCTGTTCTGTGTTTGAGTTTAAGTAAATTTAACTTAGGAATATGTTTGCAGAATTATCTAAAATAAATTATTTATATAATTTAGAATTTATACCCAAGGATCCTCAAAGCTTAAAACATCAAGTTTCACCTTAGGATGGTACTTGATAAGTCGGAGAGAAATAGTTCTATAACAAGGTAGAAATGTCCATCACTGTTTTTTGTTATTAGGGACAGGTGGTATAAAACTTGTTAAAACGGATCTGATCAACATCATAGGAGAGAAATGTTGATTATATAGCATAGGATATAACTTGAATGTTCTCAGGGAGGTAGCATGTCAGAAGGCCTAGGTTCTAGTCCTGGCTCCATCATTTATGAATGTGTGACCTTATTTCACCTCTGAGCCTTGTTCTCTTACTTCGAAAATAACTACTCTGCCTACCTCACAGGGATGGTGTGAGGGCTTAGTTGTATATGTGAAAGTTCTTTCAAACTTGTAAAATGTTTTACAACTATAAGGATTCATTATTGTATTTGTTCCAAAATTATTAATAAAAATCTGAACATTAAAAAAAAAAAAAAGCTTAAACTATATAAATTAACTATGACAACCAGGTTACCTTAGCCTAAAGTTCTTCCATTGGTCCTTATGACCATTCAAAATACACCTTTTGGGAAACAACTTTTTTACTATGAAATTATGACTGGAAGACCTATGTCAATTGGTCTCCATTTTTAACATTGGTCCCATGCTTCCCCAGCAGGGGTAGATTGATACTGTAAATCTCTATTGCCTTAAGCAAAAGGTTATCTCCAACAGGTGAGGGATGCATTTCCAAATCAGAATTTCTCCCAGACTCCTCACATCCTAACTTCAGGCAACTGGATATACTAGAAATGACGACAAAGCAAATCAGCCTTCGAACAATGCTGGAAGGGACCTTACCAGGAACTCTCAACTTCTGACACTGCAATCAAACCAGAATGGCTTAAATCTTGGGTTCGCATCTCACAATTTCAAAAAGGTTACCCCTTCCAATGATTGGATGTGTGATCAAACAGGGAACCTACAAATAGAATGTACCGGGATGAGAAGTAGATGGCTTCACGAGGTGGACAGCTTCCATCCAAGATCACAGAACAAAACCCCATGAATCCCTGTGTTCCTGTCATATTCCTTATCACACTATTCTTTACAATTATTATTGTTTCCACACCTCTTTTGCATACTTTTTCCATCTTTCCTAGAAAATTCTACCACTAAAAATATTTAAATTCTTTTGCTTGTCTCTTTCTTTCTTCTTAACATGATCTGGAAAGACAATGCTATCACATGTTTTTTCCAGGACATTGCAAAAGGGGAAATCTAACTAACTGTTGAACTTGTCATCACAAATCATCTGTACATGATGCCAGAGGCCCAGCTGTTTTACCCATGACTAATTACTCTCAGGTCCCAAATGCTACCTTTAAAAATATCACTTATCCTTGCTCTCTCTCTCTCTATCAAGTCAGGATTGGTATCACAGGAGTGATGTTTCCTGCCTCACATTTGTACAAACATCAGAAAAGTCTTCATGTAAAGACTATGATAAAGACAACAGCACAGCGATTAGTTGGGCACCCTTCTTCCATACCCCTGGGCAACCTGTTGAGATGCAACAATTTCCAATATAATGAAAATGGCAAACAGTCCTCTAATATAACCAGAAGTGTTCCCAAGATGAACTCAACATCTCCAGGGGTAGGCCGCACCTCTCTAGAGTTTATTTTTCTTTGTGGAGGAAGTAAACCCTCTGCGGATTGGGCGATTTCTGCAAAAGTCAGTGGACAGTGACAGGACCATGCACCCTCGGTCACCTTCTTTTTCCTTAGAAATCCAAAATTTCACACTGGACTACCTCATTTAGTTTATATTCTGCGCCAAACATGAATTGCCCGGAGGGGTCTCTTACACCAAATAGACCTCTGAATGCCTTAGTTAGGAATTAACACCAAATTATGACTAGAAATTAATCTATAACAGGAGGAAAAATGCTAATTACACTGCAAAGTCTATTGCTGTGCAAAAGAAATCTTAAGATTCTTTAGGCGAAGTTATTTTAAATAATAAAATTGCACTTGACTACTTGCAGGTTGAGCAAGGAGGAATTTATGCTGTTACCAACATCACCTGCTGTACTCAAACACTTCTAAGTAAGTTGAAATGCAGTTACATGAAATAGTCAAACAAGTCACATGGTCAAGCAAGATAAGTCCTTCCTTGAGACCATTATTTGACTCCTTTAATTTCAGGTAATTTAGATCCTGGGGTCTGTGGCTTAAAAGCATACTCCAAACATTATGTATTTACTACTCATAGTAATCATAATAGTGTCCCTGGTGCACTGTTTTCTCTCAAAACTTTTTAACTACTGCACCTACCATCTCACCAATGGTATCCATCCACCTAGAACAACACAAGCAGGAAGAGAACTAAAAGGACCAACCCCTCCACATCTCTCAAGTCCTAGGAAAGCTGTCTAGAACCGGCGGACGGTAACCGTAATGGGCACTGACGCCTTAAAATTTTATCTCAGCCCATGACTTGGCCAAGGGCCAAATCAAAAGGAGGGAATTAATAAATAAAATTAAGTAGGCTCAACATAGATTCGCTCCACGCTAAGCTCCATTTCAGTAAAATCAAAATGTAAGTATGGTTGGCTTGCCAAGAAATCAGAATTTAAATCAGCCAATCAGCTATTGCCACCTCCCTATTCTCTAAACCATCTAACCTCACTGCTAAGCAAACTCACGCCTGCACTAACCATGTTAGGAAATGCAGTCTGCATTAACAAATCAAAATTTAATCCCAATGTATTCCCTTTTTCTGTGTATAAAAGCCTATTGCAGGGCGGGTCACGGTGGCTCAGCAGAGTTCCCGCCTGCCACGCCGGGTATTTCCCGGTGCCTGCCCATGCAAAAACCAAAAAAAAAGCTTATGGCTCTCTTTGTTGGACTGAACTCCTCCCCTCTACTCACGGCGACTGGAGTTTTCCCACTTTACAAATTGCTCTCTGAGATCCAACCAATTTTGCTCGTTTCTATTTAACAAATTAATCCTCAGCTACTTCTGATCCCTGGATACCACAGTCATAAAATCACACTCCCAAAGAAAATTCCACGTTCGGGATATAATGTGGTGGGTGAACAAAGGAAAAACCGCCACCCATAACACGACCTACACTTTGGTCTGATATAATCCAGCCCACATAAAAATGCTCCAGACAGTTCGAAATAAAGGTAAATCACAAAATAAAGGTAAATAACGGCTAAATCACTTCTAAATTAAATTGTGAAAATTATACTTTTCAACTAACTCACTATTTTCTATAAATCCCCTTACCTGCAGGTAAAGCTGTGGGTCGGGTTTATGCTAACGGCCTTGCACTCCTCCGGCCAAGCTTTTCACACTGCAACCCGCTTAATGTTTCTTGGTAATATCATCTGGTTCTCCCTCCAAAATTAATCATTGATTTAAAAAAAAGCATGTTTTGAGTAAAGAAAAAAAAAAAAGAGCAGCACTTTCCTCCGTTCCACTGGTCAAAAGAAAACGTGGATAGAAAGTATAGCCCCCAAATCAAAACCCATCTTCCTCTTCCCCCCCAAATTCTCCTGCGTCCATCCTGACCGGGTTTCCCTCACGTTTACGTAGGCGCCCCAGGGCTTCCGGTACGGGGTTCCCCAGCCTCACGGCAGGGACTTCCTGTCAGAGAGTCGGGGAGGGGGCCGTGGCTGCGCATGCGCACTGACAGGGGTTAGGGAGGCTTGGCGCACTTTATTCAGCCGCTGTTTTCTTCCCCTAACAGGCATGGATGGATGGGTGGACGGACAGACCGACGGACTGATTTCAGAAGACATTTAAAGGAACCTATAATAGGCCAGGAACGGCATCAGCAAGTCAAATATGTATGAGACAATGATGGCAGCCGCCAAACACCTCATAGCCCGATCGGGTAGGTCTACTAGGAGTCAGTTTACTACACATGGGGCTGGTTTCAGTTCCCACGGGGTCCGAAGTTTCTTTGGCCCACGAATCCCTGGCAGACCCTGGAGATCAGTATTACGCGTAAAGCTATATGGCCTGGGGCAGGCCCACCAGGGTAGCCCTATTTCAAGCCCTTTCACAGTGCTTTCTCAGCCCCCTCCAGAGAGGTGTGAAGGGAGCAGATGTCTACTATTAATAGTAGCCATTCTCATGGGTGTGAAATGGTAGATCCCTGTGGTTGTGATTTGCATTTCCCTAATAGCTAATGATGTTGAGCATTTTTTCATGTGCTTTTTAGCCATTTGTATATCATCTTTAGAGAAATGTCTGTTCAAGTCTTTTGCCCATTTTTAATTGGATTTTTTTATTGTTTCATTAAAGGACTTCTTTCCATATTCTGGATATTAACCCCTTATTGGCTATGTGGTTTCCAGATATTTTCTCCCATTGCGTATTATCTTTTCACTGTTGTCATAAAGTCCTTTGATACACAGAGGTTTTTAATTCTGGTGAGGCTAGGATCAGTTTTCATCTTAAATATAGATATTTAGGCATCCACCACACTATGGATGGGTGCTTTGAAAAAAACACACTTTATTATTCAAGGCTATTCTCTGTTGTGTTTTAAATTTGTAGCAATATGGAAACCTGTTTTACATATTGCATTAATTGAAAGAAAAGCAAAACTAGAAAATTACATTTACACCTGACATCACACCTGGGTGAAAATGTGGATACTTTGGACCAGACCTGGAGTGGAATATAAATGTAAACGAAAAAGAAACATTTATATAATGATTCAGTAGTCATAATCCTTTGTTAATACCTAGATTCTGTGTTACAACTCCTCCCTCTCACTTGACCATTCTCTCAGTCTTCAGGTATTGTACAATGACCATTCTGACTTCTTCGTGTTTGAAAAGGGGTGTTGGCATTATTGTGGTCAGAGAAAATGCTTTAAATATTTTTAATCTTTTTAAATTTATTAAGATCTGTTTTGTGTCCCAGTATATGATATACCCATTAGCACTAGAGAAAAATGTATAACCTGATATTTTGGAGTGTAACAATCTATGTATGTCTGTTAGGTCTAATTCATTAGTTTAGGTTCTATTTTCCTTATTGATCCTCTCTCTGGTTGCTCTATCTATAGAAGAGAGTGGTGTATTGAAGTCTCCCAGTATTAGTGCAGATACATCTGTTGTTTCCTTCAGCTTTGCCAGTGTTTGCCTCATGTACTTTGGAGCTCCCTGACTGGGTGCATAGACATTTGTGATTCTTATTTCTTCTTGGTAAATTATCCCTTTTATTATAGTGCCCTTCCTTGTCTCTTATGATATCTTTGCATTTAAAGTTTGTCATATATTAGTATAGCTACTCATGCTTTATTTTGATTATGGCTTGCATGGAATATCTTTTTCCATCCTTTCACTTTCAACCTATTTGTATGCTTGGGTCTAAGATGAATCTCTTGTAAGCAGCATAGAGATGGATCATATTTTTTAATCCACACTGCCAATCTATATCTTGTAATTGGGGATTTTAGTCCATTAGCATTCAAAGTTACTATTATAAAGGCAGTTCTTGAATCTACCATCTCATTAGGTTTTTATTTGTCAGATCTATTTTTTCTCTCTCACTCTTTTTATCTTTTAAGATACTCTTATTAATACTCTTAAATTCTGTGCCCTTCTCCAGACCTCTCTCTCTCTCATTTTTTTTTTCTTTTTCAGTTGACAGAACTCCATTTAGTATTTCTAGCAGGGCGGGTTTCTTATTAACAAATTCTCTCAGCATTTGTTCATCTATGAAAATTATAACCTCTCCCTCACTTTTGAAGGACAACTTTGCTAGATAAAGAATCCTTGGCTGGCAATTTTTCTCTTTCAGAATCTTAAATATATCTTACCACTGGCTTCTTGCTGTCATGGTGCATGTTTAGTTCTCAGGACTTAGTCATGTGTAGCTTCCCTTGTATGTGGTGAATCATTTTCCTTTTGCTGCTCTCAAGACTCTCTCCTCCTCAGCATTTGACAGTCTGATTAGTATGAGTCTTGGAGTGGGTCTATTTGGATTTATTCCATCTGGAGTTCATTGGGTTTCTTTGGTTTGCATATTTATGTCTTTTATCAGGGTTGGGAAGTTTTCCCCAATTATCCCCTCAAATAATCCTCCTGGACGTTTTCTCTTCTCTTCTCCTTCTGGGACACCAATGATTCTTATACTTGTGGGCTTCGTGTTGTCCATCATTTCCCTGAGATCTAATTCAAAACTTTCCATAGTTTCTGTCATTTGTTCTTTTGTGCATTCTAATTCAATTGGCCTGTCCTCTAGTTCACTTATTCTTTTTCCTGTCACTTCAGATCTGCTGTTGTGTGTCTCTAGTATATTTTTAATTTGATCTGCATTGTATTTCCTTTCCATAAGATCTGCGATTTTCTATTTATTCTTTCAAATTCTTCTTTATGCTCTTCTGGTGTCTTCTTGATATCCTTTATGTCTTTAGCCAACCCATTGAAGTTATTTAGGAGATTTGTATAGACATCTTTGATTAGTTTTTCCAAATTATGTGTCTCCTCTGGCTTTTTAATTTATTTGACTTGGCCATATCTTCTTGCTTCCTCACGTGCTTAAGTGATTTTTTTATTGATTTCTTAGCATTTGATTATTGTGCTGGTTTGAAAGGAAGTATGCCCCCTAAGAAAAGCCATGTTTTGATATAAATCCCATTTATTAAAGGTAGAATAATCCTTATTCAATACTGTATATTTGAAACTGTAATGAGATCATCTCCCAGGGTGATGTGATTTAGTCAAGAGTGGTTGTTAAACTGGATTAAGGGATGACATGTCTCCACCCATTTGGGTGGGATTTGATTAGTTTCTGAAGTCCTATAAAAGAGGAAATATTTTGGAGAATGAGAGACTCAGAGAGAGCAGAGAATGCTGCAGCACTACGAAGCATAGTCCACAAACCAGCGATGTTTGGAGATGAAGAAGGAAAATGCCTCCCGGGGAGCTTCATGAAACCAGAAGCCAGGAAAGAAAGCCAGCAGATGATGCCGTATTCACCATGTACCCTTCCAGATGAGAGAGGAACCCTGAGCCTGTTCGCCATGTGCCTTCTCACTTGAGAGAGAAACCCTAAACTTCATTGCCGTCTTGAACCAAGGTATCTTTCCCCACATGCCTTAAATTGGACATTACTGTAGACTTGTTTTAATTGGGACATTTTCTCGGCCTTAGAACTGTAAACCAGCAACTTATTAAATTCCCCTGTTAAAAGCCGTTCTGTTTCTGGTATATTGCATTCCGGCAGCTAGCAAACTAGAACAATTATCTTGATAAGGTTATTTTGAAAGTTGATTTCCCTTGTTCGAAATTTAAAGTCTCCTTTTGCACTTGGTTTGTCAGTAATTCCCTGCCAAACTTGGGACCTTGTGCAGGAGAAGCAACTCTGAAGACCTGTTAAAGGACAGGGAGAAAGGCAGTTTGCCAGAATGCACTTTCCCCTATCTTCCCAGCAGATGCACTCTTGGGCCACCCCTTGCCCTCATGCTTCCTCTCCCTGACTGTGGCAGCCAACTGGGCATGACCCAGACATGGTGCAAATCCAAGTCAAGGCTGCAGGTCTCTGTGTGTGCTGAAAGCTGCAAACTCCAAGGGTGATGGATGGGGAACAGCACTGTGCAACTTGACTGAGCATGCACTTGGGGAATGATGGGTCTGATAGTTCCTAGGCTCCCATGTGAAATGACCTTGGGCTGTAGGACTAAGAGCTTCAACCTCACCTGCCAGCCCAGGAGTGCCTAGTGCTGCAGTGTAGCTCATTCCCTCATCTCTGTCTCTTGGCCCATGCACAGTTGGGGTGCTCCGGGTCCCCATGGAGAAATAGAGGTAGTGGGCCCCAGAGTGTCTCTTTCACTAGCCAATTGTTAGATTCGCTGTACTCTGTGTACCCTCCCCCCTCCCAAGGGGACGATCTCCCAGTGTCTACCAAAGCCAGTCACTCACAGCAGCCTGCCTCAGGGGTAGGGAGTAGGCACTATGCACTGACAGCAAGGTTTCTGTGCATAGATAATCAAGTCTGTTAGCTTCTGTGTTCCCCACAGGAGCTCCCAGCTGTGGAGCTAGGTGGAAGATCTCCCAAGCTGACTGTGAAGGTGGGGGTGCAAGAGTACACCCACCATTCCTTCAGGACCCAATCCAGTCTGTACATCACAGCCTGCCCCAGGTACAGTCATGACTGAATAAATATACTCCATTCTCTCTATTGTAATTTCTCTGCGTTTTCATGCAGGTCCTCCCATATATAGAGAATGTAAAAGTCCCTCTCTGGTCACTAATACCCTCAAACTGCTGACCCAGTCATTTTTGGTCCTGTCTCTAGTTGGTCCACTGTGTAGGCGTGAACTCAGCCTATCCTACTCTGCCATCTTCCCCAAAGTCCTCTCAATCTATTATAGAGTTGTAAGAAAGAAATTTAGACTCGTTTTAGGCTAATAAAACAGGAAGTTAAGATGGTATATTTTTAAAGATTGCTTTGTTTCCTCAGAAAGGACGGTGGTTGCTCACTAATGTGGGATTCTGCCAATAAGGAACCCTGATGGACATGAACACCTCTGAGAAAATAAGATAGACCTGCAGAGAGTGACACATGTCAGTCCCCAAGGTGTGAGGGTGCAGGGGATTCAATTCATTCACTGTCAGGGCGGATAATATGCCCAGCTTGTCAGTCCCCAAGGTGTGAGGGTGCAGGGGATTCAATTCATTCACTGTCAGGGCGGATAATATGCCCAGCTCTCTAGAAAGGCATGATGTCAACATGGGCTTATCCTGAAAGAATAAAAGAGCAGGCAGAATGCATTTCACAGCTAAGTTGCCAGAAAGTTGCTGGTCATTGGCTGTGATAGTTTGAAAGTGTTGTGTATCCCAGAAAAACCATGTCCTTTAGTCCTGATTCAGTATTGTAGGGTGGAAACCCTTTTGATTATATTATGTCCATGGAGATGTAATACTCCCAATTGTGGGTGTGGCCTTCTGGTTAGATGAGATGTGACCCTGCCCATTCAAGGTATATCTTGATAGTTTACTGGAGTCCTTTAAAGGGGGAACATTTTGAAGAAACCTCAGATGCAGATGCTTAGAGAACAGTTGCTTCAGGGCTGACAGAGACACGGGTGTTTGGACATGTTTGGAGTGCCAACAGAGAGAGCAGACACCTAAAAATGGATGTTTGGAGATGCAAAGCCCAGCAGACATCACCATGTGCCATCCAACGAGATGCTAAGCAAGCCAGAACCCAGAGTTGTGTCCTAGAGAAATTGAAGGCCCATAGATGCTTAGAGAGGAAAACACTGGCATTAGAAGCTGGAAGCAATAAACAGGGAACAAGGACCAACAGACACCGGCCACATGGGCCTTCCCAGATCAACTTTCCTTGAGCCAAGGTATCTTTCTCTAGACGCCTTAGTTTGGGCACATTTATGGCCTTAGAACTGTAGCTTTGTAACTTACTAAATTTCCTTTTTAAAAGCCATTTCATTTCTGGCATATTGCATTCCAGCAACTTTAACAAACTAATACACTGTCTGCTTGGATCTCATAGCATTTCCCCCCAACTGGACCCATCCACTCCTGGGCCACAAACAGCAAAAATCTCGGCACAGGTTCCACCAGAACAGCTTTTTAAAGGTCACTTGAGACCCAACATCAGCGCCGCATCACTATATATTCTTTTATAGCTTCCTTTTTAAAATAACCCTAATGTGTCTGAGATTTGTTCTCTCACTGTTGAATGGTATTCCTTTATAAATCACAAGACTGAATGAGACAGAATAGACATTAACTAGCAAGAAAGGGCTACTTCTCTTGGTGAAACAGTCAGTTAAAACTAGCACCTTAAAAATATAAGAATTTAACTACAGGAAAATGATTTAAAAGATCGCCTGGTTTTTCTTAAAACATGCAGGTTACAATGTTTTAATCCATACTTTAGGGTCACCATGAAACAAGATAATAGGTAATCTATATAAATTTTCGGGAATATGAAATGCATCTCATTATTTTATCTTCCCAGCATCTATAAGGTATTATTTCTCTCAGCAGTGAACAACACTGTCAAACTTGGGCTTCAAATAATTCCAAATTCCCATGAGGAAAAAAACCTTTTGTTAGGCTGAATAAGATACAACTAAATAAAGTCATTGCTGCCAGGGTAATGCTCCCCCAGCTCGGTCATTTCCCTGGTCTCAGAAATCCCTCCTTAAAGAAAGAAGTTCATTTGATGCCGCCCCAGGAGAAGCCTGCCAGTGAGCTATAATGTTATCATCTACTTAGCTCCATGTTTCTCAAACTATTCCCCATGGAACTATGACAGTATGCAAATTTTCCAGAAGTTTTGTCAGGAAGCATGACACTTGATCTTAGCCAAATAGCTGAGACGTGATGAACAAACATTAAATGTAGTATAGAACATAGAAAACACAAAACTTAGATTTTTGAGAGGAAGGAATTTCAGATTACACCAGATCTCTAGAACTTGAGGGGTACAAGTAAGAAAGTGCTTAGTATTTCTGATTTCATACAAGTCAGAGAAGACTTGCCCAAGGGTAAACGAAGTATCTAGGAGAAGATGTTCACAGGCACCTGGTGGAGAAAGAATGAGGTAAAGGGTAGTCTTGAAGGAACTGAGCTGAAATATTCTAAAGGCAAATGTTGAGTACTTATGTTTATCTTCCTTGGTAGATGGGCCAATTTAGTTCATAATCTGCTACCAAGTACTGCAAAATATCAGAGATGAGTCTAGTTCCTACTCTCAAAAAGCTCTGTTGAAGAGAGAAAACTCAATTATTAAGTCTATGCACTAGGTATGTGTCAAGAGTTTCTGGAAATACAAGAGGATTAATTTTGTCTGGGAAAGACAGGAAATACTATGGGAATTAGTGGTATTTGATCTGGGACTTGAAGAGATATATCACATTAACCAGTTTCAACCTCATAGCAAGCAACACTGGGACAGTATCATTATTATCCCTGTCAGCAATGTCCCTTCGACTCAATTAAATAAGATGGGTTAACTTCAGTGCCTGGGCTGGGAAACAGACACAAATCATCAGAGGAACTGAATCAGCAGTCTACAGCACAGCAACCAGAGGTTGCTCTATACCTCTGCTTCTGGACTAGAGAAATCCCCCAAAATCTGTTTGCTTCCCTAGGGAAATGTTAACCAACTTGCTCAGGGCCCTGCCTCGTCCCTGACGTTGTCCCAGAATTGCTGAAGCACAACAGTTGCTGCTTAAGGAAATTTTACAGGAGGCAATGAGCTGTTAAAATATTATTTTTCTTCTCCAAAATAAATATTATAAACAACAAACATTGATTGTGCTTAGAGACAGTTTTCTCTTAAAATGCCAGATTTTCTCTCCAATTAGCATTTTCCCTTAACTGTAGTTTCTTTGTTCAAAGACTTTTAGCACAATCTGCCATGTCCCTGTGACTTCTGCTCTTCAAGTGAAACAGAGGCCCAGCAAGGTTCTAAGGATGAACTGCCCAAGTTGAAGAAAAGATGAATTCTGGATCCATTTAGGGTAGCTAGGAGTTTCCAGTTCTGATAGTGGCTAACACTGCCACCTTACTCACATTCAGCAAGGCAAAGACATCTTGGAGAGAGCAGCAAGGCTCCATGGGAAGGCTCTATAGTATGTACATAGGTATCAAAGCATCAGTGAAGTAAGTTCTCTGTAGCTAGCCTAGCCCAGAATGAGTGAAGCTACAGGGGGAGTTGCCTGAATTTGAGGAGATTTGACGGCCTTAACAGGAATCACCCTGAAAACAACTCAGTGGACTGGAAAGCCAAGGGGTTATCCACCTTCTTCCTACCCTTTTCTCAGAGTTAAGTCCAGGGGTCCTGGTACAGCCTAAATATTGAAGGACCCTCCAAAAATGCCTAATACAGGACACTTCTTACTGTCCTTTACAAGCGAGGGTTCCAAATATGACATTCTTTTCACCCCCAACAGTATGAAGTTCTTATATATAAAACTAAATAATTTTCATTTTATCTTTGAAAGATGCTTCATACAAATAAATGTTTTGTCAGGCCATATGTCTTCAAAAGTATGCTTTATTATAGTAACCTAGTATCGCCTTAAAGTGCACACATAGTGAGATAGCAAGTATCTCAAGAAAGTTTCAATCAATATTTATACACCTTGGTGCTGATCATATAATTGCACATTTGTTCCACAAGTGGAAACCCACAATTTCAAAGAAGCCCCATGGGACAGAATCCTCGTGTCCTATACTTGACTACAAATATATACTTGTCCTCCTCATCAAGTAACAACCAAACATCAACCCCCATTCTCAGTGTCTCCAATGGTGTTCAACTTCTACGTGAAAATCGTCCTGAAACGGGACCTGTGGACAACAGCAGTTTCATTAAACACATTATAGCATATTACCTATATGGGAGCATTAAAACTGATGCTATAGGAGATATATAAGCTCAGAAAATAATTTTTTAAGGCTAAATCAGTATTGAACTACGTGATCACATTTTTAAAAAAAATATCTGTATATGGGCAATACCATGAGGATATCTACTAAAATACTACCAGCAAGTTAACTCTGGGTGGTTGGATTATAGATGATTCTAATATTTATGTGTTTGCTCATGTGTATTTTCTAGATTCACCAAGATGAAGGCAGACATGATTTCTACAGTGGAAAAACAACCTTCCCTCCTCTAAGAAGTAGATGCTCTTGGCTCTTGGTGAGATATAGACCTAAAATTTCTATAATTAGACAATAAATTTGAGTATGAATAGCTGAAGACATCAAGAACGGAACTTTTAAATGTATTTAGTGTGATACAATTTGCCACTTCAGAGCCTGGAGTACTTGGCAAAGGACAAGCCTAGGTACAAGTAAAAGGCTTAGATACCCAGGAGGTATAAGAGTTTCCTGAAAACCCAAGAAAAAGTGAAAAGGCTGTGGACTGACAACAATGTAGTTTTGTCTAGTGCCTTTAAATGTCAAACTCTGGGCTCCTGCTAGGCAAAAAGAGACCCATACAATTTACATTATGATAAGAAAGCACTGGACTTATATATAAAGGGAGAAAGCCAAGAACCATGAAACTGTAGGAGAACTAAATCAGAACTGGCCCAGGGAAGTGCATGGGAATGAATAACTCACTAGTTATGAATGTGCGTGGAACTGAGCATTAGACACACAGATTCCTGCCCGTTTCCAAGGAAGAAAATCAGCGTCTTTGAGGAGGTATATAGGGAAGAATGAAGTTGAGGAGGTAGTTTACAAAGGATGACATGGTTGGGTTTTGGTTGTTTCTTGACCTTTAATGCTGTCAGTATCATAATCAATATGCAGTGATTGGTTACTTCAGAAAGGTCCATTTGAAAAAAAAAACACAAATTGGTTTCAATGCATCCATATCAAGCTAAGTGAGGGAAAGCTCTTTGGCTACCTCCAGATTTCAAATTCTGTTTTCAAGTCAGAGGAACAGAAGAGGGCAGAAGCTTCCGAGTTCTTAATTTCCTTAGTTTCATACTTCAGTCTCTTTCTTCCTCTCTAAAATATTCAATTACTTGTCCACATGCGAATCCCCTCAGCAACCTTATGAGGAGAAATTATTAGTATTATTATCTCCATATAACAGAAAAGGAGACAGGTCCAAAACATAAAGCTCTTAGAATGTCTGGAACTTAATTACTTCTATCTAAGTGTCATTAAGTGACTCATAAAATGGGGAACTTAAAGACCCAAGAACAAGACAATTAAGACTATACCTTGTCTGCTTCCAAAGAGCCAAATTTCAGAGTGCTTCCAAACCAAGGAACCAATTCTGCTAACCCCTGAGAAATCAAACATAGTTTTCATCAATTTCCAGCTAACAATAAAATTCAAGTCCTCAGATGCTTTTTAATAGCACACATTTTTATAATCATACTCTTTAAGAAAAAAAGGGAGAAAAAACAGTTTGAGGACTTGTACTGCAGATGAGAAGCTGCCACCGATTTTATGGTTTAATACTAATACCTTAGCTTAATCTGGATCATGGATAGTATATGAAAATGTAACATTCCTTTCAAAGTATTTTGTATTATTTCCTAGAACAGGAGGTTGACAAACTCTTTCTGTAAAGGGCCATATGGTAAATATTTTAGGCCACATAAATCTCTGTTGTGGTTGCTGCTGCTGCTTCTTTTTACAACTCTTTAATAATGTAAAAACCATCTTTAGCTCAGGTGGCCAGGCCAAAATTGTCAGCTAAGAATGGTTTTCATTTTTTTAAGGTATGTAAAAAAAAAAAAATTGAAGATAAAGAATAGAGACCATATGTAGCCTGCAAAGCATAAAAATGTTAACTAAAATATTTACTATAAAAAAATTTTTGCTGACCCCTCTTCTAGAGGATCACAAGATAAGGGTATTACTCTAAAAATTTTAATCTTAATTATGAAACCATTTTCTCTAGTCTACAGACTAGCTTATTTTTTCATTAAAAGTATGAAAATAGAGGATTTGAGGAATGTGTCTCCATAATTAAGATAGCAACTAAAACAACTTCAAAATTGACTTTTAGTTTAAAAAGATGAGGTTACTTATTTTTAGAACATATATTCTTAGGTGTATTATTCAATCTTCACCCATTTAGAAATCATAAAAATATCATCTGTCTCTTTCTCTGTCCCTTACTCTTTGTATGTCTCCCAGTGTGATCAAAGTACGTGTTTTAAAATTTATTCCCATATATTTGTTGAAAAGTTTCTTCCTTGTTCTTAATTCAAGTAAACTATTTCCAATTCTCTCAACTTCTACCTAAAGAAACTAGAAGAGTAGATGAAATGCAAAGTAAGTAGAAGGAAATAGTCAAGATCAAAAGGAAATGAACAAAGTAAAAAACAGAAATGTAGACTATCAAAAGGTGGACCTTTGAGAAGATAAATAAAACTGATAAATCTCTAGCCAGACTAATCAGAAAAAGGAGAGAAGGCAATGCCAATATCAGTAATGAGAGAGGCTACATCATTACATATCACTGCATATTCTATAAATTATGCACAAATTTATGCAAATGAATTTGACAATGTAGATGAATGGACCAATTCCTTGAAAGACACAAACTATCAAATGCAGAGAAACAAATAATCTGATTAGCTCTGTATCGATGAAAGAAATTGACTTTGTAGTTAAAAACCTTTCCACAAAGAAACCGTCAGGATCCAATGGCTTCACCGATAAATTCACCAAATATTTAAGGAAGAAATAATATCAATTCTATACAAACTCTTCTAAAATATTAAAAAGAAAGGAACGTATCTCAATTCATTCTATGTGACCAGCATTACCCTGATACCGAAAGCAAAAACATATCAGGAAAACTACAGACTACCAGTCTTCATGAACATAAATGCAAAAATTCTTAAAATTTTAGCATATTGAATACAACAACATATCAAAGGGATGATGACCAAGTAGAGTTTATGCCAGGAATGCAAGATTGGTTTAACATTTGAAAATCAATGTAATCTATCACATTCACAAACAAACAAAAGGAACAAAAAACCCCACCAATATCTGATCATCTGAAAGGATGTAGAAAAAGCACTTGATATTTGACAAAATCCAATATCGATTCTTGATAAAAACACTTAGCAAACTACTAAAAGGAAGCAACTTTCTTAATCTGATAAAGGACATCTGTAAAAAAAAAAAAACCAGCTAATCGTATATTTAATTGTTAAAGACTATTTTTCTCCTAAATTCAGGAAGAACATAAGTTATGTTTACTATTCCCATTTCTATTCAACATTGTACTGGAATTCTAACCCATGTGATAAGGAAAAGAAAAAGATATCCAGATTGGAGAGGAAAAACAAACTGTTTATTCACAGATGACATGATTCTCTGTGTGGAAAATCCAGTGGAATCTTCAAAAAAGCTACTAGAACAAAGAAGTGAGTTTAGTGAGTTTGTAGAATACAAGATAAATGTACAAATAACAAGTGTACTCCTAAACACTAGCAATGAACAATCAGAAACTGAAAATTGAAAAACAGTACAATTTGTAGTAGCCTTAAAAATATGAACTATATGGGATAAATCTGGAAGAAAAAAAAAAAGATGTGCGAGATTCCATATCTGAAAACTACAAAACACTGTTGAGAGAAATATTTTAAAACATAACTAGACAGATATTTCATGGTTCATGATTTAGAAGACTCAATATTGTTAAGACATCAATTTTCCCCAGACTAATCAATAGATTCAATGCAATCCTAATCAAAATCCCAGAAAGCATTTTTGGAGAAAAAGAAAAACTTATTCTAAAACTCATACAGAAATACAAAGAAATCAGAAACAACTTTGAAAAAAAAAAATCAGAGGACTAATACTGTCTAATTGCAAGATCTGTATAAAGCTACAGTAATCAAGCCATTGTGATATTGGCATCAAGATCAATAGATCAAATACAGAGTCCAAAAACAGATTCACAAATAGAAAGAAGTGGTCTTTGACAAAATTGCAATGGCAATTCATAGAGAAACAATAGCCTTTTCAACAAATGGTACTAGAAGAACAGGATATCCATATGAAATTTTTTTAAAAAAATGCCATACCTCAAAGAATCTATATACAAAACTTTTTAAAAAAAAAATGGGCAGGCACCTGGAATCGAACCCGGGTCCTCGGGCATGGCAGGCAAGCACTCTTACCTGCTAAGCCACCGTGGCCCGCCCTATATACAAAACATTTTACCATACACAAAAATTAACTCAAATAGACCTAAATTTAAAATCTAAAATTATAAAACTTCTAGAAGAAAATATAGAATATTTACAACTTTGGATAAGGCAGAAAGTTTTCAGATACTACACTGAAAACACAATCCATAAAAGAACAAATTGATTGATTGGGCTTTATCAAATTTAAAACTTCTGCTCTTTAAAAGACACTTAATAGAATGAAAAGAAACATCATACATGGGGAGAAAATATTTGCATGTGATATATCCAATAAAGGACTTATATCTTAGAATATAAAAAAAAGAGCTCTTAAAACTCAGTAAGAAAGCAATCCTTTTTTTTTAAAAAAAAAAAAAAAAAGGCAGGGCAACAGATTTAAACAGACACTTCACCAAAGAAGATATATAGATGGCAAATAAGCATATGAAAAGATGCTCAACATCACTAATTAGGGAATTGCAAATTTAGACCACAATGAGATACCGCTGCACACCTATTAGAATGGTTAAAATTAAAAAGATTGACCATAGCAGGTGTTGGTGAGGATGAAATGCTCATGCACTGCTCGTGGGAATGAAAATGCTATGACCACTTTGGAGAACAAATTTGGCAGTTTCTTTGGCAGTCAAATATACACCTACCATATAATGATCCAGTCATTTCACTCCAAGGTATTTGCCCAAGAAAAAAAAAATTTGTGCAAAAAGACTTGCCCACAAACATACATGCATCGTTATTTGTAACAGCCAAAAACTGGAAACAATACAAATGTGCTCTCAACAGGAAAATGCATAAACGAACTGTGGTATATCCATATACCAGAACACAACTCAGCAATAAAAAAGAATGAAGTACTGGCACATACTATAATATGGGTGAATCCCAAAATAATGCTGAATGAAAGAAGCCAGACAAAAAGGAATGCCTGTGGTTTCATTCCATTTATACACAATTCTAGAAAATCCAAACTAATTTATAGTGGCAGAAAGCAGATCAGTGGTTTTCTGAGGAGGGGGAAACAGGAGTGGGAGAGGGGGATTGCAAAGAGGTATCTTCTGTGGAAGATAGATATATTATCTTCTTTGTGGTGATGGTTTCACGGGTGTATACATAGTGAAAACTTATGAAATTGTACACTTTAAATATGTGCAACTTATTGGATAATTATACCTCAATAAAGCTGTTTTCAAAAAGTTATATTGGACACACACAAGTAGCCTTAGTTCAGTAGAAAATTTTAAAAAATCATTAGATTTATGCTTGAAATTGCACACTCCAAACAGCCTCATCCTTCTTTGGACTTCACCTGTGTCTTGAGATGTTTAGAGGGCAGCATTTTCCTGAAGTAGGCAAACCGTGGGATGTGGAAAATAGGAAGACTGGAGCCATTTGTTTCTGTGAGGTTCGAATTTCTCTGAGTGCAGCAAAGATGTTTTCACTCACTGAGTGAAAGTTCTGGCAGGTCAGTCCCAAGGTGTTGTAGTTTGCTAACTGCCGGAATGCAACACACCAGGAACGGATTGGCTTTTAATAAAAGCGGATTTATTTTGTTACTTCTTTAGAGGAAAGGCAGCTAACTTTGCACTGAGGTTCTTTCTTACGTGGGAAAGCACAGGATGGTCTCTGCCAGCCTTCTCTCCAGGCCCCTGGGTTCCAACGACTTTCCCTAGGGTGACTTCTTTCTGCATCTCCAGAGGCCTGGGCTGAGCTGTGAGTGCTGAGATGAAGAATGCCGAGCTGCTTGGGCTATGCTACGTTGAGCTCTCTCATTTAAGCACCAGCCAATTAAGTCAAACATCATTCATTGCAGCAGGCCCACCTCCCAGCTGACTGCACATGTAATCAGCAACAGATGAGGTTCACATACCATTGGCTCAAGTCCACAGCAACAGAACTAGATGCCTTCACCTGGCCAAGTTGACAACTGAATCTAACTGCCACACAAGGTAAAACATGGAGGTTCAGTCTCTGTTCCATCAGAGCCTTTGGACTTAAGAGATGGCCCACCAGCTGTCCTCCTGCCTGCTTACCCTGGCTCTTCACCATAACAGGCCCAATTTCCCATCTTTCTCAGGAATGCAATTCTGGGTAATCATATTCTTGAATGTTCTGCTTCTCTTCCTATTTTGGTACACTTTTCCCGTCCTAAACAAAGCTTAGTTCATTTCTGCCAAAATAGGGCTCTATCCATGTACAGATTTTATCTCACTTTCCTAAAAATCTAAGATATGAACTTGGAAATCTTCAAAGTCAAGCCCCTCATTTTACAAATGAGGTAATGGACTCCGTGAGGTGACTTTTGTAGGCCGTATAGCTAATAATCGGTTTTTTGCCCATCTTCACATCATAGGCAATTGGACAATCTAGCAGCTACCCATCACCCTATACCCAAGACTTTCAGGCCCAATTTCAAAGGTTCTGTAAAGTCATCAAGCACATTAAGTATTTTTCTATCAAAAAAAAAAAAAAAGCATTGTAATTACTTCTGTAGACATTTTAAAGAGAGGTCTTCTGAAAGCAATAAATATGTTCCTGTTACTGAATCCAACTTTTCAAGTCTGAAGCACTGGTTCTTAACTTCCTCAGGGCTATGGACCCCCTTTAGGAAGCTGATGAAAGCTACTGACCCTCTCCAATAAAAAGTAGTCACATAAAAACATAAAATTTTCTTCCAGCAATTTAAAGCCTCCTATGGCAATACATGGCAGGTGAAAATCCTTGATCCGATGGTAGAAATGTCAATATATCTACCATGTGGCAGGACATATTTAAAACTGGCTCTTAAATCATAACAGAAAAATAATTTCAAACATTTATATAGTATGTCAGATTACAGAGCACATTTAATCCTCACAACCACCCTGTGAGGTAGGCGTTAATATCACAATTCTACCCATGAGGAAGCTGCAGCCCAAAGAAGTCTGGAGATTTGCTCAAGTTCACCACTGACAGAGGCAGTGCCAGCACCAGAACACAGGCTTTTTGTTCCTTTTCTCAGAACACCTGCAAATCTAATATTTCAGTTTTGAAATCAGGGTCCCTGAGAACAAGTAGTTCTCTTTAAATTGAACAATGATGAGGAGACTATGAGGGACTATATATCACAGCCCACCATGTTACTTACAGTTGCAACTCACAAGAATTTATTCCCACTCAGGGATACCAGAAAGTTTATCATTAGAATTGTAGGCTTTGGGGTCCAGAAATTAAGCACCATTTAAGGGGGGGGGGGGGACAAATCCATAAGTGGCAAGTCATATGGATATTTTTCATTGTAGTTATGAACTACCTGGCCTTTTTCCAAAGAATAGCTGAAAGTTGGAGGGAAGAGAGCAGAAAAAGTAAAAGATTACACCAAATGGGAAATATGAGCAACAGAAAACAAACTTTCAAGTTCTGTAAGAGACCTGGGAAATTTTCTAAATGGCCTTAGAAATGAACACTCAATCGGGGAAGGCAGGGTGAGAACCCCAAATGGATCCATAAGCCAGAGATTTCACAACCTCCACAAAATTCAGGTACATCCTTGATGGCCCAGAACTTCCTTGATTACCTGCTCAAAGAAACAAAAGATGAGGACGCTATGTGACTTGATGTCACTGTTCCTGAGGAGGGAGAGCTGAGCTAGAGCAGTGGGATTCAAATGCTGTCCAAGGACTGGGACAGTTATGTGAAAGTTTTCAGTGACCTATGGAAAAATGAGAAAAATATAGTGGTGCTGTTGTTTTATGAAGGGCATTTAACTTAAAGCAACCGCCCCTCATTGTCGGGACCATGAGCACTAAGTATTTTTCAAAATGCGTAGTAAAATGAGAGCAGTAGAGTCAGTGTCCTTCACACTGGGTTACAGTGTCTGTCGAGTCAGTTCCAGAGTTCTGGTTTCTTCTGGGTTCTGGCCAGGCAGCCTTAAGCCCCCCTCCCAATTAGCTTTAAGTGGAATCAATACCTTCCAAAATAGACCATTTAGAAAACAGTTCCAGGTCCCAATCCTAAACGACCAATTATGCTTCCCCAAAACTCTGGAAATTCAGAGTTGCTCATTAATGCCTGCTTTACAACTCCAAACGTAGGTATGTAAGAAATCCTGACCCACTCAAAAAGCCCTATTTTGGGCCTGTATCTTGCACCTTAAAGAGTGTGGAAGTTTCTTAAAACCTGCAAACAGCACATCTCCACAGCGGTTTTCTCATCAAAGGGGGAAACCTTGGAGTTTCCTGTCCCACCCCAACCCCAGCCTCAGTATAAAGATCTTTAGCCAATCCTTAAACTCTGATCTTTTACCCTACAAGATGGGCATCTAAATGTTCTATGGTCCTTGGGCTTCCTGGACTTCAGTGATCCATAAATTGGACACCAAATTTTTTTCATCAGGTTTTTTTTTTTTGTTACATTGGGATAAAGGTGATTTTTAACTTATTCTTTACATTTTGTATATTCCAAAGTTTTCACAACTTCATTTTCCTCCCTTTTGCACATAGGACAGCAAAAAAGAGACCCCAAGGAGATTTGCAGCTGGGACAACCCAGAGCAGCAAAGAGGATAATTCAGGGAAAAGAGAGGGGGGTAATATTATCCCTCCCACTGTGCCCATGGGTGCAGAACTGAGGACACAGGAGGCATCCCAGCTCTGACTCACTTCAGAAAACTGTCCAGTACCTGTAGTGTTGCCCCAGTTACCACCCAAAGAGAAGCCACAAGGAAGGTCTGAAAATCAACCCACACATGTCAGCTGGCCTTCTACCCTTAGCTCAATATCAAAAAGGTAACTCCGGAACCCACTGTGGGAGTCTCCATATATCTTAGTCCCTTCCTTTCTCCCACACAGAAAAGGCCATCCTTTGAGACTCATTTCTCTTCCCCATGCCCTATTGTCAGCCATGACACTCTCGCCCCACTAGGATATGGGCTCTTCTAGAGCAGGTAGTGAGTCTTGTTCCTCTTTTATCTTCAATAACTAGCTAGTGCCTGGCAAAGAGGAGACATTCAAGATTTGTAGGAAGAAAAGGAGGAACAGGGGAGGGAAGTAAAAATAAAAGGGAAGGAGATTTAGTCTTTCCTGTTTTTCTTTCAGGTTTTCTTAGACCTTCTCCCACGGCGCTTCCTCTCTTCTTAGCCATTACCCTTTCTTCAATGTTCATTTTCATTTTTTTTTTCAAAACTGTATAACCTCTGTTTAAATTGCTGTTTTCTCCTAGTCACCCTGTCCCTGCTGCTGTAGCCTAATTTCACTGGTTTTTGTGTTTGTTTTTTTTTTTTGTCAGTAGTTTCATCTTGCTTTCCATCTTTGCTTACTCTTATCTTTCCTTCTGTGCCTCATCTAACAGTTTTTTCTTTATGGTAAGTATCAAGCAGAGAAGAATAGCTAAGAAGAAGAGTATCCTCTGACCAACCACAGAGGCAAGGCCTACCAGTCCAGTAGATAGAAGTAATTGTTTCCCTTATCCCAACGGGTGAGAAATTACCATCTGTGTGTTTTTCAAGGTTCTTCCAATCACCATCAACGTAGGAACTGACACTTTCAGGGGTCTATACTGCAACCTGGGGAACAAAGTGTCCTTTTTCTTTTGGCCTATTTCTTCAAAGAGGCAGCACCAGGTCCTGTCTTTCAGCAACAGCACAGGCTCAGCACCTCAAAACAAAAAAGAGACCAGAACCCGCCCTCCCACAGGCTTGTACTTCTGAGAACGCCCTCTTCCCTAATATGGGTTGAAAAGTTTTGTAATCTCTTCAGATTCTCTTACAACTGGGGAAAGTCACAAAATTTAGGATACTTAAGCATTGAATCCCAGGTTTCCACTAGACTCTAGACTCTTTACCATCTAGTCTAGCAGCACAGAGGGCACATTTTCAGAGTGTGGAGACAAACAGCACCTGCTACCCTTAGGCACTTCAATAATGCTAAAATGGAGGGGAGATTGAAGAGATAAAAGAAGCAAATCACCAAAAACGACTTTCCATTTCAGGACCTGGATATATAGTTGCCATTTGAGGAGCTAGGCAGACAATGGAGACACAGTTGACAGCCACTGCCTCCCTAATAATATCATGGATCACCCTCAGTCAAAGACTCCTGCTACTCTTAACAACTGCCAGACCCACACACTCCCTGAAAGAGTACTTAATCTCAACATAGCCTTAAATTCTTAACACTCCTTAAAATTAAATTCCAAAGGCTTAGTTAACTCTTAAGGTAATGTTTCTAATTTGTACAACCACTTACAAAGAGCACTGATTCAGGAGAAAAGAGAAGGTAATTTTTTTTCTTATTCCAGATCTGTCCTTTTATGTCAGAAGTGACTCCAGCAATATCCACCTTTTTTCCTTTGGGGTCCCAAAAACTGCAATAAGACTTCTCTAATTACTACCAGCATGGATGGTAACATTCATAAATAGATTTAACTATTTTAAAATAGTTTCAAAAATATCCTTCTCTTTCACATGTTCTGAAAGGCAACCTTTATCACCCCCAGTTCCCTTTTCACCCAGAATTTATCTCATGTCCCACAATCCCCAGTAACCCTAGTGAGTCCCATACCCACACTCAGTCGAATATTTCAGGGTCCTGACTTAGCACCACCACAAATATTTGCCCCATTAACAGGCAAACTTCGGAGCCGTATGCAACCTACATATCCAGCCTATCCTACCAGTCAGAATGCCTAAACTAATTAGAAAAATGACCTCTCCTACTAGAGAGAAAACTCAATGAAGGCAATATTCTTTTGTTTAATCCCTTGAACCTAACTGACTTAACTGTTAGGTAATTTCTCCAATGATCTAAAAGTCGTTTTCAGAAGTATTTTTCCTCCTGTCTGGTAAGGAGGAGGGGGGCTGAAACATTGTCTTAGCTGATGACAGAATGAAAGGAACAGAAGGAAAATAGGGTATGTCCTGGATGGTAGAAACCCTTAGGCTTGTCCTGTCCTGAGAGGAATTTGCAGGCTGGGTGCAGGGGCTGAGTAGATTGAAACCTCTGGGTTTCTAGTCTTCCTTAACTCTATGACTAGGTCCCAAGAATAGCACTTAAGCATCAGGAAGCATATCTATTGCTTTGTTGTAATAAAAAAATATGGTTAAAAAAAAAAACAAACCCTCAACCCTAAGCTAAAAGAGAAGTTATCTGCCTGTTGACAGCCCAAACATTAGTATTTACGGGGCACATCTGTAGATTTTTCATCCAATCCAATATCTACCAAATAACCCTCCTTCCCACGAGAGGGGTTAAATTAAAAATTGTCCAGAGTCCCTCCAAAGGCCACCACCTATGTGCAGCTTCCACCTCATCTCATGCTGAGAGAATTACTTTCCTAAGGCCACTATCGCCACAAGAATATATGGCTCTGTTACGATTCAAGGTCTCTGCGACAACTTCGGTTTGGGGGTCTGTAGCCCTACAGAGCTGCCCAGGGCCCCCTCCTCCTCCTCCTCCCACGCGCCCTGAACCGCCGCCCCGCGCGCGCTGCGAGCCTAACGGAAGGCGGGGACGCGCCTTCAGCCTCGGCGCACGTCTGCCCCCGCCCCGGCCCGGGAAGCTCCGGGGACGCGCCTTCAGCCTAACGGAAGGCGCTGGCGGCTCGCGCGTCCCTGCCTTCCGTTAGGCTGAAGGCGCGTCCCCGCCAGCCGCCAGCGCCTTCCGACCGCAGCCGGCGCGTCCCCGGAGCTTCCCGGGCCGGGGCGGGGGCAGACGTGCGCCGAGGCTGCCCTCAGCGGCGCCCTCGCTGGCAGCGCCCTGCCCTAACGCTGCTCTGTCCCCCAAGTCTGCGCGTTCGGCACCGACGGGCCTCACCGCCGAGCTCTGCCTTCCCGGGGCCTGCCCTCTGCGAGCGCCCCCTGGCTCGGTCCCGCCGGCCGCGGCTTTCGGCCCGGGCTTCCTCCCGGTCGTCCCGCAGGGCCACAGGGTCCCGGGGGGGATCGGCTTTTGAGAGGGTTTAAACATCACGTATATTGGGTTCTAGAGATCCAAGCCAGACACAGGGAGGTGGGCTGGTACGATGCCCCCCTCAGCCACCACCCACCCTTCCTTTCCATCCTTGTTCTCTTCCCTTGGATTGGTTAGGCTGTCTGGAGCGCTTCTGGATCACGCAGGCGGGGAAGGGGCCCGTTGGCCATCTCTTAGTTTCCCCCAGGAATAGAATAACCGCTCCCTTTCCCTTCGCCAACGTGTTCAGATGCCCTCCCGCCCCCGTCTGCAGCCTCCGGGCCGCCCCTCCCCCTTCTCACTGGGTGGAAGGAGGATCCCGCCGGGCAAAGGCGGCCAGCCCACGCCGTCCCCCCCGCGGCCCCGCTTGTTCTGGAGCATCTGAGGCATCTGTTCTCCAGTCGTTTCCATGTTTCTGGCCCCTTGTACGTCTTTCTGGTATCTTCTGTGCTGTCCTTTCATCACCCTCTCCCAGCCCTCTATCTCTTTATCATATCCCCTTTATGTTGATGAACCTTCAGGTGCAAAGCGCTTCTGTGCAGAAAAAGTGATACCTTCTGGTACAATGTGTCTCACTTTCTCTGTTGAACTCATATAGCTAATCTATTTTTAGAAATTTTACTTGAGCATATACTCATTGACTACTGATGCACTCATCATCTTCTACATTATGTATACCCGTTCACAAAGTTAGTGTGGTTGTAACTTTTGAGTGCTTGCGTGGCTTAAAGAACACCCACAATGTAAACTACAGACTTATTAAGTTCCTTACAAAAGTCTTAATAGCTTTATTTTCCCCCACTCCCCACAAAAAAAGGACACTAATTAAGCTTCATTGTTACACTTCTCCTTACATTTTCTCAGGGGAAAGAAGCCAAAATGGTCACTGCGTTATTTGTGAGTGAGGGAATGAGTGCTTTCCATTTTATCTGAATTGTCTACAATGTAAATACGTTGCTTTTAGAATTTGAAAATTAAAAGCTATTTTTAATTTAAAGAGAGTGTAGCATGGAGTGACTGGGAACAGAGGAAAACAGAGCAAGCCCTTCAACCTGATGAAGGGAAGGGTCTGTCTGCTCTTTGGGGAACCTCCCGTGATGTCGCCAAGCCATTCCTGTTCAGTCACATGCTAACAGGGGAAGAGGCATGGGCAGCTTGGGGAGGATGGGGGGAAATGGTGAAAAAAAAATGTTTAATGGGAATTCTGACCATGGTTTGGGGAACAGAGGAACCCTAATGATCCATGTTCCCTCCCTGAGATTGTGGGACCAGCCAACCCACCTTGCATACAGTGGGTGTATAAGAAGTTGGGAGCAGAGTTCCCTGTCACAAAGGGCCTCCATGGTTCATTTACTCAACCCTTTGGCTGCTTGCTCATTTATTAGTAAGTATAAGACCAGACTCCAAATTAAGACTACTGAAGTATCCTCTCTCAAAGTATTTGAGAGCATCTAGAGATTAAGACAGGCTTTGAAATCTTTCATGTAAATTCTCCTTTCTGTTAGGTGTGTAACCTTGGGCAAGGTACCTAAACTGTGAGGCTCTGATTTTCCTCCCTAAACAAGTGTTAACATTACTTGTTGTAAGGACTGCCACACAGCCTAGCACCCGTCGTGTGGCCAGTGCTCAACTAATAAGAGTCAGTAGCGCTTTCCTGCTCTGCCACCATTGCCTAACCCGTTCCCTGTGGCCTCCTTTAGCAGCTGTCTTATTCTCATCTGTATCTTCAACTCTTTGCATGGGTTGCATGAGTATGAGGCAGTCCAGCTATGATGCTTTCCTTTTCAAAGGGCCCTTTGCAGATTCTGAGGATGGGGTGCTGGGGTCCAGGGTCCTGAGTCCCTACGGGAGGAGCCTGGCCAGAGCAGAGGCCCATCTCTCCCCAAGTGGGAATCAAAAATCTCACTCAGATTCTGACCTAACCTCCCAAATGTGGAGTGCCCACCTGAAGGCCAAGGGCGAAAGGGCCTGCTTATCCCAATGCAAGGATGACCTGACTGCCCTGAGGCCCTTCTACACTCCCTGGGAGGAAATGCTTCAGCCCTAACACCATGGTATGCTCCATATGCTCCCCAGCCCAAAGCTCATCTCCTCCATAGCAGGAAGGCCCAAGTTATATGACCCAGTCTGCCTTGGACTTTTGCCTCCAGAGCAGGGACCCTTTATCCATCCTCCTTGCCTAAGGCACCCCCCATCTTTCTCCCACTGTGATCTCAAGGAGCACTGTTCCTCTCCCTCGCTTTACTCTCCCCTCTATGAATGCCTGGGCCCACAGGCCTCATCCTTTCCCACCCCCTCCAACACCCCAGCAGGCCTAGGCTTTGGGGAGCCCTGTACCTACCAAGAGTCCCTTACCAGGCAGAGTAACTCCTCAGATGTCATCCCTTCAACTTCCCTTTTGGCACATTTCTCTGCTTCTTATTACCCCATCCCCATGCCACTCCCAAATCTTTACCCATCTGGCCTACTGTGAAGGGCCTGATGATAGATACGTTAAGTCTGAAAGAGGCATTTCCAGCTTTAATAGTTGGGGGTTTGGGTATCAGTAACTTAGAATCGTTCAATTTAGTTTGTCAGTGGTGGCAGAGACTTTGAGGGGATCCCTGGGGTTCCACTCTCAGGTCTTTGTTTACCCTTGAGCCAGGTGTGCTGGACAGCTGGGTGTATTCATCTGTCTGTGAAAACAGTATGAAATTTGCAGGGGAAGGCAGCATATTTAGATCTTATTATTAATAGCAAAGAAATATGTATTTGTTCATGAGTGTCAAGATCTGAGAAGTAACCTCTAATGAAATGGAAAAATACAGAAGCAGAATTTTTAAAATAACAAGCGGAAAGATGACAATAAATGAAAAATAAGGAAAAGCAAAAATGGATAGAATTAAATAAATAATAAACCAAGGAGGATGAAAGGAATGAAATGAAGTATAATGATTACTTTATGAAAGGTGAATAGGCTGACACCTACTATTAAGGAGCCTATCATATTGGGTTATTTAAACCATAACCCTGCTCTATGGTGTTTAACCAGAAAGAGATGTAAAGTGTTTCTAAAAGGGTAAAAAAATAAATGGAAAAAAGCAAATATATACACAAGAAGGCAGGGAAAGTAGTATCCACTAGCAGGGTAGGTTGAATAAATTATGTCAAAAACTTGTATATGCCAACCAGCATAACTAAGTACAAAGCAAAAGTCTGTTAGACATGCAAGACCTTGGTTTTTTAAATACAATTATAGTAAGAGATTTTAAAAGATCTTCTTAAGAATTATTTTGACCTGTTTGTTTATTCAAAGTTAGATAAAATGATGATAGAATTCATCTAGGTGGTTAAAGGTTTAAGAAAATCAAGAAGACTACTGAGGAGTTTTTCATCACCAGATGTTGCATAAGTTCCTAAAGAGAACAACTGGTTAAAAGTTCTTGGAGCATAGTAATGTTCGTGGGACAACTCAGTCAGGGCACTGAAGGGCGCAGATGGAGAGGGTAATTCTGAGCTGTCAGCTGTCCGGTGACCCTGGAGTTAGGGAAAGAGGAGAAGACTGGGGACTCTGGACAGCCGTGTAGACTCAGCTGCAGGAAGCTACCTTTGAGCAGAGACCAGGGCAAGGTGGGGACCTTGATCTTTGGTGGTGAAGCTAGCAATAGAAACTTTGAAATGGACCCTGGCTCAAATTTTCCTCTCTGCACTGGGGGAATGTGCAGAGAAATAAAGACATGTGAATTGGCTGGAAAAATATTCAAATATTTATTCAACAAAAAGTAGTCTGGGCATTACGGCATCACTTCTGCCAGGTGATGATGTACTTTTGGGTTGACTGCAGCTGCTAGAAGAGACATGTTCCTTTAGGAAAATAGATGAACTCAGCAGCTCTGATTTGAAGGGGCTTGGAACTGTTTAGTTCTTCTCAGAACCCAACACAGAGCCCAAACTCACAATTCCTCAGATGCAGCCAGAAAAGCCAGAGAACTGACTGTCATTCAAGACTCATATCCCTTTCCCTATCCTGTTATAACCTATCTGTGTAGGAGAACTATCTTTATCTAATGTTTGTACATGTGTACACACACATATACATATGCATGTATATATATGAATATTGAACACTTCACCAAGTGCTTTTGAGGGCACTGGAGGAGAGGAAAAGAATGAGATATGGTGCCTCTCTTCAAGGAATGGATAATGTCTTATTGGATAGTGGGTAAGGGTTACTGATATGTGATTGGCTTTATCTAAGTTTTCTTCCTAGAGGTGGAGCCGCCAAGATGGTCATTGGAAGGAACCCCCAAATGTCTTTCTTCCATGATTTTAAAAAAATAAAATGAGAAACTCCAGAAGAAACACCCTAGAGGGACTCAAATCTCTTGGGAGTTGGACCTGGCAAAAGTGAGCCAACATTTCCGAGAATGATTTGTGGAGGAAAGATTAGTTGGCAGGGAATGATGTCAGGAGTTCCCTTCTTACTGTATCCTGTTGAAAGGAAAAAAGTCTGGTACAGTGATAAGTGAAAACTTGTACGGCAGAATGTATTATCTCCTTGCTGACGGAAATTTCAGAAGCAATCCAAGGAAGAGGTCAATGGGAGATAGAGGCAGGATGTTTCCTTTATGATTATTCCTAACTCATAGAAATGGAGCCAGATGGGATAAAATGGTATCTCCTCCCAGACAGATCAGCCACCAAACAAATACTTTTTGAGAGCCTACTCTGTGCCGGACCCTGTGTGGAGCATATACTGATGAAGAAGGCACCATTCTTTGCCTTCAAAGAGCTAAGCCGAGTGAGGGAGACAGGTACACACAATACCCAGGATAATTATTTTATCAGAAATACAGGGTAGAAAAGCATAGATAAGAGAGATGCCTGAGTCAGGAGATATCAGGAAAGCTTTCTAGAGGAAGATATGTCCAAGACTTAAAGATTGAGAGGGAGTTAGCTGAATGGTGAGTTCAGGTGAAGTATTTCCAGCAGAGGGAATAGTGCCTGTGAAGGGCAGAGCACATTTAGAGAGAAAAATAAGTTCTTTATAGCTGCAGCACGATATTGGATGGCAAAATGGCAAGAATTGAAGGTGGAGACAGGGGCAAGAGCCTTTAAACCAAGTTAAAATACAGTGGATTTTATCCTGGGGCAGTGAACCATTGTGAGAAAGAAAAAAAATGCAATAATAGATTCGGAACATCTTCAGGAAGATACTTAAACAGTAAACTGATGGAAAAATATTCCTACGATAAGCACATAATGGAAGAAGGGAAAGAAGGCAGAGAAAAAATAGATAAAGCAGCAAAAAGGTGGAAATGGACAATGGGGTGGAGGTGGGGCCAGTAAGATGCTCAGGAAAAGGAGGGATGGCAGAGAAAAGAGCATGAAAAACAATGTAATCAAAGAGCAAACAGGTGGGGTTCAGGGTATCAGAGACCCCAAAAGAAGCCAGAGATGTGGACAGATTCAGACGCTAAGACTCAGACCCTACTGATCACACAGGTGCTCTCTGACTTTGGGGGCTGGCAGTCTTGCCACATCAGACCACTCCCCTCTCAGTTCTCAGCTCCAAAGGAAGGGGAGAATGATGTTTGCAATACTTAAAGGTTGGAGAGGAGAAGACAGAGTTAAAGTCAAGTTAGAAGGGGTTGGGTAAATTAACCAAGGTTAGAAAAGTGAGAGAGAAAATACTGGCTCAGGAGGACTGAGGGATTAAACAATAGACAGCTCTCCCATCCCCATTCTCTATGACCAAAAGACATCTTGAGCATCTAAAAAATACCACAGAAGAAAAAATGAAAAGAAAGGAATAAAACTGATCTGATGAGAAAAGAAGTCTCATCAGAGAAGTTTCCATCCACCTTGGAGAGGCAGGCATTAGAGCTCAGAGTCTACAGCCAAACTCTCATGAAGAGCAGAATTCAAATCCTGCTGTTATCCTAGCTGTGCGACATTGGGCAAGCTATTAAACTTTGTTTGCTTATCAATTTCCTCAACTGTAAAATAAGGATGAAATAATATTAGCTCCCAGATAGGGGTATTGAGCAGATAAAATGAGTTCAATATATGCAAAGTGCTTAGGACAGTAATTGTCACATGATAAACACTCTCTAAGTGTTAGCAGTTACTATTAATATTCTTCTATCCTGGCATGGCCTTTTCCAGCCATACTACCTCTCAGCTGGCCCACTGTGATGTCATAGACTTTCAAAGACTCCATGAGGGCTTTTTTGACCTATTGGAGAGAAGAAGGGTGGGGGACAAACAAGAGGAAAAGAGGGTATCATTATAGACTTAGGGGGGTTATCTGTCTGTACTGGTTTTTTAGAGGAGGGACACAACCTACAACCCCTTTCGAAACCTGCCACACTAGGTAGGTCCTGGTCTTGCCCCTTTTAGAGTATGTCCCCCGATTGTAGGCATCACCTCACCAGCTTGGTTCTTCTTGTTGGGGTTGATCTAAGGATCAGAAATGCACTAGGGAAGTTTATTTGGGATATTTTTGCACCCTTCGAGCTCTCTCTTCTTGGTTGCCTAGTGCCATCATCACCTTTTCTCTTCCTTTCAAAGGTCCAAACCTACTCTCAGCTATCTTTTATGAGGGGGATCTCCAATGTGAAAAAGTCAGAAGTCTTCTGGGGATTTTCATTTTAAATAGGGTTCATTCCCTTGAATAGAGCTATGAATATGGCTGGAAATTTACCTTATATGGAAGAGGGTCCTGGCTGAGGACCCATCTCTGGAAGATGGGAGGGATTTTGCTGGTACCCTGCAAACCCACTCCAGATGTTTTCTTCGAAAATAAATTTAATTCCTCTTTGGTTGTGCCCTGCGGAATCTATTTCCAGGAATAAATTTGAAATTGTGGTGGAATGTGACTACTCAACCAGTGAAGGGTGTCTGGGCTTGTATTTTGGGCTAAATGGCCTTTTCAGATACTTGCTCATTGAAGCTCCCTATGAATGCCTCAGAATGCAGCAAAAGACATGCTAGAGGACCCAAGAATTGTAATTGGTGGGGTGATACAGATTTGTTCTCCTAGAGCCACTCCTCAGGATGTTTAAACAAACTTTTTGAAAGTGTTCAGATCAGGACTGCTGCCAGAGACTCCATTTCAGGCCAAGGGACTAAAAGATTAACCCTGAGCTGTTCAGTTTGGCAGGGAAGCAAGGCTATAAAAATTAGGAACCCAGTGGGTACCGAAGACTCCAGGAATAGATAATGGAAGCCCCCACTAGCAGGAAAGTCCCAGGAGCAGCTATGTCTGTGAGCTCTTTGAGACTGATGTTATGTGTCATAAAGTTTAACACAGCACAATGACCTGGAACATTGTAGATATTCCTTAGATGTTTGCTGAATGAATGAATGAAAGCAGGTGGCTTGCACTACTATGAACTGCTGTCTACAACTTTAAAAAAAAAAAAACGTAGAATAAATCATATGGTCTCTGCCAGGCATCCCTGTGATCTCTGAGAGGAATCTTTGGAAACACTGACAGCAAGTCTTAGAGTTCCTGCAAGGAGCTCCTTGAAATCTTTTTTTATTTTTATTTTTTTTATTTTTAAACACAAAAACATACAAACACAAACATTCTTACCATATGGTCATTCCATTCTTGGTATATAACCAGTAACTCACAATATCATCACATAGTTGTATATTCATCACCATGATCATTTCTTAGGACATTTGCATCAATTCAGAAGAAGAAAAAGAAAGAAAAAACCTCATACATACCATACCCCTTACCCCTCCCTCTCGTTGACTATTAGTATTTCCATCTACCCAATTTATTTTAGCCTTGGTTTCCCCTATTTCTTTTCTATACCCCTTACCACTCCCTTTCATTGATCATTAGCATTTCAACCCACTAAATTTATTTTAACATTTGTTCCCCCTATTATTTATTTATTTTTAATCCATATGTTTTACTCATCTGTCCATAAGATAGATAAAAGGAGCATCAGACACAAGGTTTTCACAATCACACAGTCACACTGTGAAAGCTATGGTCATTATACAATTATCTTCAAGATATAGGGCTGCTGGAACAAACAGCTCTACATTTTCAGGCAGTTCCCTCCAGCCTCTCAAATATACCTTAACTAAAAAGGTGATATCTGTATAAGCTCCTTGAAGTCTTAACATGAAATCATAAAACCTTTTAGAAGAAGCTTGAAGCCCCTGTCTGGCACTGGAAACCCTACTAGGAAGCCTGGAGCCCTGTGGAGAAGCCCTGGAAACACTGCCAGAAGTGACAGACTTGGGGCTGAGGCAGCAGTGTGTGTGTGTGTTGTATCAGTCTTGCCTTTGTAGCAACAGTTCCTATTGGGGAATGAGGCAGGGTGAGACTATTGTTGGGTTGTTGTTGTTTTTAACACTATCAGCTGTAGCTCAGTCACTTAGGCCGAGATGGTTGACCAAGAAGGATAGGTTTCCAAGTCTTTGATTAAGATGGGGGGAGTGGAGGGGTAGGCTCAGGGGAACTAAGAATTCACAAAGGAGCCCAGCACTGGGGAGGATGATCATTCTTGGTGGGCAGGTGGAAGGCATGAAACCACTTGATGTTTTCTGTTAAGGATGGAGATCTTGGCCTGTTAATGGGTTAGGTCAAGTTCTATATTCTCTATAGATAAACACTTTGTTATTGATAGAAATTGGGAGAGGCAGATTAAAGCACAGATTTTTAACAGGTATGGGAACTGTCTAGAAAGTAATTTCTGACCCACAGGGTCCCAGCAGGGATAAAAAAGAATGTTGTTCTCTGCCCATGTATAGATAATCCAAGTAGTTCTACTCATGTAGTCTGATGATATTCTTCTCCTAAGCCTTCCCAGAAAATATTTTTTTAATGCACTTAGCTGTAAGAGTGGAAGACACACATTCAAGTATTGTCAGACACAGAGAAATAGATTCAGAATAAATTTAAAATGTAGATTGGCACAACAAAGGAAAAAGGAAGAAACCAATTTGAAAGAGGGATGATTAAAGTAAAGGAAGGCAGTGAAGAGGGAAAAATCAAGGATCATGGTACCAGAGACCAACAGATTGGAAGGGAGCTAATGTGGACCGATAGATGCTCCCTGGAACAAACAATATATCCCAGGTATTTCTGTCATAGTGGGTGAGAATCTTTAAGAAGAATTTCTTTCTATAATTCTGAGAGAAGAAGAATGAGATGTGAGAAAAGATATGTGGTTTAGGGGATATTTCTGAATGGAATACAAATGGAAAGGGACAAGGGGGAAATATTTTAATTGAAGGATGGAAATTTTTTTTTTACCCAATACTCTCCCACTCAACCCTTCCCAAGGTGTTTCTAGGTATAAGATGTAATAGAATGGAGGAAAATAATTGGGCGGAGGGTTGCGGGTTCCCAAGATCACCCTCAGGTTTGATGACTCACTAGGAGGACCCAGTATATAGTAGTACTCAAGGCTATGACTTATTAAAGTGAAAGGATTCAAAGCAACATCAGCAAAGGAAGAAGTTGTATGGGGAGAAGTTCAGAAAGAACCAGGTGCAAATTTCTCAGAGCCTTCTCTCAATGGAGTCATATAGAATATGCTCAATTCTTCCAACAATGAGGTGTGATAACACATGTAAAATATTGTCTACCAGGGAATTTCCCAGTTACCAAGGGTCAACCTTGCAAGTAGGCCCTTCTAAAGATTGTACTCTTGGACCTTCTATGTTAACTCTTTTCTGCACAGGTTGCTTTTGGTGGATGCTAGCTAATGCACTCCCCACATGCCTTCCTCTCTAGTCAAGCTAAAAAGTTGAAATCCGTTACTTTGGGCACCATTTAAAAGACCTGAAATAGTATAGGTTCTGCTAAGTGGCTCTGCCATGGAAAGATGAGGTTTGGGTATTTCAGGAATGTTCTCACTTAGGCTTAGGAGGGAGAAAAGTCCTGGTGTCATTTCTGGCCCCCACCACCCGTAAGCTAACTGACACAGGTCTTGGACCTGGCTGCCTTAGGGTGGGCTTCCTATAGTTGTCAGTAGCCCCTGCCTGTGTGATTGAGAGCCTCCACTTAGTATCATCAGTAAGTCAGTTTATGAAATGGGGGATTTTAATCTTTCAGTGACCTCCCACTGCCTCCTTTAACACCCCCTTTCCCATTTCTTAGGACCATCCCTTTCCCCTACGACTTGATTCTCTATCATCTGAAGAGATCTAAAGTCACACTGAGGTAGCAGATGTGAATTAGTGTTTAAAACACTGAATTAAATCCACATACATTTGAACTGAGGGATGGAAATTTTGCTTTACCCATTTTCTCCCACTCAATTTCCTCCTCTCCTGAGGAGGAATTCCCAAATAATTGCCTCTAAAGAGTGGTTTCACTCCAAACATGCAGGGAGGGATTCAGCCACTCCGATATCCCACCTGAAAGGCATCTATTGCACTGGGATCATTTTTAGTTTCCCCATGTCCCTGAAGGGATGAATTCCTCTGAATGATGAAGGAGCTTGGCAAGGATAGAGCCATCATGGTATTTACCACTGAAGTCATCCTTGGGATCAGCTCCAATTGTCAGCAGGAAAAAAATGCCCAGTCACTTAAGGTCAGACAAAGAAAGCTGAAGATTAGCAGGAGAAGGCATTTAAAAACAGGAAAACCTAATTGAAATATGATCCTTCTGATTTTTTTTTTTTTACCGTTAATATGTTTGGGTTTAGAGGTTCAGAGTCCCCTAGGTATATGCCAATCTTATGAGAATTCAAGAGTTTTTGATGAGGCCAAGATCAGGTTTTAGGGGGAAAAAAAGGAAAGGGGTAAGGAGTCCTGAAGCAGTCAAATCTGTCGGGTTTAGAGTAGGGTCTGGGGATTGGAGCAAGAAACCACCTACTTAAGGGTCTTATGTTGAAAGGCTTAGAGCTAGTGGCACAGCATTAGAAGAAAATTTACACTCCTGAAAATATGTGATAGAAATTAGGAAAGCCTAAGTGTAGCCTAGCGTGAACCTGGAACCTGAACTTGTCATTCATTCTGAAGAGAAATTTTTCTAATGCTTCTTTTGAAACGTGTCTCTTGTGGCTTATCCTTTACAAGTCTGAGCATTCGTCTTCTTTAAGAATTCACATCTTTAATTGTAGAAGGAAATTTCACTCTCTGCTTGGATTCTTTTCTCAGAATTTGCACTCAGCCCATTCATATCTTTCCAGCCTTCCCTTTTGTGCACTCTCCTCCGTTTTGCCAGAACCTCTTTCCATGGCCTTCCTGTTTTCTCTCACCGTCTTAGAACATGTTTCTGTCCCTTTATAAAAGATCTAATGGTTTACATGTGACTCTCACCAGGGCGTTTAATTTTTAAGAAGGTCCAGGCCGTTCATCTAAAGAAATGAAGCTCCTGTGATATACTATCAGTCATTAGTAGCAGGGCTTACATTAGCTCTTCATAGGAATGAGGCTTTATGATGTTTCTTAAAATTCCAAAATACTATCATGTAGACATGTTCTCATTGGCCAAGGAATATCTTATTAGTCCATATCTAGACACTAAAGCTGATAGCTGTTCTCTGCATTCTTCTAGACTTAGGACAGAATCTTACATTTCTCTAGAAGGATCATGATTATTATTATTATTATTATTATTATTATTATTATTATTATTTTGTGATAAAGCCTGTTAGTTGTCCCATTCTAGTTTGCTAAAGCTGCCAGAATGCCATACACCAGAAACAGAACGGCTTTTGCAAAGGGGATTTATTAAGTTACAAGTTTACAGTTCTAAAGCCTTAAAACGTCCACACTAAGGCATCCAGAGAAAGATACCTTGACTCCAAAGGAAGGTTGAATGGCAGGATCATGATTATTGATCCATGGGTACTAGGCATGGAAAAGACGGACATTGCAACCTCATCTTAATTTAGTGGGTTTTGTGATTGGTCGATTGCTGTCTTCCTCCTTGAGTCCTTCTGCAACCTCTCCCAGCTGCCATTGCTAACTTGATTTTTTTTTTTTTTTAAAGAAAGACAGAGAAGGAAGGAAGGATGGAAGGAAGGAAGGGAGGAAGAAAGGGAAACATCTTTAAACATTTTCTTATTTTATTATATTTTGTTTGTTTGTTTGTTTTTTACATGGGCTGGGGCCGGGAATCGAACCGGGGTCCTCCGGCATGGCAGGCAAGCACTCTTGCCCGCTGAGCCACCGCGGCCCGCCCCTGCTAACTTGATTTTAATCTGCCTGTGACAGTGAAATATAATTCAATTTATTTGAGACAATAATAGAAAGCAGACATAAGCAATAGAAGAGAGACAGATCCAGAATAGGCAAATCCATAGAGTCAGAAAATAGGTTAATGGTTGCCAGGAGCTGGAGAGCCGAGTGAATGAGGAATGACTCCTTATTATTTTATTTTATTTTTTTTACATGGGCAGGCACCGGGAATCAAACCCGGGTCCTCGGGCTTGGCAGGCAAGCATTCTTACCTGCTGAGCCACCGTGGCCCAGGAATGACTACTTATTGGGTACAGATTAGGGTGATGAAAATGATCTGGAACGAAATAGAGTGATAGATGGCCCAAAATTGTGAATGCACTAAATATCACTAAGGGTAAATCTTATTTTATATGTATTTACCCCATCCCTAATAAAAGGTTTGGGCAGGACACTGGGCAGGATGAAAGAGTCAGGCAAGATAGAGCCTAAGTGTTGGAGTGGCAATAAACACTGCAGACAGTGTGAAATGAATAGGTAACAACTTCTGGAAGTTACCTCATGCCAGAGAGAGTCCTGGAGACTGCTGCCAGACACAATCACTAGCTCCTTCACTTTGTCCTCTTGTATCCCCTTTGCCAATCACATATCGTAGGTGTTCTTGATAGATCCATAACAAGCTTTCTGTATGAAAGAGTGAACTACTGGAGTATGCTTGGGTTTGTAGCGGTTGGTCCTTTCCTTGCCAAATGAGTACCATGCTCAAAAGCTCTGCCAAGAAGACACTGATGATATACTTAGGAAGTTTTATGGCTCCTGCCAGAAAATGGCCGAGAATTTTTGTAAAAAGTTCAAAATGATTTGTAAATCTTGGCCTCTGAACCTTCTGCCAGATCTTAGGAACTAGCCTCTCCTGTGTCTATCTGTAACTTTAGTTTCACTTGGTTCAAAGGAGGTAGTAAAAACAGACTCTTTAAAGGACCCCTTACTGTGAAGAGGATCCCCATAAAAAATATCATGGAGTTGGAAATCAAAAACCTTGGAAGTTGAGAACTTGACCTGGGCCCTGAAGAAATTCTGACCCTAGAGTGAGTGTGAGAATGGGCTGAATGACTCTGAAGTTTATTAATACCATTAAGGTGTGATGGCCTTAAAACGGGCCCCCCAAATCCAAACTTTACTGTGTAAAAAAAGAATTATATGAAAGATTTCCAATTAAGAGTATGTTTGATTGAATTTAATATATGTTGAATATGGGCCATGAGGAGGGTAGATGATTCCTATTTAATTAGATATTGAGTTAAAAAAATCTTTCCCCTAACAAAATCTCACAACAATAACTGTTGGGGAAAACCTATTTCTTGTTCCCTTAGGGATCTCCTTGGTCTTAGGGTCAGAAATTTCCCCATTCCCAGATGCAGCTGGTTATCAAAATGAGCACCGATGCCCACCTTACAGCTTCTGCTACAACTAAGCAAAGCCAGGTATTTTCTAGGAGTCACCTATTTCCTTTCTGTCCTCTCACTTCCCAAGCACATTCTACTCATTCTGTGCTTTGAGTCATGCAGTTCTACCATATGCTTACTTCCGTATTTCTTATCAGCTCTATATAAATACTTAAGAAAATGAACTTCTTTGCTTTTTCTTTTTATGCATTTGGAGAAATTACTTCAATTAATAATTATTAAGAGCTTGTCACATGCTGGGCTTATCACTAGGCTTTATAATAAAATAATTGGATTGTGTTGGGCCTCAAAGAATTGCCTGTCCAGTGAAGCAGCTAGCTTTGCTTTCTAATAGGGTAAGGATTTTGATATTAGGGTTCTCCTGGTATGAGAACCACATAAAACTCTGAGAATCGTCTTATTAATAGATCTGACATCTGACATAGCCTTCAGGTTTGTCCTTGGAATACTTCATACCATGCAATAGTTTTGCACCAGGGTTGGGTGTGGGCATCAGAAGTGATGCTAACCGGCTGAACTAGAGGATTCCTGAAACAAATTGGGGAGGGTTACATCAGATCAGAGAGGAAGGAGAAAGATGTATGTAAGGAACGAGTCTGTAAGTAGCTAATACTTGTGGTAGCCTTGAGGAGCAGGAACTGGACATTCTTCTTTGAAAGACAGAGAGTTACATTATGGTCTATGAAGATAGTAGAGCTTTCATGGTTGATGGGATTTAAAGGAAACATGAAACAACTTGATACAAGTTCAAAGGAAGAGAGGATTGGGCATCAACAGCAGAGTCATCCTGACTCAAAGGAACAATTTGCGGTTATTGCTGTAAAGTAATGAAGGGAGATAGGAGAGGGCAAGGAAAGGGAATGACTCCAGAAATTATTGGAAAGGAGACATGTAAGATCAGAGGTATAATGCAAATAAAGATAAAAGGAATGAAACAACTTTAGAACTAGCTGATAAGTCCCTCTGCCCCCATTGGGCAGTTCCCAAGAGACAATGGTAGCTTTAATAGAGAGCTGGGTGAAATAGAGACAAGGACAATGAAATGGCAGGTATGCTCTCACCCTCTGAGCATTCCTTCCTCCTACCTACTATTCTCCAGTTTTGTCTTTCCCTCTTCTAGCCTCAAAACCTGCTCTTAACTGCCTTTTTGATTCCTCTGTTTGTGTTTGATAAACAGCAATTGCTTAATCTTGGGAAATTAGAATAATGATGAAATTTCAGTTATTCAGTGATTGGCCATTGACCTCAGGAGCCTCACTTTTGGGAAAGACAGAACTTTGTTGGTGCCTTTATTATCCTACCACCAGGTACATTTCTACTGTAACCAGTGAAAAAACTGGACAAACCCTGAATAACCAGGATCTATGAAATACTCAGGAAAAAATTTGCAATCAGCTGACTCAAGAGGAACCACTCAGTAAAAAATAACTCCAGGGTTTCTGAACACAAGATCTCCAGATGTTGGGATTCAGGATGAACACAAGATCTCCAGATGTTGGGATTCAGGACTAAAGATTAAAATCCCTAAAAATTTTAATGCAGAGAACATTGAAATTTCAGCAACAAATGAAAAGGGTCAGAGAGCTGAGACTGAAATAAGTTATTGAATCAACTCTCCTTACACCAGCAAAGTACCAGGGTTCTCACAAAACCTCAGCCCCTGCTCAAAGGGAACTTAAAACTTGTGAACTCAATGCATGATGATACTACAGTGCAAGAACTAAACTCACAGGCATCATTTAAAGAAATTTCTCTGGGAACAGTCTTTCAAGTTTTTTCTAATCACTTGGAAGACTGATTATTCAATTCAAGAGGTCAGTGTCTGAGCAGCAGGAGCCATTAGTTGAAAGTAATGGTTCTAGTTTCCCAGCTGCTAAAGCAAACGCCATACAATGGGTTGACTTAATAACTAGAATTTATTAGCCTGTACTTTCAGAGGCTAGAAGGCTTGCTTCTCCCTAAGGTCAGTATTCTTTGGCTGACTGGCAATCTTCAGGGTTTCTGGGCATTTCAGTAACATGGCAATGCACATAGCAGCATCTTCTCCTTTCTTTTCGGGTTCCGTTGACTTCCAGTTTCTGGCTGGCTCCTGGGGCTTCTCTCTCTGGGGCCTTTTCTATAAGGCCTTTAAGTAATGGGATGCAGACTCATCCTGATTCAGTTGGGCCGTAACTGAAGTAGCGCCATGAAAAGGTCCTATTTACAATGGGTTCACATGTACAGGAACGGTTAAGAGTATGCTTTCCTGGGGATATATAATTCCAAGCCACCTCAGCAATGCAATCAGAAAACTGATGGCCCCAAATGGCATTTTCAGTATCTGCTTAGATCCTCTTCCTAGCTACAGATCCAGGGTTCTGAAAAAGGAAAGACCTCCTTGAGTTCTTTCCACCACTTCCTCAGAACTTAGAGGCATGGGTCTTCATAGGTTCTCTCTCATTGCAGTCTGAAAACTTGCCCTCTGGGTCTTCAGATAAATCCATGCCTTTTTCCCCATCCAAGACTGTTAGCCACATTCACTGCCTTCCTTTACCTCATTCTACACCGGAAACAACTCATCTCTTTCCCTAAACGTTTAAGTATTTTCTTTAGAAAATGACTTTAAATTTTAATGCTGTCAGGAATTATTTTATTCTTTAAACAGAAAGAACCTACTGTAACAAGACACTTCTTGATGGCTGGGATTCAAAGATGAATGAGACATAGCCCCTGTTCTGTGAAGTTTGTTTGGAACTAGTGGAGCTGGTTTTAGGATAAAGCTGAAGTTGCAAGCTGAAACTAGGATACACCCTTTGGTTAAGGGTACCTTCTGTGACTGGTCTTGGGAAGTTACCTAGAAACTTCCACAACAAGGCTAACCATGAGTATATGTAACTCTCAGTTTCAGCTTTGGAAGCAGACTTCTGGGAAAAGCAGAGAACCCTTTTGACTTTTGTAAATGAATCTTCACTGGTGCTCAGAAATAGATCCTGGAAACCGTCTCTTGGAGGTAGTACCCTAGAGGAAAAGATTAGCATCCCTGCTGATGATAATCGGTAGATCTGAAGAGCAATGAAGTAGAGTCCATGGGTAGGGCTACCTGTATATAGTCATTTCTAATTCTGGGGCAAAAGCAAAGGGGAGAAAGATGAATGAGCCATCCCCCTAAGGGAAATTATTAGATGATGCCCTTAACTGGTCCTCTACCCCCGGATCTCCTGAGGCCCTGTGATGACTGTTTTTTAAATGGTTATCAGATGACAGAATAAGAAATCAAATAGGAAAACATCAGGGAAATGAAGGCGATATACAGAGAGTGAAAAAGAGAACAGTAAGAATGTCTAGTAAACATACAGGAGTAGAAATAGGCATGATAAACAGAGATTAAGAAATTAAAAATAAAGATAATTGGTCACTGGAAGAAGGGAGAAGCAAGGAGGAAGACAGAAAAAGGCACAGGGTCAGAAAGAGTACTTAGGTACTCCTTCAAGAGGGGAAAAGAAAGAGCAACTAGCAGTAAATTTCCTTCCTTTTGTTCTTTAGACTTAAGCATATTTTCTCTGTCTGCTCTCCACTTTAGTCACTCCCCTCCCTTTTCCCCTTTGTTCCTGTAGAAATAAATATTGAGAGCTTGACTATGCCACTAGGCTAGACACAAGGTAAAAAAAAAAAAAAAAAGATGAAAGAAACTAACTCCTTGGTCTTAAATTCCCTCCTTGTGACTTATGTGCTGCCCCACAAAGGACAGGGATGATGATAATGCACTTGCAGTTTGGCTGTGGTTGGGGCAGAGCATAGTGGGTGTGTATTGGGAGAGACTGATTTTGATCACCCCAAATTTGAGTCCACAGTTGCCTCGTTGATTGAGACTCTGCTGGGTACAGGGAGCCTGGTAGTTTGGGTAGTAAGAGTCAAATCCTTAAAGTTCTGGCTCCCCTGAATGTGTTGGTATGTATTTTAAGACTGCTGGGTAGGTAGGTACTGCATCCTCACTTGCATATATTGTGGAGGAAATGATGTACCTCCTCCCCTTTTCCTGAATCAGAATCTATTAAAGGCACTAAACAAAATATACATGCAAACTATTATCATCATGATAAAAGGCATCTCAATACCAAATTATGGGTCATCATCTCATCTTCTTTGGAACTTGCCCCCCTCTGCTGTGGAAAGCATCATGAGGGCCTGCACTTGGAATTATTCTCAGTGTGTGCCCCAGAGTCTATGAAATTTGGATGTTGTATTCCAGTTCCTCCCTATCCCCTTTTGATGGTGTCTGAATTCTTTAGACCAGGCTCCTTTTTGGTGGCCAGTCCCTTGATCTTAGATAGTCACATCTGCCTAAACCGTCTTTCAGTCATCCTTAGCAAGAGGTGATGTAATTCACAGTAAGGTGAAATAAAAACACCATCCCCAGCTTTTGCCTTTCCAAGCTGCTGCTCAAAGGAGGATTCAATGACAGAATTTGGGGTCTAAAGAGAGGTTCATAAGGATCTGTGCTTTCCCCAATCTCAGGGGCAGGGGTAATTGGTGTGTGTCACTTATGAAATATCTGGCTTATGGGTGGGATCCATTCTGTTTTGGGACACGCTGCCCTCTACTGTAGTTGGCATCTTCGGGATGTGTATGCAAAAAACATCTTTGGGATTGTTTTTTTTCTTCTCTTGAACTTCTGTGAAGTGTGATTATTTCCCAGTTCTCCTGTTTCCCTTCTCAATGCCGAAGCATTTTTCGATTGCTTCCTTTTAGTCAACAAGTGCCTTCATGCTTTGTCTCCTCTTCCTGTATTGAAACCAAAGTCCAGGTGACCTTTTGAGAAGGGGCCAGGTACATCACACCAAGGTGGGAAAGAGCCACAGTTTCTTGTTTTGACGTTCAACCTAATGCATGAGGAAGAAGTCAGTGGCCAATAGGCATGTTGTCAGGATTTATAGGGATCTATATAGTTTCCCTTTTCCAGTGAGAGAGGGAACATTTTCAGAGATTCTGAAATCTCTGACCTACAGATGGAGAAAAGGTCCTTATCATACAAACTTTGAGAGGTGCCATACTCTAACCCTAGAGTATGGTTAGAATCTTTCCCCCAGACCTACCTTAAAAATCTTCAAGAAATGAAGTTGTTTTCTTGCTCTCTTTCACTTCCCCTTTGACCTCTCTCTTCCATCTTAGCAGTCTCCTCCCTCATGCCCAGTGTCCTCTCCTTCAATCTATCAACATCAACTTTTAGCTCTTGATAAGAAGACAAATAAGTAGTTCTAAGGTCAGAGAGATCCATGGACTTCTATTTTTGTTTGTAACCTGTTTTCCCAGAGGAGAGTTGCCTGGGGATAGGAATGTTGCCTGAGGCTTTGGGGGATCTACATGTCATCCCCTTTCTTGGAGAGGTATAACTAGAAACTTCCCAAATCACTGATTTATGGGTGGATTATGGGTTCCATCCCTTCTGCTTTGGGGCACATCACCCTCTTCTGCAGGTGGCTTCTCTATGGCCTTTACATGGAACATTTTCCAGGGTCTCCTGTAGACCTCTATGAAGCTTGGTTGCTTGTCTTCTGGCTTCACCACCCCACCTGCACTTGATCTCTTTGAGATCACCATTCAGGTGCTTGGAGCCTTCATGTTCTGTCTTCTCCCTTATTCAAGACAACCCTCAGCTATCCTTTGGGAAGCAGTCATATAACTCTCACAAAGGTGAAACATATTCACAGCTGCTTTTTTTTTTCTCTTCAAATCTTTTGCCCAAGGCAGGATACCATGACCGAGATAGTGGCCTGAGTTGATTCCCCTATCTCAGTAGAGGAGCCATGTGCCATTTCTGAAACTTCTGACTTATATGGCTTTGGGCTGAATTTGAGAAAAGAACATGGTAGACAATTGGGGATTCCCCAAGATGACTCTTCTTTTTATGTGTCAGAGGTAGAAGGAGGGCTATAGATGGCATAAACCTCAGTGTGCAGCCTGGCTTTATTCCTAGAAGATATAAGTCTTTGGACAAGATGTCAGGTGATATAGGCATTAGCTGCAATTTCAGATCCATAAAGGTGCTGACTTCCCCCCTTGGGGGTAACTAAGGTGACTTTTAGAAAGGGTCTAGAGTGGGGGATTAAGTGATGAATGTCTCATGCCCTCATTCCCATATCCAAAGACAGACTGGGCAGAGGAGTTGAAGTTACCTCCTCCTTCCTTTACTGATTCTATCCCCCTGCTGCTGGGTGGTCCACAAGCTGTATCTCTCCTCTAGTTCCTTCTCTTTTAGTCATTCTAATGTCTGGTCCTTTCTGAGTGAAGGAGAGCAGAGGAAGTAAAACTTCCTCTGGGAAAACTTGGTAAGTATGAAAAAAAAAATCAGTTTTAACCCAAAGTAATAGAAAATATTTTAAAGAGAAAAAAGAAGAAAATGCATAGATATTTGGATCCCTATTTCTAGTCCCCTAAATCCTCTAAGAATATATATGGGTCCTTGGTCAAGAGCTATTGACCTAGGAGGTTCTTGGAGAGGTCAGGAATAACCTATTAGGGTGAAACTTATGGTGGGCATAGACAATTATCCTTGGTTTCACCCATAGTGAGGAGAACCTTGAGGGACAGGGGTACTATTGTGAAGGTCCTTGGAGACTTCCATTCTATTTCATGGGACTGCATGTAGGAAGTGTTCAGAAAAGCCAGCCTTCTGACAGCCTCTGATCTATCTAGGTTTGGAGCATAGATGCAGGCCATGGTTGGTGTCTGGGGAGTGCCCAAAGGAAGCAACTTTGAGGAAAACGTTTATATAGTCAGGCAGCAAGACTGGTTGCTTCTTTGGTTGTCTCTTGTTACTTTTGATGGTATTTGAGGGCACCTTAGTGCCCTTAGCCTGGTCTGAGCCCCAACAGAACTGAAAGTAGGCTACTTGCTGGGTTGGCCCCTCCAACCCTAGAGGGAAAGCAAGGAGAGACGAAATGGGCTCCATCCCTTTTGTAGATCAGTGAACTGTTCCTTGTGGATAGTCAGTGCACCCTATCCCCTTCCTTTGGTTTTGGTTTCTTCTCAATCTCCATCATCCCCATGAAACTGAGAAAATTTACTCAATTGCATCTGTCTTCTATCTCCACATATTCATTGTAAATAGAAAAATAGTGATATGGAGAAGGTTTGGGAGAATAATTTGGGATCAAGGAAGGAGATACGTGAAGTAAGTCTCTATCGGGTGGCTCTCTAGAGGTCTGTAGGACTAGAAGGTTCTTTCAAACAATCCTTTCTCCAGAAAACTCATTTGCCACAGGAGGTGGGAAAAAAAGGGAAGAACACAATACATATGGAAGAGGTTGTCAAAAGTTCCCTTCTCCCCCTGCCCTTTTGTTTTTTTTTGTATAAGTCACCTGAGGACACTGTGAACTAACCCAATTAGTCCCATATTTGGAGTTCATAAACAAGTGAGCTTTTTCAATTAAAAAGAAAATAGAATTAATGTAGGTTTGACAACTTTGTATTTAGCCTAGAAAGAACATTTTAACAAAGACTCACAAAACAAAGTTGCTGTATGTCATTATATTAAATAAAAACAGCAAAAAAGTAGGAAGGACTAAAGAAAGAATAAAGGAAAAGCCTTCAAGTGGCACAACTTGAATTTAAAAGGCATTACAGTAGTTTTATGTTTCCTCTCTTTTGCTTGCACCAGTGAAAACTTTTTCCTGGATCCACATCAATCCTTGGATTTGAGACCCACTTTACTAATCTAGTTCTAGCTCCTCAGAACCACATCAATTCCCCACAAACCTCTGTGCCTCACTGAGCAATGTGTACCAAACATCAAATTCTATAAAGGCCCACCTAGACCTATTGCTTTCCCTTTCTGAGAGAAAGTTGTGATGGGCACTTTGGAAACCTGTGACTTATAGAAGGGAGGTTCTGTGTCCTCATCCTGCCCTCTTTGGGGATATGTCAGCCTCTACTGTGGAAAGTACTTCTGGGCTGTTTGGAAACATTTTACTCCAGGGCTTGCTCTGGGCTTTGTTAGGAAATACAGAAACTCCTGTTCTTGCTCGTCCAGCTAGTGTTAATTCACTGTTTTCTACTCTCATCCTCCTGAGATTTTCTCTCTTCTACCTGTGCAAAACCAACTCCATGCTGTCATTTTTAAAAGGAGGCCAGAGAATAAGGTGACGATTACAGCTCCTTTCCCAACCCTAAGCACTTTGTTGAGCAGTTTCCCAGGGAGAGATGAATGGGCCATCAGGAACATAGCCTGAGCATCATAAGGATCTGCACTTTTCTCCTGTTCCTGGGGAAGGGATACTGGTGTCATTTCTGAAATACTTCAACGTATACATGGATCTCATCTTGAACACTGTAAGCTGTACTGTGTTTTCTGTAGAAGGCATCTCTGGGATCTGCATGGAGCTTTTCCCAGATCCTGCCCTAGACCTCTCTGCCAAGTTTGAGTGTTTGTTTTCCAGCTACCCCCCCCCCCCCCACATCCCACTTTGATGGCACAGCATTCTTCGCAGCTCTCTTTCAGGTGTCCAGAACCTTCAGGTTCTGTCCCTCACTCCCCTGTCAAAAACCAACTTTTATCCATTCTTAGGGATGAGACCAGATAACAAACACAAATGTGCAAATGGCCTCAGTTACCTCTACTCCCCCCCCACCTTCCCCATGTGTGCCTCCCCATCCCCACCCCGCCCCCCACCCCCGCCTTAGAAACTGTTGCCTAAAGGAGAATGTAGTGGTCAAGAACACTATCTAAAGTACCTGAAGTATACAGAAATCTGTGCTTTTCCCCTACTCAGGATAAGGGTAACTGGTGTCACTTCTGAAATCCCTGGTTTAATGGGTTAAGCTCCATCCTCTCTGCTTGGGGAATTGCCACGCTTTGCGGGCAATTGCCTCTAGGCCTGTGTAGAGTCTTTACCCAGAGTCAGCCTTCAATCTCTTTATGAAATATAGAAATCGCTTTTCTTAGTCATCCACCTCCCCATACAGCTCTGCCTTCCATATTTTCCACACCCTTCTATCAGATGCTTTATAGTATTTTCATCTGCTTCCTTCTCCCTGATAAAATGTACTCTCAGCTGAGCTTTAGCAGAAAGACAGATAACTCCTCTTAAGGTTAAAAAAAAAATGGGCATAGAGCTCCCCATTTTTGTCTATCCAAGATGTCCAAGACATGGGTCCAGTGATAACAATTAGTGAGACCTGAAGCTTGTAGGGAATTTGTACTTTCTCCACTTGTTTGGGACAGATGAAGGGTCTGACAGAACTTCTGAAACTGCTGACTTATGGACAGACTTTCTATGCTGTCCCACTGTCCTGCTTGAGAATCTTTGCCTTTATGAAATGGATGGGTGATGGGATCTGTTTGTTTCTTTGCTCTTTTTCTCCTTTTAGCACTACTCTCTAGGATTCCTCTTCTCCCTACTTTTAAAACCACCTCTCCTTTGTCCTTTAGAAAAAAAGGACATATCTCAGAGTAGAGCAGAAAAGATCAATTTTGTTTCTTCTGGACCAATGACAGTTCTTGGAACCAAATAATAAAGTTCTAATTGATTGCATGTCAGACATCATTGCTTGGGGATAACTCTTGGGAACGTACAGAGGGCTCTAAGTCATTAATCTTTGTAGACTCTGCCCTGGTGATTATGAGAATTTATCCTGAGTGTTCTGAGAACTGCCTCAGGGTCTTATAAAAAGATAGCTGAGTGGGAGCGAAACCAACGCCTGGCTCGGAGCAGCAGCACCAGCAGCAGCAGCAGCCGCCGCGGCCGCCGAGGGGTTTCTCTGGCCAGTGTTGATCACACCAGTCTACAAGCATGGGGAATATTTTTGCTAACCTCTTCAAGGGCCTTTTCGGCAAAAAAGAAATGCGCATTCTCATGGTTGGCCTGGACGCTGCAGGGAAGACTACTATTTTGTACAAATTGAAACTTGGTGAAATAGTAACTACTGTTCCCACTACAGGTTTCAGTGTGGAAACTGTAGACTACAAAAACATCAGCTTCACCGTGTGGGACGTGGGTGGCCAGGATAAGATTTGGCCTCTGTGGCGCCACTATTTCCAGAACACACAAGGTCTGATCTTTGTGGTCGACAGCAATGACCGAGAGCGTGTGACTGAGGTCCGCGAAGAGCTCATGAGGATGTTGGCGGAAGACGAGCTCAGGGATGCTGTCTTACTAGTGTTCGCTAACAAGCAGGATCTTCCCAATGCCATGAATACTGCTGAAATCTCAGATAACCTGGGCTTGCGTTCTCTGCGCCACAGAAACTGGTACATTCAGGCCACCTGTGCCACCAGTGGGGATGGGCTTTACGAAGGACTGGACTGGCTGTCCAATCAGCTGCGAAACCAGAAGTGAACCGAGAACTTGTCCTCTTCCCTCTCCCTCCTCTCCCTCTTGCTTCCTCTTCTTCGCCCTCCACTTTACTCTCATGTGGCAAACTGTGCTACTCTGTGGTATTGAGTGCCAGAAGCTGTTTCCATGGGTTTTGGTCACAGTATGCATTGCATCATGCTGTAAATGTGGCAGACGCAGCCTGCAAACAGGTTTTTTATTTAATGTAAATAGTTTTTGTTTCCAATGAGGCAGTTTCTGGTACTCCTATGCAATATTACTCAGCTTTTTTTATTGTTAAAAAAAAAAAAAAGGAAAATCAACTCACTGTTTAGTACTGAGAAGGGATTTCAGGCGCTCTGGCACCTGGGCTTCCAGGGGTTACTATGTTAGAAGAGCCAAGGGCGCCTCCTTTTGGCTTTAGGTCTGTGTTGAGATCTATTTTGGTGGTTTGTTTTTAACCCAAAAACTCAGTGCATTTTTTTAAATAGTTAAAAATAAAAGATAAGGAGAACACTTGAACACACAGAAGGGAGAAATATGCCTAGTGTAGATTTTGCAGTAACGACCTGAATACTAGTCCATCTGATTGTCTGTGTTTTTCTTTGAGAACAAGATAAAGTAGCACAAATCAAACCCACGATCAAATTTTGCATGGTCACAATAGAGATCCCTGTAATTACGCTTCGTCTTTGGATCATCCTGTATTTCATAGAGTTTGTGCTTGTACTTGTGCTCACACGGTTACCTAGGAAACAAGGTTTGAGGCTATGGCGTGGCCCTGGCCACTACGAGACCAGCGTCCCTTCCATCGGGTCTTGGGCCCTAGACCCCCCACTGTACCCAGACCACTGATGTTGGGCCTCTCGAGGCCCCACAGGAGGGCCTTTGCGCTGGCCTCGGGCACGGCCGCAGCCTCTGGCTCTCAGTTTAGAAGAAAGCAGGGAGCCACCAGCCTTTTATTTTGGTCAGATGTGTGGTGCTTTTGTTTGAAACCACTTGCCAGAGCAGAGAGCCTCTGTTATTCCCAGCATTTACTCAGAGCAGATCTCGGGGCCCTACGGTCTCACCACCAGAAACGCATGCAAGTTTGGAAAGTCATTCCATTCTAGAACGCACAGCCCGTCTTGGAGCACCCCTGTCTGTATTTGTGTGAAGTAGCTTTCACTCCCTCCTCCTGCCAGAGTCAGATTTGCCATCAGGAAAAGATGACCTCTATCCTTTTTTTCTTTTGTATTTTGATAAACACTGAAGAAGCTGGAGCTGTTAAACTTTATCTTGGGGAAAAACAACCTCAGAACTGGTTTAGTTCGTGTTGTGGAACCTCTTACTGCTTTCAATACACAATTAGTAATAAAAAAAAAAAAAAGATAGCTGAGAAGGTAGCTACAGGTTTGTTTTCCATTGGGTTGTTTCATAAATCCCTTCCTCATACTACTCTTTGAGGATTTTTTTTATAAGATCCTAAAGAGAACTGCATTCAGAAGGAATTTGTGTTCAGTTGTCCTCAGAAGCAATCCTGCAACAAAACTGCAAGTCATGTCATTGAAAAAGTACTAGATTGGGACAATACAACATCCGTTTTGCTAGTTCCATCTGATTCTGCCATTTTCCAGCAAAGTGATCTTGGAATAGCCCCCTGACCTCTTTGATCCTCTATTTTTGACATAAGCAAAATTGGAATACTGCTAACCACAGAATGCTGTGAGGGTTTGAGAGGTTCTCTACAGGGTGTAAAGCATATCACATTATTTCTAGTTGTAGTACTTAATTGCTTGAGTGCTGCCTTTCCTTGCTGTGCTTCCATGCTCTCCTACCAATACTAAAATGTCTACTGCTTGATCAGTAAACACTTTGTAGACATTGGTAGGCTTTCAGTGATCTGTAAAACTCTCAAAATTGCATAGAGAAATGTATTTGTATATGTGACTGGTATTTTTCTGGGGAGAAGGTTTCATCAGGTTCCCAAGAAGTTTCAAAACCATAAAATTTCCAGAACTGGAGACTGAATGTTAAATCTGACTTAATTAACAGAAGTCACTCTTGTATAGTGGATATAAGGTTATAGCAAATTTAAAAGTTTTGTCTGATGACAGGATAGAATACTGGAACTAGAAACTATTGAGAGAAACATGTAACTTTTGCAGTCAGACATTAAGTCATCTGACTGCCTGCAAGTTGAAGGTAGGCAAAACAGCAACTCTACCTGTTAGGTCAGGGGAATAAGGGAGGGCTCTATGGCTGGAATCATGATGTCACTTTGGAAGGGGAGGTAGACCATTACAACCAAGGCTTTTACGCAGCAGACATCTGTTCACTCATTGCTCAATGGACATCTGGCCACCCGGTGCTCAACCCACTTGCATAATGATCCTTTGCTTAATGCGCCTAGGAGCGCAGCCAATAAAGCACGCTCACTTAAAATCATTTCGTCTACTTTCCTTTCTCTCAAATACCTCATATCTTAAAACCTTTCACTACCCATGTTATATTATCATCAGCTGTCTCATACTGAGCAAGATCACCCTGGCCTTCAGTTTTCTCATCTATAAAATAATGGATTGTTGTTTTTTGATAGCTCAGTTTTATTTTCTGCAGTAACAAACATATAAGCACACCCTTACTCCAAATACAGAGCAAGGGGGCCCCGAGCCTCCCAAAGGCCAAAATAAGCAAAAAAAGTTAGACCCTGATAATAAAGCGGTAAGTACTCCAAAAATTAGTGACCCAATGCATCACATCATAGGGAAAACAAGGTGTTATAGGCCTCAGCTCCCTTTTCCTGGCCAAGGCTTGGCAGAAGCAGGGATCTGATGTGCTGAATGCTCCATTCCACCAGGGAAAGCTGGTCAAGAAGGGACTTGATGGAAATTTGAAAGAGAACAGGGTCTTCAGCAGTCCATCTGACAACCACGACACTGTCAGTCACTGGGAGCTCCTTCTGAACCATTTGACTTTGGTGTTGGCCATCTTGGGTCAGAGACCTGTGGGCCATGTCCACTCCAGGGGGCTTTGGAAAGGTACCATGAGAGTGGGCTCCAGCTGTCGGCTTCCTGCCCTCTAGCCAGGTACTGAAATACTGTAGTTCCACGTCCTCAGGACATGTGGTGCCCATGCCACCTGGGGTGCACTGCTGGCTGCAGCACCTTCTGTGGCTCATCTCCTGGGTCTTGGGAGCCATCAGGACTATCAGGGCCACGCTGGGGGCCGTGACCTTCTGTACTCACTCATTGTACCCATAGCACTGCCTGTGCCTTCTTCGTCTGCAGCCTCCATGGCTCTCACAACTCTGCCTTCCCTCCCCCTTGGAGCCCACTGGGAGAGCCATGGGTGTCCTCTCTGCTTGCCCCTGAGGATTTCTGAGTGGGAAAATTTTCATGAAATAACCCAGTAAAAGGTGATTAATTACTAAAAGGGGTGAAAAAGAGAGCTCTAGGTGTCACAGAGGTAAGTGGCAGCTGCAGAAAACAGCAACCTAAGTATGGCTGAGAGGAGAGTGAAAAAGGAAGGAACTTAGAAACTCTGAGGTGGGCCCTGCAAGATTGAGACTCAGACCCCCGAGGAGAGAGCTGGCTGACACAGAAATGCCTGCCTGCCTTATGCTGAAGGATGAACTTGCTGGCGGCACCTACTGCCATTGGAGCAGAGAAGCGGCACTGTGTGAGTTCTCCTGGGAGCAGTACCATGCTGAAAATTAAAAAAAAAAAAGAGGAAGGAAATGTCCTTTTCTCCTCTAGCCTTGCAGTCCCCTTCAGAGTCTCCCTGTTGGCCAGCTGACAAAGGAGAGAGGAAGAGGTAGAAGGACTTTGCAGAGTCTTAGCTTCCATGTGACTGGGAAGGGCAAAGAACAGTGAGTTTGGAGTTAAGAGGCAATAACATGGTATAGTTACTCTTTTTCCTCTCCCAACTAATAAAATATCTCTGAGAGATACTTTAAGACCATATAAATATCCTGCTCCTCATGAAACTTTCCCCTAGATTTAACAAATATTGCTGATTCTGACCCAATTAATCATTTTTTAATTTTTCGATTTTATGGATATCTCAATTTGTTTAACCATAGGCATATTTAAATAAAGTACCCATATAAGCATTGTAAAACATGGGTTTGTGCAGTAACTTTCATAAACCAATTTAAAATTAAGGCAACAAGGAAAAAATCTACAAATTCAGATAGCACTTTCTTAAATAATAAATACTAAACACTAAGATACTATTTGATCGGCTGTCAAAACTATGACTGCTCTCAGATTATCAAGTAGATTTGGGCACTATACATGATGCCTGATGAATACAGGTGGCTGAAGGATGCACTGACTGAGAAGTAGATTGGCAAAACATGGTGAATATTTATGAACAAAGGTTGTGCTGCTACAAAAGGGAACAAAGACGTGAGACATGCAATGATGTGAATGAACATGTGGGACATGTGGTGAGGCAAAATAAGCCAGAAACAAAAGAACAACAATGCTATGGGCTCCTTTAGAAAATGCTTATAAGAAAACAGGGGCCTAGATTGTAAGCTTTTAGAGCAGACACATTAAGTCCGGAGTGGTGATTACTATTTCTGGATTTCAAGAGGCTGTTTTACATATGTGTGTGTGTGTGTGTGTATATATATATATATATATATAAATATATATATATAACTTGATATTTAAAGATAAGAACAAAGCCGATCAGGTTGTGGTTAAAGTAATTCAGAACACAGGGGTAAGGAAGACTGTATCTATATTTCAGAACCACACATACTCTTTGAGACCAAAGTAAGAAAGGTTTAGTTGGTCTGGAACTGAAATTTTCTGTAGCGCATAATCTAACTCATCCTGTCTGTATAGCTCCTTTAAACAACTGAAACACAGGGAGCCCAGAATAAGAAAGAAGTCCTTTAATCCTGTATAGACTATTGTAATGCCCAGATACATCCTAGAGTATATTAAGCAGATAATCAAAAAGTATTGGCAAAGTCCCTTGAGGGATGGTAGAAAGAACACAGAACTATTAAAATCTTACCATCAAGGAATCCCCTAATACTGTGTCAACTCTAGGGACACCCAAATCAATAGGCCATGCCCTCGATCATGAGGCTTACTCTTGTGAAGCTTATGTAGGTAGCAAAGAAGCTTAGACAACCTATAAGCATGCTGAAGAGTTACTTCTGGAGGACCTCTTTTGTTGCTCAGAAGTGGTCTCAGTCTCTCTAAGCCCAACTCTGCAAATGAAATCATTGCCCTGTCCCCTACATAGGACATGACATCCAGGAGGGAAAGTCTCCCTGGCGATGTGGGAGAGGACTCCCAGGGATGAATCCAGACCTGGCACTGTGGGATCAACAATTCCATCCTGACCAAGATGGGTCAAGAAATATAATTAATAAAGTATCAGTTGCAGAGAGAATTCAAATAGAGTCGAGAGGCTACTCTGAGGTTGCTCTTACTCAAGCTTTGGTTAGATCTCGCTACCTATCATAACCTGCCAAATCCCAACCAGGACCATTCCAGCCAATCCTAAAAAACACCTAGGGCAGTATATAAGATTCCACAAGGGTTCCATGCACTAGAGTAACTTTCCAGAAACCTACAACCTCCATATGGTTTGCTAGACCAGATAAGTCCTAAAACCTAGTCCAGCTTCTCCAGAACTTCAGATAGTTCCATTTCCCTGTGCCATATTAATGACAGACCCTTCCAATATGAAAAATTTAGAATTGCCACACCCGAAATACCCCTAAAAAGAGGGATGGAAAGATCAAAGATGATGGTGGAGTTATACAGTAAAGATAGGATTTAACAAATGAATATGAATGCTGAATCATTAAATTGATATCTCTTTTAGTCTCTAGTATCTTTGAGCAGCCAGAAGTAAAAACCTAAAAATGTAGAATTGTAACCCATGTCAAACTCTGAAATATGTTCTACAACTAATTTTGGTGCTATGCTTTGAAATTTATTGCTTTTTTTGGTATATATGTTATTTTTCACAAAAATAAAGGAGGAAGGGGCCAAGATGGCAGCTTAGTAAGGTGTGTGCATCTTAGTTCCTCCTCCAGAACAACTACTAAATAACCAGAAACAATACAGAACAGCTCCCGGAGCCACGACAGAGACAAGACACACAGTGTACCCCAATCTGGACCGGCTGCGAGACTCCGCAGTGGTGAGTTCCCCAAGCGGCGCATGCTTTCCCGGGCCAAGGCGGCTGGCGGCCAGCGCCTCTCCCTCATGGGCGGCTTCCCAGACGGCTGAGAGTCTTGGAGAGGCGAGTTCCCCAAGCCGCGGCGGCCGGCACCCCTCCCTTGCGGGCAGCTTCCCGGACCGGCCGCGAGTCTCGGATCAGCGAGTTCCCTAAGCCACAGCAGCCGGCGACTGGCGCCCTTCCCCCACAAGCGGCTTCCCGGTCTGGCTGCGAGGCTCAGATCAGAGAGTTCCCTAAGCCGCGGCGGCCGGCGACTGGTGCCCCTCCCCCACAGGCAGCTTCCTGGAGGGAAAGGAAAGAGTCTCCAACAGTAGCAGGGACTGAGTCCAACCAAACACCAATAGTGGCATTAATAAACAAATTCTGACTACTAAAAATAGGCCCCCAGCTCAGGTGAAACTGATCAAGGCAGAAGTCGCCTATTGGGCTAACTGAAAAAGAGGAAAGGGGGCAAAACAGAGCCTTCTGTGGCTGTTTCTATGGAGGCTTGGTCGCCTCTGGACTCAGTGCTGGGATTACACAGATTGCAACTGCCCCAAACGCAGAAACGCAGAGGCTGCTTTCAGGGCTCTCTACCACCTGAACCTTCCCCATGGGAGGGGTGAAATGCAACTCAGGTGGAATCCCTCTCTCAAGGAATTCAGATCCCAGGACTTCGCAATTTGAAGCCATTTAAACCAGCCTACAACCTTTCCTCTGTCTCCACCACACACCCAGCAGGGAGAGCCTTCCAAAGTTAAAGGAGCCACAACATCTTTTGCTGGTGGGACCCGCAGACAGACAAGCGCCACCTACTGGGCAGGATAAGAAAAACAGAGCCCAGAGACTTCACAGAAAAGTCTTTCAACCTGCTGGGTCTCACACTCAGGGAAATCTGATTAAATGTCCAGATGCCAACAAAAAATAACAAATCACACCAGGAAAATTGAAGATATGGCCCAGTCAAAGGAACAAACCAATAGTTCAAATGAGATACAGGAGCTGAGACAACTAATTCTGAATATACGAACAGAAATGGAAAACCTCTTCAAAAACCAAATCAATAAATTGAGGGAGGACATGAAGAAGGCAAGGGATGAACAAAAAGAAGAAATGGAAAGTCTGAAAAAACAAATCACAGAACTTATGGGAATGAAAGATACAGTAGAAGAGATAAAAAAACAATGGAAACCTACAATGGTAGATTTCAAGAGACAGAGGTTAGAATTAGTGAACTAGAGGATGGAACATCTGAAATCCAAAAAGAAACAGAAACTATAGGGAAAAAGAATGGGAAAATTTGAGCAGGGGCTCAGGGAATTGAATGATAACATGAAGCGCAGAAATATATGTGTTGTGGGTATCCCAGAAGGAGAAGAGAAGGGAAAAGGAGGAGAAAAACTAATGGAAGAAATTATCACTGAAAATTTCCCAACTCTTATGAAAGACCTAAAATTACAGATTCAAGAAGTGCAGTGCACCCCAAAGAGAATAGATCCAAATAGGCGTTCTCCAAGACACTTACTAGTTAGAATGTCAGAGGTCAAAGATAAAGAGAGGATCTTGAAAGCAGCAAGAGAAAAACAATCCATCACATACAAGGGAAACCCAATAAGACTATGTGTAGATTTCTCAGCAGAAACCATGGAGGCAAGAAGACAGTGGGATGATATATTTAAATTACTAAAAGAGAAAAACTGCCAACCAAGACTTCTATATCCAGCAACATTGTCCTTCAAAAATGAGGGAGAAATTAAAACATTTTCAGACAAAAAGTCACTGAAAGAATTTGTGACCAAGAGACCAGCTCTGCAAGAAATACTAAAGGGAGCACTAGAGACAGATACAAAAAGACAGAGGAGAGAGGTGTGGAGAAGAGTGTACAAAGAAGGAGAATTAGATATATATATAATACAAAAGGCAAAATGGTAGAGGAAAATATTACCCAAACAGTAATAACACTAAATGTTAATGGACTGAATTCCCCAATCAAAAGACATAGACTGGCAGAATGGATTAAAAAACAGGATCCTTCTATATGCTGTCTACAGGAAACACATCTTAGACCCAAAGATAAACATAGGTTGAAAGTGAAAGGTTGGGAAAAGATATTTCATGCAAATAACAACCAGAAAAGAGCAGGAGTAGCTATACTAATATCCAACAAATTAGACTTCAAATGTAAAACAGTTAAAAGAGACAAAGAAGGATACGATCTACTAATAAAAGGAACAATTAAACAAGAAGACATAACAATCATAAATATTTACGCACCGAATCAGAATGCTCCAAAATACATGAGGAATACACTGCAAATACTGAAAAGGGAAATAGACACATCTACCATAATAGTTGGAGACTTCAATTCCCCACTCTCATCAATGGACAGAACATCTAGACAGAGGATCAATAAAGAAACAGAGAATTTGAATATTACAATAAATGAGCTAGACTTAACAGACATTTATAGGACATTACATCCCACAACAGCAGGATACACCTTTTTCTCAAGTGCTCATGGATCATTCTCAAAGATAGACCATATGCTGGGTCACAAAGCAAGTCTCAACAAATTTAGAAAGATTTAAATCATACACAACACTTTCTCAGATCATAAAGGAATGAAGTTGGAAATCAATAATAGGCAGAGTGCCAGAAAATTCACAAATATGTGGAGGCTCAACAACACACTCTTAAACAACCAGTGGGTCAAGGAAGAAATTACAAGAGAAATTAGTAAATATCTCAAGGTGAATGAAAATGAAAACACAACATATCAAAACCTATGGGACGCAGCAAAGGCAGTGCTAAGAGGGAAATTATTGCCCTAAATGCCTATATCAAAAAAGAAGAAAGGGCAAAAATTTTGGAATTAACTGTCCACTTGGAAGAACTGGAGAAAGATCAGCAAACTAACCCCAAAGCAAGCAAAAGGAAAGAAATAACAAAGATTAGAGCAGAAATAAATGAAACTGAGACATGAAAACAATAGAGAAAATCAATAAGACCAGAAGTTGGTTCTATGAGAAAATCAACAAGATTGATGGGCCTTTAGCAAGATTGACAAAAAGAAGAAGAGAGAGGATGCAAATAAATAAGATCAGAAATGGAAGAGGAGACATAACCACTGACCTCACAGAAATAAAGGAGGTAATAACAGGATACTATGAACAACTTTATGCTAATAAATACAACAATGTAGATGAAATGGACAGGTTCCTAGAAAGGCATGAACAACCAACTTTGACTCAAGAAGAAACAGATGACCCCAACAAACCAATCACAAGTAAAGAAATCGAATCAGTCAAAAGCTTCCCAAAAAGAAAAGTCCGGGACCAGACAGCTTCACATGTGAATTCTACCAGACATTCCAGAAAGAATTAGTACCAACCCTGCTCAAACTCTTCAAAAAAATTGAAGTGCAGGGAAAGCTACCTAATTCATTCTATGAAGCCAACATCACCCTCATACCAAAACCAGGCAAAGATATTACAAAAAAAGAAAACTACAGACCAATCTTTCTAATGAATATAGATGCAAAAATCCTCAACAAAATTCTAGCAAATCGAATCCAGCAACACATTAAAAAAATTGTACATCATGACCAAGTAGGATTCATCCCAGGTATGCAAGGATGGTCCAACATAAGAAAATCAATTAATGTAATACACCATATCAACAAATCAAAGCAGAAAAATCACATGATCATCTTAATTGATGCAGAGAAGGCATTTGACAAGATTCAATATCCTTTCCTGTTGAAAACACTTCAAAGGATAGGAATACAAGGGAACCTCCTTAAAATGATAGAGGGAATACATGAAAAACCCACAGCTAATATCATCCTCAATGGGGAAAAATTGAAAACGTTCCCCCTAAGATCAGGAACAAGACAAGGATGTCCATTATCACCACTGTTATTCAACATCGTATTGGAGGTTCTAGCCAGAGCAATTAGACAAGAAAAAGAAATACAAGGCATCAAAATTGGAAAGGAAGAAGTAAAACTATCACTGTTTGCAGACGATATGATACTATATGTCGAAAACCCGAAAAATCCACAGCAAAACTACTAGAGGTAATAAATGAGTACAGCAAAGTAGCGGGTTACAAGATCAACATTCAAAAATCTGTAGTGTTTCTATACACTAGTAATGAACAAGCTGAGGGGGAAATCAAGAAACGAATTCCATTTACAATTGCAACTAAAAGAATAAAATACTTAGGAATAAATTTAACTAAAGAGACAAAAGACCTATACAAAGAAAACTACAAGAAACTATTAAAAGAAATCACAGAAGACCTAAATAGATGGAAGGGCATACCATGTTCATGGATGGGAAGACTAAATATAGTTAAGATGTCAATTCTACCTAAATTGATTTACAGATTCAACGCAATGACAATCAAAATCCCAACAACTTATTTTTCAGAAATAGAAAAACCAATAAGCAAATTTATCTGGAAGGGCAGGGTGCCCCGAATTGCTAGAAGTATCTTGAGGAAAAAAAACGAAGCTGGAGGTCTCACGCTGCCGGACTTTAAGGCATATTATGAAGCCACAGTGGTCAAAACAGCATGGTACTGGCATAAAGATAGATATATTGACCAAAGGAATCGAATAGAGTGCTCAGATATAGACCCTCTCATCTATGGACATCTGATCTTTGATAAGGCAGTCAAGCCAACTCACCTGGGACAGAACAGTCTCTTCAATAAATGGTGCCTAGAGAACTGGATATCCATATGTAAAAGAATGAAAGAGGACCCGTATCTCACACCCTATACAAAAGTTAACTCAAAATGGATCAAAGATCTAAGCATTAGGTCTAAGACCATAAAACAGTTAGAGGAAAATGTAGGGAGATATCTTATGAATCTTACAATTGGAGGTGGTTTTATGGACCTTAAACCTAAAGCAAGAGCACTGAAGAAATAAATAAATAAATAAATGGGAGCTCCTCAAAATTAAACACTTTTGTGCATCAAAGAACTTCATCAAGAAAGTAGAAAGACAGCCTACACAATGGGAGACAATATTTGGAAACGACATATCAGATAAAGGTCTAGTATCCAGAATTTATAAAGAGATTGTTCAACTCAACAACAAAAAGACAGCCAACCCAATTACAAAATCGGAAAAAGACTTGAACAGACACCTCTCAGAACAGGAAATACAAATGGCCAAAAGGCACATGAAGAGATGCTCAATGTCCCTGGCCATTAGAGAAATGCAAATCAAAACCACAATGAGATATCATCTCATACCCACCAGAATGGCCGTTATCAACAAAACAGAAAATGATAAGTGCTGGAGAGGATGTGGAGAAAGAGGCACACTTATCCACTGTTGGTGGGAATGTCAAATGGTGCAACCACTGTGGAAGGCAGTTTGGCGGTTCCTCAAAAAGCTGAATATAGAATTGCCATACGACCCAGCAATACCATTCCTAGGTATCTACTCAGAGGACTTAAGGGCAAAGACACAAACGGACATTTGCACACCAATGTTTATAGCAGTGTTATTTACAATTGCAAAGAGATGGAAACAGCCAAAATGTCCATCAACAGACGAGTGGCTAAACAAACTGTGGTATATACATACGATGGAATATTATGCAGCTTTAAGACAGAATAAACTTATGAAGCATGTAATAACATGGATGGACCTAGAGAACATTATGCTGAGTGAGACTAGCCAAAAACTAAAGGGCAAATACTGTATGGTCCCACTGATGTGAACCGACGTTAGAGAATAAATTTGGAATACGTCATTGGTAACAGAGACCATCAGGAGATAGAAATAGGGTAAGATAATGGGTAATTGGAGCTGAAGGGATACAGACTGTGCAACAAGATTGGATACAAAAACTCAGAAATGGACAGCACAATACTACCTAATTGTAATGTAATTATGTTAAAACACTGAATGAAGCTGCATCTGAGGTATAGTTTTTTTTTATTTCTTTCTCGCTATTATCGTTTTATTTTTCTGTTGTCTTTTTATTTCTTTTTCTAAATCGATGCAAATGTACTAAGAAATGATGAATATGCATCTATGTGATGATATTGGGAATTACTGATTGTATATGTAGAATGGAATGATTTCTAAATGTTGTGTTAATTTTTTAATTAATAAAAAAATAAAGAAAGAAAGAAGGAAAAAAGTCAAATGTGATGATAAAAAAATATTTACGCCTTTGAGCCTCCTATATTCTGGAGTAGCTATAAGGAAAAATACGAGAGGATCATATGGTAGCCCATTACAAACTCTGGGATCTGTCCTGTAACTACTGGCTGAAGAGTGCTTTGAAAACTATTGCTTTTTTCTTTCTTTGCTTTGTGTATATGTTATATTACACAGTAAAAAAGTTAAAAAAAATTACAAGTAGAAAATTCTTCCAAATTATCTGCATTGCTATAGTAATAACCTACATAACTAAACATTTTCCTAAGCTTAGGAAAATATAAAGATAACAAATATTTTTATAATTACATATGAAAATCTTAACCACCTAAAATGGATACCTTAGTTCGCTTATCCATAGGTGTATAAAATAATGGATTGAATTCATGGCTTTCCAGAGTCTCTGACTGACTATAAAATAGTACATAATTCTCTAATGAAGCAGTATTAATCTGGGTCTGAATTCCTACTGTAACTGAAAAAGAACTGGGAAAAAAAAAAGATACTTCACATCTGATGTTCCTAGATTCTAAGGACTTCATCCCTGATGGTGATCTGAGAGTAAGTCTGCCCCTCAAAAAGTTTCAGAGTAAATGAAGTAGGAGGACTGCTCCAAGAAACTGATGGAACAAACATTGGAACCCCCTTCCCCCCACCCCACCACTCCAGGGCCAATCACCAGGATTAGAGCTGCTCAGTCTGCTCTAACATTACCTGTACTGAGTCATCCCATATATAACCATACAATCCTTGCTGGTCCCAGACAAAATTCCTGTTTGTGTTTTCAGTCTTTGGCACTGATTGGCCATAGAGTATCAACACCTCCTTGCAAACACCTCAGTACTCAGGTAAGTCTAAGGGAACTATTTACTGAACTCAACATGATGGGAGACTGCGGGGAAGAGCAGGAGCTCCTGCTCTTGGACTTCAGATTGTGCTTGGCCCTGCTAGTGCCCCAGCTCTCCAGACTGGGGAAAGAGAAAGCAGAAACTGCTGAGAAATGTGCCATCATACTGGGCTGAGTCAATTATATTTTCCAAAAGCAAGAATTTATTGCCTAGCTTGCTTTATGATTCATCTTTGAAAAAATATTCATGGGCTAATACTATTTCGCCAAAGCTTCAAGGTACCCTTTGGTATATATTACTATTGATTTTCGCTTAATAAATTATGGGAAAAGGATAAGGGCAGGTCATGTCTGTTGGGAGAAAACACAGAGTTTTAACATTGCCTATTACTGTCACTAAAGTAGATCATCAAGGTGGATGATTTTTAGATGCCACAAACAATTGAAGAGAAATGTTGTGTTTGTCACAACTTTTCTGAAAGGGAGAATGAAAGAAGAAATTGAAAGGCCACTTGAAGAACAGAAAAAGAAAGTGCCTACTCCACAGCATTGCCACACTTGCTCTATCTACCCAGAGATACCAAACAGCTTTCTCTGCCACTTTTTAGGGTCATGGACTTGAAAAGAAAAGGACAAAAGGTAACACTCATATGGTCTCATGGAAATGTCAAGAAATTAGGAGGAATTTAGAGTAAAAGGTAGAAAGCCCATTTACCTCCTATCCTACAGATGTAACCACTGGCAACAACTTCTAGTTCTTTTCACTCTCTTAACATACATACATTTAATATACCCCATTTTTTTAACTCTGTTTCCATGGCAGTATATGTGGATCTTTCTCCTCCTTTTTTGACAGCTGCATGCTATTCTATAAATATATTATTGAATTGTTTTAAATCTGACCATATTATAATCATCACAGCGACCAGCCTCCTACACAGGCTTCTCTTCTGACACATGTACAAGCCCAGCATCTCTTAAATAGGAGTGGGGAGGGCATGTGAATTTAAAACAGCTGTTCAACATATATTTTTTCCTTTGCCAAAGAGGAACTTCAAACTATTCCAGTCAACACGTACCTTTTGAATTAAACAACATTAGTTATTTTCAGACATTAAAATAATTAAAAATGAAACTAATTTATCTATTACATATAGTGTAGACAAAAGGAAAGAGAAATGGAAAAATGGGTAAGTGGGAGAGAATAGATCAAACCTTGAGGATTTCTCAAATCTATGAACCAAAGATCTAGTATATAACCACTATTTAAATACAAAATTATCTTCCCAACTTTAAAAATTAATGAGGGGTGGATTTTAATATATCTTATACTCTTATCATTGAAAAAAAAAAAAGACAATTTTTCAGGGGTCCATGAAACATTCACAAAAAGCGGCCAAAGAAAACCTCAGATTCCCCAAAGTAGATATTATACTGAGAATGTTATAGACAATATTTTCTGATGATAATTAACCAAACTAAAAATTAAGTTAAAAAACAAAGACAACCATTGGAATTTATTTTAAACTCCCTTAGCTCTAGAGTGCAAAAGGGAAATCAACCCTAAAATTGCAGACTATCCTGAAGATATTTAGGATATAGATTATATATCACAATCTATGGGATTCATCTAAAACTTTTCTCAGTAAAATTCATAGCCTTGAATTCTTATGTTAATAAAAAAGAATTAAAATTACTAATATGCATTTGAATCAAAAATCTGGAAAGCAGGAACTTAAAGATTAAAATGGAAAGTCATTACATTAAAACAGGATGCTAGAACTAATAAATAAAAGAACTGATCCTGTGAAACATTAAATTAAAAAATAGATTAACTCTTTAAAAGATAAATTATCTAATCAAGGAAAGGGGGGGGGGGGGGAGAGGACACAAGTAACCAAAATAAGGAACATTAAGAAAATTAACCACCAATAGAAAAAAATAAATCATAAGTGATTCTTTTACTCAACTCTATGAAAATCTAGGTTAAATGGATAATTTTCCAGGAAATTGTGAGAGCAGCTCCAGCATCCAAAAATGCACTGGACCAAGATAGTTTCACAGGGAAATTCTATACAAACTTAATGAACAGTTTAATATATCCAGAACTTGAAAAAAGAAACTCTCCAATTTTTTTTAAACAAAGGGTAACATTAATGGCAGAGGGCCTAAAAGGGCCAAGATTCTTTCAAATAACACAAATTTACTTCCTCACAATTCTGGACGCAAGAAATCAAGGTGTCCGGAGGACTGCAGGCCCTCTGAGGCTCTAGGGAGAATCTGCTCTTTCCTTCCAGGGTCTGGTGGCTGTCCACATTCCTTGACCTGTGGCCACGCTGCTCTAATCTCTGCCTCCATGGCCACATTGTCTCCTCCTCTTCTGTCAAATCTCCCTCTGCTTTCCTTTTATAAGGATGATCCAGGTGATCTCATCTCAAGATTCTGAACTCAATTTCATCCATAAAACCACTTCTTCACAACTAAGGCAACATCTACAGGTTCTGGAGATTAGGACATGGTGATACCTTTTTGGAGCCACCATTCAACCCACAAGGACTGAGTGATAGACATGGAAGGAGTGACTAATTGAGTATTGCAAGATGGCAGGACTTCTTGTATAGGGAGCAAGAGCCCAGCCTAGAGTACCAGGCCAGGGGATAGAGAACCTAGGCCACTGCTGGCTTGAGCATGTGTGTGGGAGAGCCTCTCAGGAGGGAGGTACTGAGGGTAGTCTCTCAGCCCTCCTAGTCCTGACTCAGCAGTCGGCAGGGGTCATCCACACAGCAGCCGAAGTGTTTTTTTATATGCATATCTGTTCCTATCTCTCTTCAGTATAAAACTGGTTGTTCAATAACTTCCCACAGATTTGGGCCAAAGACCAATATTCTCATATAGCCCATAAAAACTTGGGGGGAGCCTCATCCCAGCCTACCTCTGCAGGCTTGCCTTATACCTCCCACCCCTGCTGTCTGCCTCCACAGTCCCTCCTGCCCTGGGGCCTTGGCCTCTTGTTACCTCTGCCTGAAAGGCTTTTCTTCCACCTCCTGTCATATCTCCCTCTGTCTTCCTTTTATAAGCTAGTTAATATCCACTAATGCTTCAAATCTCAGATGTCCCTTCTTCAGGGAATTCTCCCTTGGTTCTCTGGTCCAAGTGATACAAATATGTGCTACAAAATTCTCATGACATTCTGATGGTACTATCAGAGTTTCTAACTATATATATTTATAGGATTTATATATAAATACATATATATTAATATGAGTATTTGATTACACCACTAAGCTACAAGCATCATGAGGACTGTTACTCAGTTTATATCAATCACTGCTGTATCCCCAGTGCTTGCTTTGAATTGTGACATTGAAAAGTTCTATGATAATTTTTAAACTTGTCTTCATGTTCTTTGATACTTGTGCCCTCAACAAGTGCTCCATGTCTTCCAAGGCTAGATCATAAAAGGTAATGTAACTTCTTCCAAGCTTTCTCTCTGTTAAGGTACTTACCCTAGTAACCCAACCACTGTGCCATGGGAAAGCCTAGGCCACATGCTGAGACCACGTGTAGACATCCCAGTTGACAAATCGGCTAAGGGCCTAGGTGAGAGTATCACCCACTAGATATGAGAATAAGTCTCCAAGATGGCTCCAACCACAGCCACTGCCTGACCACAACCACGTGACAGACCCCCAATGAGAGCCAGCTAGCTGAGCTCAGTGGCCAACTGAATCATGAGAGAGAAAAAGAAATGACTGCCATTGTTTTAAGCCATTAAGTTCTAGGGTAGTTTGTGACATAGCAGTAGATAATTGGAACAAGTACAATAAATATTTTTTGAATGAATGAAAAAATGAATATGGAGACGTCTGCTTCTGCTCTGTGCAGGTGTCTGCTGCCAAGTCTCAGCTTTCCCTTCCCCATCAGGTCCTGGGGATTCTGTACGCCCCAGTTCAGAGACTCAAAAGCCTGTGTTCCTCATACCTATCAAGAGAAGACTCAGAAATTCTCTACATTGGGCAAAGAGCAGGGCAAGACCATTAATAGTTAGATGTGTCTGGGATCTCAGATCATCTTCTCTGGATGTTCTTAATCTTCAGTCCATGAACAGTTTCAGAGGAACAAACGTGCATAATTTTGCATGTGTACATATGCATTTTCCTAGAGAGAGGGTCCCTGGACCCTAAATTTCATCGTTCCAAAACATTAGGACCTACTACTCTAATTCATCTATCCCCATTTTTTGGTAGTAAGGTGGATAGGGTACTTAGAACAATCCTCCTGTTGAAAAATTCTGGATAAAATCTTTAATTTCTTAAATACACTCATGAGCTGGCAAGAAAATCAGGAATACTCAGGCTGAAATCTCAGGAATCTAGAGAGGTAAGCTTAGCGCCCAAACTAACTTTTTTCTTAGGACTTTTTTTTAAACTTAGTGCTTGAATTTTGGTTTTTACAGTCTCATGGAGCTGAGTTAATAGGAGAGAAACCCAGGGCATACCTCAGGTGGCTCCCTCTTAGGCCCCCAAACATCCTCTCCTCTCCCAGCACAGGGCATCTCTCTTCACACTTAACCCCTAGCAATTTCTGTCCTTTACCTCCAAGTGTAGTGAGGGAGATGACAGGTGCAGGGTGACCTTGACCGGCTCTCCTGGCTCAGGGCCTGGGCGTGGGAAGGGGACGGCAGCCTCTGGGCAGATCTGTCAGGATCTGGTCTGAGATGGCTGGTGGCTTGGGGCATCTGTGTGTGGGCTGCACTGGTTTGGAAATTCTGAAGTCACCATACCCCTCCAGGACCCATCTTCCTTTTCAAAGTACCTTTCCCTTAGCCCATTTCAGTGGGATTACAGGTAACCATGGGAGTCATATTTGGAGAAAAATAGGTGGTCTGGTGCCCCCCAATATCAAAGCAGCAGTCAGCAAATGTAAAAAGAGTTATCTAAGAAAGGACTTTTCCATCAGACCAGTGTTTGTTAACTATGGCTGTGAGTTAGAATCACCTGGAGAGTTTTGTCAAAATACCAATGCCGAGGCCCCATCCTATACCCAACTAAACCAGAATTTCCTGACTGGGGCCTGGGCACGGGTAAGTTATAAAGCACCTAGGAGATTCGAATGTGGAGCACTGGAGCCTCACAATAACCTTGCAAGACAAGCACTGTCCATATTCCCATTGTACAGATGGGGAAATTGAGGCTCAGGTAAAGTCACCTAGCCAAGTTCAGAAAGGCAAGTGGAAGGGATGGGATTGGAATCCCAAATGTAATCCGCGCAGGCATCTCTACCTTGTTGCCCTGGAGAGAGGCTTCCTGTGGGACCACGAGACTTCCACAGCCCCAGGAGGCTCTCTTCCGTCCTCTGAGAAGGCATTCCTCCACCTTTTCATTCCCAAATGGCTGGGCTAAGCCTTTTGCATGCCCCAGATTTCAGGTGGGTCATCACTGCTCGTCCAGCCATGGGCTCCTCTCACTGGAAAGACGTACCTTTTTGTGAAGAGGAGGAAGCATTTCTGAGGTGAAATGTATAACAGCCAGGAACGGAAAATATTAAAGTCCCACTGGCGCCAGCAAGGTTCACTCCAGGGCCAGAAAGTAGAGAAAAGAGGAGGCCCGCTCCCTGCGTTGGAGGGCCCCGGGCATGGTGGGGGTCAGCCAGGGGACACCCACGGCCTGGATCCCAAGCTGCCTCCATCTTTGGGGGTAGAGAAAGCCTCTCCTGGGCCAGGGGAAGGTCAGCACCCCAAGACTGTGTGGCCGGACGCCCTGTATATACACACGTCCTCTAGTTAATGATTTTGTCCTGCCCCTTATTTGATTTTGTCAAAATGTCTTCTATTAAGCTTATCTCAATAAATTACATCTCAGCAGAGTTGTTTTTCTGCCATGGTAATTGGTGCTTAAATCACTTAAATGACAGCCCTAGCTGAAAATCATACCTCCACAAATCAAAACCTAGACAATTCCTTATGACCTCTCCTGCAGACGTAGCTGAGGAAAAACTAAAAGGGGGAGACTGAGAATTAAAAGTACTTACTTTTCATATTCAAGAAAAGGAAAAAAATGTTCCTTGACCAAAACCCCAAGTGCAGAACAAGTTACTATCCTAGAGAAAACTTCAGATCAGAAAATCAGCCAGAGTCAAGCTCACTCTCTTGGCCACACTTGTGAAATATCACCCAGTCTCAGTTCAGTAACTACGCTTCTGAAAGTTCCCAAATCAGCTCAAGCCTCAAGTTTCTTAAAGTCAGCTGATCAGTGATAAAGCCCCAGTATTAAAAACCAACTAACCAATGACGTTACAGACTTCAGACAACAGCCAATCAGCGAGTAGCTCCCTCCCTGGCATGCTCCTGAAAGTTAGCCAATCAACAACAGCTTTATTCCAGTGCCCACACTATACAGCTGAACGTTTGTCAATCTCTAAACACTCCTGCTACTTGAAGTCCACCAAACCCAACTGTGATTTACAAGTACAGCCCTTTCTTAGAGGCAAAGGGGAAGTTCGCCTTTTTTGCACAGATGTCCAGTTCAATTTATTGTTAGTGTGCAAGTTCACAGCCCTTTTGTTACCAGGCCAAGGCTTGGGTTCTTTTGCCCGAAGCACTCAATAACCAATTCCTGAGACACCAGGATTTTAAAGAGAGAAAGGGTTTATTACTAGACTCCTAGTAGGAGAGCAGATGCCCTAGTGGCCCAAAATCGGTCTCCCCGATCTGCAGTAATTCTGATAGTTTTATTGGAGAAAAAGATGGGCAGGACTTAAGATAATGAGCACAGTGGCTCCAGGTGATGTAATTAGAGATGGTCTGATTATTGGGCATGCACAGATTGATTACATGCTTAGTCAGGGTGTATGAAAGAAAATGGTGGAATCAAGTATAGGCGACTTGTAGGTTAAAGTCTAAGCTACTGACTGTGTCAGGTGAGCTCATTTTGGTTAGATCAAGTCTCAGTTATCAACGTTACTTTGGACTTGGGTGGGTTAGTTCCAGGCTGACCCAAAGACCCTTCATTAATAAACATTAGGGGCTGCCTTTAGTGATTACAAGACTCTAAAGTTGAAAACGTAGATAACTGGGTACAAATGAAGGTTAGTCACAAGATTTTTATAGTCACCGGGGCAGAAGGTTAGGACTCTACAATCATTATCAGAGATCAAGGCAGCAGGACTAACAATTTAGAGATTTCAGGAATTTTCCTCTGTCTACTCCAATATACCGGAAAGCAAAAAGGAATATCTATATAATGATTCAATAATTAAAATCATCCCTTGAATCCTGATTTTTCTGTTACACTTTCACTATTCAACTCCTATTTACACTTAGTTATGATTTTGGACTCTTGAGTGAGCAACAGATGAATTAATGAAGCCATGCGATTACCAAATTCAGATTTTTCAGTGCTTGTGGTTGTCATTATCTATTTTTTTATTTGTGTGTATTTGAACCCAGAAGTGCATGTGGAAGTCAAATAATGAATTTTTTGAACAGTGGACATTTACCAAACCAAGAAAAAGTCCTTTTGAAGCTCTCTGTGCAGAATGCAATATCAAAAATAGTGAAACATCAGATATAAACCAGCATATTTCAGTTAAGTGTAAAGGTGATGCATGAGTCCCTCAATTAGTACCAAAGAACATGATAAAGTAAACTTCTGATCAAAAGAAATTTAGATGAAGAAGCTAATCACAGAAGTTGTAATAGGCTTCCACATTGTATATTATCATCTGTGTTTCTATTCAAATGCTGTCAGAAGCATTTTCTGATTCCAAAAATTGTAAGCAAATTTTCAGGTGCCAAGATAAATCTACCTTTTTAAAATAAAAATAATCAATAATAAAAACTCCAATAGCCTGTGCCGCCCCCACGGCTTCCCTGCTGCAACCTGAGCTCCGCGGGGCTGAGCGCTGCGGAAGCGGGAGAAGGCGCTGTGCCTGAGAACCTTCCCTGGCCGGACACTGCAGATCGTGCAGGAGCATTACCTGCGGCCCAGCATGCCCTGCAGCAGCCCGCTCTCCTCGCAGCCCGCAGCCTGCTGCCACGATGGGAAACTCTTGTCTAGTGATGTGACTCACTGTGTGACCCCAGATTGGAAAAGTGTTCAAGGTTGCCTTGAGATCCTCGAGTTTCCTGGGTTGAAGGGAATAATTTTCATGCAAACGAAAGCTGTGCATCAAGCTGTGCATCATTAAAGAGGCCTCAAGCAGTACTGCTACCTCCCTGGGGAAAGTGGAGAGTCTATGGAAAAGTGTCAGACCAGGAGCATATACAATGCACCCGTTTGGTACTGTCATCACTGCCAGGACAAGATGCCAGTTGTTACCGTGACAGAAGATGAACAGGCAATTCAGCAATATGGAACTAAAGCAGAAGGAGGGTTTGTGACTTCTTTGAAGAATTATCTGGAGAATTTTGGGTCCGACTTAAAAGCCGCCCGTGAACTTTCTGACTCCTTTGTCCTTCAGTCCTGACAGGAGAGGGAGAGGGAGAGTCCGGAGAGCCACGGAAAGGAGTAGCCAGAGCACCTTCCCCTGGAAGTGTTGGAAGCTGGGATTAAATCTGAATGCTATATTCAGGGAATTCTGAATGTCAACAAACAGAGCACAGATAGAAGCTTTTATTCGACTTCAAGGAGCTAGAAGTAATGATTCAGATTTAGTCAGTGACATCTTAATTCATGGGATGAAGCCTCAGAATCGCTCGATTCATGGCAATGTGGTTTGTGGAACTGGTCCCTAAGAGTGAATGGAAAGGAAGAGGGGCAGCCCTGTGTGAGAATGACAGTGAGGACAAGGCCTCCGGAGAGGCCCCGAGTGAGCCACGCCTACAGGCAGAGTGGTGGGCATCTTCTGAAGAACTGGCGGGATTACGTGATAACATTTTCATCCGAAGAAGAGGGCCAATCTCAGGGCAAAAATGCTCAGAAAACCTTAGTTACGTTTTGGGATTACAGAATTCCTGAAATCCGTTTTAGCACTAAGCAAGCAGAGACCCTCCAGGGCTTCACAGTGGTTGGGCCCATTGACTGAGTTCTGGGAGTCAACATCCGTGTACCCAAGTAGGCATTTCATGCATGTTTGGGGAAGAATCAGAGATCTCGAAGGGGAAATTACAACTGTCTTGGTGAGAAAACAGCATTTCAGTTGTTCCTTTTTCAGAAGCACAGATATGTGAGATGTCAGTCAACACACCAGAAAATCCCTGGAAGGTGCATCTTGAGGTGGAGCGAGAACATAAAGATTTGAGGAAGACCCACCTGTATTCAGCACTGACCCTAAAGGTTGAGAAGATGTGGATGACACACTCTCAGTAAGAACCTTCAATAATGGCAACTGGAACTTGGGGTCCACATTGCTGATGTGACACTGTGACACCAAACTCTTATATTAATATTGAAGCTAGAACAAGGGCTACCACTTACTACTTAGCAGATCGCTGCTATGACATGCTGTCCCAATCCTCAATGCTCATTTGTGTTCTCTCCTGGGAGGCATGGATAGGTGTGCTGTAAGTGTCACGTGGAAATTGGACAAAGCCTGTGAAATTAATAAAGTATGGTATGGCTGAACTATTATTCGATCAACATACAAGCCATTCTATGAAGCAGTCCGGGAACTACTGGATGGAAACTTCAGCAATGTTGGTGATATTCCAGAATTAAAAGACTTGGATGAGAAGAACAGATAAGAAGAAAGGCTGGAGGAGTTAGTGTGGGCAATTGGAAAGCTGACTGACATAGCTCCCCACTTCGGTGCTAAACTACTTGGTTGTGGGGCCCTGGAACTTGAGGAGATGGAGGTTCGCATACAGAGGGATGAGAAAAAGAGTATTCATGACCTCATCCCCGAGCAGCCCCTGGAAGTGCACGAGTGGCTGAATGCATGATCCTGGTTAACCCCGGGGAAGCCAAGACCTGGGAGAGCCAACACCCTCCTCCGCACCAGGAGTTTTTTTCTAAACTCCGGGAACGTGCTAAAGTGAAAGGCCTCCCCATAGATACATGGTCCAATAAAACACTGGCTGATTCCCTGGATAGTGCGAATGACCCCAACGATCCCATTGCAAACAGGCTGCTCCGCGATGGCTGTGCAGATGTCGGACGCCGCTGTTTCTCCACCCGCGCGTGCGCCGAGGAGGAGTTCTGGCATTACGGTGCGTGGGGAGATTGTCCTGTGTGTGGCCATAACCTCGAACAAGTTCCTTAAAAAGTGTATTTTGTTTATTTCATCCTTTTTGTTTCTTTTTGAAGGTCTTGTATTAGATAATAAACCCTCTTCACTTCTCCAATAAGAAGATATTCAGATGTCATAGTGCACTCTTATGAATGGCAGCCATTTCAGAAGATAAGAAAATGGACAAAATGAAAATTTGTTCAGCAACAAAAAGCAAGATATTGAAGAATTATGCAAACACATCAACAACAGAAACCGAGCAGCACAGCGTTCTCAGAAGCAGTTTACTGAGCTCTTCCAGTGCATGTATTTAAAGACAAAAACCCGGAAACTGGGGAGCGCTGCATAGCTGATGGTATTATTTATTCAGTTAGAACTAATGGTGAGCTTGTATTTATATCAACGTTTGGGATTAAAGGCGCTGCTTACCTAAAAAATAAAGATGGCTTAGTGATCTCGTGTGGCCCAGATAGCTGTTCTGAATGGAAACCAGGATCTCTTAGCAATTTCAACACAAAATTACCTCTACACAGCTGGAGGGGAGTCTATGACTTTCCATTTGTTTGACCATGGAAAAGAAAGTCTGTAATTATATTAAGTATTGTTTTCAATGTGAAGAACAAAGAATATGATTTAGTAATACACATTTTTCTTCTCTGTGATAGGTAAGAATTTCTGTACAGGCCTCACGTTGCCATTCAGATAAAATCAGGCTTGAAATAATAAGCAACAAACCATACCTGATACCAAATACAGAAACTTTTCATCTAAGTCCCCTCTTGTTGAAGAGTGATTTGGTGAAAGAAGTAACTAGATCTGTAGAGGAGGCTCAGCTTGCCCAAGAAGTTAAAGTAAATGTCATTCAGGAAGAATATCAAGAATATTGCCAAACAAAGGGAAGAAGCCTGTACATGCTTCTAGAGGAGATAAAGGACCTAGCTCTCCTGGATGTTTCAAACAATTATGGAATTACTTCATTAAAGAGGTTTGTCTCGTTAAAAAGAAAAAAAAAACTGTAATAGCTCCATTTACTATTACAGAGATTATTCTGGGCCATAAAATACACATGAACAAATTTAAAGAATACATATCATATAAAGTATGCCCTTAAACTACAATGGAATTAAATTAGAAATCAATAAAGAGAAAAGTAGCTCCAAATATCTGTAAATTAAACAAGACATTTCTATGAAACCTACAGGGGAAAGAAGTAATTAAGACAGCATAAGGTAAGTGTATAAAGCATTGATCAATGGAACAGGATAGAGAGTCAAAAAAAAAAAAAGACATAAATATATACTCAACTGATTTGAGTCAACAATGAAAGAATAGTCTTTTAAACAAATGGAGCTAGAACAATTAGAGTCCATGTGCAAAGAGAGAGAGAAATGAACCTAGATAAAGAACTTCCATCTTTTACAAAAAATAAACTCAAAATGTACTATAGACCTAAATGTAAATTCCAAACTATAAACTTTTAGAAGAAAATCTGCATGAGCTTTAGTTTGGTGATGAGTTTTTAGAAATAACACCAAAAACTCAATTCATGAAACATATGGATAAATTGGACTTCATACAAATTAAAGACTTCTGCTCTGTGAAAGATGCTGTTAAAAGAATGGAAAGACAAGAGAAACTACTTGTAAAATACATAACTAATATAGGCTTTGTATCCAAAATATATAAAGGAGTTTAAGACTCAACAATAAGAAATAACACTCCTAATAAAAAATGGGCCAAAAATTTGGCCAAACCTCCCCAAAGAAGATGTACAAATAGCAACAAAAAAGACTTTCAATATATAACATGTTATAAGAGAATTAAAAATTAAAAAAAGAAGAAAAAAGCAAGATATCACTACATATCTATTAGAATGTCTAACATCCAAAAAGCTGACAACACTCAATACTGGCCAGAACGTGAAGCAACAGGAACACCCATTCATAGCTGGTGGAAATGTAAATTTTACAGCCACTTTGAAAGATATTTTTGGCATTTTCTTACAATGCTAAAATATGATTGTGCAATTTTGCTTCTAGGTATGTACCCAACTAATTTGAAAACTTATAACTACATAAAAAAAACCCTGCTCATGAATGTTTATAGCAGCTTTGTTCATAATTCCCCCAAGCTGGATGTAGCCGAGATGTCCTTACTGTGATGGATGGATCAGTAAATTGTGGTCCATCCATACAATGTGTATCAGTCAGGATTCTCCAGAGAAACAGAACTGTATTTATACATACTAAGAGATTTATTGTGGGAATTGGCTCACATAACCGTAGGGATTCACGAGTCTTAGTCCTGTAGGACAGGCCACAAGTTGGGAATTCAATAAAGGTTTTGATGAATTTCCCAGGAGAAACTGGCTGGGTGAAAAAGAGACAGAAGTTCTTCTTTCTGACCATTGAAATCATCAGTTCTCCATTTAAGGCCTTCCACTGATTGAATGAGACTTTTCTCATTGCTGAAGACAATCTCCTTTGTTGATTGTAAATGTAATCAGCCGCAGATTTAAACTAATGATTTAAATCCAGAAATACCCTCACAGTAACAATCAGGCCAGTGCTTGCTTGACCAAACAACTGGACATCATAACCTAGTAAAATTGACACATGAACTTAATCATCACACAGTGGAATACATGCTAAAAAGAAATGACCTATCAAGCCAAACAAATACATGGGTGAATCTTAAATATATGTTGCTAAGTTTAAGAAACCAGTTTGAAAAGGCAAATACTGTATGGTTCCAATTATAAGACATTCTGAAAAAGGCAAAACTATAGATAGTAAATACAACAGTGATTGTCAGGGATTTGGAGTCGGGGGAGGGAAGAGAGTTGAACAGATAAATCATAGAGGTTTTTTTTAGGGCAGTGAGCTCTCCTGTATGATACTGTAATCATGGAATGCATCTGTCAGACTCTTTAGAACTTTACAGCAGAGTGAATTTAATGCATGCAAACTTATAAATAATCATTTAGGCAGTTTGGGTGACCCAAGATGGTATGAGAATGTGACAAAAGAATCTGATTATGTCACAAATGTGTGAAACAACCTCACTGAAGCATTGGGGGTGGGGCATCTGTGCTGATCTAAGTAACTTTGGAAATTAATGGGGTCTATAAGATATAGGCAAACTGGAAACTAAAGGAACTGTACACAGGTATTGGGCATTATACTCTGGGTGACAAAACTGTGTCCACAGGGATATGAGTTAACTATTCTGAAACCACTATACTTGTATACTGGAACTTAACTAATTAAATGAATGGTAGATGGTGCCATCCAAGTTTCTTACTGTTGAAATAGGAGATTACAAGTAAGCAAGGAAAGGGGCTAGAATGATCCATGTGGTAATGGATTGGAGTTGGAGACATCAGTCTGAACTCATATTTGGCAAATGATTATGGTTACATATAGACATATTTATAGATGTGTGCATTTACACGGGTTAATAAATCCAAAAATAGTCCTTGCTGTGTCAACTAAGAGGGCCTAGAAGCAATAATAACACCCTTGTAGCAATAAGCACACTGTAGGCCCAGATCTTGGTTTCTAGGACCATTTTCTTATAAAAGACAACAGGGCTACTTAGAGAAGTGGCTGATTTTAGGACTGGGGCAAGCAATATATAAGATGAGCCCAGAGTATCTTGTAGTGTCAGAAAACACGGAAGTAGTAAAAAATCTTACAATGATAGAAGTATATCAAAGGAATACTGAAAGAGTTCCAAATGGCTAAAACTTGAACAATCTAAGCAGCAAACTAGATAAAGTAATATCAGATTATAGCCCAAAGTGAAAAATAAATATCCATGAGTCCATGCACTTCCTGATTTTAAAACTTATTACAAAGCCACAGTAATCAAAACAGCATGGTACTGGAATAAGAAAAGACATATAGACCAAAAGAATAGAACTGAGAGCTCAGAAATCAACCCTCACATTTATAGCCAACTGATCTTTGACAAGATGGCAAAGACAACTCAATTGGGAAAGAACAGTCCCTTCAGCAAATGGTGCTGGGAAAATTAGATCTCCATTTGCAAAAAAGAAAGAGGATCCCTACCTCATACTGTATACAAAAAAATCAACTCAAAATGGATCAAAACCTTAACTCCTAAAAGAAAACATAGGGGAGCATCTTCTGATTTCTTAGACTTTACACCCAAAGCACAAGTAACAAAAGAAAAAATAGATAAATGGGACTTTATAGATAAAATTAAAATAAATTAAAACTTTTGTGCATCAAAGGACTTGATCATGAAAGTAAAATGACAACCTACACAATGGGAGAAAATATTTGGAAACCACATATCTGATAAAGGTTTAATATCCAAGATATATAAAGAAATCATTCAATTAAACAACAAAAGGGCAACCCAATTTAAAAATGGGCAAAAGGCTTGAACAGACATGTCTCTAAAGAAGCTATACAAGTGACCAGAAAGAACATGAAAAGATGCTCAATGTTATTCACTCTCAAGGAAATAGAAATCAAACCACAATGAGATGCCATTTCACACCTATTAGAATGGCTGCTATTAAAAAAAGAAAAGGAAAGCAACAAATGTTAGAGAGGATGTGGAAAAATAGGAACACTCATTCATTGTTGGTGGTAATGGAAGATGGTAAAGCTGCTGTGGAAGATAGGTTGGCACTTCCTCATAAAGCTAACTATAGAACTATCATGTCATCCAATAATACCTATATATTCAAAAGAATAGAAAGCAGAAACTCAGATATTTGCACACCAATGTCCATAGTGCCATTACTCACAATTAACAAAAGATGGGTGCAACCCAAGTGTCCATCAACTGGTGAATGGATAAATAAAATGTGGTTTATACACACAATGGAATATTATCCAGCTATAAAAAGGAATGAAGTCCTGATACATGTGACAACATGGATGAACCTTGAAGACATCATGTTGCGTGAAATAAGCCAGACACTAAAGAATAAATATTGTATGATCTCATTGATTTGAAACATGGAATAGAAACTCATAGAGTTAGAAGCTAGAATATAAGTTACCAGGGGATGGATGGTGATGCAGAATGGGAAATAAAGCCTTCAAAATGTACAGGGTTCCTATTTAGAATGATGGAAATGTTTCTACAATGGCAGTGATGGTAGCACAACACTGTGAACACAATTAACAGCCTTGAAATCTATATTTGAATATGATTACAGATGGAATGTTAGATTGTGTATATGGTAACAATTAAAAAGCTTTTAAAAATCCATGGAACTACACTACAGTGAATCCTAAGGTAAACCATGGACTTTAATTAATAGTATAATTATTAGAATTTGCTATCATCAGTTGAAACAAATGTTTCACACCAATGCCAGGTGGTGGTGCTGGGGTGGTGTATGAGACTCCTGTATTTTATGCATTATTGTTCTGTAAACCCAAAACTAGCACTTCAGGGGTGGTCTGATCAGGGCAGCAGGTAGTACGACTATCTGGGTATTGTAAAGACAGAAAATATTTATTGTAATGTAATCTAAAAATTTATCAGGATTTTGAGCATTTTGAGTAGCAAAATCCTGAATCAATAAAATCTTTCAGGTCTTTTTTACATCCTTGTTAAGCCAGGATTCCCAAACTCTTTGCGTACGAGTTGCTTTTTTTTTTTTATAACATAGGTGCCATACTGCATTTAGTCCTAATGTAATTTATTTGGTGTTAATCCCATAATTTTAACTCATCGAGGCATTCTTCTCTTCATCGATCTGTTTGTTTGTCCTCTTATTCATTTAATAAAGATGTGCTGAACAGCTTTTATGTGTTGATCCTTTGTTAAGTTCTGGGGATGCAAAAGAGCTTATCATTTATTGGGAGGGGTTTAGTAGCTAATTGTATGTATCAACTTGACTAGGTTATGAAGTCTAGCTATTTGGTCACAGTTGTTACTCTGGTGGTATTTCATTAGCCCCTTCAATCAGTTGACCTTCAGGAAAGTGAATTACCCTCCATAATGTGGATGGACCTTATTATCCAGACAGTCTTCACAGCAAGAATGGAGGGCGCCAGAGGTCTGAGGAATTTCTGTTCCAAACTTCAACATCAACTTTTACCAAAACGTTCAGCCTGCCAGCTTCCCTTAAGAAATTCGGATTCAAGACTTCAACATCAATTTAACTGGAATTTCTGGCCTGCAGCCCGCCCTACCACAATTAGGTAAGCCAACTCCTTACGCACGCGCACACACACACACACACACACACACACACACACATCCTGTCAGTTCTGTTTCTCTGGAGAAGGCTGTCTGCTACAAGGAGGTTGGTAATTATTTTTACCACATCACAGGACCCTGTAGGTCTTAGATAAAAGCCTTCCTCCAACGTGAGGTTTGTTTCTCTCTGTTGTTTCTGTGAAGTTATAAGAAATTTATCAGGTGTCTTGTTGAAAGCAAGATGCATTAGGCCGACATTATTAAACCGAGTGAATGTCTTCCACATTCAAAAAAATGAAATAAAGTGTTTAAAAAGATGAATGACTCAAGTCCTGAAAATAAATGCAGGCACAAATCCATTAAACAACATATCATATGAGAGAAAAAATAATTAATTCAGGTAAGTTTTAAAGCAGTATGATCTGACTATACACAGAGACAACATAAGGACAAAAAGAACTGCAGAAAAATCTTGAAGTTACTTAGTAGGTTTGTTGGTAAACTGTACAGTACAATATTCTGAAACTACTTTGTACTTATTGCAGAATAGAACAAATAAGTAAATGTATTGATATTTCTAAGAATGAAGTTTCTCACTGTAGGAGAATTTGAAATGGAAGAGGTGAGACTGAACTTTATGATACTGGATTTGAATTGGAGGTATTGATTTATTGAATAATAATTGAATAATAACTCAATATTATTTAAAACATATATAGTCTAAGCCACTAAAGGGGCTTAGAAATAGTGATACCCCAGTAGTCAGGGCACCCAGATTTTGATTTTTAAAAATCATTCTTCACTAAAAGGAGCCAGGGTTCCTTAGAGAAATAGCTGATACAAACAAAGTACAAGTTGAGCCTGGCATATCATTGTGCCAGAAAACAAGGAGATGCTCAAACTAATGAAGCCATGTCAAAGGGACACAGGAGGCAGCTTGAAGAGACTCCCACTTGCCAAATCTTGAACAGTAATGAATTACAGAAAAAAAAAAGAATCTATTTGGTAGATACTAAAACCAGAGAGAGAGAAAAAAAAAGAAAGGAAAACTCTTCTTTACAAAGGAATGACAATTAATAAATTTTAAAAATACATTTTAAAAAAATCACAAGTTTACCACCAATGTACTACTTCAGGCAAAGATACTGAATAGATGCTGTAATAGGTTCCTACAGTTTCTGTACCACATTACCACAAATTTGGTGGCTTAAGACATCAGAAATGCATTTTCTCACAGTTCTGGAGTCTGGAGTCTGAAATCAGTTTCAACAGGCTGAAAATCAAGATTTTAGCAGGGCCACACTCCCTCTGGAGTTTCTAGGGGAGAATGTGTTCCGCGCCTCTTCCAGCTTCTGAGGCTGCTGGCTGGCACTCCTGGACTGCAGTGCAGCTACTCACTCCATTCCTCATTTTAATTTCTGCCTCCATGGTCATATTGCCTCCTCCTCTTCTATCTGTGCCAAATCCCCCTTTGTCTCCCTCTTATAAGGGATTGATTGCATTTAGTGCCCACCTGGATAATACAGATTAATGTCCCCATCTCAGGTCCTTAACTAAACCACACCTGCAAAGTCAATTTTATGCCATAAAAGATAATATTCACAGGTCACAGGGATTGGGACATGGATGTCTTTCAGGGCACTGTTTTTCACCCTATAGAGTTGATGCCAAAATCATTGAGTAAAATGTAATTAGAAAACAGGATGTAATTATGATCTCAAAGTGTCACCTACAAATTATTTATTAATGAGAAAGGAAAAGGGAATGTTTACAAGAGAGAGACCAGCTTACCACATAATTAAAATCAGTATCACCCCACAATAACATAATTAAATGTTACATTTAATGTACACTATACATTTATCAGAATGGCTACAATTTAAAAGACTGACAATACCGAGTGTTGGCAAGGACTTGAAACAAAGAGAAGAACTCTTATACACTGCAAAATTGTATAGCCACTTTGGAAAACAATTTGGCAGTTTCTTGCAATAAGTAGACACTTTACTATACAGCTTAGCAGCTCCTCTCCTGGGTATTTACTCAAGAGAAATTAAAACATGTCCACATGAATGTTCAGAGACATTCTACAGCTTTAGTCGTAATGGCTAAAAATTGGAAATAAGCCAAATATCCATCGACTGGTTAATGAAAATTTTTTTGCTATTCCATGCATTGGAATTCTAATCAGCAATAAAAGGGAACAAACTACAGATACACACAATAACATGGATAAGTCCCAAAAGCATTACACTAAATGAAAGAATCCAGACACAAAGCCTATATGCTGTATGATTCCATTTACATTCATAGAAAGGTAAAACTACAGTGACAGAAATCAGATCTGTGATTGCCAGGATTGGGGTAGGAAAGGGGATTGAGCACAAAGGGGTATGAGGGAACTATGATGGAAATATTCTACATCTTCATTGTAGCAGTGGTTATGCAACTGGATATATTTATCAAAGCACATAGAACTATACACATACAAGGGGGACTTGTACTATACATGAATTATACCTCAATAAACCAGACCCCAAAAGTAGCCTCACCAATTAGGGGGGGAAATGACATTGTGTACTACCTGATGTGATCCGTGGGGAATATCCAGCATCACCTCTGTTGTGTTCTTGCTGAAACAGTCTAAATCTAACCATGAGGAACAATAAGACCAGTCGAGATGATGGGACAATTTACAAGACAACTGACCCAGACTCTAAAAACGTCAGTGCCTTGGAACACCACGAAAGGGCGGGGAGGAGCCTGTTCTAAATGAAAAGAGACCAAAAAGACATGGCAACCAATGCAACGGGAACTTTTATTGAATCCTGAAGTTTTTTTTTTAAAAAAAGACAGGTATAAAGGATGTTTTGGGTTTCTATTTGGGAAATTTAAATATGAAGTATAACTGTTTTTGATTATTTATATTGAAGCAATATTAAATTCCTCTATGCGCTAATGGTATTGTGATTCTTCAGGAGAATATCTTTGTTCTTGGGAGAGGCATGCTGAAATATATAGGGGTTAGCTGTCATAGTATCTGTAATTTACCTTCAAATGATTCAACAACTATATATTTATATATATACACACGCACACATATATAATGTGAGGAAGGCAAATATGAAATATTAACTATTGGTGAATATAGGAAAAGGGTGTACATGTTATATATGCTTTCATTACACTCTTCTCTCAAATTTTATGTAGGTTTGAAAATTTTCTAAATGGAAGGAAGGGAAGGAGAGATGATGTTTCATTTTTTAAAGGTTTAGACATTTAATAGGCCCAAACTTCTGTTATGTGGGAAACCCACATATGCATACAGTATAACTTATTATAGACAAATAATAATCCCTCCCCTGTTTTCCAATCACTTACGTTAAAAAGAACTAACTCAGCTGAGCTTATTTACTTCTTTCTCTTTAGAATAGTCAAGAGAAGTTGAAATACCAAAGCAATCATTTTCTTGACCTACACTGCGTATTTTTAGGTCTGAATAATCTTGGCTGATTATGTAAAGTAAACTTTACTGCCCAAGAGAAATTGATATACTGACCACCAGAGAGGGAGACATTAATATCCTTTTCCCAGTAATTGATAGAAAAGGCACACAAAGAAACAAACAGTAACTATATGGAAGATTCGGAGAGGACAACAAAACACGGTACCCGCAAAACTGAAAAATACATATTTTCAAGCATCTATGAAATATTTACAAAAACTGATCATGTAGTAGAACATAAAGCCAGTCTCGATGAATTTCAGGTCAGTATCTAACAGAACACATCCACTAATCACAATATAACTAAGATAGAGATCAATAACAAAAGATTAAGTTTTTAAATCTACATATTTGGACTTATAAAACCTCACTTCTAAAAGTAATGAAAAAGCAATATGGAAAATAAGGAAAGTATTGGAACTGCCCCATTTATCCCCAGAAAAGAATTGCACATCAAAATGCGTGGGATATAGGACCAAGATGGCAGCATAAGATGCTCCAGGGTGCCATTCTCCCAAAGAATCTTTGAATAACTAACAAAAATTGGCAGATCCATTTTATTAAGAACTCCAGAAAGCAGTTAAAAAGTTACAGTAACTGGGTGAGTGCCTATTCAAGAAAAATCAGCTTTAAAACCATGCTGTCCTTACTGGCTCCTCGCCACCCTCTCCCTGGCATGGTATGGAGCTGGCCTGCACTCCTACTGTTGGCCCCTAGCCGCCTTCGGTATACCTATGTAAATACTGGCGTGCAGGTATGTCGGTTTCAGTCTATCAAGTTGCAGCATGAAAGACTGAACCAGAAGCTCATCTTGGGCTTGCCTTCCCAGAATTTATCATGCAGGTGAAGGAGCATGCAGACAGCAAAAAACTGTAAGAAGCAATTAAATCAAAGCAGCCTGGGCAAAGGATTACCTGCATTAAAGTTATATAATAGAGTAACCAGTAGAGGGAGTATGCTGGTCTGAATCCGTGGTGGACCCCAGAAAAGCCACGCCCTTTGATCCTCATTCCATATTGCTGGGTGGGAGCATTTTGATTGTTTCCATGAAGATGTGACCCACCCAATTGTGGGTGGCAGCTTTTGATTAGATGATTTCCACAGAGGCGTGTCTCCACTCATTGAATGTGGAGTTGCTTGCTGGAATCCTTTAAAAGAGGAAACATTTTGGAGAGAGGCCCTTTTAGGTAGAGCCAAGAGAAAGCCAGCAGACGCCGCCATGTCTGTCATGTGCTCTTCCAGCTGAGAGAGAAATGTTGAACGTTGTCGGCCTTCTTGAACCAAGGTATCTTTCCCCGGATGCTTTAAATTGGACATTTCTATAGACTTATTTTAATTGGGACATTTTCTCAGCCTTAGAACTGTAAACTAGCAACTTATTAAATTCCCCCTTTTAAATGCCATTCTGTTTCTGGTATTTTGCATTCTGGCAGCTAGCAAACTAGAGCAGGGAGAAAGCCTATTTTATAGGAAATAAAGGTGATAATCGAATTCCTGTAATGGGGAAATTCTGAAGCCATGAACAAGCACAAGCACAGCCCAAGAAGCAGTCTCCATGCAGGCTCTGCTGAGACAGAGGACCCTGCACTCACATTCATCTTGGATTGATCTTCTTGGTAGGAGGAGGGCTAAACTTTGAAGGCTACCACCAGCCAAAGCAGAGCCAACGTGCAAACTTGCAATAAGGTGCTTCTTGCATTTACTTGTTTTTGTTAGATCTCAGAATTCAAGGACATTTCTGTCATATTACTAGATGGATACAAACCTAAGGAACAAATAGCCCAGAGACTAAATCCCAGAGTCAAATATTTTTTTTTACTTTAAAATATTAAAATGAGCAATCTGCAGCAAAAAAGAAAAAAACAAAACATACAAAAAAAAAAACAGGATATGATGATGGCCAATCTAAAAGAACAAAATAAAAATCAAGAAACCATTAACAAAGAGGACCAGACTTTGGACATACCAGACAAAGACTTTTTAAAGACTTTTAAAAAATGATCCTCAAAATGTTCAAGCAGATAAAGAAAAGCACGGAGAAAGAGCTAGAGGACATCAGGAAAATATTGAATGAATAATATGAGAATCTCAATAGAGAAACAATTGTTTTATGGGACCAAACAAAATTCCTGAAACTGAAAACCATAATAACAGAAATGAAAATTCCCTAGACAGTTTCAAAAGCATATTGGAGCTGGCAGTAATTTTGAAGAATAATCAGTAATCTTGAAGACAGGACAATTGAAATGATTCAGACTGAGGAACAGAAAGAAAAAAGAATTTTAGAAAGCAAACGGAATCTAAGAAACTATGGGACACTCCTTTTGTTTCCTAGGCTTCTTAAAGCAAATACCATGAAATGAGTCAGGCTTAAACAATAAACAATGGGAGTACATTTGCTTACAGTTTTGAGGTCAAGAAAATGTCTAAATCAAGGCATCATCTAGGTGATGCTTTCTTCCTAAAGCCCAGCTGCTGGCAATCCTTGATTGACTCCTCTGCCACACGGCAAGGCACATGGTGGCATCTGCCTGTCTCTCCCTTCTCATCCAGATTTTGTGCCTTTCTACCTCTTGCCTCCATGGCGCTCTCTCTTGCTCGCTTGCTCTCTCTTAATCCCACTTAAAAAGATTCCAGTCCTTATAAGGACTAAGGATCAGTCCTTAGAAGGATTAAGACCTGTTCTGGAATTGAGAAAACCTTCTCGACTGAAAGGGGGAAGAGCGAAATGAGACAAAATAAAGTAACAGTGGCTGAGAGATTTCAAATAGAGTTGAGAGGTTATCCTGGAGGTTATTCTTACACATTATATTAATATCCTCTTTTTAGTTTAAGGTGTATTAGAGAGGCTAGAGGGAAGTGCCTGAAACTGTAGAGCTGTGTTCCAGTAGCCAGGGTTCTTTAAGATGATTGTATAATGATATAGCTTTTGCACTGTGACTGTGTGATTGTGAAAACCTTGTTCTGATGCTCCTTTTATCTATGGTATGGACAGGTGGGTAAAAAATGTGGATTGACAATAAATAAATAATAGGGGGAACAAATGTTAAAATAAATTGGGTAGAGGAAAATACTAGTGGTCAGTGAGAAGGAGGGGTGGGGGTATGGTATGTATGAGTTTTTTCTTTTTTCTTTTTATTTCTTTTCTGGAATGATGTAAATGTTCTAAGAAATGATCATGGTGATGAATATTCAGCTATGTGATGATATTGTGAGCCATTTATTGCACACCAAGGATGGAATGTTCATATGTTAGGAATGTTCATGTTGCGTGTTGATTGGTTTTATTAATAAAACTTAAAAAAAAAAGACCTGCCCTGGGCCATGCCTTAACTGAAGGAACCTCATCAAAAGGTCCTACTTACAATAGATGTACACCCACAGGAAGGTACTAACTTAAAGAACATAATTTTCTGGAGTATATACAGTTCCAAACCACCACAGACACCATCAAATATGCCAATATATGCATTATAGAAGACATAGAAGGAAAAGAAAGGAAGGAAGGGGCAGAAGAACTATTTAGAGAAATAATGACAGAAAACTCCCCAAATTTAACAAAACACATGAATATTCATCTTCAAGAAACCCAATGAACCCCAAACAGGGTTCAGAGAATCATGCCCATACACAGAGCAGTCAAACTGTCAGATGCCAAGGACAGGGAGAGAATTGTGAAAGCTGTAAAGGTAAAACATGTTTTGCACAAGGGGGTCCCAGTACAATTCAGTTCCCATTTCTCATCAGAACCCATGGAGGCAAGAAAACACTGGGGCCAGTTATTTAAAGTGCTGAAATAAAACAAGTGTCAACCAAGAATTTTATCACGAGACTGTCTTTCAAAAATGAGGGAGAGATTAAGACATTCCAAAATAAATAAAAGCTGAGGGAATCTGTCACCACTAGACCTAACCTATAAGCAGTGCTAAAGGGAATTCTTCAGACTGAAAGGAAAGGGCACTAGCATGGATTGAAGCAGCATAAAGAAATAAAGACCTCTGATAAAGGTAACATATAGGTAATTATAAATGCCAGTACTATGGTATTATATTTTTTGTATATTAGGGACTATACCTAATAGTATAATTACAATAATGTTGTTTTATCAATTGTAGCAAAGGTACCACACTAAGACAGTGTTAATAATAGGGAAAAGTGTGCGTGTTGGTATGGAAACTTTGTTTTCTGCATGATTTTTCTGTAAGCCTTCAACTTCTCTAATAAAAATAAATTTTAAAAATGACAGGACCTGGGGGTGCAAGGGTAGTTCAGTGGTAGAATTCTCGCCTGCCATGCAGGAGACCCGTGTTTGATGCCTGGCCCATGTACTTGCCCCACCCCCCCAAAAAAAAATTCAATAAATGTTGCTGCAATAATAGGATATTCACATAGAAAAAGAATTAAATGTGACCCCCACCATACAGCATACAAAAAAAAAAGGACAGAATTTGGACATTATATAGACTTTCTACATAAAAGGAACTTTAGGAAGAGAAATTAGAAAACCAACAGGAGAAAATCACGAACAGATACGAGAAAATGTTTCCTAACTGAAGGAAATGCATTTTATATTGAAAATACCTGGAACCCAGTACAATATATGAAAATAGACTGTGTTCTAGTTTGCTAGCTGCCAGAATGCAATATATCAGAAACGGAATGGCTTTTAACAAAGGGAATTTAATGAGTTGCTAGTTTACAGTTCTAAGGCTGAGAAAACGTTTCAATCAAAACAAGTCTGTAGAAATGCCCAATTTAAGGCATCCAGGGAAAGATACCCTGGTTCAAGAAGGCTGACGATGTTCAGCGTTTCTCTCTCAGCTGGAAGGGCACATGGCGAACATGGCGGCGTCCGCTGGCTTTCTCGTGGCTCTACCAAAAGGGACTCTGTCCAAAATGTTTCCTCTTTTAAAGGATTCCAGCAAGCAACTCCACCTTCAGTGGGTGGAGACACACCTCCATGGAAATCATCTAATCAAAAATTGCCGCCCACAATTGGGTGGGTCACAGCTTCATGGAAACAATCAAAATGCTCCCACCCAGCAATATTGAATGAGGCTCAAAGGGCATGGCTTTTCTGGGGCCCACCACAGATTCAGACAGGCACAGACTGCATCAAGGGACGTCATCATGAAGTTTCAAAACAATGGGAACGAAGAGAAAGCTCTAGTAACTTCCAGAAGAAAAGAAAAAGTTCACATATAAAAGATCAAAATCACCATATATTTGAACTACTCAATAACAGTATTAAAACCTAGAAGAAAATGGGGGAAAGTCTTCAAAATTTTGAAGGAAAATTATTACTGACTGAAAACCTAAATGCATTATAGTGGGTTGAATAGCGTCTCCCAAAATATTCTGTGTTCACCATGAACCTGTGATTGTGACCGTATTCGGAAATTAGTTCTTTGCAGAGTGTAATTATTCAAGGATTGAGATGAGACCATACTGGATTCGGATTGATCCTAAATCCAGTGACTAGTGTCCTTAGAAGAAGAGCGATATTTGAAAATACACAGAAACACAGGAAAGGAGACCTGTGAGGACAGAGGCAGAGATTGGAATTAGGCTGCCACAAGCCAAGGGATGCCAGTGTCACCAGAAGCTGGAAGAAGCAAAGAAGTGTCCTCCTCTAGAGACACTGGAGGGAGCACAGCCTGGCTGACACCTTGATTTAGGACCTCTAGCCTCCAAAACTGTGAGAGAATAAATGTTTGTTCTTGTAAGCCTCCAGTTTGTGGTAATTTGTTATGATATTCCTGGAAAATAACACAGCCAATAAAATTATCAGTGATATATGCATATAGAATAATCCTTTCATAAAAAGTCACTGTAGGGGTTCATCCCATGAAACATTCCTGCAAGGATTGGTTAAGCCTACTAAAAATTAGACCTAAGAGTCACCCCCAGAGAACCTCTTCTCTTGCTCACATGTGGCCTCTCTCTCTAAACCGACACAGCAAGTGAACTCACTGCCCTCCCCCCCTACATGGGACATGACTCACTGGGGTGTAAATCTCCATGGCAGCATGGGACAGGAATCCCAGGATGAGCTGGGACTCGGCATCAAGGGATTGAGAAAACCTTCTTGACCAAAAGGGGGAAGAGAAAAGTGTCAGTGGGCTGAGAGATTTCAGTCGAGAGGTTATCCTGGAGGTTATTCTTACGCGTTATGTGGATATACCCTTTTTAGTTTATGGTGTAATGGAGTAGCTAAAGGGAAGTACCTGAACTGAAGAGCTGTGTTCCAGTGACCTTGTTTCTTGAAAATGATTGTATGAAGATATAATATTTACAATGTGACTGTGTGATTGTCAAAACCTTGTGTCCGATGTGCCCTTTATCTAGGGTTTGGATAGATGAGTAAAATATATGGATAAAAAAATAAACAAATAATAGGAGGATCAAAGATTAAAATATAGCGAGATAAGGGGTAAAATAAATCAGGTAGATGGAAATACTAGTGGTCAATGAGAGGGAAGCGTAAGGAGTATGGTATGTATGAGTTTTTTCCTTTTTCTTTTTATTTCTTTTTCTGGAGTGATGCAAATGTTCTAAAAAATGATGATTGTGATGAATATACAACTGTATGATGATATTGTGAGCCATTGATTGTACACCATGTATGGAATGTTTGTATGTTAAGAATGTTTGTGTTTGTATGTTGTTTTGTCAATAAAAATATATATTTCTAAATGTCACTGCAGAATGTGCTTCACATACAGGGAGTTATCCAAGAAAGAGGAAGATGTGGCATATAGAAACAGATAATCAAACCCAGGAGGAGGGAGAAGTGAATAGGCAGGATTATATATCTAGGTTTTGTGGGGTTTGGAGCTTGTGCCATGTTAACTTTCCTTTTTAAGGAAAAGTAAAACAGAATTGTAAACATATAACTAGGGCCTAGGAAGGAGTCTGTGCAAGAGAGGGGTTCTGAAGTGAAAATTTATTATCTTCCTGGGAAATCCTTCTCTGAGAGCAGGCATCTCACAGTAGAAACCCTAATGGCCAATAAACTTATGAAAAGGATTTTCAACCTCATTAGTAATCAGGGAGGTACAAATCAAAACCCCAAATGGGTCACATTTTACACACCCCCAGCATGATCAAAAAATTAAAGGTCTGTCAAGGAGTTGTCAAGGAGACAGAGCTATGGAACAGCTTAATGCTGCTGGTGGGAGTGTGAAGGCACAGTACTTCAGAAGACAACTTGACATTGTCTATAAAGTTAAAGATGCATGTACCTTAAGACCCAGCAATTCCATTCCTAGAGAAGATCTCAAACATGAGTATCAAGAGAATATTCATAAAAGTCCTATTTATAACTTCAGAAAACCAGAAACAACCTAAATTTTATCAAAGGATTTGAGTACAAAGTGTTAAAAAGTATGGTATAATCATACAATGGAATTATGCAGCCCAATGAAAATGAATGAACTGCCCCTTAGATATCTCAAAAGCAATGTTCAAAGAGAAAAAGAGCAACAGAGAAAACACACGCAGTATGATCCATTTATCTAAAGGTCTAAAACATGCAAAGCTAAGCAATATATTATTGAAGTCTGCATATCTAGGTGTAGAGCTATAAAGAAAAGGAAGGGAATAATTGAAACAAATTTTAAAATCCTTGCTAGCTTTTTTTTTTTTCATTCAGAAACATGCAATTACGAGTCTAAAAAGTACCTTTACAATTAAAATATTCCCCACCCCAAACCCTGGCAACATAGAGGGGGGAAGAAAGAAAAACCTCAATTATTGATAAAAGATTTCATACGAAACATAGGTAAATATATTAAAATTTTCTTTTTTGCTATAAGTGGATTCAAACTGACAGTTATAAAACAAAATACTATACACAGTTGTGACATAGATCATAGAAAACCTAAAAACCAGACTGTGGAGTGGGTGTTGGTGACGAAAACTGGGGGGCCAAGGCTGCCCCACGATGACCTGGAGACCACTGCAGCTCAATGAACAGGGCCCACCCCTACCTGATTGGACAGTAAATTGCTTCTTGAAGTTCACCAAGCCATCTGTGGCTTCTGAAATGGAAACAAAAGAATTGATGGCAGAATCATTGCACTTGAGATGTGCAAGGGACCGGGTATCTCTCGGCTGCAGCCTGCTCTCCCATCCCTGGTGGGGTAATCCTGACGGCTTCTGTTTCTGAAGGTGTGGTCATTATCTCTGCAGCTGCAGACTTGTGCTGGCACTGTCCAAGAGGCCGAGGAGGCGGTCTTCGTTACGACCATCTTCCTTTGTACTCCTCAATCATTGCTGCCTCTTCCCCACCACAGTTGAGCACACTCTACCGCCCCCTTCAGGACCATCTCCTTGGTCACCCCTGGAAGCTGGAGACAGGCATCTACACAACACTGATACTCTCTGAATGGGACCTGGGATTTACAGAGATAACATTTCTCATTCTTGTTAAAGTCTAGGGAATTCTGGGCAGCAGTCCCACTGTCACTCTTGCTCTTGGCCTCTTTTTTGTCTGAGTCCACAGTGCAGTTTTCTTTTAGCCAAACATTTTGCTCTATTTGACTGTTCTGTCTTCGTTTTCTGCAGTCCATTCTCTTCCTTTGATTCCTCTCCATTACCATCAGATATCACAATAAGTACATCCTCAAATCTACACTTCCTTTTCACACTGGCAGAACTGCTAGTTTCTGCATCCTTCTTCCCTAAATTCTGATATTCAGAGGCTTCTTTAACCTTTTTCTTTCTCCATGGCATCCTTTTCTATGCCAGCCAGTGCCGCCCACTGAGCCCCTCCTCCAAGGCTGTGGTGGTCACAGCAGCAGCAGCACATCAAGACATGGGTTCCCTGTTAGCTCTTAAGGGAGAAGAAAGGATGCAAGAGTCGGAGAGGGGGGATTCAGAGGGTCTACAAACTATAGACATGCATTGTATATCCTCTGGTGTAATATACTTCCAACAACAAAAAAATAATTTTTATCAACACCCAACCTTATATTGAGCTTTTTTTTTGTAAGAGAGTAATCATATACATCTAGGACTTACAAATTAATGTAAGAGGAAATATAGACGACTAAAAGCACATGAAAAGATGCTCAACTACACTGGCTACTAGGGAAATGTAAATCAAAACCACAATGAGATATCATCTCACACCCACTAGAAAGGCCATATCAAAAAAAACAGAAAACAAATGCTGGAGAGGATGTGGAGAAAGAGGCACACTTATCCACTGCTGGTGGGAACGTGAAATGGAACAACCACTCTGGAAGGCAGTTTGAGGGTTCCTCAGGAAGCCAAGTATAGAGTTGCCATATGATCCAGCAATCCATTACTAGGTTTATATTCAGAGGAACTAAATACAAGGACACAAACAGACATTTGTACACTGAGGTTTATAGCAGCATTATTTACAATTGCCAAGAGATAGAAAAAGCCCAACTATCCATCAGCAGATGAGTGGCTAAACAAGCTGTGGTATATACATACAATGAAATATTACACAGCTGTAAGACAGAATAAAGTCATGAAGCATGTAACAATGTGGATGAAACTTAAGGACATTATTCTGAGTGAAATTAGCCAGAAACAAAAGGACAAATACTGTATGGTCTCACTAATATGAACTGACACTAATGAGTGAAATCTGAGAGTTGAATTTAAGAACACATGTTATCAGAAAATAGAAAGAGGGTAGAGATTGGGCATTTGGTGCTAAAGGAATACAGATTGTGCAACAGAACTGATTGTAAAGATTCAGAAATGGATAGCACAATACTACCTAATTGTAGCACAATAATACAAGTAACTGAATGAAGCCTAATTGAGTATGGTTGAAGGAGAGGGCTGGGGGCACGTATGAAACCAGAAGAAAAGGTAGAGGATAAAGACTAAGATGGAATAATTTAAGAATGTCTGAGGTGAACAATGAAGGGGATTAAATGGACAAATACAAAAATGTATTTATATGAAGGAGAACAAATGAATGTCAACAATGCATGGTGTTGAAAACGGGGTAGCATACAGGACAAAAATACAATCACCGTAAGCTGGGGGCTATAGTCAACAGTAACATTGCAGTATGCTTCCACTGAATGTAACAAAGGCATTATGCCAAAACTAAGTGTCAACATGTGGGGACATTGGGAAAGGGGTCTGGATTCTATGTGGAAGAAAAGGAAATGTCTTTGTAGAGAGTATGGTGGCGAAGGCATGCCTATACACTTAGGCTGGATTGTATGATGTGTGAATAAAACTGTGTAAAAATGAAAAGAAAAACAAGTGCTAGAGAAAATGTGATGTACCTGTTCACTGTCAGTAGGGAAACTGAGAGGTGCAGCTTCTTGGGGGGCAGTGTGATGGTTCCACAGGAGGCTAGAAGTGCAGTTGCCATATGATCCTGAAACCTCTTTGCTAGGAATATAACTGGAGGAACTCAGAGTAGGGACAGGAATGGGCATTTGCACACCCTGGTGTGATTCATAATGGATGGAGATGGCCTAAGGGTACAACGACTGAGGAATGGAAGGGGGAGCTATGGGGGATACTATGTAGCTATGGACTACTGAGTGGCTGCAAGAAGGAATGAAGTTGTGAGGCATGCAACTAAATGAATGAAACTTAAGGACAGTATGTTGAATGAAATGTCAGAAACAAAAAGACAAACATTATCATGCCTAAATCATATGGACAACCTATAATACACAAACTCAGAGAATTGAAATCCAGAGTATGGGTTATTAGGTGGGAGCATATTGTAAAGGGTCTAGATTATAAACTCTTATAGCAGTCACAAATATTCAAGAGCTGTAACTTATTTCTAAATCCTGAGATACTGAGCTATTTGTATATAACCTAGTGGTACCCAGAAACTTTGGATATTTATGTGACACCTGAAACTCAGAGTTAGAGCACTGAAGCTGTGAAAGTCAGTCTTACCTCAGACAGCAACTGTTAAAAAAGTTGGAAAAGTGATCAGACTGCAACTAGAGATATGAATGAAGCTGATCTGGATAGGACTAATGTAAATCAGAATACAGGGTAAAGGATGATATCATCCATATTTAAAACTTCAACTTCTACGTGATTTTGGTGCAAAATCTATATTTTGAGTAGTGCATTATCTAATTTAACTTGTATGATCAGTTTATTTGAACATTATAATTACACGGAATCTTGAATAGGGCATGAGATCTTGTTAGTTTTTACAGACTGGTGTAATGTCCCTATTATCCCAGAGTAATTTGGGCAGAGAATAAAAAAGTATTTGCAAAGTCCCCTTGGAGGAATAGGGAGAAAGGAGGAAATATTCAAGTTCCTCATCTGAGGAATTCCTGATATACCCAAAAGCTGTGGAGACAACCTCACTCTTGGGATTCGCCCCTATGAAGCTTATTCTTGCAAAGGATAGGCTAAGCCTACTTAAATTTAGGCCTAAGAGTTGTAACCGGTGCCCTGCTGGCAACGGTGCCAGCTGAACCCCAATCCAGGTTCGATAGTCACGAAACTAAAAGAATTTAGAGACGAGACGGCGAGTAGGAATAAGCAGTAAAGTTTATTAAAAGAGAAGTTTATCGAAAGGGGAAAGTACACATTAAAGAGTCATGCCCAAGGGAGGGACACCCACTGATAGGAGTGGGCCAGCTTGTTTTTTATAGGAAAGTTGGTTGGCAGCAGGTTTCCATAGTAAACTTTGACTACCAGGAGGAGATAGCTGACAGAATTCATGGTTTGTTGTCACATACCTAAAATTTGTCTTTAGGCAAATGGTTAACAATCTTTCTGACCCTATGCTTCCTATCATTAACTAAGAATTTGCTTTGAGCCTAGAATTTTACAAGTTTTTATGGTTTGGGGAGGTTTCAATGCTTTGGGGAGGTTTGGGGGCTTGAGGGAAATTTTGTCCCAGAAAGTTTGCAGCTCTGTATTAGTTCCTTTGGAGCTAGATAAGAAACAAGAGGCTTGGAGTTGTCTATTAACTCTTTCAGAGCTGAATAGGAAACCAGGGACTGACAGTTGTCCTATTTCATCCTGCTTCAGAATCACCCCCATAGAACCTCTTTTGCTTCTCAGATGTGCCCTCTCTCTCTCTAAGGCAACTTGGCAGATGAACTCACCGCCCTCCCCTCTTTACACCCCAGGGGTGTAAATCTCCCTGGCAACGTGGGACAGGACTGCTGAGATGAGCCAGGACCCAGCATCATGAGATTGAGAAAGATTTCTTGACCAATTGGGGGAAGAGAGACATGAGACAAAATAGAGTTTCAATGGCTGAGAGATTTCAAATAGAGTTGAGAGGTTATCCTGGAGGTTATTCTTGCACATTATATAGATATCATTTTTTAGTTTATGGTTCATTGAAGTGGCTAAAAGAAAGTACTGAAATTGCTGAAGTGTGTTCCAATAGCCTTGATTCCTGAAGCTTTTGCAGTGTGGCCATGTGATTGTGAAAACCTTGTGTCTGATGCTTCTTTTATCCAGGGTATGGACAGATGAGTTAAAAATAAGGATAAACAAATAAATAAATAAATGATGGGAGGATAAAGGATAGAAAAATTAGTAGATTGAAATACTAGTGGTCAATGAGAGTGAGGGGTAAGGGGTATGGTATGTATGAGTTTTTTCTTTTTTCTTTTTATTTCTTTTTCAGGAGTGATGCAAATGTTCAAAGACTGATCATGATGATGAATACACAACTATGTGATGATATTGTGAGCCACAGATAGTATACTATGGATGAAATGTATGTGTGAAAGTTTCTCCGTAAAAATATTTTTTAAATTAATGTAAGAGATATTTCCTTACATTTAAAAAAAACAGAACCCTATATTTTCAACCCTATCTACTTCCTTAAGTTAAATTAATATCATGTTCTTTGTGCTTTGGTCCCAAAGTATTTAATATAAAAGCAAAAACTGATTCCATTTATTCAGATTTTTCTATTTCTACCATAGCTTTCATTCCTTCCTACCATAATTTTTACATTTCCTGCCATGTTTAAATAGAAGGTTTCCCATTTTATTCAGCAAACAATTGCCTGTTCACACAATGTTTTTATATAATGGATTAATATCATATAGTTAAGTTCAAAACATCCTCTTGCAAACAGTTTTTTCACTACTTCTATAGGCCATGTTATTTTTTTGTTTTTTTTTTTTTTTTGGTTAACTCTTTTATATACATATTATATTTTTATGGATAAATCTTATCATACATTCCATATAGAGTATACAATCAATGACTCACAATATCATCACATAGTTGCATATTCATCATTGTTGTCACATACCTAAAATTTGTCTTTAGGCAAATGGTTAACAATCTTTTTGACCCTATACTTCCTTTGTTCTTTGTGCTTTGGTCCCATGTGCATCACTCCAGAAAAAGAAATAAAAAGAGAAAAGAAAAAACTCATACATTCCATACCCCTTACCCCTCCCTCTCATTGATCACTTGTATTTCCATCTAACCAATTTATTTTAACCTTTGTCCCCCCTATTATTTATTTTTATTGGTATTTTTTACTTGTCTCTCCATACCCTAGATAAGAGGAGCATCAGACACAAGATTTTCACAATCACACAGTCACAATACACAAGCTATATTTTTATACAATCGTCTTCAAAAATCAAGGTTACCACAACACAGCACAACAGTTTCAGTTTCTTCCCTCTAGCCACTACAATACACCATAAACTAAAAAGGGGATATCCACATAACACATAAGAATAACCTCCAGGATAACCTCTCGACTCTGTTTGAAATCTCTCAGCCATTGAAACTTTATTTTGTCTAATTTCTCTCTTCCCCCTTTTTTGGCCAAGAAGGTTTTCTCAATCCCTTGATGCCGGGTACCAGCTCATTCCAAGATTTCTGTCCCATGTTGCCAGGTTGATTTACACCCCTAGGAGTCACTTTCCATGTGTATGTGGTGGGGGGCGAGGGGGGATGGCAGCGAGTTCACTTGTCGCGTCAGCTTAGAGAGAGAGAGAGAGGCCACATCTGAGCAACAAAAGAGGTTCTCTGGGGTTGACTCTTAGGCCTAATTTTAAGTAGGTTTAGCCTATCCTTTGCAGGAATAAATTTTATAGGGGTGAACTCCAAGATTGAGGGCTCGGTCTATGGATTTGGTTGTCTCCACTGCTCGTGAGAATATCAGAAATTCTCCAAAAGGGGTAATTGAATATTTCCTCCTTTCTCTCCAGTGCCACATGGGGCTTTGCAAATACTTCTTTATTCACTGTCCAAATCACTCTAGGATTTGTTGGGGGATCACAATAAGTTGAACAAACCAACAAAGTCCCACCCCCTATTCAAGATTCCATGTACATAAGATGTCCAACTAAACTTCACCTTCTGTTTGAGACTAAGTGGAGAGATATTTATTTGGTGCACAATTTATATTTTGGGGAGTGCATTTCCTAATTTAACTTGTATGGCCAGTTTAGGCTATGTTTTTTAAGATAGTGGAAAATATTGCTAAAATAATTAAACTAATAAAGTTTTCTGAATTTCTCCTAATTTGCATTCTCATTCTACAGAGAATTGTAATAATGGTAACAAGTTGCCAGAAATGTGAGCAGCTCTCGTGCTTTGAAATCTGTAGCAGAGGCCCCTCTCCGCCATCGCATTGCTCTGCTGTTGACTGCTGAGCCCCACTGTGCAGCAACTGTGTCTGCACCGTGTTCAGTGCCACTGGGCACAGGCAGCCCTAGGCCAAGGTCTCCTCAGCTTCCTTCACTGCCTTTAATTCTCTCCTTTAAGCTTCCATCCACTAGGCCATAAAGACCTTTGGCCAATGGTAGCGTCAGCCCCAACAAAGCTTTCTTTGGAGAGCAGAAGGATATTGAATCATACCAGTATTAAGCACACTCTTGTCAAGGCCAGCTCTTTGATGAAACTCCTCTTATTAAATAATCAGAGCCAGCCTGTTAATATTTGAAAGCACTATCCCTCAAAGCACTATCCCTCTTGGGGATATCTGGATTTTAAAAACTGCCTGTCTTAGGTTGGATTCCCCAGAAGCAGACTCCGAAATGGGGATTCGGTACAAATGATTCAGTAAAGAAGTGCTTCCAGGGGAAACTGGTGAGAAAGTAGGGAAGCAGGAGAGGAAAGGTGCAATCTCAGGCAAAGTCCTACAGAAGGTATTTTCATCTGAATCTCAGGAAGAGCTCCAAATGGTAAGTTATACCTCTTGACCCTAAGGTAAGGTTGTCCTGATCTGAAACAAGGGAGCTGGCTTCCAAATCTTGGCATCCCCCAGTTTTTGGCTAAGGGCTGCATAGGCAGAACCTCCCAGGCGCTTCTGGCTCTCTGAGCATGTGACCAAATGGCTCCACTAGCCACATGCAGTTCTCCAAGGAAGATTGGAAGTACCAGAAGTCTAAACACAACGGAGGCTAGGGAGGGGCGGGCTGAAACAGTAAAAGGGATCATGTGGAGTACCTGAGGTATCTGATCCTGCTCTTTAGAGACTTACCTGAAAAAGAATAAATGGTGTGAGAAGACTAGGTGAGTAGACAGGTGGACATGCTTGGGGCCGAGTTGACCAGTCTTGGACGTTGAAGAGCCCATGGCTGCTCAGCCTGCCTGCTCCTTAGGGATGATCCTGCTCCTGTCTTTCGATTTGTCCTTTGCTCCCAGGCCTTCTGGTTCCCCCTTGTGATGATCAGATCCATGTGTCAGCTTGGCCAGGTGGTGGTGCCCAGTTGTCTGGTCGGGCAAGCACTGGCCTGTCTGTTGCTGTGAGGATGTATCAAGGACTTAAACCATGACCATGTTGTCTGCATCCACAGCTGATTGCATCTGCAATCAGCTAAGAGGAATGTCTTCTGCAATGAGTGACACAATCTAATCACCAGAAGGCTTTTAAGGAGAATTCAGAAGAGACAGTCATTCTTTCTGCTTCAACCAGCCAAGACTCTCCTGAGAGTTCATTGAGGACCTTCATTGGAGCTGCCGGCTCACAGCCTGCCCTACAGAACTTGGACTCACATACCCACAGTTGTGTGAGACACTTTTATAGATTTTATATTTACAGATATTCCTGCTGATTCTGTTTCTCTAGAGAACCCCAACTAATACACCCCTGAAGGCCTCTGACTTCCTAGGCTGTTCAACGCTTCTGACAAGAGGCCTCAGACTTATTCACCTCCCAACCTGGGGAATGTGTATGGTCCGTTTACTTCTGGCCGGCAGGTTATCATTTCAAACCCTGTTTGGAATTGTAGGATGAGAGGACCTAAGAAAGCTAGCTAACTGGCCATATTTTTAAAAGAATTATTGTCCACTTTAATTTCTGAGTGAGATCTCCTGACTCACTGGTGCTAAATGACACTAGAAAATCCCTCCGAAGACCCAAATCGCTTGCTCCAAAGTAGCTGAAAAGGCTTCTGCCTCACGTTCATCTCTCTCTCCTGCCTCTAACTCCCATCCTAACATTTCTGCTTCCTTTCTCTTCCACAGTTGCTTTTGTCTTTCTGATACCACTTCCCTTGCCCCTGCAGGGTGACCACTGTTATTGTCAGAGCTGGCACCACTGAGACACAGGTGGGACCACCTGTTCCTGCCAGCCTTTCTGCTCCACCTCCAGCAACTGTTAGCTCCTGGATACTTCAAAGGCCCATTCAAAGGGAGGGAAACAGGGGGAAGGGATGAAGCAGGCTCTGCCAGACCAGGCCTGAGCTCTAGCCAGCAGCCCATCATCAGCCTGTCCTGGAAAATCAGATTGAGAATTTTCAGCCAGATCCAAATCATGGCTCCTACTAGAATCATCCAGATTCAAATTCAAAATTGTGTTTGCAATCTCTGGACAGCCACAGCCTGTGCTGAGCCTGTTCGCATGTGAACAAACAGAAATAAAAAAGATCTTCCAACTGAACAAATAGAAATCAAAAAGATCCTCCAACTGATGATTTAGCTTTAAAAAAAGAAAGTAGCTTTTCCTGCATGTGCTGTGGTCCTGTATGTTGCACTAGAAATATTACAGGATTCCTGAGAGCTGAATGGAAACTGGCTCAGTTTTGCTCCACACTCAGGGGCCCATTTGGCACAGGATATTGAGCCATTCCAATTATTACCCTGTAGCTCAAAGCGCAAGGCATAAGGTTGTGCTTTTCTTCTATATCCTTCAAGACTGTGGTTATTCTCACTTACCACATTAAGATGAGTGTTGTGTTTAAATAGAAATGTGGAAAGCACTGAATAATTCTGTACTCCTTTATCTTTCCGTGATTTAATCCTAGGACGTTCTGTGAAGGGAAAGCAGTTTCTAGAGTAGATGCTGTCTATCTTATTGTATTGCCAGTATATGGCTAAGGAAAACCATCTATTAGCTATTCATGCTATTTCTACAGTGCAAGGAAAGGTTTATAATTAAAATATGAAGTCAACTATGGCATAGAGTGACAATGTGTAAGGACATGAACATAACATATGATCAAATGTTTACCTTTTTATCTAACTTCTCCTTTACTCCAAAGAACCAGCAATGGTTGTTTAGGGATGTAACAGAAATGCGTATGTGTGTTAAGCAGTGGATTAAAGAAAATAATTCTTACAAAATCTCTGGCCCATAACAAGTTCGAAAATATGATTGTTTACTATTGATAAATAGAAAAAAAGTCCCATGGTCAATTAAACTTTGAAAAATATTGTTTAAGTAGATATCTTTAGCCTTTCTCAAAGCTTTATAAAGTGATTCACATTGTTAATCTCCAAAAGGAGATGTATGCACTGAATCCCAGAGCTCCCCCACCCCATCCCACTTTTGTTTTTAAGCAAAGACCAGTGTTCTGGGGACACAATTTGGAAAACTCTTGTTCAATGCATGCAGAAGTAAAACCATAAGAAAATACATTGTTATGCATTTTTAAAGCCAGTATCTGTTGTTATTTATTTTATGAAACACTGACGCTCATTCCCACCCACCTTCCACCATCCGTCTACCTTTATTTTTGTTCGTCGATTTGCTTGCTTATTTCATTACTTTAGGATCAGGTGCAATTCTGTACAAATTTTGGTAAAGAGGTCCTGTCAGTGGATTTAAATATGTATTTTCAAAGGTTGTCTTTATTGAACACTAAATTTAATATGTATTTAAATAGGGTGCCAAGACCAGTTTTTCGTAATATTTTGATTAGTATTTTGCTTTCAGAAAGAAGGCATTTAAAATAGGCAACTAGTTATTAATGTGTTGGAAGGGCTGAAAGCTAAAATGGAAGATAAGATAATCCAAATATCAGTAATTTGAGGAAACACTATTATTTCCAGGGCGGGGGGAACGTAAGAGGGACGGGGAACTCAGGTGCACCCTCTCTAGGGTGCCGTGCGGCGTGCGGGGTCCAGGGGGCGACCGACCTGCCCATACCCGACAGCACTGGGCGGAGCCCGGGCGCGCGGACCCAGCGGTGGAGCCGTCGTCTGCCGGCGTCGGCCGCTAGGGGGCGCCGAGCACTGGGGCTGGGGCCGGGCAGAGGCTTCGCGGTGCAGGCGGTGGGACCGCCCTCCGCTGAAGCAGCGACGCTCGCGGATGTCAGCCGGGGAAGGGAATTGCTGTCTTCTCCCCCTACCTTCGAGTCTCTTAACGAAGCTTCCAAAGGGTAGAACCTAGCAGTAGCAGGAAAGGAAGTCTGTGCAGCTCCAGAATCCTCAATACCCAGAAGTGAGCAGAAAGAGGGGACGGGGTGCTGGTAAGGGCACACAAATGACTGGCATGTTGGCAAAAAGAGAGAAATGAAGCAATCATACTGGCAAATTTAAAAATCAAGTCATTTCTTTCTTTATCGCTCATGATCAACTGAGGAACTGCTTTGTTTTAGCTTTGCAAATTTGAATTAATGATGAAGAGATAATAAATTAGCACTGAACTAAAAGGTGATTTGAGGAAAATAAGGAATTTTTAAAAAATCCTTTCAACTCATATTTGGAGAAATGATAAAATGAAGACTTACATTACAGTCTTAAATTTCTTTAAAATATGAGTAGCTAATTTGACTAAGTATGAAATTTTAATTAGCACGAAGTACAGCATCTCATACTTCTTTTTTTGAAGTGTTTCTGCTTTTTGCAAATTTCACTGTTTAGACTGTCAAGACATGTCACTAACCACCAATATTCACCCTCAGGCTAGGAGACAAACATAGCTGACCGTTGGTGCATTACAAGAGCTAGCTGAGACTTAACCCAGCTCTAGCACAGTGAAGATTGTTATTCTAAAATAGGGATTTGAGGCACTTTAAAATCCTGAAGTGCTTTTTAAATTATTAAAGAAAGACTGAATTATGTCCTGTTAAATTTTTACATTGCATTTTCCAAAGCACAGTCTGCAAAACTCCAGTTCCTTAGGCTATTAGTAGAGTAGTGTTTAGTAAAGTTCTGTGGTCAAATAGATCTGAAAAAAAAAGGGGGGGTTTAAACCAGTGATTCTCAAACTATGTAATGTCCAATTTTTTTTTAATGTCCAAGTTGTCTGAGACAAATCGTTTTCTAAAACATGCTAAAAACAAAATACAAAGACAAGCAAAAAAAATTGGAGTCAACAAAGAAATTAATTTGCCAAATCGCTCTGAAGTTTCTATATGCTTGCCCAACTTATTTGGTACTTATCTATTCACAGATCAATAGCAATACACTTCAAACATTCCATTGACCAAGTCTATAAACCACACTTCATAGTTTTATTACTGAGGTTCTCAGAACTTTTGATATTCTAAGGGGCATTGTAAATCTCAAAAAGGTAGACATCATATGCTCTGTTTTATTTAGGACATTTCCCAAACTTAAATAAGAGCAAAGACCCTCTTCCTTTAGTTGGCTCTACCCAGATTGTGGCGAGCAGACGCCCTCGTCCGGTGGTTTGTGACCTGGGTGTGGTTTAGTGGGAGAGGTCAGGTCCCTGGCACTGGGTTCTAATCCAACCTCTGCAATTTACTATGGATGTGGGTTGGGGCAATTTAATCTCAGGGAGTCTTCATTGTTACATTGTTCTGTAAACAAGAATAATGATACTTATATTTGTCCTTATGAACACTCTCACAATAAAAATAACATAAAACTACCTAGCAAATGAGAATCCCCTTTCTCAGACCTAGTGTATCAGGGAGTCCCCCAGTTCAACAAACATTTAGAATACCTTGGGTGACCCAGGCAAAGAATAAACTGACAATGCCCAGGTCTTAGTCCAGTACGAGTTTCCTATCAAATTCAATAATTCTATAGGGGAAACAAAGGCTAAAATACATTGGGTAGATGGAAATATGAGCAGTCAATGAGAGGGAGGGGTAAGGGGTATGGTATGTATGGGGTTTTTTTCTTTTTATTTCTGTTTCTGAATTGATGCCAATGTTCCAAGAAATGATCATGGTGATGAATATACAACTATGTGATGATGTTGTGAATTATTGATTATATACCAAGAATGTAATGATCACATGGTAAGAATATTCATTTTTGTATGTTGTTATGTTTAAAAAATAAATAGTAAGAATTCAAAAAAAAAGAAAAGAAAAAATTCAATAATTTTAAGACTTAGATTTCACAGGTCAGTAAAATTTCAAAAATATTTTGGAGCACTCATAGAGGATTGCCAACTTGTGTGTGTTATTGTTAAAAAAAATAGTTTTTAAGATTTCCTTGTTTCAAAAACACAAATTTATTTTACATAAAAGGCAGGATATTATGAAAGGCAATTCTTCTAAATGAATAAATTTCATTCTTTGAAAAACATTACATTGTCCTTATTTTTTTTCACTTCAACATGAATAAATAAAAACCTCTTCATAGGCCCGTGGCAACTTGTAACCACTTATTTCTAAAACACCAGAAGACCAAGGGGATAAATTTTGACCAGGTGTTGCTAGGGGTTTCCAGAACCCTGGCCAATCGCAGGATTTTAGTTACAGAGCACAGATATGACATGACAATTGAAAGGCTGGATTCTTGCTATGCTAGGCATCCCCAATCCAAATGTTTGATCTCACAGAGAAGGCCTTCTCTGGGCTCTGATTATAGTTGACCTTTGGAAAGAAGCAGATGTAACTAGCACATGGGAGAAGAAATGCAATTAACTAAAGCAATTATATTATTTAATACACTTAGCAAATGTGTGTTTTTAAAAGAACTGAAAGTGGGGGGTGCAAGAATAGTTCAGTGGTAGAATTCTCCCCTGCCATGCGGGAGAACCAGGTTCGATTCCCAGCCCATGCACTTCCCAAAACAAACAAACGAAAATCAAACAAACAAAAATTCAGCAAATGGTGCTGCAACAAGGGGATACTCACATGGAAAAACAATGAAATGTGACCCCTGCCATACAACATACAAAAAAAAAGAAAAAAATCAAGGTATAAAAGAGCTGACAGGAACCACATCCAAATGTAGACAGAGGTTATCACTGGGTGGGTGGACTACAGATTATTTTTGTGTGGTTTGGACTTTTCAGTATTTACCACATTTCCCCCAATAAGGATGTGTACTTTACATAACACAAGAAAAAAAAAGTTTATTTAGAAAAAATAAAGCATAAAAATTTTGGACCATGTAAGTGGCATTCTCTGGAGTTGCACAGTCTACTCCCTGCATAGTTGTATGCAATGTGCCTGCAAAAAATACACTTAGCACCACGGCTTTCCTTTTTGTACCTTTTTAATTTTTTATATAATGCCTGTATTATCTGTTCAAAACTAATTTTGAGAATCTTTGGCAGACTGGACAGGGATTTCCTTCCCAATAAGGTCTCCCTCCCTCCCCCACTTTGCACACGCCCACCCGGCTCCCCACCCCCACCTTTGAGCCTCGGGGGTCTCTTCCTGTGGCTCCCTGTCCGATGAGCAGGTGCAACCCACCTGGGTGTAGTAGACGCTCTCACCATTCTCATCTGGCTGCATGACATTGCTTAGGGTGATAGTTAGAATTAGGGTTTTAAACCATGAATCAAGACAAAAACCGCTTCAAAATTTCAGTGCTTACCAAAACATGATGTTATAAATGAGAAAATTAGATGAAAAAAGAAAAAAGAATGAAGAGCTTTGCAAAACGAGGTCACAGATGACTCCAAGTGGACAGAAATCTGGTCTTCCTGGGCCTGTCTCGGGGCTTTGAAGTAAACTGAAAATTTCTACTCATTAGTAAGTATTTGAGACAAAGCTCTTTCACTCACCTCCCTCCTAATGGCCATTTTTCCAAGGGTACGCTTCTGGGAGAAGATGAATTAGTTGGCTATTCCTAATGGGTGTATTTGAAGAGATCAAAAGGCCCTCAAAATGTATTGAAGAGAAAATACCACTGTGGAAAGTTTTCTTTTTGGTGGAATGATGATCAAAATCATTTTGGGAGAGTCGCAGTGGACAAAGCTCGCCCTGCTTTCCTTTCTTTGCTTTCGGAAAATAAAGGCTCTTGTCAGGATACAAGAATTTAAATTATGTTGCATTTGTTAGACTTGTCTTTGAAAAAAGGCCTCCATTTAAAATTTTTCTCTCTCTTTCTTACTGAATGATTAATATCAGAGACTTGTTCTACCTACAGCTAGCACAGAGACCTATGAGATATTTGCACTGAAAAATAGAGATAAAGACCCAAGGAAGCATTTCTTCTATGGGTCTTAGCCATTTTCTCATTTTGATTCACCAGAACTTTTCCTTGTAGATTTCAACCAGACAACCAAGATATAAAAATTTTTTTTTAAAGAGAGAAAGAGTTTATCACTAGGTACAGAGTAGGAGAGCAGGTAGCCTATGGCCCAAAATCTGTCTCCCTGAGCTGCAGTATTTCTGATAGTTTAGGATAATGAGCACAGCGGCTCCAGATAGTGTAATTAGAGGTGATCTAAAAACTGAGCATGCACAGACTGATCATATGCTTAGTCATAGGTAAGAAAATGGCAGAATATGATGAAGTACAGGTGATTTGTAGGTTAAAGTCTAAACCACTGTGCATGTCGGGCTGGCCCATTTCAGTTAGATCCAGTCTCGGTTATCAAGGTAACTTCAGGGTGGATTAGTTCTGGGCTGACCCAAGACTCTTCATTAATAAACATTAGGGTCTGTCTTAGTGATTATAAGACTCTAAAGTTGAAAAACTGGATAACTGGGTACAAATGAAGGTTAGTCACAAGGTTCTTACAATCACAGGGGCAGAAGAAGAGCTCTGTACATTCACCATCAGAGATCAAGGCAACTGGATTACAATTTAGAGATTCCAGGAGTTTCCCTCTGTCTACTCCAATAGACCAGAAAGCTAATGGAATTTCTATATAATGATTCAGTAATCAAAACCACCCCTTAAAACCCGATTTCTCGATTACAGTTCCTCCCTCTCATTTGATAATTATCTCTCAATCTCGAGGGATATCTGGGTAACGACTCCCTAACTACTTCAAGGCTGAAAAGGGGTGTTGTCATTAAGGGGCAGAGGAATGAAACCAGTTGTTTTTCTTGGAGAGTCCAGTATTTCTGGGTTTCAGAGCTTCTCTGGCATTGGAACAATCTAGAGGTTTTAAGCAAGAAATAGATTTTGATATTTTGTGCGATTTACCTTACGTCTGTGCAATGACTCAGGGACTTGGCTCACCAACGTCCTCATTCCTAGTGATACAGGACTCTGCTTCCCAACCTCTTTGCCTTTCCTTTTTAAAAAGCCATAATGGCTTTTATGTGTTAACTTTATGACTATATCTATTTGGTAGAAATTTCAGAAAAATGTAGATTAATGAAAGAGGAAAATTGAAATTATAAGTTCAACACTTAAGATATAACCACTGCTAGCATCTCAGTGTTTATCTTTCCAGCCTTTTTCTAGCTGTAAAAATATTTTTCTACAGAAATTGAATCTTATGTACACACCATTTTCTAATCTGGTGCTCACTCCTCTTTGCTCTACAGTGCCGGTCTCTAAAGTGCAGAAGAGACAACTCTATTCTGACTGAGGTGGGTACTGAAATGGTTCTGGTTGCACAACGCAATTGAGTTTCCTCAAAAAATTGCTCTTTGCTTACTGTTTTCACATATGTCATCTTCGGTAATCTTCATAATGACCTACTGAGTTTACACTATGAGTCAGCAGGACCTCTGTAGTGAGGGGCCCCACTGTGTGCTGTGCTATCCCACCCCCAGAATAGACACGCACCTCGAGGTGACCTGGACCCTGCAGACAGGACTTTACCCGGACCTCTGCAACCATCTGATGGGTGCGCCCCAGCCTCTGGATTTGGGCCTGGTGTAGCTTAGTTGATAAACAATTCCCTTCATCCCCCACTAATAAACAAATACACAGCTGGGATGCCAACCTCTCCTCCAGATTAAGGGGATGGGTCTTGTATTTACCATGCTTGAGTAAGCAATGATTTTTCAAAGACCATATTCCTGATAAGTCCTTGTTCTAGCCTGGCCACCTTCTCCAAAGGTACATCTTCTTCCTTGGGATCAAGAAGTCCCCTGGGCCGATCCTTTCTCCTTCTCCACATTTAATCGGCCTGCTAGACTCCCACACAAGTATTCCCCTCATTCTGAGTATCACTCAGTCTTCTGGACATGTATCTGCCTCTAATCTAAACCTGGTCCACCCTGTCCCATCTCCTAAGGTTTTAGCTGCAGAGAATCCCTGCTCTCTTGGAACATTTCATTTAGATACAGGATTTCATAGGCTTAAAAATTTCAAATAAATTTCACTTTGAAAAAAAATTTAAGTGAAGAAAGGGACATGCTATTATTCCCATTTTATATGAAAAACATAGATGCAGAAAGTTAAGTGGCTTGCTGGACTTCATAGTATGAGTCAGTACTAGAGGCCGGGTCTCCTGACTCGGGCTAATCCAGAGTTTTTTCTGGTAAATGCAGAGCCTAGCAGAGTACGTTGCACATAGTAGGCACTCAAATAAAACTTGATGAATAAATGACTGCATGCATAAATCTTCACCTGGTCATGGACATGGTTGCAGAGTCTTTCTGTGCCAACCAGTTGCACCACAATCTGTAGGGACAGGACCTGGACATCAGTTTCTCAAAGCTCTGTGGGAAATCCCAGCATCAGCCCAGGTTGAGAATCACTGGTCGAAACCCTGCCTAATGTACTAACTCTGGTAAGGCCTCCCAAAGAGGGAAATAGGGCAGCCGTGGATCACCTAACAAAGATGGCAGTGCTGATGGAGGGACCCTGACACAGCAAAGAGGCTGCATGAATGTTCATAGCAAAACCCTTAGAGTTTTCTGAACAATCGCTAGACAAGTGTAATTGCTCTCTCTGATACCCCTAGTCAGGCTACTCAGAGATAAAATGCCCAGATTCATCTGTGCTTGCTTCACATCTATCGGTTTGCCCAAAAATGTGCAAACAAGTCATTGTTCCAAGACTTACGTTGTTCCCCCCTCTTTCCCCTCTCCTTTTTTATTTTCTTTCCTCTCTCCTCTCTCTTCCACCTGTACCTTTTGTCTTTTCTCCTTGACTCAATCTACCAAATAAACAATTTGCTTATAAAATGAACATTTTTAGTTTTTCCTTGACTCTGATTTCATTTGTATATGTCTTGACATTAATGTGATTTATTAAATGTAAGCCCTTAGTAATGGAGCATTGCTAATTGCCAGACACTGGGCTGAGCACTTTAAATTCATTATTTCTTTTAATCCTCATAACAACCTTTTGAAGAAAAAACTGTTTTTATTTCTAATCCATTATACCGCTATTGAAAAAGTTGTAGTTTAGAAAGGATGCAGGCTGCAAACCCACCTCCACACTCTGCCCTGTGACTCCTGGGGCTGGAACTCTCAACGACCCTTTACCTCAGAGGCACGGGCTCCAGCTCCACGAGGCTCCTTCTCTGAGCTTCTAGATTCTGATAACCCCAACTTCTTCCCTGTGACCCCCAGCCCTAAAGGTGGGGGCTGCTTCCTGTAGTTTTACTCTGTGTTCATTCTGCGATGCCTTTTTGCTTTTGCAATCCTCCAACCCTTATTCAACCGATTCCCTATTTTAAATTTTCTCTGTTAAAATTGCCAGTGGATTTCTATTTTGCTGGCTTATAAAGAAGTTAAATAGTTTGCTCAAGGTCCCACAGCAAGAAATGGCAGAACTGAGAGTGAAACCTAGCTCCATCAGCCGGGCAGTGCCAGCTCTGACCTACAACCCCAAGGGGCTGCACCACAGCTGCTATAGAGCCTGAGAGAAAAGAAACAAAAACATCTGCATTACACATCTTGCATTAGCTTTCTGCAGGAATGACTGATTTCATAGAATTACCTTGGGACCTAGCAATCCCACTTCTGGCATATATCCCAAAGGACCAACCGAAAGCAGGGACGCAAACAGAACCTTGTATACCACTGCTCATAGCAGCATTGTTCACAATAGCCAGACAGTGGAAGGACCCAAATGTCCCTCGGCATGAGTGGATAAGCAAAACGTGGCAGATATTTACAATGGAATATTATTCATCCATCAAAAGGTATGAAGTTCTGATACATGCTATAATATGAATTAGCATTGAAAATAGTATGCTAAGTGAAATAATCCAGACATAAAAGGACCAATATTGTATTCTTTCACTTATATGAAATATTTAGAATAAGCAAACCCATGCAGACAGAGACGAGAGATTTCTGGGGGCTGGGGACATGAGAGAATGGGAACTTATTACTTAATGGGTACAGAGTTTCTGTTGGGATGATAAAAAATGTCTGGGAACTTATTACTTAATGGGTACAGAGTTTCTGTTGGGATGATAAAAAATGTTTTGGTATTGGATGGTGGTGATGGCAGCACAACATGATAAGTGTAATTAAGGCCCCTGAGTTGTACACTTAGTAATGGTTAAAATAGCAAATTCTATGTCACCACAACGACAAATATTTTTTAAAGAATGCCTATTTTCAAAAACATCTTTATAACCATTAACAGCAAATAACTTTAAAGAAGAAATGATTATGGGTGTAAAAAATGGAAAAAGTGTTACATTCCAAAAGTGCTTAAGGATGATTACTCTTAATGCTAATTAGTCCTGATTCATTGAAGTAAGAGTATTTCTTACTTCATTACAGTCATTTGAAGGAAGTTATATTTCAAAGAGTATTCGATATTTTAAAGAACAATTTATAACCTCATACTAGAATCTGTATTTGTAGCATATCCAATTTGTAATTGGTTGCTTAAAAGGGAAATAGCTTCATGAAATATGTGATGGATATAATATGGTTTATCTAGTCTACACCCAATTTAGGCACTTTAGAATTTGAGGACATTAATGGAGCCTGGTGAAATGGAGAAAACACAAGCTTCTGTATCATCTAGATCTGGGCCAGAATTCCAGTTCCATTATCCCAGCAAGTTTTAAGTCTGTGTATTGAAAGTGAGGCCTGTGAATGAACAGTGGCTGGCACAGAGAAGGTACTGGATACATTTTAGAGTCCTTCTGTTCTTTAAACACACACCAGGACAACCAAGTTTTATTAAAAATATAAATATAAAAGTAATACTGAATAAATGAAGCATGTGTACAGGATGAGGAGGTAAAATATTCTAGAAATAACAATTCTTCTCAAATTAATATAGAGGTTTAATGCAATCCAAACCAAACTTTCCAGGGATTTTTTATAGTACTCAAAGGTAATAGCATTTTTATGATTATAAAAATAGCATAAGAATGTTAAAATCATTCATCAAGATGGAAGAATAAAAAGTAAAAAGTAAAATCCTCTGTAATCCCATCTGCCAGAGGTAAGCACTGTTAACAGAGTGGCACATACTCTTCTAGACTTTTCTCTATGGCCTGAGTGAACTTTACCACTGCCTAGGTGAGGTCCTGAGGGAATGAAAAGCTCATGCAAAGGGGGATTAAATAAAACTTAATAAAAGGACTGTTCTTAAAGGTGTGGACAATGACAAGGGAAGGTGAAATACCCCAGAGCTTTGCTTTCTTTCTCTCTCACACTGGTTCTTGCTCTTACTATCTTTCTTTCCCACTCTTTCTCCCCTCCGCCGTGCACGGCAGCCTCTAGCACAGTCAGCTGAATTTGATGAGTGAAATACACACCCGATGTAAACTCCACCGTGTCCTCTAGCTACCTCACAGCTTTCCTTTTAACCTCAACTTCCACTCCTTGGGTTCTGGGGAAGCTCTGAATTTTACACCGTATAAACCCCTCCCCAGGGGAGACTATTAGTGGAGCAGCCACAGCTGCGTCTTGCCTGCACCAGCAGCCTCGACAAGGGGCCCTGTCTAGGGAAACGGTGAGTTTAGCCTGGATGGTCATGATTTCTGGAGCCTAAGTGTGCGGCCAGCACCTCACCAGTGTCATCACAGCCTCTCCGAGGCCCTTTTTCCATGTGCGCGCCCAGGTCTAAGCAACCACCTGCCTTTTATCCCCCCTCATTGCCTCAACTCCTCCACGTTCCATCTGCGGTAAGGGCCTCGGAAGAGAAGATTCCACTGGAAGCGAGTCAGCAGAGCTGGCCTCTCCAAGCACCTGCCAACCCTTTGTCTCAGCCACAACCATTTTATGCTCCAAGGCCCTATAATCTACTGTCTTGCTTGAAACTTCATTACATAGTTAGAAATTGTAAAGGATGCACGGGTGGCTCAGTGGTAGAACCCTCGCCTTCCATGCGGGGTACCCGGGTTCGATTCCCGGACCATGCACCGCGCCCCCCCCCCCCCAAATAAATAAATAAGTAAACATAATGAGGAATTGTTTTGCCCACTATTTGTCGAGAACTTGGGACACTTCCTCTGCACGCTCTGTCTATCCGAACCCACTCGCGGACACACACTTGGTCATTCGGTGCTCTGCTTCCAACCCGCACGTGCGCGGCAGGGTATTGTGTGCTCTCCAGGCTCTGCCAGCGCATCCCATTTCTTTGACTTTTCCTGGATTGACTCAAATAGGGATGTGAAGGCTACAACCCCCACAAAGTCTCCATTTTTCATTCCTGGGAGCCTCTAACATGGGCCCAACCGCCTGTTCTCTCCCATCCTGCTACCTGGAAGCAGCCGTTAAGGGAGCTTTTTCCGCTCTGATCCTCCCGCCCGCACTGATTCCCCTGCCCGCTCTGGTCCTCCCTCCCGCTCTGGTCCTCCGCCAGCTCTGGTCCTCCTGCCTGCTCTGACGCTCTGTGCACGGGCCCGCCTCCCCTCTCGAGGAGCCATTTCCCTGAGAGCCTTTACCTGGATTCACCGATTGTTAACATTTTATCTCATAATTTGATTTCTCTCTCTCCATCTCTATGTATGGATGTATGGATGTGTCTACATATGTTTGTACACATTTATGTGTGTGTGTGTGTTAGTTTTTTTGTTGTTGTTGAACCACTTGGGATCAGATGAAGACATCTTTCCTATTTACCTCAAAATGTTTCAGTGTGCATCTCTAATAATGAAGACATTTTCTTACATAGCTACCATACAATTAACAAATTGAGGAAATTTAACCTGGATATACTATTACTATCTAATATATAGAAGATATTAAAATTTTAACAGTTGTGTCAATAATGCCCTTTCTAGCATTATTATTTGGGGGGGGGGGGCCATATTCTTTGTTCCAATTTAAGGTCACCATTGTATTTACTCTTTTCAGGGGGTGGGGGTGCAGGTGGGGAACCCAACCCATTTGTTCAGCCTGGCTGGTGAGAACTCCACCACTGAACTCTCCGTGCTCCCTGCACCATTGCATTTAGGTGCCACGTCTTTCTGAGCCTCCTTTAGTCTGAAACAGTTCCTTGGGCTTTTTCCTTCCTGAAATTCACATTTTTGAAGAGCACAGGCCCATTGTTTAGTAGTCTATCCCTTCATATGAGTGTGTCTACTTGAGGAGAGATGGTGGAAATTTGATAGAAGCATGGAGCAAGAGGGAGAGAGGAATTGCTTCAGACCCAGAGGAAATTCCTCCAGGGTGGGGACAGGAGAGAGGAGTGCATGGATGCCAGGAGGAGAGAGGACCTGTGTCCTACAGCCCAGCGGAGGGAAGCGGGTGACAAGTCCTGAGAAGCACTGTTCGATGCTCCCGGGAGGCTGGATCCCAGGCCTGGGGCCCTAAGCTTGTCCAAGAGCCCTGTGCTCCAAGGAGGGCAAAGTCACAGCAGAACCAGCAGACCTGATGGCACAGAACAGATGAGGGCAGTAGGTAAGTAGTCACCTCCTGACAGTGCCTGACCCCAGGAATGGCTCCAACCTTTGCACTGTCCTAGGAAAGGAAACACAGCCCTAGGAATGACTGCCCAGCAGGATGGGGGCTTACAGCTGAAATTAGGCTTTCATTAAATTAATTTAAGTAAATCAAAGAAAATGCAATATTTTTCTTATGGCTGAATTTGTGGCTGAGCTTCAGACCCGCTGCACACTCACCCCCAACCCCAGTTGATCTGTCAGGGGTGGGCTAGCTCTCAGCTATCAAGGACCTTTCCCTTGGACCCTCCTATCTTTCCCTCCCCTGCTCCCTCTTAGTTTATTTATCTCCTATATGTGTCTCCCCTCTTCAAAGCACCTTGCTTCTCCATGGGGTCGGTCTTCAGAGAGTCATTGGTCATTTATCTCCATCCATCCCCTGCTGAATGGGGGGCCCATGCTCTGGATCTGTAGATAGAGGGAGAAGGAGGAAGAAGCCCTCACTTTGGCTGGACTCAGGGTAGAGTACCTGTAGCAGCTATCAAATGCTGTGTAACAAAATATCCCCAAACTCAGTGGTTTACAACATTTATGATGTCAAGACTTTCTAGACATCAGGAATCCAAGCTCAGCTTAGCTGAGTGTCTCATGTGGGTTCTGGGTGTCTCATGGGGCTGCATCCAAGGTGGAGGCGCAGGCTGGGACTGTAGTCATTTCCAGGCTCAATGGGGAGAGGATCTGCTTCCAAGCTTCACACATGGGGTCGTTGGTAGGATTCAGCTCTTCACAGGTTATTAGCATTGGCTGCTTTCAGTTTCTTGCCGCACCAGCCTCTCTGTAGGACAGCTCACAATGAGGCAGCTGGCTTCATGAGAAAGGGCAAGCAAGAAGAGTGAGAGAGAATGCACTAGCAAGATGGAAGTGCCAGTTTTTCATACCCCAATCTCGGAAGTGACAACCTATTACCTTTACTGTATGCTATGCATTAGAAGTGAGTCACTGCACCCAGCCTAATGGCTAGGAAACACTGAGAAAGAGAACATCTTTTATTTGGACAACATCAAACTCAAAGCCCAAATAAAACTGGAATTTTAAAAGGTTTTATCAAATCCAGCTTAGCTCGAATGTGTATTCTTAAGCCATAGCTTGAAATCCAATTTTCTGATCATTGCATATCTGCAAGGCCAGCCCTAAGCTGAATAGTGAACTGCAAGGTGTGTCTTTGGGAGCCCGGCCACCCGTTTGCCTCTCAGTGGGCCCCCCTCTTCCACCGCTGAGGATCTCACTGCCTCTGTGCCCTCTCCATCCCTTCCTCCATTCCCCTCCTACTTAGCTTCTCCTTAGGAAAGGTTTTGATGGACTCTTTGGCACTGGCCTTTAACTGCACAGCCCGCTTGCCCCCACCCTGCAGGTGCCCGTGCGTGCCATAGAAAGCCATTTGCAGCTGGCCACCTGTTCGCTGTCTCGTCCCTGCATTTCCTCGCTTCTCTGCCCAATTTGGCTCTACACCTGGGCCCTTCATTCTGGACCACTTACCTCCTCCGATCTTGGCTCTTATATCAGTAAGAGTCCAGCCAGGAAAAGCGCACCCTACATATTTCAGACACAGAGGGATTTGATGCCCAGCACAGATTGCAAAGGTATTGGGAGGGGCTGGAGGAGCACAAGGGAGAGGGGGTTGCCCAGATATCAGGGAGCTGGCGTGGGGCCCCACACACCGCCGGCCTGCTGGAGGCATCTTCATCGTCACAGCTGCTGCTGAGGCGGGGCCGCCACACTGAGAGGGAACCAGCGCCCACACTCCTGCAGGTGCTGCAGCCGCTGCCAGATGCTCCACCAAGAACAGGAGAAAATTATGGCTTATTTCTTCCTCCTGCTTTCCCAGCTCCTGCCAGTGCCTCTCAGCGGCAGAATCCCCCAGAAATAGCTGGCGAAAGGAGTCTGGGAAATGTAGCTGGAATGCTGCCTCCCCTGCCCCAACTCTGCAACCCTGGGACTACCTGGAAGGGCAGGAATGGAGCTGACGGCCCACAGACAAGCTCCCCGCAGCACCTTCCAGACAGAGCCCCTGCATCCGACACATCCCCTCGCCTTAGCAGCCGCTCCGAGGTCAGCCCGCCAGCCAGCTTCCCAGCTGAAATGGAGGGTTGCATTGTTAACGGGAACCCCAGCTTCCAAAGGGAGAGAATGGAATTAGAGTCCACACCTGCGCAGGTACCGGGCCGGCTGCGGCTGACCCAGGGCTCGGCACGTTGGGAAGGCCGGCCTTGCCACGTGACCTGTCACCTGTGTGGGTCTGTGCTTAGGAAAACCTGAGGCTTTTTGTTTCTCTAGCAGTCATTCAGAATGACATCCTTACATTTTTCAATTTTGATTTGTTCTGTATTTCCTAGGAGATATGGTAGAAATATTTAACTCCAGCATTACACGAAACAGGAAATTACATTTCACGGGGTTTTTTATTATCTCTGGCTCCCCGTTTGCTCCTGGTACATGTAAGTCAAATGTCTGCCTTTGAATAGCAGCAAGTTGAGTAGTGATTCAGGAGATATTTATTGAAAACTTGCTACTGGTCTGATCCCGAATTAAGAATTAAAAAAAAAGAAAAGGCAATAAAGAAAGGAAAGCAAGAAAATACTGTCCTCATTTTAAGTAGCTGGCAGTTTTGCTAAGGAGCAAGGTTTATACACACTGAGTTTCAGAAAACAATAAAGATAATGTATTCTGCAATTTTAAAATCTGTGGTACAGATTCTAAGAATCACAGTTTAGAAAAGCAATGTTTTTCCCCAAAGAAGGGACTTGGAAGGCAAGTTCCTAGCACGGAGATCTGTGTTAACAAAGACAGGAAAAATGCAGGCTGGGAAGGCAACTTAACTGGGGAGAAAAATGGGGTCTCACGCTTCATGAATCGTCTTGAACATCAGTTTGGAGAAACTGAATTGGATTCAACTGCCTAAGTGTGAGCATGAAAAAAAAATGACAATTATAAGTCTTTTTCTCATCCTTCCTGATTTATAGAATAAAACACATAGGCAGCCTAAAACATGTCAATTTTTTTTTCTCCTTTTTTTTTATACATGGGCAGGCACCAGGAACTGAACCCGGGTTTCCGGCGTGGCAGACGAGAACTCTGCCACTGAGCCACCATTGCCCTAAAAGATGTCAATATTTTAATAAACATAACTCTTAAGTAATGCAATTAGTTCTATGAGTCTAATAATTTTGTTTTCAAAATACTCACTCTTTAAGTGTCATATAGCAAATATTTTATCATATATGTCAATGTATTTTTCCCTAAAGCATAAAGTGTAAATATCCCTCATGATGCCAATCCATTTTTTTAATTTGTTTTTTATTATCAAAACAAAACAACATACAAACACGAGCATTGTTTTTTTTTTTTTTTTCCCTCTCTCTCTTTTTACATGGGCAAGCACCGGGAATTGAACCCGAGTCCTCTGGCATGGCAGGCAAGCATTCTTGTCTACTGAGCCACCGTGGCCTGCCCCAAACACAAGCATTCTTAACATACAATAATTCCGTACATGGAGTACAATCAATAACTCCCGACATCATCCTCTAGTAGTATTTTCATCACCACGAGATGCCAATTTATTTGATTCCTGAGTTTGGAACCTGAGTTTAGATAAAGAGGGATCTTGTGGTATCTAAATCTATTTGGTCCCTGAGTTCCTGAGTTAGGAAAGTAAGGGATTTGAACCTTAGCTCGGGAAACTTTTTGAAATGTTTTCAGGTTCTGAATTCATTTAGAGAATTAGGAGAGCAAGAGAAATCGGTGCCAGACTCTTCATTCTTCCATGCTCCCTCCCGCCTTCATTTACAACCCACTCCCCTCCCTGGCCCTCAGCCTCTGCTCCAACCTGCCTCGGGGAACTTTCAAAGTCCTCCAACCAGGTCAGCATGCTCTACCACTTGCTCTTTTTTCTTTTTTTCATTTTTAAACAGTTTTATTTGCATATCATACCATCCAACCTAAATATATGGACATGCCTTTGCCACCATAATCTACATGAAGACATTTCCTTTCCTTCTGCAGAGTCCATACCCCTCCCCCAGGCCTCCTTCCTGTTGACATTTAGTTGGGTCTAAAGCCTTTGTTACATTCCGTGGAAGCATGTTACAATGCAACTGTTGACTATAGACTCGAGTGAACATCGATTGTACTTTTTCCCATATAGCATCCATTTTCAACACCCTACAATGTTGACATTCTTTTGTTCCCCCTCACACAAAAACTTTTTTTATTTGTACATTTAATAACCATCATGGTCCACTCTAGGCATTCCTAAGTTATACCATCTCAGTCTTCATCCTCTGTCTCTTTCCTCCTGGTTTCATACGTGCACTCAGCCCTTCTCCCTCTATCATACGCACATTCAGCTTCATTCAGTGCACTTGTATTATTGTGCTGCCATCAGGTAGTGTTGTGCTATCCATTTCTGAATCGTTACCATCAGTCCTGTTGCATAATCCGTATTCCTTCAGCACCAACTGCCCAATCTCTACCCTATTTGTATCTCCTGATAACCTGTACCACCGGCTCTTGGGTGAGAAAGATGGTAGGTTGGGAAAGTCTTTTGGCCCAACCCTCCTCCACCCCACTCCCATACGCATTCTCTCTCTCTCTTTCTCTCTATCTCACACTCACACACACACACACACACACACACACACACACTTTACTTTTTAACTTAGAGAAGCGTCCCTCTAGTGGCTGACCTCCACAATAGTCTGTGGAACGAGGACACTCCTGGAAAGCTTGCATTTGAGCTGGGCCAGCATTAAAAAGGAAAAAGGCAATGTGGGGGGGATTCCAGGGATGCCTGCAGCCCAGGTGTTCTGAGAGAGCGCGCAGAGGGAGAGGAAACGAAGAGGTTGGTTAAAACGAGACTGGGAAGGGGTTTGTGACTGGACCAAGGACTTTGGCCTTCATCTCACAGTGTGAAAGGTTGGAGACCACAAGTTCTAAGGTAAGGAGTGAAGTCACCCATTCTTCATTTCATAAAGGTAGTTCTTGTCTTTGGTACAGGGTAACAATCAGAGAATAAATGATAATAATGAAAATAGCTAGTTTCAGATACGAAAAAAATGCAAATAAATGACAGCCTCTTCGTACATGCCTAGCTCAGCGCCAAGCTGATGGGAAGATGCTGCCATCATCCTCCTTAGCCAGGCTTGGAGATGTCCAGAAATTGGCTTAAGGGTCCCTAGCAAGCCTGTGCTCGCCAAAGCTGTGCTCCTGTACTGCCACTTCAATCACCAAGGCTGATTTATCCCCTCTCCCCCACCACAGCTTCCCAGCATTTCAATACAGGAAACAACTATCCAGATGAAGATCAAGAACGATTTAGAAAGGGAAGAAAAGAGAAAGTCTCACCAAAAAGATAACATGAGGCCTGTAACAATAGGATTAAGTTTGGTTAAGAGTAAGAATTACAAAATGACAAAAGAATCACAAAATGACATTGGCTTATTAAACAAGACGTTTTTTTTTTTCCTCTTTCTCATGTAAAATTCTAGAGGTAAGCAATTCGGGGCTGGCGTGGTGGCTCTGTTTCTCAAAGTCTTTGGGGTTCCAGCCTAAGTCCAGATTGCTCTTCTGCCATTGGTAAGAAGTGGTTCTTATCCTCATGGTCCAAACTAGATGCTAGAGCTCCAGCCGTCACATCTGTGTTCCAGGCAGCAGGGGAAAGGAAAGTCAAAAAAGTGGTGTACATGCTAGCTGTTTTTAAGGAAGTTTTATGGACTCTGTTACAGAATTTCTATTTATATGTCATTGTCCAGGATTTAATCACATGGCCCCACCTAGATGCCAGGGAGGCTGAGAAATTCTGGGAAGGCAGATGATGGAGCCTGTCTGCTGGAGAGATCATGGTTTCTGCCCCTGGTACCCTTTTCCTTCTCACTCTGTCCAAAGCCTAGATGTGGCAATGCTCCACGGCCTGCTCTTTCCAATGTGGCCTATGGCTAAATGGGAACTCTGCTGCTTTATACTTACCAAGTTCAGCAGGTACCTCCTAATGATCCAGGCTAGAGCCAGGCTGAAGCCCCTAGAATAAGCCCTTTATGCCCTGGAATAGGGGTTGGCAAAGTGTTTCAGTAAAGGGCCAGATGGTAAATATTCCAGGCTTTGTGAGCCAGTTGATCTCTGTGGAAGCTACTCAGCCCTGCTGGTTCATCATGAACGCAGCCACAGAAGAGCATAAACAAATGAGCATGTTGTGTCTCAAGAAAACTTTGTGTATGGATGCTGAAATTTAAATTTCGTATAATTTTCACATTATGAAATATTCTTCTTCCCATTTTTTCCAACCATTTAACAATGTAAAAACCATCCTTAGCTCGTGGGCCATACAAAACCAGGCAGTGGGTCAGATTTGGTGCATGGTGCACAGTTTGCCAATCCTAGAAGATGGAGGTGTAGGACCAATAATGATGAATAATTAATTATACGTCGATGATTAGTGCTGTCACCGAGCTAAGCCCTGTATGTAATCTGCACAATCACCGCATGAGGTTGGTAGTATTCTGAGTCTGCTTTTACAGATGAGGACACCGAGGCATGGAGAGGCTTACCAACTCGCACAAGAACACACAGTCAGCAAGAGATTCAGCCCCACACAGAGCCTGAGCTCTTAATGCTGCACTGTGTCAAACAAGACAAGCCTGCTGAAACTGCCTGGGGAGAGGGGAAAGAAAGAATGAAATGCAAAGTTAGTATAAAGTGGGCAAGCAGGGAACATCCTGCTGTGCAGCTCACAGGCTAGCAGAGGCAGGGTTCTGCCCAGAGGAACGAGGTGGTTAAGAGTGGAATATGGGGTCCTGGCCCCACCCTTTATTGGCTGTATGGTCTTAAGCAAGTTATGGGACCTCTCTGAGCCTTATTTCACTCATCTGAAAAATGGGGCTAATGATGTTACCTGCCGGATGGAATTGCTGGAAGGACACAGGTTAAGTGTTCATTCCGGTGCGGGATGCACAGGTCACATTATTATCTAATCCAGCCTTGGGGTTGAGGGACAAGCTGTGCCCCAACTAAGAAGGCAGAAGGAAAGAGGCTTTGGGGATGCCGGTGCAGTTTCGGGAGGTATTCAAATGCCGAAATAGAGACCCTTTGGCCTGGGCTGGGTGGGAGGAAGAGGCCAGGGCAGTGGACTCCCTCTAGAGGACCCCCACCGCGGCACTGAGCTAGGGGTCCAGAGGGTTGGACCAGAGCAGGGCCAGTTCCCGCCCCGTAGCACGCCCCATCTTGTGGGATAAGAGAATATATATTTTGGAAAATTTAGAGATCGTATACAAGGCAGTATTCCATCACCTCATGGCTCCAGCCCTGCACAGCGACTGAAACAAAGCCCTGGGCTAGACAATGAACCCCCATAACCCCAGGGGAGAGGACCCTGGGAGCTCCTGCTCTACACCCTGGGGCTTGAGAATAATACTGCCTAGCCTTTATGGGGCCTTTATTCTGTGAAGACACTGTTCTAGGCATGGTTTAAATGCATTCGCTTGTTCATGCCTCTCTACAGTCCCCTGGGGAGGTACTATCATCAGCCCCAGGCTACAGATGAGAAAACTTGTGCACAGAGAGGTCAAGTGACACTCCCAAGGTCACCTGCCCAGAGCCATTTCTCGTCCTCTATCCATCACTGGTTTCCAGCAGAACCCCCTGGCCAGTTTGATTAAAAGTTTATGTAGCTGCCTGGTTCCCATCCCCGGATATTTTGATTCAGTAGATGTGAAGAAGAGCCCAGGAATATGCATTTTTCACAGACACCCCAGGTGATTTGGGTGCAAGCCAGCAGCTGAACTGCAGGGTTCTAGGAAACACTGTGGTTGCAGAGATACCATAACCTGGTGGAAGCCGGAACCAGCTGCAGAGGCTGAGACCACCACCAGGCTTCAGGAGAATCACAAAGCAAAACAAATGTTGACTTTGCTTGTAAACATTCAAACCTCACTTAAACTCAACAAAAGTGATTGAGAATAAAACGGTCTGTAACGGGAAGGGAACGTGATCTAAGGAGGCTCTTGAACCAGAGGTGGAAACAGGAAGGCCAACAGTGGGCCAGCCGTTTGGGTGGCACAAAAGCTCTGAAGGTCACAAATCATCCCCCTGCCCAAGGCAGGCCCAGACAACACATCTGCCTCATCTGCAGGAGAGGGGCTTGGGCAGGAGGGACCCCAGAGGCTCTGCCTCTGAGCCTGAGAGCAGGCCTGCCCTTCACCCCTCCGGGGTGAGGAGCCGAAGGCCACAGACGTTATCGATGACAGAAAACTGGAATTGTTAGGATTGCCGAAGATTGAGTGGATTGTGGTTCACTGGATCCCATTTGATTTCTTTCCTTTGTCCGAAGCAGCCCCTGCACCCACGGAATCTGCTCTAGACCCAGGCTGCATAACCGTCAAAGAACCCCATTTTATTCAAACCCTTACTACCTAGCATCACCCCAGATTTGCCTAATTCTTTACCTCGCATGTGCTCAAAAAATACATTTTTTTTAATAAAGAAAAGATTAACCCTATAACAAAAATCATCTCCCTTCTGGGGAAGATTGGAGGTACTGGGCACTAAAAAGATTCATCTAAGAAATCTCTGCATTTTCTCGTTTAGTGAGCCAGCTTTCGGGATGCCATTGGATTGAATGCCTGAAAAATCTGGGCTCTGTTATGGCATCCAGGTGGGAAGGCGCAGAGAGCCTGCACTGTCCCAGCCTTTCTTAGGACCTCAGTCAGGTGGAGAGGGGGCTTGGCGGCTGATGGTCCCCCAAGGATGGATGCCCCAGGGTAAAGGTGCTTTGGGTCAGTTTCAGGAATGGCGCCAACAGTTCCTCAAGGAAATGGTGCGAGCAGGGAGACAGGCAAAGGCAGTCTGGACTGAGGTCCTGGATCCTGAAAATGAGAGTTCCCAACCACTGGCAACGCAGTGAGCCCCTGGGCAGCTGGGCACAGGTCTGGAGAGAAGTTGGTAGGGAGCGCCCCCTGGATTATACAAGCTGTTCTGAGAGATGCCATGAGGGAACGTAGAAGTTGCTTCCTTCCCAAGGTGGAGGATCAAGTGGTGCTTTTTGCCTCCTGCTTCTTCTTGGGGACCTGAGACCCCCTTCTTTGTGTGAGGAGCACAAAAGATAATTAAATGATTGGAACTTAAAAAGAGTGACAGAAACAAATGGGAAAACAGAGGATGAAAGGCTACAAAGAAAATAAGAGCAGAAAAGGAGGAAGCACAAAGAAAAGGAAGATGGGAATAGACACGAAGAAAGGGAAAAGAGGTCAACCAGTGTCAAAAAGAGAAAGAAAGTCAATCAGCATCCAAGGGAGATAACGAGCCACAGTCTGAACTCTCAGGCAACCAGCCTTGCTGTGGACTTTCTGACCTTGCAGGGACCTTCTCGGTCTGGAAAGGTCTGAGATGGGTCTGCAGTGAAGTAGACTTCCACAGGCAATGGAAGGATGCCGGGAGGCATTTGGGTGAGAAGTAGGAAGAAGACAAGGAGAGGTAGCCATCCTGGGAAATTCCTTCTCATCAGGGAGCCGGTAGGATGTTGTCACAACGTGCAATGGAGAGACAGTCCCCAGCTACGGTGAGTGAGGATGAAGAGGGACAAGACTTGCACAGAGGTTTTCTAGTGGTAGCTCCCAACGACTGTTCCGAGAATGGTCAGGAGGGACGGCACAGTCGGGGGGGGGGGGGGGCGGGTCTTGGGGACAACAAGAAGGCATCAATCCTAGGGGTGTTTATGAGGCAGAGTCCGTGCACATGATTGACCAGAAATGGAAGGAAAAGAAGAGGACAAACCAAAGTCTATTTCTAGATTTCTATTTTGGGTAACTAACAGGAATAAAGGAAAAGTTTTGTACAATAAACACCGATGCCATCTGCGCAAAAAAACTATAACTGGCCAATAAACATGGAAATATGCTCAGCCCCACGATTAACTGAAGAATGGACGTTAAAACAATTCCACTTTTTGCTTCTCGTATTGACAAAGATTTAAAAGATTGAAAATTCTCATATCGGCAAAGACATTGGTCAGCAGGCACTGTCATCCATAGAGGATGGAATATAATTTGTACAATCATTTTTGTGAACAATTTGGTAAGATTTATTCATATTTTAGCATGCGTTCTGTTTGACCCATCATTCTACGTCAAGGAATCTGTACGATGGCTTACAAAGATAAAACCTATTAATGGAAGCATTATTTGTATTAGGAAAAACATGCCAATTTCCTCACTTTCTATGACCTTGGGCAAAGGACTTAACCTGACTGTGCCTTAGTTTCCTCACTTGTAAGATTGGTAATGAGAGTACCTACGTCATTAGTTTGTTATTCGGATTACATGCAATCATCCTTGCCCAGCATTCAACAGATTGCCTGAGCTGTGGTCAGTGCCCAGTTCAGGTCAGCAAGTGTATTCCCACTCACAGCAGAGACTCCTTGTGGCACATTAGTGGAAGATCTCCGAGCTCAGGAGGGAGCGTCTGGCCATTGGGAGTGTCCTGCTGAATGCAACTGAAAATCCAGAGGAGATGAGAAAGAAGATGAGCCTGTTTCACAGACGTTCATTTCAATCACCAAAAGGATTGAATTCAATCACCAAAGGCTCAGAGATTGTCTGGAAAGGCAGGTAACAATGGTCGATGGAGAGGAGAGAGATGGCTGGGGACTGTTAGTTTTGTGATTAGAGGAATATTTAAACCAAGGAGCCCTGAGGTTCCCACTGAAAAGCTGGCAGCCTGGCATGGGCTCTCTCCTGCTCTCTTGTTGCAAAGTGTCCCTGGGCTTCCAGAAACAAGTGGGTATGGGGCGTGAGGGTGGCAGCAGACTGGCCACTTTGGAGCGTGCCACAGGAGCAGAGCCTTACCCCCTTGGGCAGCACAGAGCAAGGAAGGGGTTGAGTAGTTGTACAAACTCAGCAACAGTTCGGGCCTGGAGCCCATCGATGGGAACTGGTTTTCAGTGTAATGAACCTAACTTTGTTCTTTGCCTCCATGTTTCACAGTTTAATTCAGAGTCCATCCTTGAATTAGTCACAGCTCTAATGCACCCTGTCTGCCCACTTTTCCTACTGTCATTGCTCATGGGTTGAGCATTTAATCCTGCCCTGAGCCTGAGAACCTGCTCTCCCAGCTCCAGCCAGGCACGCCTGCTTGGGGGCACCTAGAGCAGAGTTTAAAGAGGAAGCGGTCATTTTGTGTGCCTGTGGGGAGTCCTTTGTATGGAAATTCTGCAAGTATCCTTGACAAATACATTAAATAATTATCCATTAATTCACAGCTATGTACAAATGAATTTAATCCTATCACTTTCCCCTTAGAGCTGTGATTTCTTTAGAACCATAGTGAAATTTTGATGGGGTAGATAAAGAAGTGGGCCATTTCAGAGCATGTGCCTTTCATTAAGGGAAGACGGGCCTCCAGGTGATGATAAAGGAGGGGTTTCCTGGCTACTGAAGGGCAATGGAAGCTGGAGAGGGGGATGCACAAGGGCAGCATTTCTAGGATAAACCTGGCCAGCTCTATAACTTGGTCCGGGGCTTAATGTTGGGAAATCTAAGTTCTTATTCCAGCTTTACCACTTAATAGACCCATGGACCCTGAGTTCCGATCTCACAGCTTCCTTCCCTCATCCATAAAGAAGGGTCGTCATGTCTGCCCCAACCTGAGTATGAGCACATGTCTCTACTATTATTATTGGAAACTATCAGATATTACCATTCTTAAATTGGGGCTGGCCTTGGGTGCGTTAGCATGGGTGCACAGCCATGGACAATTGAGATGAGAGCTGGCTTGGCAACCTTAGCTGCATGTCTCTCAGAGTCATACACAGAAGCACTTAAAATGACCTATTTATCTCACCTAAGATCAAAACCTCATATGGAACAAGTCAAGCTGGAAACAAGCTTCCTTCAGGGAGTTTCAAATGAATAATTCAGGGCCCACTGATGCTGGGAGAAGATGCTCAAAGAACCCTGGACTGGTACTTTGGGCCTGGGGAACAGCTGCCAGCGTAGGTGGCAGAGACCCTGTATCAGGGGTCTCTCTTACAAGCAGGAGCTTTTAATAACTGCTTACTCTTTGGCCTATCCAAAGAGCCCCGATCCACCCCCAACGCAGCCTCCCAGCCCAGCCAAACGGATAGGGGAAGAGGCCTGCCCCAGAATGAAGCAGAACGTCCCCTGGGCAAGATGGGAGATACAATAGAGGAAGGGAGAGAAGACTTAAACTCACAGCAGGGACAGTGCCTGGTGGCATTTCATGAGCAGAATGGTGATGTCACCTGACCAGAAGTCAGACCTGCGCTCCTTATCTCTAAAAATAGAGATGCAATTACCAGTGCTCTCTGCCCTACGGTCAGCATGAAGAGTTCTGGAGCACAGTACAAATACTTCATCACGTTACACACTCCAAGTGCTGGAGGGAGCTGTCAATAGGATGAAACCTGTGTAGCAATTGATCATCATGAAGGCTGTGGATAAATATCTCTGAAGGATTTGGGGTGGCAAATGATTGCTTGGTTTCGCTTCAACATGACATGACTCACAGAACTAAGAGCTGGGAAAAGATGGATTAATCATTTAATTCAATCATCTTGTTTTACTTTCAAGCTAACAATGGTAGAGACTGCATCTGGCTGTTTCATCCGAGCCCTCTGGCACAGACCAGGTGCTCTGTAAACGCTTGAGAGGCAGAACTGAATTCATTCTGCGACCTACAATTTAGCTGGTGCAAGGACTTTACTGCATGGCATTGTAAGAGAGATGGAGAAAACTGAAGGGATTAGTGTGTGAGTGCTTTTTTGACAGTCCTCAAAGAATCAGAAATATTTAAAGTGCCTTTTAGAAAACATAATTCAATTGCATCATTCTATAATAAGTAAAATAACGTACCTTTTTCTCGCAGAGTGGTGGTGGTGAAGAAACAGGAGGGCAATCACGTTTCTTGCCGGTTACACATCTAGATTTGTTAAGTTTTCAGATATTTTGGTTTAGAGGTAGTTCCTTCTCTTGCTGTTGGAATTTTGTTTTTGGTACTGTAGAAGACTGCCCTTACTAGCTGCATAATTAACATCTGCAGCACTTTAACATCCTCTTGCCTGGCTACTTCCTCAAATGACCTAGATATATTCTGGTCCCTGGGAAGGGATAGCTTGCTTCCCTGGGGGTAGATGCTGGAGTAGAAATTATTCAGGAGGGCTAGGCTATTTGTCAAGAGTCTGCTGCGCTCTACTTATGAGCCTTGGTTTTCTCACAGGGTGTTCCAGTTTGCTAGCTGCCGGGATGCAATATACCAGAAATGGAAGAGGATGCAATATACCAGAAATTCCCCCTTTTAAAAAGGGGAATTTAATAAGTTGCTAGTTTACAGTTCCAAGGCCGAGAAAATGTCCCAATTAAAGCAAGTCTATAGAAATGTCCAATTTAAGGCATCCAGAGAAAGATACCTTGGTTCAAGAAGGCCGATGACGTTCAACGTTTCTCTCTCAGCTGGAAGGGCACATGGCGAACATGGCGGTGTCTGCTGGCTTTCACGTGGCTCTACAAAAAGGGACTCTCTCCAAAATGTTTCCTCTTTTAAAGGATTCCAATAAGCAACTCTACCTTCAATGGGTGGAGACTCACCTCCACAGAAATCATCTAATCAAAAGTTGCCACCGACAATTGGGTGGGTCACATCTCCATGGAAACAATAAAAAATGCTCCCAGCCAGCAATATTGAATGAGAGTTAAAAGGCATGGCTTTTCTGGGGTCCACCACAGATTCAGACTGACACACTGGGATTGGGGCAGGCAGGGAAGATGAGAACAAGTATGTGGGGCTTGTTATGTGATGGCAACTTTTCTAGGTGCTTACATATATCAACTTACTTAATCCCCACAACCATCCTTTGAGCCCCTGTTATCCCCATTGCATAGATGAGGCTAAATACTTTGTACAAATTCTGCAAGAATTCAGCAACTCATGGAAGAGCCCTCTGCCAAGATTGACACCACTCTTAAAAATGAAACTTACCTGATGGTCTCTGTTAAAGAAGGTGCTCTTATCTTTTGGGGGTTGAACATCCCTTTGAGAATCTCGTGAAAGCTGTGGTTCCTTTTCCTGAAAATGCACATGTTGACAAATTAATCCACAGCCTGAAGCCATCCATATAGCCCAGTTTATAAAAAAGCACAAACAGACAGGCCACGGCTCAGCAGGCAGAGTTCTCACCTGCCATGTCAGAGACCCGGGTTCGATTCCCAGTGCCTGCCTATGGAAAAAAAAAAAAAAAAAGCACAAATAAGCCATTGTTATAGCAGAGGAATGCATTGGTCCCTTCTGGGAAGAATTAGGACTTCTTTCCCGTATGCGCCTCAAACTATATAGGAGAGATTCTGGAACCTACTGTTTGCTCGTTGTGCCACATGCCCCCTCCTTTTCAGGTCAAATAAGAGACAAATCCAGACTTTGTAAGGAGAGACTTTATTTGAAAGGAATATTGCAAGGTGGTGGGGGTGGGGTGGTATTGCAATAGGGAGAACATGCTGACCGTGAGGTCTGTAAACACCTCAAAGTTTAGGCAAAAGGGTGTTTCTTTCATAGAGAAGAGTAAACAAAGCTAGAAAGAACTGGGAGTGGGCAAGTGAGGAAGTGGAATGAAAAGGAGGCAAGCTGAGATGGAGAAAGCTTTTGGCTGAGGTCAGCCTATCCTCAGGAGGGGCCAGGAGGAGCGGCCGTATGCTGGCTCAGGCTGAGGCTGGTAAAAGTCCAGGGACCTGGGAGAAGGTGAGAAGCTTAGGCCAAGTTTTGTTAGCAGGTGTTTTGCTCTGATTGATCAGTGAGAGCAAGCAGTTCAGCTATTCATGGATGAGGCAAAGAATGGGAATTCGGGAGGGCTGTGTCTGGCCTTGTCACAAGAAAGCAGGGGGGCTTTGTGAATCTTATCTAGGGGGTCTGGGAAAGAATGTCCTCCAGACAAAGGTTGGGGTTCCAATCTTCTCTTTTACGGGACCACACGTGGTAAAGTTCAACCTCGTCTTATTAAAATGCAAACAAAACATGCACTGTAGAATTAAGAAAATGTGATAACACAATCAGTCACCTAGATGAGGAATTGTCCAGGCAAAGTGGCATTCATCGTGGTCATTTATGGAGAGGGGGCTTCCTGGACACTTTTCTATCCTGCCTTGTGTATTTCCACAATGTTTAAATACTTTCCTGTAAATACTTATTACTTTTGTGATTAGAAATGGGAAGAAAGATTTTTTATAAGAAAAAACAAACATTTGCCTTTGAGACATACTCACACGTGCAAAATGCGCAGGCAAAGATATTCATTGCTGTATCGTTTGTGATCCTCCTAAGTGAACTCAACAGAGGAGAAACTAAATAAACCCTGGTGCCTGCCAATAGATTGCTGTGTGGTTATCAAAAGCTCTAAGACTGCTCTAAACATCCTGGACGAGCCTCAGGATATATTGTAAGGAGAATGATGTATAGTGCGCTGCAATTTGTGGAGGGAGAAAAGGACAGTATTTGTTGATGCTTCCAATATTTCTAGAAAGAGCAGAAGAACCTGCCAACAGAGACTGTCTCTAAAAGGGCAGAGCTGGAAGAGAGACCTGCTTTTCGCCCTGTGCCCTTTCGAACCGTTGAATTTTGTTCCATGTATATGTTACCCATTCAATACATAACTATAATTTTTTTTTTAAGTAGAGGAACTTAAAGGTCAGTGAGGACCACCATTATTTGATAGTTCCCTTCCCTCCACTGGACCTTGCAAAGATCCTGCTGCCTGAACTTCCTGTCCTCCCCCTCATGTGTCAGCCTCAGCTCGAGTGGTTGAGAGCCCCTCCTCAATGTTCCCCTGGCCTCCCCTGCTAGGCCAAGTACTCTCTGGTCTGCCCTCCTATTGCCATGTACCATCCTGCCAAAACGCCTTTTGCAATTGCAGGTTTTTTTTTTTACTATTAGTGAGATATATATTTTACTATTTGTGAGATCGATTCACGTTTGTCTCTTCCCATTCGGCACAAGCCCCATGAGGGAAAGGACTTAGGTTTTGCTCACCTCCATAGCCACAAAATTTGAGATTGGGCCTGGCACCTAGAAAGAGAAACAGTAAATGACTGAGTATATGTCACATGTCACCATCCCCACTACCTCTCCCTGCCTGCAGGGGGCACATCGGGCTGGTTTTCTCTGCTCCCTCTTTTTTTGTTTGTTTGTTTGTTTAAGAGAAATTGTGGGTTTGCAGAACAATCATGCATAAAATACAGGATTCCCATATAAAATCCTTGCATTTCTGTGGAACATTTGTTACAATGGGTGAAAGCCTCTTTTTATAATTGTACTACTATCATAGTCCGTGGTTTGATTTAGGGTTCACTCTTTATGTGGTGCATTTCCATGGATTTAAAAAGAAAATTTTATTCTAGCACCATATATACAAGCTAATATTTCCCCTTTTGACCGTATTCAAATATACAATTCAGAGCTGTTACTACACTCACAGAGTTGTTCCTAAACACGACCTCCTCAAGCTGTCCATCATACCTTCGCACACCTCTCACCACTGGAATTTCCAACCTTGACTTCTGCCCATTGGACTTAATTCTACTCCTCAGTAACACACAGAACAGGACGAATCCCTGTTCCACAGGATGATCTTTTCAAATATTTGAGCACCTGGAGTCTTCTTTACCTAGGAACGGATTCTCAGTCCTTTCAGTCTTTACTGGCTTGAGGGTAGGGAGGGTGGCATATTCATCTCTGTGTGTGTCGCTCCAGCTCAGACCTTGGCTCGGTATATGTTATTTGGATAATCACTTCTTTATATGGCACATCTTATATTGCTCACCTCTGAACTTGTTCCACTCTGTCCACATACTTCTTAAAGCACTGTCCCAAATTCTGGACAAATATCACTGCCTCGGTCTTCCCAGCGCACCACCATATTATATCATAGGTTGTCTATACCTATAATAATGCCACCTGGGTACACATAAGCTTTGGGGACAACCATTGTGGACATACGGCGTTCTCTTTCCTAGAGCGTGACTGTATCTGTGAACTTATTTATTAAAGTGCTGCACTCAACTGTTCCTGGGCCCAGTAGAATAGCTAATATTATAATGTCAGTTTGTGTCTCAGACCCTCCAAAGCAGCACCAGCAGCTTCATGAACCCTCATTAGTGTGACATCGAGAATGATAGTACCATTTAAAAATAGGTCCGGTTGGCATGACAAATGCTATCCGAGGCAAACCTGCAATGCTCCCCTCGGCAACGCTTTTGCTCAATGAGTACCTATCGAGGGGAGAGGGCGGGTGCTGGAGCTTCAAGTGAGAATTTTTAAACCTCTTTAGGTCTCCCCTCTGCTGTTCAGGACTGCCATTAGATCCATTCTTGCAGGCTCTCGTAATGCTGAATCTAAGCGTTTAATAACTGACGACTCCTGGGTAAATGCTAGCATGGACACACAACCGCTGATGGGCACAGTCGCTGGCAGAATTCCACAAGGCTGACATGTCAAGTGTAGCTTCTCAGTCTTTTAGGCAACATCAAGAGTAAAACAGGTCAATCCCAACTTCGTAATAATTCCTCTGCGGGAACCATATCCTGAGCTGGTAAGGGGACGGACACAATAATTTAGCTTCTTTTTCCCATCTTCAGCTTTCGTGAGCTGTGTGACAAATGGGGAAAGGATCAGCACACGCTGAGAACTAATGAACCAGAGGGAGAAATTCATTTAATGACTTAAGTGTGTTTCATCTAATGTGAAATGTAGGTCAATTCACTGTAAATGCATTCATGGGGGTTATTTGTCCTTAGCCTGGTTACATAGCATATATTGTAAGACTTCAGCCCTGTGTAAAACAAAACAGAGACCGCCTGTCTCTCTCCACCACCCCTTCCCCCACCACACACACAGGGTGACAGGAATCTAGCAACATCCATCAACGCTGGTTGCAATAGGAAAGACTGCATTTCAAACTACTCAGAAATTCATTTGGGGGTTCTTTATTACATTTGCGGTGGCATGGAAAAATCTGAAAGCTGGACATGTGCACAGAAATTCAGATATATTGCTCGGTTGGTGGCCAAAAAAAAGATCACGCAAGAAGAAGAGTATTCCATCACTCTGCGAGCAAACCCGAAGTATGTGTCGCCAGAGAGACAAATTTATCACACTCAGCAACCAGGGTAAACGTTTTACGAGGCTTGGCTAGCAATTCCTTCTCAATTCTGAAAAACAAACAAACAAACAAACAAAACCCAAGACAACAATTTTATGGGGTTTGTCATCATCATCATCATTTTGCAAAACAGAAATTAGTAATTGAACAGGTTACCTTTTATTAGTGGCCCATTAGCTTCATTAGCTTCTTTCCCTCTTAGAATGAAAAAGAATATTCAGCTCTTGGTCCTAAGAGGCAGGAGCAGTAAAGAAATTTGAAGGAAGATCTGAGCAAAGATTTAAGACAGGACATTTACTTGTTCAAAATAGATGCCCACAAGATTCTTTTTAGGAGGGGAAGAAATCTGTGGGGGCTTAGTTCGCATTAGTGTACTTTGTGTTTTAGTGCAGAAATGTGAACATCCTGTTGTTAGAAATCACCTTTCTGACTTGGAGAAGAGAAAAATGGAATTGTAAACTTCTTTTTATTATTTAAGAAAGATATAGAGAAATGAGAAGAAAAAGAATTTGACTGCCCTCAGCCAGAAAAGCCAAAAGTTCATATTTTTCCCACACCAATTTCATCTCCAAAACAAAGAGCAGAGTGATACATTTATGATTCTGTAACTTCCAATGAGCTTTATAAAAAAGAAAACAAGATTGTGTTTTGGTTTTCTGTCTTTCTAGTAAAAGGGGTGAAACTGTCGACTTAAGTAATGTGCTCTCTTTTCCTCCTCTATGGAGCATTTGTAGAAAACGATGTAGAACAGTAAAAAAGTTCCAAAGTAATTGCTGAAGTCCCATGAAAAGACAATATCAGGGGGTGCAAGGGTAGTTCAGTGGTAGAATTCTCACTTGCCATGTGAGAGACCCGGGTTCAATTTCTGACCCAGGCACTTTCCAAACAAACAAAAATTCAACAAATAGTGCTGCAACAAAGGGATACTCACATGGAAAAAGAATGAAATGTGGCCCCCACCATACAGCACACAAAAAAATAATGACAATATCAAATTGCATTGTTGTAGGATGACTTGGCCCAGAAAAATAAATGATAATAATGCTATATCTTTGTTTAGAATTGTACATTTTATAAACTTTTTCATCTGCTCTTTCTAGTGCCTGGGGATTCTCAGTAGAGTCTTATCTTGTACAAGGGCCAGGGTTCTACAGTCATCAGGGAAGGTGAAATCCCTACACAGACATAAATATCTCCTGACCACAAAGGACAAAATACATCGGTTTGTATCTACGCAAATTAGTTAGATTGCAAATAAAGTTCAGAATGTTCCTCAAACCTCCCTAACTTTAAATACACTGAGGAGCACTAAGGCCTGAGACTGCCCCAGGGTCTCTTGCTTCCCACCTCCCTCTCCCTCCAGGGCACAGGTTCCTTTGGAGGAATGGCTAATGGAACTGGTCTACCTGTTTCGATTCTTATTGTTTCCTGGAGTCAACCAGAAAAAGAGGAACCATTCTAGGTATTCAAACAGATGGAGCCTTAACACAGCGAACTGCTTGTGCAGATGATAAGACTGCTCAGAAAAAGAGAGCTTGAAACCAAACAGAACATAATGAAGCAATCAGAGGTTTCCGACTTCTGGAAGAAAACGGGAAGAGGAGGTAGAACCAGAATTCAGGGGCTGGGCTCACCAGGGTTGAGCTGGAGCCGAGGTCAGCCTGACTAGCAGGAACTGGAGCCATAAAGGAGATGCAGTGCCAGGGAAGCCAACCCAGGAGAGAAGGAGGAGAAATACCCTGGCCTTTCCTTTCTTCCTATCTGCCAGTGGCCCCCAGCTGGAAGCTGACAAGGGAACCGGGCACATCTGGCCTGTAGGGGTCAGTCCTGTTGCTGAGATGAGGAGTGAGGAATGGATCTGAGGGCAAATAGGACCAGGTCCAGCATAGCAGTGACATTTCTTTTTGCGCCAAGTGTAGAGTCGAATTCTTGTATGTTAAACGTACAAATAGAGGAAGAAGGCAAGGGAAGATACAACCATGCTGTGCTGTATGAGAAGAACCAAACAGGTTGAAAAAAATGATGAGGACCAAAAGATTGAACAAGATGGCATCAAACCAGAAGATAAAGCTCATAAGGCTGCCACCAAAATTCAGGCTAGCTTCCGTGGACACACAACAAGGAAAAAGCTGAAGCTGAAGCAAATGAGAAGAAGGATGAAACCCCTGTTGCTGATGGAGTAGAGAAGAAGGAGGGAGAAGGCCCTGCTACCACTGAAGCGGCCCCAGCCACTGGTCCCAAGCCTGAGGAGACCGGCAAAGCAGGAGAAACTCCTTCCGGGGAGAAGAAAGGGGACGGCGCCTCTGATGCTGCCACAGAGCAGGCAGCCCCGCAGGCTACTGCCCCCTTGGAGGAGGAGGCTGGTTCTGCTGAGACAGAAAGTGCTACTAAAGCTTCCACTGATAACTCGCCGTCCTCCAAGGCCGAAGACGCCCCAGCCAAGGAGGAGCCTAAACAAGCAGATGTGCCTGCTGCTGTCACTGCTGCTGCTGCTGCCACTACCCCTGCTGCAGAGGATGCTGCTGTCAAGGCAACAGCCCAGCCTCCAACGGAGACTGTGGAGAGCAGCCAAGCCGAAGAGAAGATAGGTGAGAAGGTGCTGAGGGTCAGACGTGATGGGTGACTAGGCCAAACATCTATTCAGAAGAATGGGCTACCTGGGTCTTGAAGGAGAGTTTTGAAAGTATATTCAGGAAATCAGGGGTGCTATGCTTAATTCTCCAAAGTGACAGGTTTAAGAACTAAGGTTACATTTGCAAATGTCTCCAAGCCTGATAGAGAACTCAAACAAGTTTGTGTAGTATCTAGTACCAGAGAGACCTGGCAATTATCTTCTTAATATGATTGATATAAAGAATCAGTCTAGGTAATTCTGATTTAAAACAAAACAAAACAAAACAAAAACTCTGCATACTGGGATAGATTTATTTCAGTTAGTAATGTCTGAGTCTACATATATTCTATGGATGGGAGTTAGCAGATGTGATTATTTCACATCAGAAAGTACCAAGTATAAATACAGCCAACTCCTTATTGTCCAGATTATCGAGTTTCTGAATTGCCAGCAGCAAAAACATTATCTTAGACTACCTTTCCCTATCCCGCAACATGCTTCTGGGCATTCTCCCCACCATCAATTTGTGTGTAGTGTGTGTATGTGTTGAGTAAACCCAGAGAATGTTAATTGCACTAGTAATTGGGGTCAAATGTAATTGGGAAAATAAATCTATCGAAGCTGCCAAAAACAAAAGAAAATCCCTAAATACAGAGCATGTTGTGAAGTCAAACATAAATTATTTTATTATTGAAGACACCATTTTCTACCCTATGCATGAATAATTGGAGGTAGATCCTGATTACAAAAACATTGTGGATTCTCTTTGTTTTGGAGCTGTGATTTGAAAATAGAGTGTTTTCATGATTATTGCTCAAACTATCTGTGCTCAATTAGAATAGAACTTTTCCCTGGCCATGATAAATTTAATAGACGTTCACCCCTGGAGACTAGACCTACCCTTCACCCCAACCGTGCAGAGTGATGTGTGAGGCTCACAGTCTCCAAAGTTTTTTTCTCTAGTCTAACATGACCTGCGAATACCTTCCAACCCCAAAGACCCTTGAAGATAAATTTGTTTCCCATTCCTATTTAAAGGGTTAAGTTTCCTCCTTTAGAGCATCATGAATTTAACCCATGATATACCGAGGAGTCCAAATTTGAACTGGACCACAGCATACCCTTGGAAGAGTACTTGCTCCAAGAGTATGGTCTGAGAAATGTTTGGCCCCTGGGCCATCAGATTGACGTAGTAACCACTGGCCATTTGCCACAATGTCCAGTTCTCCAAATCAGATCTCACAGGATAGCTGATGATTATTCTTGACTTTATCAAGTCTGCTTTATTCATCTTACCCCTAAAATGTTGTAAGAAACCAGATTGTATGAATTATTGCTATTAGTCTCATCTATCGGCAGAAAAATCACTTGCCCCTTTCTACCATTGACTCATTTAAAGTCTTTATTCTAACTATCTGTCTGCCCAAGGGGCCAAACCTTGAGGTTGAGAAGATGGGAATTTTTGCCTGGAAAAGGTAAGGCATGTGATACACAATGGGGTGCTATAATTTACTCAGCAAACAACCTTGTTGGCCTCCTTTCCTTAGGTCTAAGATTAGATCTTCAAATATGATGGATCAATACTACTTTGCATCTAGACACACTACCTATTGCATTATATTTGGTATATAATCTTTTAAATTAATCTTGTCTTTAAATACAGAAAATATTTAACATTGTCTTCATCGTCTTTTTTTTTTTAACTTGGATTTCAGAAACTGTGTGTATAGACGAAAAGAAATGATGTGATTCTAGTGATATGTTCATGATTTGGATTAATGGGGAAATTAATCATTAATTATGAAAAGTCTAACATATATTTTAAGGAATATAGTGACTATATTGAATTAATGAATTAATAAAAAGTCAAAAATAGATTTTTAAGGAAATTTAAAAAAATGTACAAATAATATGGCATGCTATATATTACCATTTCCAGTTTACAGATGAGGAATCTAAGATATGGTTTAGCTGGTCTGTATGCCTAGTGCTTCTGCCACTATCCCAGGTTCCTTCCATCTGAATATGTTGGAAAAGGGCTAGGGTAACCAGGGATTTTTCAAAGCACTTCTATAGATTGTGAGAACTGAACTAAGACAGGGTATTTCAAACCAGGTACTCCAACTCTCAGGGGCAGAGTCCCCAGGGCCTAAACTCCACTCTCCACTTCCACCTTGTAGCAACTTAATGACATGCATCAGAATTCTGCCTAAGATTTCATTTTAAGAAAATATGTCTGCTAAAAGAATTAAATAAGATTGTTCTAGTCCGTGTGCTTCACATGAAATAATTAAGGCTCAGAGAGGGTCTAGTTAACAGCAGACTTAAACCCAGACTAAACCCAAAGTGTCTGGCTTGCCACTCAAGGATCTGCCCAATTAACCATGCCGCATGCTCTGTGACCAGGGAACAGCACCTGAGGCAAGAGAAAGAGAGAAAAGTGACAGAGGGAGAAAAGCAGGAGGAGGAGAGAGAACCAGCAGAAAAAGATGATCCGAAAGAAATCCACATTCTCTTGAAGATGCTGCTAAAGGTTTTAATGCCACTGTGATTTTGCACATGGGACATAAACATAACTCTGTTGGAAATCTGGCCCATGCGTAGCTAAGAGAAATCAAGGAGAAGATCCCTAAAATGGAAAAAATCTCAGTGTTTATCAACTGGTGCATGGATAAATATATGTCGTATGTACATACAGTGGAAACTATTTAGCACTAAAAAGGTACTGACAACCTGGTACAACATTATGCACCCCAAAACATTATGCTAAGTGAAAAAAGGGAGACACAAAAGGTCACATATCATTTGATTCCATTTATATGAAATGTCCAGAACAGGCATAACTATAGAGATGGAAAGTAGATTAGCAGTTTCTTAGGGCAGTGGGTGAAAACAGAGAGTGCCTGCAATTGGGCAGGAAGTTTATTTTGGGGGGTGATGGAAAATGATTTGTGATGATGCTTACACAACTTGGATAATTTACAAGATACCATTGAACTGTACCCTTAAAATGGTGGATTTTATGGTGTTGCAATGGTTTGAAAGGATTTGTGTACCTTAGAAAAGCCATATTTTAATCCAAATCAGTCTTGTGGGAGCAAGTGTTTCTTCTAATTCCTGTTCAGTGCTACAGGTTGGAAACTTGATTAGGTCATCTCCACAGAGATGGGGCTCGATCAGTTGTGGGTATTAAACTTAATTAGATGGAGACACGTCTCCACCCATTCTATGTGAGTCTTGATTAGTTTACTAGAATCCTGTAAAAGAAGAAGTATTTTGGAGAAAGCTTCAGAACACTGCAGAACCACGATGCAGAGACTCTACCAGCCAGCAACTTTTGGAGATGAAGGAGGAGAACACCTCCTGGGGAGCCTCTTGAGACCAGAGGCCTGGAGAGGAAGCCAGCAGATGCCACCATGTTCGCCACGTGCCCTTTCAGCTGACAGAGAAATGCTGAACGTCATCAGCCTTCTTGAACCAAGGTATCTTTCCCTGGATGTCTTAGATTGGACATTTCTATAAACTTACTTTAATTGGAACATTTTCTCAGCCTTAAAATTGTAAACTAGCATCTTATTAAATTCCGCTTTTTAAAAGCCCTTCCGTTTCTGGTATATTGCATTCTGGTAGCTAGCAATCTAGAACAGGTATGTAAATTACACCTCAATACAACTGATTATAAAAAGGAAAAAGAAAAATCAAGGCCTGATTCCAGCCCACTGTCTTGAGGGTACAGAAACTAGTCCCCCCAAAAAATGTCCTAAGGGGAAGAGAGCCTTGCAGCGGCAGCTCAGGCAGGTGAGGCGTGGTCAGGCTGCCACTCCTGGATTGGGGGCACCCTGACTTAGAGCCCAGTAAGGGGTTGTCGCGCAGTACAATCCACCCTGAGATTGCCAAAGTGTTTCAGTTTCCTGGTTTTAGAGATTATGAAAAGCACTTAGCAGCAGATGCAAGGTGAATTCAACATGAGCCTAAGAAAATTTTTCTTACCCTATGGCACTTGGTAGCCTTTGCTGTCACTGCCCACTTACTCATCTGCATTCCTCTCTGAGCTGTGAACTCTGTGACAGCCAGGGCTAGGGCCATCCCGTTCACTGCTGTAACTCCAGCACAGAGACAGGCAGCCCTGAATCCTGGTACATCCTTAATAATTCTTTGTTGAAAGGATTAAAAATTTGCTGGGAGCCCTTTTAAAACATAGAGATGCTGATTCAGGGACCGTGGATTAATTCAGCAACCATATATTGGGGACATGCCAGGCACATTCCCATATGACATTTTATTTAATCCTCACAATATCCCCATTAGGTAGATGCTAAGACTCCATTTGTAGCTGAGAAAACAAAACTCAGAAATGTTACGTGACCGTTTCAATGACACTAAATGGTGGACAGGGTTTTCAAGTTGAGGTTTGCTGATGCTAAGTCCCAAGGCAATTTCTTTACACTTGAGTTTCAAAAGAGCAGGGCTCTTATTTGTCCATCCTATATTGCTTTAGATTTCTCTGATGATCATATCAAACATACACTAAAAGAATATATGTGAAACCGTCAGTACTTTTTTTCAAGAAATGCCTGTGATAAAATGTGTGGATAGAGGGCATCACAAAAATCTCAGATGAGTAGGTATCAAGTGAAGAATAGGTTTTCACTGTCAGAAATCTGTTCTAGGAATAGATTCTAATTCTAGGAATCACACTGACCATAGACTTGGGTGAAAAAAATGCAAGCTTCTGAATAGAGTCGTGTTTGCTCTGTACATTATTCCTTTTGATTCTCTGCTCACATCCAAGGACCCATTTCTTAATCCTCTTCCTTTCCTACCTGCCGTCTCCCTCTTTTTGTTTCCAGATTCCCTCTAGCACCTTGTACAGGTCCATCCTTTAATCTTTGGGTGAGAGATTTAGGTGCAATGAAACCCTTTGATATTATCACTCCTACTTTATAAAGAGGAAGAAAGATACGCTCCAACCATGCACTCCTACGGGAAGCGTGAAGGGTGAGAGCTGTCATTTGTCATATGTAATGAGAGGCCATGTCCGACAGGCTTTTAGGTCTGCAGAGCTCTGCTCCAGGGTTTTGTTTCCTCCCATGTTCTTTCTTAATAAAAGCAAATCACTTATGAAAAGCCTAGATGCCCAGGGTTTAGGGAAAAAATCACAAACACCATTCTGATCCATTTCACAATATATTTCCAATGTGATAATCCCTACTTTCCATCACTCCAATTCCAAAAAGATTCCAGAAAAATTCTTCTCATAGTGAGTCGATGTTTAGGAGAAACTTTGAGATTATTGATATAAACACAGATGCACCATCTCATGTTTTTGCATTTAATCCATGCTTCTATGGGAACTAAAAAGATTTACTTTCCCCCTTTCCATCCGTTTTTTTTTTTTTGCCAAAGAGGCAAAAGAAAAAGGGTTAACTTTTTCTGACTTGACTTTCTTCTTTAACTATGTTCATTCAAAAAAAAAAAAAATCCCCAAAACTTTTTGGCAAAAGGTTAAAAAACACCACAAAGGAACTCAGACCAAGAAATAGAGTTTGAAGAAACCTCCCAAAGCTACTCCATTTCCCTGGTGCTCCCTTCGCGTCTCTCTGAAGGTTCCTCCCCAGTTTATGCCTGGCCCCAGCACTAACTTCATACCCCAAGGAGCCCTGCTTTCCCTTCTGATTGTTTTATTTCTGGGGGAGGGAGCTGGGAGGGATGCAGAGCCTTTTTGTGCACGTGTGGGAGTGTGTATGCTGGTTTGAAACTGTTGTGCACCCCAGAAAAGCCATTTTCTTTCATCCTAATTCAATATTGCTGGGTGCTATCTTTTTTGTCAAGTTGTTGTGGTTTCCACGGAGATGTGTCTCCACCCATTCATGCTGGGGCTGCTTACTGGAGTCCTCTTCAGAGCCCACAGAGCCAGAGACCTTCGGAGATGCAAAAAGAACCGTTCCCACCCCCGATTCCCGCTCCAGGGCAGCCCTTTGAAAGGAGAAGCTGGGAGAGAAAGCTAGCTAATGTGGCCCTGTGCCTTCCCAGCTGATAGAGAAATCCCACCTCTTTCCTGAGTCAAGGTATCTTTCTCTGGATGCTTTTTTTGGGGGGGCATTTTTATGACTTTAGAACTGTAAACTTGTAACTTAGTAAATTCCCTTTATAAATGCCAACCCATTTCTGGTATACTGCATTTCTGACAGCTTTAACAAACTGAAATAATGTGTGTGTGGTGTTAGGAAGGATTGCTGCTGAGTGGGAAAGGGAGAATCAGGAAGAAGCAGTGACTTGGAAGGTGTGATAGCCAGCCTCCCAGTGATTCTTACCTCAGGTTTCCCTCCTTCCCACACTGAATAGGGATGGCCTGTTTGACCAATAAATAGGCTATTGTGGAAGTGACGGTGTGTGACTTCAGATGCCAGATGATAAAAAACAGCTGGGGGGGGGGGGGCGGGCAACGGTGGCTCATTGGCAGAGTTCTCACCTGCCGAGCCAGAGACCCAGGTTCTGTTCCCGGTTCCTGCCCGTGCAGAAAAAAAATAAAAAACCCACAGTGTGGTTGCTGTCTTGCACTCTTGTACCACTCCATCTGTGGGAAGCTGCAAGCCTTGTCATGAGGACACTCAAGCAGTCCCAAGGAAAGATCCACCCGGGAAGGAACTGAGGCCTCCTGCCAACAGCCAGCCCTAACTTGCCAGGCATGTGAATGAGCCACCTTGGAGGCAGATCCTTTGGCCACAGTCAGGTCCTCAGAAGGCCCTCAGAAGATGCAGTTCTGGCTGACATCTGGATCGTAACCTCATGGGAGACCCTGAGCCAGACCATCCAGCTGAATCCTGGATTCCTGATCCACAGAAATCATCATACAATAAATGTTTATTGTGTTAAGCCACCAAATTTGGGATAACTTGTTATGTAGCGATAAGTACCTGATATAGAAAGTAATCTAAATATGTAAGCAATAATAAGACAAGAGATGGTCAGAAAATTAACCCTTACATTCTAGTTATTAAAAACACACCCATCGATAGATCATTTAAACACAGGGAGCCTGGAATAAGAATGAGGGCCTTTAATCGGTGGCTCAGCAGGCAGAGTTCTCATCTGCCATGCCGGAGACTGGGTTCAATTCCTGGTACCTGCCCATGCAAAAAAAAATTAAGAAAAGGAAACCATCAGCACTACCACAGCAACAGCAGAAGCATATAATGGGGGGAGGGACAAGAGTTAAGAGGAGGTTTAGATTTCCTATTTGGTGAGGGTGTGTTTATTGGTTTTCTGTCTCTTGGGAACAATAAAATTACCTAAAATTGAGAATGTTGATGGACTGTGGACTTTGGGCCATCTACATGATGCCCGATGAATGCAGGTGGCTGCAGGATGCACTGACAGAGAAGTAGACTGGTGAACGATGGTGTATACTTGTGAACGAAGGCTGTGCTGCTACAAAAAGGAACAAAGTTGTGAGGCATGCAGTGATGTGAATGAACATGTGGGACATTTGGTGAGACAAAAAAAGCCAGAAACAAAAAAAAAAAACAAGAATGATATGGTCACCTTTAGAAGATGCTTATAAGAAAACAAGGGCCTAGGTTGTAAGCTTTTAGAGCAGGCACATTAAGTTCAGAGTGGTGATTATTATTCCTGGATTTTGAGAGTCTGTTTATACATGTAAACTGATATTTATAGACAAGAACGAAGCCAAACAGGTTGGGGTTAAAGTAATTCAGAACACAGGGGTAAGGAATACAGTGTCTATAATTTAGAACCACACATACTCTTTGAGACAATGGAAGAAAGGTTTATTTGATCTGAAACTGAAATTTTCTGTAGTGCATAATCTAATTCAACCAATCTGTATAGCTTATTTAAACAACTGAAGCACAGGAAGCACAGAATAAGAAAGAGGTCCTTTAATCCTGTATAGATTATTGTAATGCCTGGGTACATCCTAGAGTATATTAAACAGATAATCAAAAGTATTGGCAAAGTCCCCTGAGGGAGGGAAGAAAGAATATGGAACTATTAAACCTTACCATCAGGGAATCCCCTGATACTGTGTCAAACTTTAGGGACACCCAAATCAATAGGCCAGGCCCCTGATCATGAGGCTTACTCTTCTGAAGCTTATGTAGGTAGTGGAGAAGCTTAGACTACCTACAGGCATGCCTAAGAGTTACTTCTGGAGGACCTCTGTTATTGCTCAGATGTGGCCTCACTCTCTCTAAACCCAACTCTGCAGCTGAAATCATTGCTCTCCCCCTACGTGGGAAATGACATCTAGGGGTGAAAGTCTCCCTGGAGACATGGGAGATGACTCCCAGGGATGAATCCAGAACTGGCACCATGGGATCAACAATTAATTCCTGACCAAAAGGGGGAAAAGAAGTGTAATTAATAAAGTGTCAGTTGCAGAGAGAGTTCAAATAGAGTCGAGAGGCTACTCTGGAGGTTGCTCTTACACAAGCTTCAGGTAGACCTTGCTACCTATCATAACCTGCCAATCCCCAACCAGGACCATTCCAGCCAATCCTAAAGATCACCTAGGGCAATATATAAGATTCCACAAGGGTTCCAGGCACTAGAGTAACTTCCCAGAAACCTACAACCTCCAGATGTGTCCCTGGTCCAGATAAATCCTGAAACCCAGCCCAGCCTCTCCAGAACATCAGATAGTTCCATCTCCCTACCCCATATTAGTGGCAGACCCTTCCAATATCAAAAATTTAGAATTGCCAGAGCCCAAACAACCCTATAGAGAGGGATGGAAAAATCAAAGGTAATGGTGGAATTATACATAAAAGAGAGGACTTAACAAATGAGTATGAATGCTGAATCATTAAATTGATATCTCTTTTAGTCTCTAGTATTTGAGTAGCTAAAAGTAAAAACTTAAAATTGTGAAATTGTATCTCGTATGAAAGTCTGAAATATATTTTACAACTAATTGTGGTGCTGTGCTTTGAAATTTATACCTTTTTATCTATGTTATTTTCACAAAAAAAAGAAGAAAAAAATGTCAATTGTGATGATCAAAAAGTATTAAATTAAGCCCTCGAGCCTCCTATATTCTGGAGCAGCTAGAAGGAAAAATTTGAGCGGATCATATGGTAGCCCATGACAAACTCTGGGATCCATCCTGTAGCCACTTGTTGAAGAGTGCTTTGAAAATTGTTGTTTTTTTATTTCTTTGCTTTGTTTATGTGTTATGCTATACAATAAAAAAAAGTTCAAAAAATTTCACTTGCTTTATTGATAAATTTTGCCTACTCTTTCTGCAGCCAATACAACATTTGATAACAGCATCCTATGAATATGAAGTCAATTTTTCTAAAAGAGTAGTCTGCGGACCTTTGGCATTAGAAACACTTTTTATGCCCATCACAGACATGCCCTCAAATCCACATCTGCTAACTCAGAATCTCTGGGGCTGAGATCCTGTGATCTGAATTTTGGACAAGCTTCCCAAATGAGTCTTCTGTGCACTAAAATCTAAGAAATTAAAATGGCATATTCTCAAACATTTCCTCTTCTCAGTCTTAATCCCATTTCCCACTTACCCAATATAGTATAATTCCCAGAGATGAACCTTGTATTAACCTTCACAATTAACCTTTCCTCCTGGGAAATTGGCTGTTAATTTTCTCTATGTGTGTGTTTGTGCATGTATATCTAGTTTTACCCGGAAGATCCCATGATAGGATCTCATTTCTCACCATTGTTACTATATGGATTTTTATTTTTAAGATGCTAAGAAGCCCTTATAAAAAAAAAAGCTAACTTCATTCAATTGTGGAATCTGGGATTCGAATTTTTTTTTTTTATGTCAAAAGAAAGAACTCTGTCGCTCATTCATACTCATGTGCTTCTCCAGTGATGTCTCGGCAGCCCTGAATGCACAGGAGGTGTGCCCTCCAACCAACAGCAGCCTGCTGAGACCCTATTTATGGGAGGAAAGCAGGAAAGGAATGATAGCAACAATACCTAAAGTCAAGCAGATTTACAGTCTTTCTGAAAAAAGAAATAATAAATGTGAAATATACTAGTCCCCCTCTCCCACTCCAATCTCCCATCTTCCTACTCTGGGAGTGTTTCTTTTTAATTTTTAACTTTTTATTGATATATCTTATATAATCACATACCATGTAATCATCCAAAGTGTACAATCAATGATTCACAACATCATCATTTAGCTATGTAGTTCTCACAATCGACTCCACTTATCCTTTTTTGTGAAAGATAACATATACACAAAAAAGCAATACATTTCAAAGCACATTGGAGCAATTAGTTGTAGAACAGATTTCAGACTTTGGTATGTGTTATAATTACACAACTTTAGGTTTTTACTTCCAACTGCTTTAAGATATTGGAGACTAAAAGAAATATCCATGTAAAGATTTAGCAATCATACTCATTTGTTAAACCCTGCTTTCTCTATGATGCCACCATCACCTTTGATCTTTTTCCCACTCTTTAGGGGTATTCTAACTTTTTCATGTTGGAAGGGGCTGTCGATAATATAGGATAGGGGGAAGGAACTAACTGGTGTTCTGGAGAGGCTGGCCCCCTGCATTTCAGGACTTATCTACTCCAGGGACCCATCTGGAGGTTGTAGGTTTCTGGAAAGTTACCTTAGTGCATGGAGCCTTTGTAGAATCTTATATAATGCTCCAGGTATTCTTTAGGATTGGCAGGAATGGTTTCGGTTGGGGTTTGGCAGGTTATGATGGACATCAATGCCTAACCGAAGCTTGCTTAAGAGTGACCTCCAGAGTAGCTTCTTGACTCTATTTGATCTCTCTTAGCCACTGATACCTTATTCGTTACACTCCTTGTATAATAGATGATCTCAACAAACAAATGATAAGTAAAGAGATTCGATCAATCGTCAAAAATCTTCTCACAAAGAAAAGACCAGGATGAGATTACTTCAAAGGGAAATTTTATCAAATAGTCCAAAAAGAACACCAATCCAGCTCAAACTCTTCCCAAAAATTATGGAAAGAGGAATGCTACTTAACTCATTTTATGAGGCTGACATCACTCTAATACCAAAATCAGATACAGATGCTACAAGGAAGGAAAACTACAGACCAATCTCCCTAATGAACATAGATTCAAAATTTCTTAACATAATATTAACAAAGTGAATCCAACAATACATTAAAATAATTGTACATCATGACCAGCTTGGATTTATACTGGGAATGCAAAAGTGGTTCAACATAAGAAAATCAATCAACATAATACAGCACACTAACAAATTGAAAGGGGAAAAAAAATTACATGATCATATCAACTGATGTTGAAAAAGCATTCAACAAAATCCAGCACCCTTTCCTGATAAAAACAGTGCAAAATTTAGGAATCAATGGAAACTTTCTCAATATCGTAAAGGGTATATATGAAAAACCCAAAACCAGCATCATACTTAATGCTGAGAAAATGAAAGCACTCCCCCTAAGATCAGGAACAAGACAAGGATGCCCACTGCCACCACTATTATTCAACAGTGGTATTAGAAGTCCTAGCTGGAGTAATTAGACAGGAGAAAGAAATAAAAGGCATCCAAATAGGATAGAACGAAGTAAAACTTCAATTATTTGCAAATGGCATGATCCTACATTTAGAAAATCCTGAGAAATCTGCAGCAAAGCTACTTGAGTTAATAAACAAATTCAGTAAAGTGGCAAGATACATGATTAACGTACAAAAGAACAGTAATGGTTTCTATACTCAGCAATGACCTATCTGAGGGGACAATTAAGGAAGAAATTCCACTCAAGATACCGACCAGAGGAATTATGTATCTAGGAATAAGCCTAACCAGGAATGTAAAAGGACTATACACAGAAAATTACAAAAATTGCTTTAAAATTTTTTTTTGAGATCTAAATAGATGGAATGACATTCCGTGCTCATGGATAGGAATGTTCAATGTCATCAAGATGTCAATTCTACCCAAACTGATCTACAAATTCAATGCAATACCAATCAAAATTCCAACATCCTACTCTGAAGACTTGGAAAAGCTGTGTATCAAATTTATATGGAGGGAAAGAGACACTGAATAGCTAAAGATGTCCTTAAAAAGAAGAGCAAAGTAGGAGGACTATCACTTCCTGATTTAAAAGCTTACTATAAAGCCACAGTAGTCAAGACAGCATGGTATTGGTAAAACATAAAAGTATCGACTCATGAAACACAATCGAGGGTACAGAGATAGACTACCAAATTTATGGACATTTGATCTTTAATAAGGCCCCCAAATCCAACAAACTGGGACAGAACAGTCTTTTCAATAAATGTGCCTGGGAGAATTGGATATCAATTGCCAAAAAAAGAAAAGAAAAAGACCCCTACCTTACACCCTATACATAAATTAATTAAAAATGGATTACAGATCTAAATGTAAGAGCCAGTATCATGAAACTTCTAAAAGAAAATGCAGGGAGACATCTTAAAGATCTAGTAATAGGAGGTAGTTTCTTAAACTATACACCAATAGGAGGTAGCTTCTTAAACTTTACACCAAAAGCCCAAGCAGCAAAAGAAAAATAGACAAATGAGAATTCCTTAAGATTAAAAGTTTCTGTCGAGGGCAGCCACGGTTGCTCTGCAGGCAAGAATGATTGCCTGCCATGCCAGAGGACCCCGGTTCGATTCCCAGTGCCTGCCCATGTTTAAAAAAAAAAAAAAAAAAAAAGTCATCTGGAGAGATTTAAAAAAAAAAAAAAAAGTTTCTGTGCCCCAAAGAACTCTGTAAAAAGGTGAAGAGGCAGCCAACTCAATGGGAGAAAATATTTGGAAACCACACATCAGATAAAGGCTTGGACTAGAAATGCTTCTATTTCTTCTCGAGTCAGTATAGGTCATTCGTGCGTTTTTAGGAATTTGTCCATTTCATGTAAGTTGTCTAGTTTGTTGGCATATAATTGTTCATAATATTCTCTATGATTTTTAAAGTTTCTTCATGATCTGATGACCCCCCCCCCCCTCATTTCTGATCGTATTTACATCCTCTCTCTTTTTTTTCTTTGTTAGTCTGGCTAGGGGCCCATCAAATTTTTTGGTTTTCTCAAAGAAACAACTTTTGGTTTTGTTGATTCTTTCTATTGTTTTATTGTTCTCCAGTTTGTTTATTTCTGCTTTAATCTTTATTATTTCTCTTATTTGTTTTAAGGTTATTTCACTACTCTTTTTCTAAATTCTCTAGGTGAATAGTTAAATCCTCAATTTTGCTCATTTCTGTTTTTTAATATAGGCATTTAGTGCAATAAATTTCCCTTTCACCACTGCCTTTGTTGCATCCCATAAGTTTTGATATGTTATATTCTCATTATCAGTTGTCTCTAGATATTTGCTGATTTCTCTAACAGTTTCTTCTTGATGCACTGATTATTTAAGAGCACTTTGCTTAATCTCCCTCTATTTGTGAAAGCTCTGGTTCTTTGGTGATTAATTTCCAGCTTTTTCCTTTGTGATCAGAGAAACTGCTTTGGGTAATTTCAATCTTATTCAATTCATAAAGACCCAGTTTGTGTCCCAGCATATGATCTATCCTGGAGAATGTTCCATGTGTGCTAGAGAAGAATGTATATCTTGGTGTTTTGAGGTGAAATGATCTTTTTGTTAGGTCTAATTCATTTATCCCATTATTTAGGTTCTCTATTTCCTTGTTGACCCTTTGTCTGGTTGTTCAATCTATAATGGAGAGTGGTGTATTGAAGTCTCCCTCCATAACTGTTGAAATGTTTGTAGTTCTCTTCAGTTTTTCCAATGTTCGCCTCATGTACTTTGGACCTCCTTCATTGGGCTCATACACATTTATGATTATTACTTCCTATTGGTGAATTGACCCTTTTATTGATATGGTGTGTTCTTCTTTGCCTCTTACGGCATCTATACATTTAAAATCTTTTTTATCTGATATTGGTATAGTTACTCCTCCTTTCTTTTGAGTACAGCTTGCATAGAACGTCTTTTTCTATTCTTTTAATTTCAGCCTATTTGTGTCCTCGAGTTTAAGATGCATCTCTTGTAAACAGCATATAGATGGTTTATATTTTTTAATCCATTCTGCCAATCTCTATCATTTAGTTGGTGATTTCAGTCTGTTGATGTTCAAAGTTATTTCTGTAAAGGCAGTTTTCATATCATCTTATCATCCTTTAGTTTTGTATTTTAAGCCTCCGATTTTACATTTACCATGGTCATAGAAGTGGAGTCATACAGTATGTATCCTTTTGTGTCTGGTTTATTTCACTTAGCATTATGTCCTCAAGGCTCATCCATCTTTTCATGTGCTTTGGGTCATTATTTCATCTTCCTGCTGCATAATATTCCATCATATGTATATACCACTTATTAATCCACTCGTCTGTTCATGGGCAGTTGGATTGTTTCCATCTTTTGGCAATTGTGAATAATGCTGCTATGAACATCAGTGTGCACATGTCTGTTTGTGTCACTGCTTTCAGCTCTTCTGGATATATACCTAATAGTGCTATTACTCAGTCATAGGGCAACTCAATATTTAGTTTCCTAAGGAACCATCAAACTGTCTTCCATAGCGGCTGTACTATTATACATTCCCACCAGCAATGCATATGTGTCCCAATTTCTCCACATCCTCTCCAGTATCTGTGGTTTCCTGTTTGTTTAATAGCGGTCATTCTTACAGGTGTGAAGTGGCATCTCATTGTAGTCTTCATCTGCCTTTCCTTTATAGCTAATGAAAATGAACATTTCTTCATGTGCTTTTTAGTCATCTATATTTGCTCTTCAGAAAAATGCCTATTCATATCTTTAGTCCATTTTATAATTGGGTTGGGTGTTCTTTTGTTGTGGAATTGTATGATTTCTTTTCATATATATGATATCAAGCCTTTAACTGAAGTGTGATTTCCAAATATTTTCTCACATTGAGGTGGCTGCCTCTCTACCTTTTTTTTGACAATCTTTTGAGGTGCAGAAGCATTGGATTTTGAGGAATTCCCATTTATTATTTTTTTTCTTTTGTTGCTCATTCTTTGGGTGTAAAGTTTAGGAAGATACCTCCTATTACTAGGTCTTGAAAATGTTTTCCTACATTTTCTTCTAGAAGCTTTATGGTGCTAGTTCTTATATCTAGGTGTTTGATCCACTTTGAGTTAGTTTTTTTATAGGGTGTAAGATAAGGGTCCTCTTTCATCCTTCTGGCTATTGATATCCAGTTCTCTCCCATGCCTATTTATTGAAAAGACTATTTTGTCCCAGTTCCATGGATTTGGGGGCCTTGTCAAAATACAGTTGACCATAGATTTGGTGGTCTATTTCTGCGCTCTCAATTCGATTCCATTGGTCAATAACTTCTATATTTGTGTCAGTACCATGCTGTTTTGACCACTGTGGTTTTATAATAAGCTTTAAAGTCAGGAAGTGTTAATCCTCCCACTTTGTTCTTTTTCTTTTTAGGATGTTTTTAGCTATTTGGGGTCTCTTCCCCTTCCAGATGAATTTGGTAACTAGCTTTTCAAAATCTTCAGAGTAGGTTGCTGGAATTTTGATTGGTACTGCATTAAATCTGTAGATCAATTTGGGTTGAATTGACATCTTAACTATATTTAACCTTCCTATCCATGAACAGCAGATGTCTTTCCACCTATTTAGATCTTCTTTGATTTTTTTTAGCAATGTTACGTAGTTTTCTGTGTACAAGTCCTTTACATCCCTATTTAAGTTCATTCCTAGAAACATGATTGTTTTAGTTGCTATTTTGAATGGAATTTTTTCCTTAACTGATTCCTCAGTTAGGTCATTGCTTGTGTATAAAACCTTACTTATTTTTGCACATTAATTTTATATCCCACCACCTTGCTGAATTTGTTTATTAGCTCAAGTTTTTGTTGTAGATTTCTCAAGATTTTCTAAGTATAGTATCATGTCACCTGCAAGTAATGAAAGTTTTACTTCTTCCTTTCCAATTTGAATGCCTTTTATTACTTTTTCCTCTCTGATTCCTTTAGCTAGAACTTCTAGCACAATCTTGAATAATAGTGGTGACGGAGGGCATCCTTGTCTCATTCTCAATCTTTAGGGGAAAGCTTTAAGTCTCTCTCTCTCTCCATTGAGTATGATGCTGGCTATTGGGTTTTCATACATGCCCTTTATCATATTGAGGAAGTTACCATTGATTCCTGTCTTTTGAAGTGTTTTTTCAGAAAAGGGTGTTGAATTTTGTCAAATGTTTTTTCAGCATCAAGCAAGATGATCATGTGATTTTTCCATTTTGATTTGTTAATGTGTTGTATTACATTGATTTTCTCGCGTTGAACCATCCTTGCATAACTGGTATAAACCCCACTTGGTCATGGTATATAATTCTTTTAATGTGTTGTTGGATTTGATTTGCTAGTATTTCGTTGAGAATTTTGGCATCTATGTTCATTAGAGAAATTGGCCTGTAGTGTTCCTTTCTTGTAGCCTTTTCACCCAGTGTTGGTATTAAAATGATATTAGCTTCAAAAAAACAAATTAGAAATGATATTAGCTTCATAAAATGAGTTAGGTAATTGTCTTTTTTCCTCAATTTTTTTGGGGAAAAGTTTCAGTAGGATTGGTGTTAGTTCTTTTTGGAATGTTTGATAAAATTCCCCCATGAAGCCACCTGGCCCTGGGCTTTTCTTTGTGGGAAAATTTTTGATGACTGATTGAATCTCTTTACATGGATTGGTTTGTTGAGATCTTCTATTTCTTCCTGAGGTGGTGTAGCTTGTTTGTGTGATTTCAGGAATTTGTCCATTTCATCTATGTTGTCTAGTTTGTTGGCATATAGTTGTTCATAGTATTGTCTTATGATTTATTTCTTCAGGGTCTCTGGTAAAACACCCCTTTTCATTTTTTATTTTGTTTATTTGCATCCTGTCTCTTTTTTTCTTTGTCAGTGTTGCTACCATCAATAATTTTATTGATGTTCTTAAAGAACCACCTTTTGGTTTTATTGATTCTTTCTATTGTTCTTTTGTTCTCCTATTCATTTATCTATGCTTTAATCTTTGTTATTCTCTTCTTCTGTTTGCTTTGGGGTTAGTTTGCTGTTCTTTCTCAAGTTCCTCCAGGTTTGCTGTTAAGTTCTTGATTTTTGCTCTTTCTTGTTTTTTAATATAGTCATTTAAGGCAGTACATTTCCCTCTCAGTACAGCCTTTGCTGCATCCCATAAGTTCTGATAAGTTGTATTCTCATTTTCATCAGCTCTCCAGATAGCTGCTTATTTCTCTGGCAATTTCTTCTTTGACCCACTGGTTGTTTAAGAGTGTGTCATTTAATCTGAATATATCTGTGAATGTTCTCATTCTTTGGTGGTTATTGAGATCCAGCTTCATCCCATTGTGATCAGAGGAAGTTGCTTTGAATAATTTCAATATTTTTTAAACTTAGAAAGACCTGCTTTGTGCCCCTGCATATGCTCTATCCTGGATAATGTTCCATGAGCACTAGAGAAGAATGTATAACCTTGTGCTTTCGGGTGCCATGACCTATATATGTCTGTTAGTTCAAATTCATTTATCAAGTTATTTAACTTTTCTATTTCCTTGTTGATCTTCTGTCCGGTTGTTCTATCTATAAAGGAGAGTGGTGTATTGAAGTCTCCTACTATTATTGTTGAAACATCTATCATTCTCTTCAATTTTGCCAATGTCTGTCTCATGTACTTTTGAGCTCCTTGATTGGGAGCACAAACATTTATGATTGTCATATCTTCTTGAATTGACCCTTTAATTAGTATACAGTGTCTTTCTTTGTCTCTTATGATGTCTTTACATTTGAAGTCTACTTTGTCCGATATTGGTATAGCTACTCCTGCTTTATTTTGGTTACAACTTGTGTGGAAAATCTTTTTCCATCCTTTCACTTTTAATCTATTTGTATCCTTGTATCTAAAATGAGTCTCTTGTAAGCAGCATACAGCTGGATTATGTTTCTTGATCCATTCTGCTAATCTGTATCTTTTAATTGGTAAATTCAGTCCATTGACATTCAAAGTTATTACTGAAAAGGCGTTTCTTGATTCCACCATCTTATTTTTTTAATTTTATTTGTCAGATCTATATATTCTTTACCCACTTTCTTTTTGTATTATTTAGATTACCCTTAGTCATACTCTTCAGTTCTGTGCCCTCCTTCAGACCTCCCTCTCCTGTGTTTTTTTTTTCAGCCAACAGAACTCCTTTTAGTATTTCTTGTAGGGCTGGTCTCTGATTGACACATTCTTTCAGGACTTCTTTGTCCTTGAAAACTTTAATCTCTCCCTCAATTTTGAAGGACAATTTGGCTGGGTACAGAATTCTTGGCTTGAAATCCTTCTTTTTCAGGATCTCAAATATATCATACCACTGCCTTCTCGCCTCCAGGGTGGTAGTTGAGTAGTCTGAACTCAGTCTTATTGATTTCCCCTGTATGTAATAGATTGTTTTTCTCTTGCCGCTTTCAGGATTTTCTGCTTCTCTTCAACATTTGACAGACTGATAAGTATGTGCCTTGGGGAAGGTCTATTTGGATTTATTCTGTTTGGAGTTCTTTGGGCTTCTTTGAGTTGTATATTTATGCCCCTTATGAGGGTTGGGAAGTTTTCCCCCATTATATCCTCAACTACTCTTCCTAGCCCTTTATTCCAGTCTTCTCCTTCTGGGACAATGATTCTTATATTTGTGCACTTTGTTTTGTCCATCATTCCTTGAGTTCCCATTGAATTTTTTCCCATCTTTTTTGCTATTTTCTGTTTTGAGTCTTCAAAGTCAATTATCCTATCCTCTATATCACTTATCTTTCTTTTATCTCTTCATATCTGGTGTTGTGTGCCTCTAGTATGTTTTTTATTTGGTCAACAGAGCCTTTAATCTCTGTGATTTCTGCTATTTTTATATTAAGTCTTTCAAATTCCTCTTTATGTTCTTCCGCTATCTTTTTTATCTCCTTTATGTCATTTTCTGTCCCACTTATTTAAGTAGAGTTGTAAGCACACCTTTGATTAGTCATTCCAATGTCTGTGTCTCCTCTGGTGTTTTAATTTGGTCATTAGGCAGGGCTATATCTGTCTGCATTGTGATATGCTTAGTGATCTTCTGCTGTCTTCATTGTACATAAGTATCTTGATTGATTTTCTTTGGGAGTTGATTTCTTTCAGTAGTCTAAGGCCTTGTGTTTGTGGGATGGTTGTACATCAGGGAGCAGGGCAAGGGGTGGGGCACTCAGTGCAGTGATTTGTTTCAGAGCAGGTATGGGTGCAGGTTGGGGATGTTACACTGATGCTTGTGAACATGGGTGCCCAGCAGCCAGGGAAGATGTAGCTGTATGGATGCACCGGTCTGGGGGGTGTAATGCCAGCGTAAGCTGGTCTAGGGTGTGCTCTTTGTGCTCATGTGTAGATCTGTGGCAGAAGTTAGCATTACACCTTCATGGATTGGTGGCAGCTGGGACTCGGCTATGCAGGTCAGCACTTTCTCAGAGCTGGGTAGTGAGGCTGAGCAGGCTGTGAGCATGCGCGGTTTTAGGACTGCTGTAAAGTGCGGTGCCCAGAGCTGAATGAAGGATTGGGTGCCTGTGCACATGCATGGGCCTGGGAGTGCTGTAAACAGATGGGCTGAACTCAGGGAGGGTGGGGTGAGGCCATGCGACACTTTGGGTGGAGGGCGGAGGCCCTAGGTATGGAGGTTAGTGCCTGCAACCTTTGTGCGCTGGCAACAGCCTACAGGGAACAGGGAGGGGGAGGTAGTACTCGAGAGGGTTGTAGGAAGGTGGATTGGGGGGCACTTGGGGTGGTGGTTTGGGGCAGGTATGTGCACTGGGGGCTGGTGGGGTGGGGGCGTCTGGAGCGTGGGGTGGGGGTGAGAGCGGATGACAGGGTTCAGGTGTGTGTGGTGGGGTGAGTTGTCGGTCACAGGGCTGTGCTGGTGAGGGTAGCTCGCCCAAGGAACACGCCCTGGCTTACTTCCTAGTCCCACGCTCCCATCCGTGCACTCCTGTGGGCTCTGTGCCTCCACACCAGGCTCCAGCTTTCTGCCTCTCAGTTCCTCAGCCTCTGCAACCAGGGCTGCCGCACGTGGTGCAGAAAGCTCTCCCAGGTCAGCCGCACTCCTGAATTACCACCTCAGTCGCCCTCCTGACCCTTCTCTAACTTTTCCACGGAGCAGGGCTGATCTCGAGCTACTCTAGTCGGCCATCTTCCTGGAAGTCCAAGCAAGTGAAATTTAACAAGGGTCCATCAGATGTTTGCACCAGTTCTTTCAATTGCACTGAACTCTCCTATGAAACATCCATCTTCTAAAATCGAACTGTTTGATTTTTAGCAGATCAGAATCTAATCATTGTACCATAGCAATCAAAAACATGTTTAAAATAATTTCATTAACAAGGAAGATGATAATAACTGTTTCCATGGGTTTTGATGGATTAATATGCTCTTACTTTGAAATGCCATTTGATGAGATTATTCTAAAATAAAAAGAGGACATTTAAAAATTCGGTTTTAGAAGAAAATGAACTTTATAAGGAAATACTTTAATAGGAGGAAGATGTGAGATAAAATTATTGAAATCGCAACTGTGATTCTTCGATGTGATTCACAGAATCAGTTTTACTCCTTATTAGCAACACACAACCCGGAGAAGAAAACCCTAAGGCCATTTGGGTACAGCACAGCTCAACTGTTCACAGCATGGGCAATCAAGTATTTCTAGTCATTTCCAGTGACTAGACCAGCAATCTGATTTGTGAGGCAGTGACCCAATTCAGTCATTCAGAGAGTTAAAAAGAAAAATACAAGCATGTCACAACACAAACAAAAACAGGGAAACGGCAGTCTGTGAAACACAATCGAGAGGAAAGGAAGAACTTTAAGTCTGAAGGGCACTATAGGGGAACCCAAACCTAGCACCTTAATTTTCTAGCCAGGAAGTAGAGTCACAAGCTGGTGAGGCTTGTCCTCGATCCCATAATGTCCTGGCCGGGACAGGCTGGAGCTCAGACCTCTCAGCAACTAGCCCAGCAGTTCAAGGATAAAGGCTTAACGCGATGGAGTCAGCACCAACTCGCCCAAGGACTGCAGCCTCTTGGCATCAGTGCTACCCCCAGAGTGTGCCCGGCTGCCTCCCTGACAAGGGTGCTGCCTGACTCATTATTTTCAAATCATATCTGTTATTTCATACTCAACTTATAGGAAAATCTTTGCCCTTATTCAAAAAGAGATTTTTATGATTATAAATCTAAAAATATAATATTATACATTGTTTTGTTGTTGTTGTTTTTTTTAACATGGGCAGGCACCGGGAATTGAACCTGGGTCCTCTGGCATCTCAGGCAAGCATTCCTGTCTGCTGAGCCACCATGGCCCGCCCTCAATTATACATTGTTAACAATAATTTTTTTGTAACCTGCTTTTCCCATTTATGCTGCAATGAATCGTCCCAGGTCATGCTGTACAATGGCTTAATGTTTTCCAAGAGGATGGGCCCTGATCTGTTTTGATTTGCTTTGTATCCCCGGCAATTAGCACCATCCTTAGCACATAGGCAGGGGCTCCATAAATATGCGTTGAATGAATGAATTAGTTCAACTTCTCTCTTATTGGGACACATTGAGATCGACTCCAATTGTTTTCCTAATTATAAATAATGCTGCAGCGAACATTCTTTGGTGAATTTTTGCACTTAGTCCTTCTTCTTGCCTCATGACAAATTCCTATAGGTGGAATTGCTACATCAAAGGCTCTGGATACAAACTGCCTTTCAGAAAAACGCTTCAATACCCCATGCTCCTGCCAACTTTTTGGTTTGTTTTGTTTTAACAATGAAGATATTTTTCTCCGAGGAACTGAAGTTAGTGCTGGCAAAACATCTTAAAAGCACGCCAAACATTTTGATGGAATAAAAACACTTTTATTGTATTAAATCATAACAGCCATTTATCTAGAGGCAAGAGGTTACTGAAGCCACCACTAAATCACTTATATTCCTTGAACTTACTCTGCCCTGGAAATTTAATAAGGGGGGAAATATGTGATTTTTGTGTTGAGAGAAAGAAGGTGAACCAAGTTTGGCTGTCCTGGAACTACTGTCAGGTGAAACAGCTTGAGGTAGGGGGGTGCGGTCGGCAAGGAAAAGCTGGCACGTGACAAACCCCACAGCAGGTGGAAGCAATGGACAAGGTGTGTCCCCAACTATGGGGAGGGACCTCAAAAGCATAGTGTTGGGGGGTGGGAAGACACATTTTTTTAAAAGACGTATAAATATAAATATTGTACATTAAACACATCAGAATGGTTACCTCTATGGGGGGGAAGGAAGTAGCTCAGAGCGATAAATGAAAGAGGGGCCAGTGATGTCACCTAAATGTAGCAATGTGCTGTGTCATGGACCGATGAATATAAGTAAACAGAGTATAGAAACAGAGTGGCAGAAAAGAAGGAAGGAAGGAAGGGGGATAGTGAGGGAGGAGGGTAGGGAAGGAGCAGTGGCTCCTTCTAGGTCCTGACTCTGTCACTAAGCCCAGGTGAGCTGCCCTGGAGGCCGTTACCTTCTCTGGGCCTCAGCTGTCCCGTGATGGAGAAGGACTAGATGATGTCCAGGGTTCAGTGGTATCACACTGCGACGGAAAGTGCAAGCAGGATGTGAACAGTTGTGGCCTTTACTTTAGAGGGTAATTACAGGTGTAGTGTTTCCCCTGCGTACCCTGACAGATGCTAGGAACAGAAAGTATTGATTTTTAAAATAAACCATGTGCTTTATGCAAAAAGTGCTTTAAGCATCGACTTCTATAATATCATAAGCAGATGTGAGTCATTTATTACATTTGCAAACACTGAAGTCCCATAATGGTGGACCTCCCCAGGATGGCCAGCTATTCCTTGGCAGCAGTCCAGCAGGAAATTTTCTGCTGTCAGCTGTTCTTCTTTCCTCTTGGAACCACACAGTTTCAGACAATGTTTGAATTATTTAAATATGCCCCAAGTCTGCAGTTCATTGCCTTATCATTTCAAAGAACTGTGCTTCTATAAATCATATCAAATGTCTGAGTTCCTGACCCACAAAAGGGAGCAAAAGAAAATGGGGCACAGATATTACTGATTATTGAAGGAAAGTGTACAGAGGAAAGCAAATGGTATTGCATAATAAAAGTAACCGTTCATTTGAAAGGTTTATGTTAGCACAAGAGGATATACAGGCATCCTTTGTTTTATTGCACTTTGCTTTACTGTGCTTCACAGATATTGTGTTTTTTACAAAATACAGGTTTGCAGCAACCCTCTGTTGAGCAAGTCTATGGGTTCCATTTTTCCAACAGCATATGCTCACTTTGTGCCTCATTTTTGTGTGTCTGTCTTAATTAAGGTGTGAACACTGTTTTTTTAAAGCCATAATGCTATTGCCGCACACTTAACAGACTACAGTATAGTGACAATATAAGTTTCATATGCACTGGGAAACCAAGAAATTCGTGTGACTTGCTTTATTGTGATACTTGCTTTATTGTGGTGGTCTGAAAATAAACCCTTACTATCTCTGGGGTGTGCCTGCAATAGTTGTGTGTGTGTGTGTGTGTGTGTGTGTGTGTGAGCGCTGATTCTGAATTAATCAAGTTAAAATGGCGCAACACTTTCATAAGAGCAACAACAAAGTAAATGTGTTAGAACACGTGGGGAGCTAGGGATTTCTTAAAAGCAAAATTTCCCTTTATTACGGAGGGAACGGCAAGCTCTGTTGAACACCTGACACCATCGATACTGATGGATCCCAGACTATCACCGTGTGAGCAGTTTCATCCCAGGTTTTCATTCGACAGAGGAAGCAGCTTGAAAACCAAGGTTTTTCTCTGGCTTCAGGAGAACAAGAAGACCTGCCAATATTTAAATACGCTGCTGAAATTAGTTAAGTTACATAAGACCTGTTGCCTCTACGCTAGCTGCTGCCTAGAATTAAACATACCCATGAAAAGAAATAGCAGGAACCAAACACATGTGGTGCCATAGCAATGGAGAGCATTTCCTGCTCTTGCTTTACTAGCGAAGGCTTGGACTCTGAGAAAAGCACTGTTAGTTTCAGTATTTGCGGAAACAAAGAACAGGGCTTCTCCCAGCATCAGTTTCTCTCCCACCTTCTTGCATTCCCTCTTTTTTTACATGGGCAGGCACCGGGAATCGAACCCGGGTCGTCTGACCCACCGTGGCCCGCCCTTGCATTCCCTCTTTTTTTTTTTTTTTTTTAAAGGAAAGACAGAGAGAAGGAAGGAAGGAAGGAAGAAAGGGAAACATTTTTAAACATTTTCTTGTTTTTTTTTTTTTATTGTATTCTGTTTCTCCGTTTTTGTTACATGGGCTGGGGCCGGGAATCGAACCGAGGTCCTCCGGCATAGCAGGCAAGCACTTTGCCCGCTGAGCCACCGCGGCCCGCCCCCTTGCATTCCCTCTTGACTGCACTTCATTTTAGCCCACATTGTACATGGGGAGTGGGATGTGGGAAGAGACAAGAAGGTTTGCATGTACTTATAATCCCTAGAAAACGGAGACTTCAGATCTGCGTGCAGGAGGCTGGCTGGCGAATGCTCTCAGGAACCACACCTGTGTGGGAGTAAGGGCTGCAGGATAAGCAGAGGAGAGTTTGAAATGTGAAGCTGTCATAAAAAGACCTCAGTCGATCCCAAGGGAAGCTCCAGTGTTGGGATAGCTCTTAAGAGTGCCCCACCGTGGCCCTAATTACTGGCCTCCCCCAGCATCACCATCCTGCCTCTGGATATGCCCCCCAGCCCCACTTCTTTCACACCAGGGAAGGTGGAGACGGACTCAGATGACATCCAGCAGCCACCAACCCTACTCTCCCAGGAGCAGGAGGCCAGCAGCGTCCACTGTAAAGTATGAGATGTGTTTCAGCCATTAAGGGGTTTGTGATCTAGTGGAGGGAGTAAGGCGTGTGCATTAACCACAGCATGAGACAGTCAATTATAAGTGTCACGTGGGTGTCACGGAGACTGTGTTTTATAGATGCATAGAGAAATGACAGAAAGCTAGAAGTAGAATTATGGATTATTTGACCCAACCTGCTCGATTTACAAATGAGAATACTCTGATATTAAGTGAAGAGACAAATCTCTTCCCTGCAACTGCAAGTAGAATCTAGGTTTCCTGAATCCCATATCAACTTTTATTCTCTTCCGTAAACTGCCTCCTTCGGACAGGACTACTCCTGACAGGGCAGTCTTGACTACAGAAAACAGGACCCACCTCCCACCCCTAATTAGAACTTCAATAGCAGAATAATTCAACGCAAGCAAATATCTTTGGTCTTAATCTTCAAAATGGGCCCAGTCAAGACAGGGACTGGAAAGGCTCCCCTCAGCTTTAAGTCATTTCGCGTTTCATCACCCGTCTGTCTGTCTGTGGCCATGTGGGAGGCTGCTATCTCCTCTGAAGGAATGGGCAGTTCCAGCCATGCTCATTTTGTGGAAACGAGAAATATTTTCCGAGTCTTTCCCCCCCCCCCCCAAAAAACAATAAAGAACATGTGGGCGCGCAACCACCAGGATCAGTGCCGACCGCTGCCGTGGCACCCTGCCTCTGGCCGGGCCTGGGTGGGGCCTGACCATAGCCTGTAACAGCACTCATCCTGCTGCTCAGGGTTTCCTTTCCTCCCAGAAGCTTATAGCTCAGTTCCCGCATCCATTTACTTTACTTCTTCAAATCAGTAAGGGGAAGAGGCTGGTGGATTGCAGGGCACAGAAGGGCAGTGTCTCTGGATGCTACCTCGTCATTCCTCCAGTCATTCAGACATGTGCTCAGCACCTGTGTTGTCCTAGCTACCATTGTAAGTACGGAGGGCTTGAAGATGGGGAAGGCAATGGTCACCGCCATCAGGAATCTTGGTCTGTTGGAAAAGACAGGTATGTGAATGTGAATTGAGTATCAGTGTGATACTCAATTTTTTAATGATTAAAAAAAAAAAAAGCCCAATGGGAACATTGGTGGTGCATGGAATTGGAGGTGTCTGGTACAAAGAGATCAGGCCACTCATTTCATGAGGCATAACACATCATTTGGCTTGATTCTCACCCATCGCCTGCTCAGTCATTCAAGAAATGTATTGAGAATAGCCATGTGCTTAGCATGGCGCTTATGCAAGAAAACACACTTCTTGACTTTCCCAGCACTATTGATTCACTAGTATGTTCTTTATATTGAAAAGGTATAATTAATACACACACACACACACATTTTGTTTGGCTTTGTTTTCTGAAGCACATATATGGTGAGGGGATCAAAGTTCCCATCCCATCCGACATCTGCCCCACCCCAGGTCACTCAGGTAGAGTCAGGCCTTGGCTTCGCCCTAAGCCCAAACCCTGCATCTCCTGCTCCAAGGTCCAGTCTCTGTGTTCTTCCCTCTGACACTTCTGGCCTGGGACTCTCTCCCTATTCTTCGCTATGGGACATTCTAGTGATTCTTCTGGTTTTTTTGCATTTCCTTGGAAACTGAGCTCTTTAATATATTCTGGAATCAAACAAAAAATATTCCATCCTGGGCAGTTTTTCTCTCCAGCACTCCTCCACATTTAGTCACAAGTACCCACTCCCCTTGTGCCATCGTAGGTGAATTTGCTATTCTCCAGAGTTCCTTCAGTGGCTGCCTGTTTCCTTCTCTCAGAGAGCGTGGGGTAGCACATGTGCTCACACACACACACACACACACACACACACACACAAATACGCACATAGATCTTTGCTTTTTTGGAGGTTCTTCCTTCATAAATGGTTCATTATCCAGCTCAAAATCAAATACAGGATTCATCTTTTTTGTGGGACAATGACAGTAGGCTGGGGTGAGTCTGCCTCGCTAACTCCGTGCTGGGTAAGTTATCGCACAGTCCCAGTGAAAATGTCCCCAACCCCACACACTGGCGGCCGCCTCTCACCTCTCCTCCGATCTCCCCTGAGGTCTCAGGCCTCCCCTCCTCATCTCATGCTGGGTCATCCACCCTGGCTGATATACCCCTCAATGCTCGTCATCCTTCAGGAAGTCTCCCTTCACCAGTCCCTCATAGCCCCTGCTCTTTGCCCTCCATTTCCTCACCAACTTCCTGGGAGAACCATGAGTCCCTGTATGGCGTGGGTTCTTACACCCCACATTGGCTCCACTTCTGCTCCTCTGTGATGGAGGTCCTGGACAGTCACTGGTGCATTTTGTCAGCCATCAGGGGTTAAAGCTCCTCCAGAGCACAACAGTGATTGCAGGGGGCGGGGGGTGGGGGCATGGTGGAGTGTAAAGCAGTCACTGCAGAACACACCTAACCCGGAACGGCACGTGGAGCAGTGTTCCGTGTGGACCAGCCTCTGGGCACACTGCTCTGATGCTCGCCGTCCAACCTAGGACTCTCTTTGGCCGAACGTGCATTAAGAGTATGGGGCAAATGCATACATTTTCACAGTGCCGTGCAAACATTGGGTTTTGTAATTATCGAGGAAAACATTTCAGACCTAAATAGTGTTATAATGAATTCACTGTACTAGGCAATATCCAGTAGGCAAGCCATGAGCCTTGAACACCCAGGGCTTGTTATGACAGGGTTTTACCGAATGGGGTCTCTGAACTGACTACATCACTGTCACCTGGGATGCTTTTCAAAGAAGAGACTTAGTAAACGTAGATATTTTGGAGCAGGGCTTAGGTATTTGAATGAGCAGTTCAGTGAGTCAAGGTTTGAAAGTCTCTGCTTAAGGTGAGAGACTGCCTTCTGAGAAAAGTCTGGTGCTTAGAAATTCTCCCTGTCTTCTGCCCCTCAGTCACGAAGTTGTTCCTTGCTTCACCTGATCACAATTCTAGGAATACTCATCTCCCTCAAGGTTTCCTCCTTGGAGAAGATCGTTTTCTTCTTTTCAACATTCTGCAAAGGGAAATAACTCTATAATTAATTTCAGATTGGGTGAGAATATTTCGTGACAATATGAATGGGCTCTGTCATGCAAAGGGGAAAAATCACCAACAGATTATATTTACAGTGTTATATACCTGCAGGTTCCCCCCCACCAAAAGTGACAATATCAACTGCTTTCTGAATGGTCTTTTAAAAGACTTAAACATTAAAAACAAACACGCAAAAAGGCTTTTGAAATGAAAGGTTCTCAATTTTCATTTAGATGGAATTTAGAGGAATTTGGGGAGCCTCCTTAGTGCTAATTCTTGTGATGATATATTTCCATTAATTTTATTATAAATACTCCATTTCAAAGAATTCTAAGATGCCAGTGAGCCGTTTCAGGAAAGAAGATGCTTACTGCCAAGTATATTCTTTCACACACTGATGCTTACGTGGCACTCATATAAAATGTTGGGTTTTACAAATGTAAGGCAAATTTGACGAGCAGAAATAATGACTGATTTTTTAAAAAGAGTTATGGGAGAGGTAGAACTACTTACATTATTTTGAGGCTCAAAGTGAAGGCCTCCTTATGACAAAATGAGCATCTTTTCCTTGTACGTCATTCTTTGGCATTGGTTAATGCCTCTGTCGCTAGGATGACAGTGTAAGTGGCCTGGACAAAGATGTCATCTGGCCAGTAATGAATACTTCAGTGGGAAGAGATGCAGAATATTTTCAATGAGACTGTCAATGAAACAGTGTCACATATTGTTGCTTCTTTTGTGTAGAGAAGCCTACAGTTGGTTACAGTGAGAGCTAAACCCAGGCTTAAAAACTTTTAGTTGGTGTATGGCAGAGCCACTAACTGGACTCTGAGTTCCAATCCCAGTACTGCCACTCACTCACCGACTTTGGATAATTCGTGAAACCCTTCACTTTTCCCTTCTGTTACTCAAGAAGGTTGACATCTACTATCTCTCAAGTCCATCTATGGCCTGATATGTGGTTTTCTGTAAGGTTTTTCATTACTCTTCCTTATGTGAGAGTGCATTTTCCTATCGCTTCTTCTTCACCACAAATAGAAAAGCAAATATGTGATCCTAGGAGCAATATATTGTTCTCTTGGATTTATTGTCCGCCCCCCCCCCGCCTTTTTTCTTTTGTATGTTTTATGCCCGGGGCCACATTTCATTCTGTTTCCATGTGAGTATCCCGTTATTGCAGCACCATCTGTTGATTTTTTTGTTTGGTTGGTTTTTTGTTTGTGGGAAGTGCATGGACTGGGAATTGAACCCGGGTCTCCTGCATGGCAGGTGAGAATTCTATCACTGAACTACCCTCGCACCCCGTGTTCTCCTCTCTTTTGTTGCTCATTTACCATGACTAAGGCGGAATGTCATAGGCTGGTGATACTAATTACTATAGGGTCCAGTCCCTTTCTCAAGGCGCATGATCAGCATATATAAGATTAGATATCATACAGCTGATTAGTGCTTAGTGTGCCATATAGACTACGCTGGATTAGACGGTCAGACAAAGGTAAAATCCCATGTGCTGGGTCTTGAGAGAGAGGCTTTAGGGAAGATATAAGATTCCTGCTGCTCCTTATGGAATGGAGAGAATTTCAGTAAGAAGAGAAAAAGGGGACTCTTAGGTGGGGGAGGGGGTCACACGCAGAGTGTGATACCTAATGTGTATGGAGCACTACTGAATGCCAAGCATCTAAACACTTCAAATATAGTAACTCATTTAATCCTTACAAAAACACCATTGCTATGTCACTGTACAGCTGAGGTCACATAACTTGCCCCAGGTTACACAATACAGTAAGTAACAGAGCTGGGATTTAAACCTGGGCAGACTTGCTCCCTAGTATGAATGCTTAACTGCAGCACCATGCTGGCTCTCTCCCAGGGAGAAGGCCAATGTGTCTAGAGTGAAGGGTTCATATTTAGGAACAACTGACAACAGTGTTACAGGTTTATCAGGTTATTCAATTTGTAAAGAGTTCAGGTCTTATTCTGCAGACGAATAGGAAACCACCTAAAACTGTTTAACAGGGAGTAAAAAGTAAAAAATGATGTTTTTGGAAGATTAAGGGGCTATGATATATAAAGCCTCTTATAGATTTGGTTGAATGAGAGATGAAAACAGGGATACTGTGCATTCATTCAATAGATATTCATAAGCTTATGCTATGTGCCAGGCACTTTGTTAGGCAATAGGGACACAACAGGCTAGTCCAGGTGAATACAGACAGACAAAAAGCAAATAAATCCTAGCAAGAGATGGAAACAACCCCAAAATCCATTGATAAAAGACTGGCTAACTAAATAACGACACACCAATACTACACTAGTCAGCTATTTAAGTGAATGAGACAGATAAATTTGGAATCGGACTCCAAGGTAACAGTGGAATTTTGAGCTGGTGTGAATTAATGCTAGAATTATAATATTCCCTTTTCGCATCTGCTAATGAATCATTGATTTGGGTACAATCATTAATGGATGAAACCACTTGATGAAAAGCTTTACAAAAGAGGGATCAGGTCTCCTCAACTCCCTGATCAATCTCAGCACCATTTAAAGGGAGACAACTTGACATTATACTTCCTGATGTGATGCAAAGTCCTTTTTTTTTTTTTGCAGGTTTTTTAATTATAGAACTTTTTTTAATCATCACGATCGACTTTTTGTGAAAAATAACATATATACAAAAAAGGAATAAATTTCAAAGCACATCACAATTAATTGTAGAACAAATTTCAGAGTTTGGTATGGGTTACAATTCACAATTTTAGGTTTTTACTGTTAGCTGATCTAAGATACTAGGGAATAAAAGAAATAGCAATATAATGATTCAGCACTCATCCTCATTTGTTAAAGCCTACCTTCTCTGTATCACTTCACCATCACCTTTGATCCTTCTCCCACTTTCTAGGGTATTTGGGCTATGCCCATTCTAACTTTTTCATGTTGGAAGAGGTTGTCGGTAATATGGAATAGGGCGATGGAACTAGTTGACGTTCTGGAAAAGCTGGGCCCTCTGTATTTCAGAATTTATCTGGTCCAGGGACCCATCTGGAGATTGTAGGTTTCTGGAAAGTTACCCTAGTGCATGGAATTAGACTAAACTCTGCTACACACATAAACTTCACAAAAGCAAGCCTCAAGCTCAAGGGCTTGGCCTATTGATTTGGATGCCCCTAATGTTTGACACAGGGGTTTCCCCACTGGTAAAGTTTAATAGTTCCATACTTTTTCTCCCATCCCTCAAGGGACCTTGCCAATACTTTTGGATTATCTGCTTAATTAATACTCTGGGATTTATCCAAGCATTCCATTAAGCTATACAGGATTAAAGGCCCTCATTATTCTGTGCTCCCTGTGTTTGGACTGTTTAAATGATCTATTCACACAGGTTGGGTCAGAATATGTGCTACAGATAATTTAGATTCTGGGCAAAATAAACCTTTCTTCTGATGCAATGTTTTTAAATTATGCTTGCCTAGAAGTTATACTTGAACTGAATTAAGCCAGTAGAACCAACTCTCAGTTTAGTGGAAACAGGGGGATAGAGTACAGAGTTAAACAACAGCACAAAGAAGCAACAGATAGATCTAGAAATTGGAACATTCTAAAGGACAACTGAGTAGTTTTCTTCATGTCAGTGTCACAGAACAAAATAAAGATGGACTGCTCTAGATGTCTTGATAAAAAGAGACTTAAGAAAAACATACAAAAAGACAAGTCTAATGTTTGGCATTTTTGAGACACTAGGGAAATTTGAATATGGACTGGGTACAAGATGATACCAAGGAATTAGTTTTATTAGATGTGATAATGGCATTGTGCTTATATAAGAAAATGTCCTCTAAATGATTTAGAGAGTACAGAGTACTTCTCAAATAGGGGTGAAATGATACAGTGTCTGAGATTTGTTTTAAAATATGCACACACAAATTAAGCATACACAAAGAGGGTGGCACTATGATGAGATTACTGAAGTTGAGTAATTGGATGCATGGGGTTCATTATACAATTATCTCTCTTTTTGTTATATGTTTGAAACTTTTCATAATAATGTATTAAAATAAAAAATTCTATGAGAAAGAAAATTCTATGGGCAAAGAAATAACAAAAAAGCAAGGAGCAGAACAGTATGCTACCATTTATGGAGAATGAACATATACATCTATGTTTGTATACATATGGAATAATATCTGAAAGGATACCCAAGAAAGTATCCTTGGATATCACTTTTGTCACATACCCAAGAAAGTGGCAAAAGAGAGGCACTAGGTGACTAGGGGACAGGTATGGAAAAGAAACTATTCAAGCACATTTTTTGAAGAGGAGATAGGGACATTACAAAAGGAGAGAAATTAGTTTTACAGAACTATTTTTGGTTACATTCCTCCAATGCCAAAGTCATCTATTGGTTACATACTGGACATTTGTGGGCCACATTCAGCTGAAATAGAGTTAATTCATCTAAATGACAGTAGAAAACTTTATTTAATAAACATATCTTCAGCACCTGCTGCTACCGGTGTTGGAGTCCTAGGGGACAGAAAGAAAAGTCAGACAACTTGTTTGCTCCTAAATGATAGGGTTTAATGTCAATTCACTAAATGCCTGACCTAGCTCTTTATTTCCCATCCATGGTAATGCTTTACTTCTTTTTCTAGGCATAAAAAGAAGGAACGGATGCCAATCAAACGCAAGTTTCTCTGCTGATGTGCATAACAGCTGTCTATGACACCTGAGTTTCAAAGAGAGAAAATGTTTATTGCTAAGTGGGAAGCAGGAGGCCAAATAGTCAATCAGCCTAAAATCTGTCTCCGCAAACTACAATAACTCCAATAGTTTGATAAGGTCAAAGGATGGGCAGGCTTTAGGATAATGAGTATAATGGCTCTTGAGATGACAACAGTTAGAGATGGTGTAATTATTGAACATACACATATTGATTACATGCTTTGTCTAGAAAAAGTTTAGGAATTGGGGTTTGTTTTGGGCTGATTCAAGTCCCTTCATTAATAAACACTAGGGGCTGTCTTTGGAATCATAAGACTCTTAAGTTGTAAAACAGGATAAGGGGGTATTAGAGGGGTCAGTTACAAGATAAAAGTTATAGTTATGCCATCATTATCAAAGATCAAAGGCAGCTGGGTTACAATTCAGTTATTGCAGGTATTTCCTTTGGGCTATTTTACAATATATGAGAAAGTAAGAAAATCATCTGTATAATGATTCAGTATTCATAATTATTTGTTCATTCTTAACTCTGAGTTACAGAATCTCAGAATGATCAGTTCTTTTATTTTGACTCTTTATCTGGTCCACTCAGAAATTTATTTAGCTGTGTCAATTTATATAGATAGCTAAGAGATTCATCAGTCAGGAGTCAGGCTAAAGCTAGAGAGTGTAGAAAGTTTGGGTTGGGTACTCTGTACTTAGGTACTATAGTAGTAAGAATCCATTATACAAAAATTAGAATAGAATGAAGTGGAATTAGAGAACTAAGTGATATTAGCTACTTCATTCCACTGATTATTGTAAAGAGCCCTATTTTTTGAGAGTAGTAGCCTTGTGGTTCTGAAACATATGAATACATTTGAAAGACTTAAAAGCCTTTTAATTTCATAGAAGACAAAATGATGTTTTTGCAGATAATCTCTCTGATGTAGGACAAATGAAATGCTAGCCCATTGTTTCTATTTTATTTTTGGTAGGAAAAAAAAAGCTAATTTAGCTGGTGCTGGAGGTTTCTGCTTTGTTTTCTTGCATTTCAGAATGCATTGGGCAAATGTTTAAAGGATAAATGTAAAGAGCCCATGCATTAAAAATCATCTAAATTCAGTTCTTTTTTCTTTCTCTCCCCATTCACCTTACTTTTTGTATGGCTCTTTATCTTGCCAACTTTACAGTTTTTGCAAAGGTGGTTCTGACTAAGACTGACAATTCTGTTTGTAAAAATATAGGGTAATTTGAAAATGCCCAGGTCTGTCAAATTTCAATGTAATTACCTCCCCCCCGCCACCCTTTTCTTTGCATGGGCAGGCACCGGGAATCCAACCTGGGTCTCCAGCACGGCAGACGAGAACTCTGCCTGCTGAGTCACCATGGCCTGTCCTGTAATTACCTTTTGAAACAAACTGAGAACCATCAAAATGTCCTAAATTGATGTTGCTCCAGGAAGCGATACTGGAAGGAAAAAAAGGTATGTTCAAAATGGCAAGACAAATAATGTATGGTCCAGTTCATAAGAACTCTTGCGATGTAGTTAACCTTAAAGGTTCTGGACCATTCTAAGTCACCTTCTTTCATTGCTGGGCAACAGCAAACAGCACTAAATGAACAACAGAATTCCTCTGTGCAGGACTATCCTGTTAGGAAAAAGGTTTAGTGGAAGGAGATGTTAAAAGACCTCTTATCAACAAAATCTATTTGAATACCTGGTGTGACCTCTCTAATCTTAAAAGGCAGGGACTTTATTTCATTCAGATGGATTTCATCACTATTGGGCTAGAGAGGGTCTTACTTATAATGGATCCTGGCAGCAATTCAATACATACTTCTTAAATAGATTTAAAGAAATATGTTTGTAACAATAGGGCTGAATATATTTAAATTTTGATGTAGACCCAAAGTATCACTCAACTCCCTGAAGTTAAATAAAAAACATCTAAGTAATTTCTGTCCACATTTATAATCACTTCAATTACATAATAAAATATTAATAACTTAGACATTATATAAGCATCTTATTTTGTTCAGAATGAATCCATTCAATTAGGGGTAAACCTAGAATGATTTTTCCTATATGATAAGAGATAAATTATTTTAAAATTAAAGTTGGCTTGATTACTAAACAAAATATTTTAATGAATCCATTCAATTAGCAGTAAACTTAGAATGATTTTTCCTATATGATAATAGATAAATTATTTTAAAATTGAAGTTGGCTTGGTCACTAAACAAAATATTTTAAACGATTTTTTTTTTGGCTCCTCTAATAAATGCATTTCCAGAGCCAAAGAGGGCAATCTTATTCAAGATATATTAGTGACAAAGGCACAATTTGGCTAGGATCACAAATTTAAAAAAATGTTTTTTTTTTTTTAGTTTAAAAGTCTTTCTATAATACCTTAGTATTATAAAACATTTCTTGAAAATATAATTATTTCTAACATTTCTTAAAGATTCTAAATGACCGAAGAGACTAAAAAAATACATCTTTAATAAAAGTTTTGAGGATCCACAATGACAATAATATTTTTAAAAGATTTTTAACCCCAGTATGATAACCCCAAGCATGTCTTCTTAAATCAGTGGGCAAGCAATCAAGAGAAACATTCTGCCCTACATACTGCTCAATCTATATTAACCACTTCATTTGGATCAAAGATACATCTAATCTAGCAAAATATTGATGGGTTTTCTTCTAGGCAGCATGTTTCTTCAGAGACATTTAAAGAACCTTTCATAGAGTGTTTCATCTACCCTAGGAAAATGATATTTAATTGCAAGCATGTCCACTCTTGGGTACAATGAAAGGAAATGCTTCTTGAATCTATATGAAAAATTTCCTCTTTAAAAAAGGCATTTCCATCTGCATCTATTTCTCCATTCTGAAGAGTCAGGTATGAGGTGAGATTCCCATACTTAGAGACAGGTAATAAAAGAAAGTATATTAATTTTGCAAAATGCCAAATATCTGCCTTTCAAATAAAATTAAAATAACCTATCAGCTATATGCTGCATAGAAACTCAAGTAATATTTCCTCCAGGTAATATTCTCTCTTAGATCTTATCATTAGAAAAGAGATGGAGAGATTTCTATAAATCTGAAGACGTCAAATGAGAATAGAAGTCTGAGTGTCTTGTTTTCACCTCTGGCTCTGAGTAATAGGCTACAGAAATCAAATTTTAGAAAATGTGGTCTCCACCCCTACCTTGCTCTTAAGAGTGGATAAAAACAGTATTGAAAGGGGGAAAATCATGAACCATTGAAATACTGTATCAAGGAAGCCCTGAAGATATTTTAACATGGTACAAAATATGATCATATAAACAACAAAAGTGAGACAAAATATCTGGTGAGATTTCCTTTGTGCTTCAATGTGGACACAGGTGGCTTTGCACAGGTGTTAAAAACTGGCAAGGGGGACCCCAGATACGTACATGAGCAGCAGGAAGTCAGGAGTTTAAAGCAAATAGTATAATGGGGGGAGGGGAGCACTCTCTCAGCATCTGGCTCTTTAGCACTAGTTTGTGGAGAAATAATGGGTTGTCCTTCCAGATGTGTTTATTACAAGTGACCGGGAAGCTACCTTTGTCTTACTTCCCCAAATGTTGCAGTCTTTATTCACACACTATATATATTCTTTCCATTTCTAATGATCTGCTTGGCATGAAGTGGGACAATACGAAGGCTTGGTAAAATTGCTTAGATGGAATGACTTTTACTTTAGGTCCTACATACTCTAAGATAAACTGTTACCATGGTTATTTTGTTGGGTGGAGAAAAAGCCCAAGATGGTAATCTTGTTAAAAGAAATCAGATTTTTACTGGTCTACAATGAATTGTGATCATAAGGACTAGTAAAGATAGTGACTGTTAATAGCTGATTCTAATTTGAGACATAACTATCTTTTCAGATGCAAGGGAGGAGTCTTAATTTCAGAGCAGTTACTACAGGCTACTGGTAATATCAATTTGACATCTGTTGAGGAAACTGTTGAAAAATACGCTACTAGCCAATAGGTTGGAGTTGACTTTCCTAAAGAAACAGTAAGTAGCTTTGAGTACTCAAGAGTGTTATGAGAAACTGAGCCCTGTCAGATTAACTGAAGTGTGCATTTTAATTTAATTGGCTAGAAGCCAGGATTAAAGCAAATTATTCTAGGATTCATGTCCTTCTTCACTGGGGAAAAGGGTTTGATTGATCTCAGAGGGTCACAAAATAGTGTTAATTGGATTGATAATGCACAGATATTCAGAGGCCTTAATGTTTCTGCTCTGAATGCCCTAGGAGTTACTGCTATTTTGAAGAGTCAAGTTAATGAATTAAGCCTAAACTACACTTCTACAGGATTTCAGCATCCCAGGATTAGGCTGACAATCAAATTTCCTATTATCCTAGAGAGATAACTTGAAATATATCTCAGGAACTAGCAAGCAGACACTGAATAAGCTATTTTCATGAAACAAGTGTTTGTTGAACTCCAACTTCTAGGCACCAGAGATGCATATATTTGCTCTCATGGAATTTACCTTCTAATAGTGAATGTGCATTGGTTGATAGTGGGAAAGCATGGGGATTCATTGAGGGTAAGCCAAGCGATGGGAAGTCTTGAAATATGGGGACCGATTTTGGGATACTTGATTGCAAACTACTGAGTTCTGTAAACCAAGGACTCAATGGAAGTGAAAAACTTAGTTGCAACATTGTTTTCTCTCCCTTTAAATAAACGCTGGCATTTGGGCTATAAAAATATGACCTTTCTTTGTCAGGAAACCACCGGACAATTTAGTTGGTACTAATTTAAAGACATTGTTACCAATCTCTTCGAGAAATCAATAAACATTTACTTTTTAACCATTCCCTGAGGTGGTATGCTGCCACCACGAATTATTCTGTTAGAATGGTGAATGTTTTAAAACGTGTGGTGAACAGAAACATTTTACCTGTTCAACTAGGAAAAGTCTGTGGCATGCAAGTTTAAGCTGCCAAATAATTGGTTCTTTGGCTGTGCTTTTTGATTTACAAAGCCTACTTTCTGCAATAAATAACAAAGTTGTATCCCAAGGTTATAAAGATCTATGATGTCAGAAAAGAATCCCATTCATCAACTTGCATAAGGGCATGCTATTGTAAGAATGTCCATCATTTACCAAGTCCAAATGAACTTCAAGAGTTTCAATTTATAAAATCAGCTCACTCTCCCAATTTATAGCCACAGCAGTTTCATATTCTAAGAAATACTAAAATGTTGCAGTATAACGTATGAGTAACTGAAGAGACTAGCTATCTAATTCTTGGGAAGATCGGTCTATAGTGGCCATTTATGTGAAGCCCTCCATTATCTTTTTTTTTTTTTATTAAACACTTTTTTTTGAAATTAAAAAAGTAATGGATCCCTTAAAGAAAAATTAGAGGGCAGAACTAAGCAGAAAAAGAAAAATCACACACACACAATTCAACTACCACTGAGAACATTTGGGTGTTAAGTCTTTTCTGACTCTCTCCAAAAGCCATGTTTTTTTTTTTTTTAAAAATGGGATCACATGGCACGTAGCGTTCTGTGATTTCTCTCTTAGCTCCCTTTATAACCTTCACATGATTCTGTATCAGCCTAGCACATTTCCTAACGACGGTGTAAACGTTAAGAACTATATATTTGCCTTTATTCAAGAGTATGGTAGGCAAAAAGAAGATTTCTATTTTCATATTACTTTAATAGATCGCATCCCTTACCCCCACCCCTACAGCCGTTCTGTAAACCCCTAAGAGCCTCCGATCCGCCAGGATTTCGGTGCCTGCGTGTACAACACCCGCCGAGAAGGGCAGCCGGGCCGTCGGTTCCTGCTCCCCGCGACGCAGTAAAATCCCACTACCCGCCGAGAGCCTCCCTTCGGAACCGCACCTCGCAGCCTCCGGGCCAGGCTAGGGGCCGAGGGGTCCCTCCCACAAGACGCCGCGCTCCCCCACCTCTTCCTCAGTCGCTTTACCCAGCGGAGCCCTAACTCCGAGGAGCGCAGTTTCTGCGCACACCCCCAACCCCGCGACAGCTCGGCAGGTGCGTCGCCTCCCTCACCGACTCTTCTAGCGCAGGGTCCCGGGGGGAAGCCCCACGAGGAGCCCACGAGACTCCCCGCCGGCCTGACCCCGGCGCCGCGCAGCGCCGCGACCGCCCCGGAGCCGCGCGAGGCCGCGCCGTCCCTGAGTGATGACGCGCTTCCTGCTCTCCGGCGCTCGCGGGCCGTGCGCTCGCGCTCGCCCTCGGCTGTTATTCAGCGCCGGGAGCCAGCGGCGGCGGCAGCGGCTGAGGAGGCTGCGGGAGCAGAGCGGTTCCCGGGCGCGCGGGGAGGGGGGGACGCCGGCTGCACTTCGGGGCAGGCGCTCTGCCATGAGACAGTAAATGCATCCCCCGGTAAGGCGTAGGGATCGCTCGGGTTTTCCTCTTCTTCCAGCTGCATGCTCGTTGCATGAATTTCTCGTGTCTTTTCCCTCCCCTCTACAGAAGGAAAATGTGGGTGTTTTTTTTCCCTTCCTTTTGCATCTCGTGAGTGATGCCGATGCAGGGAAAAAAAAAAAAAAACTCTCAGAGCTCCCGGGTTTGATGTTCTAGGAGGGATTTTTGCAGGAAATTAAAAATAAAATTAAATCAATGCACCTGTCTATCGCACATGTATGTTTTACTGCACTCCACCTGGACACAGCGGTTTGCAAACAGCCTTGCAGCCGGAGCCCGAGAGCGGATTCCTGGCTGTGGATAGCCGGTCCTCTGCAGGGCTCCCTCTGGGTTTCCGGTAATTGGGCTTTCAAAAGCGGTCCTGCCTGCATGGAGTGTCCCCTCGGCCCCAGCCCAGTCCTCGCGCCGAGAGAATTGGAGCGGCCGGAGCGGCTTCATTCCAGCACTGGCCGCCCCGACTCCAGCGCCACTTTCCAGACAAGTCTCCAGCCGAGCCTCCAGGCAAAGATAGCCCACCAGGGCTTAGCCCCGTCCCCGGTCCCGTACTTTCAAACCTGCCGATTCTTCAACTCCCTTTTATTTGGAGATCTCGCCACCAGCAAACTGCTGGGGACGGGGGCAGCGCCCAGCCCCGAGCGAGGGCAGGTTTTGGATTAAGCGCCGCTGGCCTCGCACTTGGACAAGCGGCGTCCTCTCCTTTCCCGGCCCCACGAGCAGAAATTTCGCGCCCAATGGGAGCCGGGCGGACCTGGATACCGGCATTTCGCTATCCCAGGGGGACCAAGAAACGACGTTTGAGGGCGCCATATTTTCAGTGGGTTTTGGTTGCGGAGGGGAAGGGACGAATAGTTCTTGGGCTCCGGAGACAGCACGGCTCCCGGGAGGGAGAGGCAGGGGCAGCCGAAGCAGGGAAAAGTTTGCGCGCTGGGCGCACACGGCTGTCCCCGCAAGGGCGCGCGGGCTGCAGCGCGTCGCGAGGCCGGTCGGGTCGGGATTTGCGGCTGAGGGCCGCCGTCAAGGGCAGCAGGCTCGGCTCGCCCCCTTCCTCTGTCCCGCGGAGAGGTGGGATCCGGCCTAGGAGGCGTAGGGAACACGCCCCTCTCCGCGGCGACGGCCGCCCGGGCGCTCGGCGGGAGCCTTGCGTCTGGCAGCGTCCCGGAGCCGGACGCCTGTTGAAGAGCATTCTCCCCGACGGCGGGCTTGCGGGTGCTCCTCAGGGCGCCGGGGCGCAATCCCTGCGGGAGAAGAGGCGCCCGGGCTCCTAGATCTGTCTGTCTTGCGGTCGCCCCAGGCCGCCGACCCGTCCCAAGCTTCTGTGGCCGCTCCGGCTGCGCCCGCGGTGGCAGAAGCGCCCGCGGCTGCGCGCTCGGATCTCGCAGGGACGCCAGCTCCTGGGGGCTAGGGAAGGGGGGCGTTGCCAGAAGTTGGGGCTTCAGGTGACCCGTGGGGAAGCCTGCTTGCTACCCGTGGAACGTGAGGGAGGTCGGCCAGAGGCTCTATTTCCAGGGGCATGAGAAAGGAATGAGCTGAAGTACTGCCGTCGCAATTAAAGTCAAGACAGTAAGAGTGATGTCCTGGAGTTATGAATCCAAAAATGTATGTAAAGTACAAGCACGCAGCTGCTCTAAGTACCCCCTACTTAGGCTTCTAATAATGTCTGGGCATGCTGTTGTGGCATTCATCAGGTTGCAGGTTATCCTTCCTTTTCCAGCCTTTGGAGTTAATGACTTTTCAGGAGTGGGGCAATGGAGACTCTTTACTTTTGACAGTTTCTCTGCTTTGTGAAAGGGCATGTGAAGGGCGTGGTTGCTGACTTACAATCAGCCGAGTGCAGGAATGTGCCAGTCTTTCTCCTTGGGCTCTTAATTGAAATAATGCCACAATATTGAGGTCATGACAGCACTTTGGGCCTTCGTGGAGAGGCTGGAAGGGGCCACAGAAACCTGGGAGAGGCCTTTCATTTCGAAGTTGTGCCCTGTGATGTCACGAATTAGGATCCTCCTCACCCACATCAGAAAGTGCCACCCGTGGGAATGTCAACCACTGAGCTTCCAAGGGGTTACCTTCCAGAACTGCTAATGGGGGTCATCCGTGCATAACTGAGGAGGAGTGGTGGGTGTGACAAGTGGCCTTGAATGAAAATAAAGAAGGGATACCTGCATGAGTGTTTTTTTTTTTTTTCCATTGAGCCCTGTAATAGTGAAAAGTACCTAAAGCCCAAATTACCTTTCTCTAAAGGTACCATGGCTAACGTAGGAGAGAATCAAATCAGTTGCAGAGAGCCTCCTTCTTTGTGAAGTTTGTAAAGTTTTCCATCTTGCAGTTGGTCCCTTGAATCTCCAAAACCTAGTGCCTTCAAGCTTGGGGAAGCACAGTTTCTCTAGGCCTTTGTACCTCCTCAGGTCATCAAGGATATATTAAGGAGGTATTAGCATGTTTTTGTTTTGTGTTTTTATGGTCTATGGTTGTGGTCATATTTCATTCCTTTTCCATGTAACTCTCCTATTATTGCAGCACCATTTGTTGGAAATTCTTTTTTGCTGTTTTGGAAAGTGCATGGGCTGGAAATCGAACCCAGGTCCCTGGGGTGGCTGGCATTTATTAGCATATTTTGCCATCGATGTGCTTCTGCCTCCAGAAGGAAAGTAGACTTTCTTGACTCTGTTGATTGAGTTACTGGGGATGTTCTGTACCAACCTCTGCATGGCTTGAATTCACCTACTGCTTCACCTGCTTGATCAGTTCTTTTCAAACACTGATGCCTAGAATATTTTCAAGCAGATTTATATTTCAGGAAGAGTGGTGTGTGTGTGTGCTTATGGGTGTAATTTACTAGTCTAGTTCCTTTAATATTTTAACAATTATACTGTTTCCTCTCTCCCCTCACTCCCAGCACATCATTAGTTCCCAAGAGCAATTAGGAATGGTGAACAATATGAGTTTTTACCAACTAGGCTCAAAAAACAAAATCTTTTCATCAGAGATGGATTTACTCATTTTAGAATTTTGCCATGTAACTGTATATATGTCACATATTCTTGTGCATATATCAAGTATTATAAAATAGAAATTAAAAAGAAAGGCTTTATTACAAACCCTCCAATCTTCATTCCCAAGTTTACTACTTCATATTTATGTATTTTCTATGCCTTTTTAACAAGGTGTTACAAATTGTGCTTTGTTGCCTCTTGCCTGATTCTTATTATCATAATTTCATGGATTGATCAAAGGTCCTGTATTTTTTTCCCATTAAGAAGATTTTTTAATTTTAAAAGGTCAGAAAATACTTATGCATTTTGAAAAGTTGCCTGTCCATTTACCAGGCTGTGTAGTGTGTGTGTGTGTGTGTGTGTGTGTGTGTGTGTGTGTGTGACATGCCCAGACTCTTGGGAGAGTGTCTAAATCTTGTGATCTGTGACATTATTCCTCCAGAACTTTTGAGTCATAATATTTTCTTGGAGATTTTGAGTGCTGTCTGGCCAATACAGGAAATACTAAAAAAGAGTTAAATAATTCAAAGTTATTTTTATTGGGTACAAAAAATTTTAAAGACAAGAAGGAAAACATAATAGCAGGGCCGGAATTACAGCTTAACATATCCTACTGGTGCCTTTTTTAATTATAGTACTTTCCCCTAGAACTTTTTAATCCTATTACTTTTGCATTTAATAAGGAGACTAGTTAAAGCATAAGCCAAACAAAACTATTACAAATAATGGGGATAAATAGTGTGTATAACCAGATGTTTTGCCTAAAGTTAAAGAGTTAAGGAATCTGAGCTCCCCCTCCCCACCTTCCCTTCTGCTCTGCCCCATGCCTTCCTCCTCCCCTAGTAAACAGGAGGTTCTGTAAGGCAACAGCAATAACGAAAAAAAGAAGCCCCTCCCCCCCAAAATAAAAAACTCTTGGAGTAAAGAGCAAAGCCCCCCCCCCAAAGAACAAAAACACTTCTGAGTGTCTAGGGTAGGTTTCTCCTGTCCTTTGCCATCCTAGCAACCTTTTGCACATGGCAGGTGCCATTTGAATAGCAACTGGTGGGCAAGTCTGGGTACACCATGCTTTGGTTGTGAAAGCCTTTAGTTATGTGTTGCCCAGAGCTGTGAATTAGGACCGGACTCGTTTGCCCTTCATTACATGGTAGATTTTTTAGGCTCAGTGCCAAGACCGTGGTTTTGTTTTAATCTTAACCAACAATTAATTGGGGCCAAACTGATGCTTTTATGATATATAGAACAAGTAACGAATATCTGTATTTCTTTGTTACTCTTCTAGCTGCGGTTTTAATAGGCTGAATTCTGTACATCTGCTGTTTGCTTATTCAGCAAATGCTTTCAGGGCTTACCATGTGCTTTATGTTAAGAGTGCCTGCCCTCATCCACACACTTTGTTCCTAAAGAGTGATATTCTTTTGTGGTTTATGTATCCAGTGGATTGCAGAGGGGGTGAGTATGTGATTAAATAGTATGTGAAGAACAACTTAATAGAAAGATGAGCAAAGGATGTGAACAGGCAATTCAAAATAGAGGAGATGCAAATGATCAATAAATATATGAAGAGATTCATAACCTCCCTGATGGTCAAAGAAATGCAAACTGAAAACAGATATATTAGTTTTCTGTTCATTCAAATGACACACATTTGAAAAGTTGGTAGCGTGCTCTGTTACATGGGCATGTGGGAAACTCTCAAACTGCTGGTGGGAGTGTGACTTGCTACAACCTTTAGGGAAGGTAGTTTCTATGAAAGTTTGGAGCATGCACGCCTCATGACCTGGCAGTCCCACATTTGGAGACCTGCCTTATAAAAATAAAAAACACTAGCATGTAAGGATGTGTTTATTGCAGCATTGTTACAATAAATAAACTAGAAACAGCATGAATGTCCGTCAATTGGTTGAATAAGATATGGAACATCTTTAGTATGGATTAATTTACAATGGCTGTCCATGTTATAGTAAATGAAAACGCGGAGAGTAATGCAAATAGTATGGTTCTATTTCTGTTTCAGAAAAAGTAGCCTACGTGTATCACCTTGGGTTAGATGTGGAAGGACATGCAGCAAACTGTTAGTATTGTTTAAAATTGGGAGGGTGGAGGAAAAATAATTAACTATCTTTCCTTGCCTCAGTTGGTTGATTTGTTCCCACAAGCATGCTTTTCCATATGGAAGCATTTTTAAGAAAGTAATTGTTTGATGAATAGGAAACTCAACAGGAATCCTTGTTTCAAAACAAAAGATGAGGAGTATCCCTGATGCCTTCTACAGTCAACTCGACGTTTTAGAATCTTTCGATTAATCGTCTTCTAAAATCCTGAGGTTTCCGAACTTTTAGTGGAGTAAGTCTGGTAAAGAATGGCTTCAGAAACAGCTGTTTAGTTTTTTTTTGGGTGCATGGTCTGGGAATCAAACCTGGGTCTCCCACATAAAAGGTGGGCATTCTAACCACTAAACTACCTGTGCACCCAGCTGTTTGGTTCTTGATCTTCCCCAGTATGGTAGTGAAAATAAAGAGACCATGAAATCTCTTAGCAGTCTCCTTTTTCTTGACTTTCCCTGGTCTCCTTCTGAGATGGAGACCACAGTAGATGAGCTTGAAGGTGAGGGCTGCTGGCCAATTGAAGGGTCTCCCTTAGATAGCAGCAGCATCTCCTCGTTTTTCTTCTTCCCGCTGTAGGCTCAGAGCAGTGGTGTTTAATGTCATTGCTAATATTGGAATGCAGGTCTCTTTCTACACTCAACGCTATGGTTTCCCTTGTACAGTTTTCAACCCTGCCTTTTCATGTGACTTTTGAGATCTTGATAGAATTTATGTGTTCTTGGTAGTTACAACTAAAACCAGACTTTCCAAAGCAGTGGAATCTCCATTCACATTAAAAATATGCACATCATGTGACCCCTGTGAATCCTGGTGGGATACCTAGAGCCTCGACCCACGAGCAGCCAAGAGTTGACTGTACACTTTTTTAAAGCCATTGTTTAAGTTAGAACAGTCATTCCCAAACTAGATTACATCTGAATCACTTGGAGGGTTTTTTTTTTGGAATGCTGTATGGCTGGTGTCACATTTCATTCTTTTTCCGTATGAGTATCCTGTTATTGCAGCACCATTTTGAATTTTTGTTTGTTTATTTTGTTGTTTGCTTGTTTTTTTGGAAAGTGCATGGTCCGGGAATTGATCTCCTACATGGCAGGCAAGAATTCTACCACTGAACTACCTCAGATTGTTGGACCCACACTCTGAAGTTTCAAATTCAATACGTCTTCTTGAGTGAGGTCTGAGAATTTTGCATTTTTAATAAGTTCCCTGGTAACCCTAATCTTGTTGGTCAGGGATCACTGGATTAGAGGAACCAACTACCTCTGTTTTGCAGATCCTCGTGCTATTTTCCAGCTGGTCCTCTACCCTATTATGGATGAAAGATTTTCAGTCAAGATGAATTAGCTCAGTTTTATCAATTGCTCAATTTTCCAATCTGGAAAAAATAAATACTTGGATCTGTATGTCTTGTAGGTGTTTGGGGTTTAGTGATGTTTCATGAATGGATTTATCTGTTTAAGCAACAGTAGAAGTTGGGGTTGGATTTCCTGGGTTATTGTTTTAAGTATTTAGTTTGTATTCTCATGGCAAAGAGACGATTGTCAGGGAATCTTTGGCTTCTGTTCCCCTCTCATCCCGAAATTTATATATATATAAATCCTGAATTATATATATATATATATATATATATATATATATATATATATATATATTCAAGATTTGATGTCATTGATTTTTTTTGCATGGGCAGGCTCTGGGAATCGACCCTGGGTCTCTGGCGTGGCAGGCGAAAATTCTGTCACTGAGCCACCATCGCACCGCCCTATTGATTTTTTAAAATAAAAAATTAGCTGTGTGCAAGGGATAGTGAGAATAAAATGGCGACCAAATGATAAATGTCACTTAAATTGTATTGTGAGCTAATCATCAATGCAGTTTTTGGAGGAAATTAAGTGAAATGGCCATTAATTTCAGCAAGTGTTTATTGCAGAGTCAGCTGAGGGGATCAGTTGAACAGTGTTTGACATATAAGCGCTTGACTTTCCTCTAGATGGTCACTTGTCTGGGCATCCTTGAGCGATTTGGATGATACAGAGTTCAAGAAGACCCTGGAAAGGTTCCTCTCTCCACTGATCCCCTAATTCTTTAATTCTTTAGTGTGTAAACACTTGTTCTGTTTCAAGCCATTTACTTTTTAGTGCATTGATTCTTTTCTAATGATTTCACATGCAAGTTATTAGCAAAGCAAAATTAGTAGTGGTGATGAGGTATACAAATAAAAGGGAACTCATATCTAATTGTTTTGTCGTTGTTAGAGAAGTTGTGGGTTTACAGAACAAACATGCATAAAATACAGGGCTCCCCTATACCACCCCATTACCAATACCTTGCGTTGGTGTGGACATTTGTTCCAATTGATGATAGCAGATTTTTATAATTGCACCATCAACAAAAGCTCATGGGTAAAATCAGGGTTAATTGTGCAATGCAGCTCCATGGATTTTTTGTTTTTTTTATTGTTACCATATATAAAATCCAACATTTCCCCTTTTAATCACATTCAGATGTATATATTTCAGGGTTGTTAATTGAGTTCGCAGTGTTGTCTTTCCATCACTACCATCCATTACCAAAACATTTCCATCATTTCAAATAGGAACCCTGTACATTTTTTAAAACTTTTTTTTATTGTACAATATAACATATATATAAAACAAAGAAAGACAAAAAGCAATAGTTTTCAAAGCACCCTTCAGCAAGTGGTTATAGGACAGATCCCAGAGTTTGTCATGAGCTACCATACCATCATCTCAGATTTTTCTTTCTAGCTGCTTCAGAACATTGGAGGCTAGAAGGAATAAATATTTTTATCACTTCTTTTTCTTTTTTCTAAAAAATAACATGTACAAAAAAGCAATAAATTTCAAAGCACAGCACAACAATTAGTTGTAGATCAAATTTCAGAGTTTGGTATGGGTTACAATTACACAATTTTAGGTTTTTATTCCTAGCTGCTCTAAGATACTGGAGACTAAAAGAAATATCAATATAATGATTCAACAGTCATGCTCGTTTGTTAAACCCCACCTTCTCTGTACAACTCCACCACAACTTTGATCTTTCTACCTTACTCTTTAAGGGTATTTAGGCTAAGCCTTTTCTACCTTTTTCATGTTGGAAGGGGCTGTCAATAAATAATAAGGAGTAGGGAGATGGAACTAGCTGATGATCTGGAGAGACTGGGCCCTAGGTTTCAGGTTTTATCTGGTCCAGGGACTCATCTGGAGGTTGTAGGTATATGGAAAATTACCCTAGTAAAAAAAAAAAAAATTACCCTAGTGCATGGAACCTTTGTAGAATCTTACATATTGCCCTAGGTGTTCTTTAGGATTGGCTGGAATGGTTTTGGTTGGGATTTGGCAAGTTATGATAGGTAGCAATGTCTAACTGAAGTTTGCATAAGAGTGACCTCCAGAGTAGCCTCTTGACTCCATTTGAACTCTCCCAGCCACTGATAGGTTATAAGTTATACTTTTCTCCCCCTTATGGTCAGGATGGCATTGTTGATCCCACAGTGCCAGGGCCAGACTCATCCCTGGGAGTCATTTCCCGTGCTGCCAAGGAGATTTTCCCCCTTGATGTCATGTCCCGTGTCCAAATGGGAACCCTATATATTTTGAACATTAACTTCCCATTCCCTATCTCCACCCCATCCCTTGGTAATCTTTATTCTGGTTTCTGACTCTATGAGTTTGCTCCTTTTAGTTGTTTCAAATCAGTGAGGTCATGCAATATTTGTACTCAGCCAAAACCCAAGATTAATGAATAATTGATGAAGAAAACTTGCTGGTTACAGAGGTTAGCCTTGGATGAACGGAAATAAACTCTTTCCCTCATTGGAGCTAAGGAAAAGAGTAATGTTGAGAGGTGCACAAGCAGTGTCTCATAGGTGCAGTGGCTTCACGTCATGCGTTGAGTCAAGGGTTTAAGTAGTGAATGAACTAAGCACATTTTGTTAAATACTTGTTGAGTGATAGAAGGTGCCTGTTAGACTGCGACAGATGGTCCCCTCTTGTTTTTATCTCTGAAGTGGGGCACTTAAGCAGTCTACTTGGTAACTTTTGTTGCTGGGCTGAAGACTGTTAATTGGCTTGTCTGAAGTGGTTATCATTGACCTCAGTGTCATGGTCAACTGTGATGGTGGATCCAATCACTTATCCCCAGTCCACTTGACCACCCGGGAGTGACGTCTCCTTATTCCCATATGGTGTTTGAGCCCACAGAGAAGTGAATTCCTGTGGGGGGTTGGGGGACATTGTTCATGGTTCCCCTCACCTCTGCTCTCAAGCACTTATAAATTCATAGTCCTGGGTACAGGACCTCCTGGATGGAAGTGGTGGAGATCTTCCTGAGTGTGGCCTGGGTCATGGATGGCAAATCTTCCAGGGGGAACATGGGTTATTCTTGGGTTTGAGAGATTACATCAAGGACACTTTAAGAAGCTTAATTTTCTCCTTGAAGGGCTCTCCATGGGGCTTAACACCTGTCACTCCTGGGCCCTCCCCCTCTGAGATAAAGCAACTCGCCCCTTGGATGGGTAAGATATCAGACTCAGAGCCTCTGAGGGGTCTTGGTGGGTTTTAAAACTTGGGGTTTTTTTAAAGCTCCCTAGGAGAGGTTCCCCAAGATGAGTGTGGGAGGGTAGAGGCCGGCTGGGGACAGGGGACTGGGGACAGTCACCCTGCAGAGGAAAATGCCTGCTGTCCTTGAACAGTGCACAGAGAGGGCTCATTTATGATGCAGGACAGCCATCCTGACTGGTCCCTGTTTGGTCTTCCCTCTTCCTCAGCCTCTCTGGTCACGGAGTGAGACTGTGGGATTCCGTTTTTAATGCATTTTTAGAAAGATCTTTTTAATTTCTTTGGGGGGAATTTAATTTCCTGGCTTTTTTCTAGCATGTTCTGCCCTAGTTGTATGGGAATGAAAGCAGCTTTCCCTTTTGAGGAAATCATCTCCTTGAGAGCTTGCAAGGTCCTTTTTCTTGGAGTCCTCTAGGTGCCTGAGTGCTGAGAAGGCTCTGGAGTGGAGATCTAAGCAGTTCTCAGACAGGCTGGTGGGGAGTTAGAAGCTAACCATAGAGGCGCTCTGACAAAAGGAACAAAGGAGTGTGAGTTGGCCATGCAAGGATGGGTTTTGACAGTTTTATAAAGGATGATAAATCACTTGCTGGTGAATTTGCAGATGTTTCGGGGTCTGATTGAGTGACAGTTGCTACAGGCTCAAGACTGCTCAGCAGAGTCTGCAGTAACACCTTGCCCCTCAGAGCTGGCTTTCAGAAGAACTGTTGATAGGAGTTTCATAAATGTACCTGGTGGAGATATTAGAACAAGACCTTCAGAATCTGAGAAGCGTCAGGTAGCCCAGTGTCCCTTACAGAAGGAGAAGGGCCCTTTTCTCTTGAACTGGAAGCTGACTGATGATGAGACTGTCAAAATCGGGACATAAATGCTTGTTAGTGAAGTTACTTTTTTGAGCTAAAGGAACCCAAGTTGGCAGTTGTGGCAGAATTCTGTATCTGCTGGTTCTACTGACATATGCTTGCCACTGTACTGATGGGCAAAGGCTGAGCCCTTTGGCTGCCCAGGTCATGATAATTATATTTCACCTAATGGGGAACTAAATCTGACTTGAAGTTTCTGTGCTACACAGAAGCTCCTTGCTCCATATTGGGGTAGGGAGTGGGGGATCAGTTGAGAGGGTGTGGTAACAAATAAGCACACCATGCTTTATCAAGACAGAAATAAAGCCAGTAAGAGGACAAGGCAAGAAAAAAAATGTGATTATTAAGTATTTATCATCGTAGAATAATTTGCATTAACTAAAATGTACTAGAGCATGCATGGTGCAAAAGAATCACTTGGAGAACATTTTAAAATACGATTCCTGGGCCCCACCCCCAGAAACTTTCTTTCAGCAGGTCTGAGGTGAGAATTCCAGGCATTGCTGATTGCTGGTCTAGGGATCCCACCTTGAACAGTGCTGTGTTAAGCAACCCAACATTAATGAAATATTGTCACTCTGTAGTTCAGCTGTTGACAGTGCAATGGCAGTCTCTCTGCATAATGGAAAGATTTCTAAGCCTTGGCCATTAGCATATAGATTATAACCCATAATTGGAACCAATCCCCAGGTTACTTCACTATCTTGACTATATTTTAATGATTCTTCAACAAAATACATGGTCTCTTAGCTAGGCCTGTGTTTCTTAGGGTGTTGTGCTTGGATCACCACCATCAGAATCAGTCGGGATTCTGGTTCAGTGTTGTGGGTGCCCATGCCCAGTCTCTGGAAATTCTGATCTGATAGGTCACGTGGTTCCAAGAATTTGTTGTTTTCTTAATCAGTTGATTCTTACATATATTAAAGTTTGATTGCCACCGAGTATGGGCTTGGAAGTCAGTATTGCATTTTATCCTACGTCTTCACTTAGGAGGGTTATAAACGCTTTTAGATTGATTGTTTATAGTGGCATTTGTTTCCATTTTCTGGCTTATCCTTTAGGCCAGTCTGAAGTTATCAGGATCTCATTTTGCAGTAGAGGTATATATTTTAATAAAATGTTAGACTTCTATTTAAATAATCTCCTTCCCCTCCTGTTTTTTTTTCTTCTTCTAACATACGCTCATGCAATTCAGCATGTGTTTTAAAACAAATAAGTTATGTTTCTTTTCCAGGTGAATTCCTTTGGAGCACTGATAGTGTGTGAAATATATTAGAGATTTTTGGAGTTGATTCAAGAAGGCTTTGCAGTTTTAAATTGCGCAGGTGGTTACATGATGACCTTTGGTAGAAATATGTTTGTATTCCTGGGCTTTCTATCCCACATTAACAAAAAAAAAAGTTGGTAAATGCTTTCATATGGGAGAGGGAGTCAGGAGGAGATTTCCTCTTGGTTAAGGAGATTCAATTGCCTGGACTAATAGATCTGGGTAATCCATGCCTCATGCTTTGTAAATTTTTCTGCAAATTAACTTTTTCCCCTGGAGACAAAATATTCGGCTCTATGTTCTTTCTTTTGTCAGACTGGGAACCTCCACATTTAGCATGGGAAGCTAAAATTAATGTATGTCATTGGACCAGACATGCCCACATCACTTTATGTAATGTGTTCTTGAAAAGTTAGACAGAAATAATTTTTAAAAATGCAGCAGGAATGATATATGTCTGTCCAAAGCTATAGAACGGTACATCTAAAAGAAATGAATTGCACTGTATGCAATTATACTAATAAACCTGACTTAAAAAAACAAAGTATCTGGGGAACATGCCACTAGCCGTCCTTTAATGAATTGGTTTGCAAAGTACAGATTCCTTTAGTGATGCAAATGTTCCTCCTGGAACCCTTGGTTTCATATTTTTGTTTTGAAAACCTTTCTGTGTGCATTATATCAGTTGGTGCTTAAGAAAAAGGGAGAAGTGGAATTGGCCTCTCATCCATTTACTCTTCTGTTTTTGTTTTTGTTTTTTTTGCATGGGTAGGCACCGGGAATCGAACCTGGGTCTACGGCATGATAAGTGAGAACTCAGGGACTGAGCCACCGCTACTCTTTTTTTAATGTTTTTATTGACAAATCTTCACACACTATAGTCTGTACGTGGTGTGCAATCAGTGACTCACAATTATCATTCAATAGTCGCGTATTCATCACCGTGATCATTTTTAGAACATTTATATCACTCCAGAAAAAGAAATAAAAAGAAAAAAAGAAAAACTCATACATCCCAAACCCCTTACCCCTCCCTCTCATTGACCACTAGTATTTCCATCTACCTGATTTATTTTACCCCTTATCCCGCTATTATTTAGCTATTTTTGATCCATTTTTTTTACTCATCTGTCCATACCATGGATAAAAGGAGCAGCAGACACAGGGTTTTCACAATCACACAATCACATTGTAAAAGCCGTATCTTATACAGTCGTCTTCAAGTCATCCATTTACTCTTTTTTTAAAAAATATTTTTAATGTAAACAGCAAACATACATTAAAAATATTTTTATTATAAACAATGAACAAACATACAAATATTCTTGACATACAAACATTCTTGACATGGTTACAGTTAGTGGCTTACAATATCATCACACAGTTGTGTATTCGTCACCATGATCATTTTTTTTAACATTTGCTTCTCTCCAGCAAAAGAAATAAAACAGAAAAAAGAAAAAACTCATAAATGCCATACCCTTTACCCCTCTTTCTCATTGACGACTAGTATTTCAATCTACTAAATTTATTTTAACCTTTGTTCCCCCATTATGTATTTACTTTTATTAGTATTTTTTACTCATCTGTCCATACCATAGATAAAAGGAGCATCAAATACAAGGTTTTCACAATCACACAGTCACATTGCAGAAGCTATATCATTATACAATCATCTTCAAGAAACATGGCTACTGGAAGCAGCTTTATAGTTTCAGGTACTTCCCTGTAGCCTCTCTAATATACCATAAGCTAAAAAGGGGATATCTATATAATGTGTAAGAATAACCTCTTGACTCTGGAATCTCTCAGACATTGATACTTTATTTTGTCTTATTTCTCTCTTCCCCACTTTGGTCAAGAAGGTTTTCTCAATCCTTTGATGCCAAATCCCAGCTCATGCCAGTATTTTTGTCCCACGTTACCAGGGAGGTTTACACCCCTGAGACTCACATCCCGTGGTAGGGGTGGGGCAATGAGTTCACTTGCCATCTTGGCTGAGAGAGAGAGAGAGAGAGGCCACATCTGAGCAACAAAAGAGGTTCTCTGTGGGTGACTCTTAGGCCTAATTTTAAGTGGGCTTAGCCTATCTTTTGCAGGAATAAGTTTCATAGGGGCAAACCCCAAGACTGAGGGATTGGCCTGTTGATTTGGTTGTCCCCATTCATTTACTCTTTTTTTTTTTTTGCATGGGCAGGCACCAGGGATCAAACCCGGGTCTCTGGCATGGCAGGCGAGAATCCATTTACTCTTGATCCACATCTGGTACTTGGTGGCAGTTCACAAAGCTATGGGGGATGAATTAAACCATCATATCGATGAAGAAACTAGGGCTCAGGGAGGTCAGATATGACTGGAAAGTGGCAGGACTTGGTGGAGAATTCTTCCGGTCTTCTGACTCCAGGCCAGTGCTTTTTCACCATCCATTCTCTGATTTCTATCTCGTAAATTCACATTAGTATTTATAAGTTGGGACTCATTTAAACCAGGGCACACCTGTCTCATGGCAAACAGGTTGTGGTTTTGGAGGCAGCCTGGAACTATGAAGGAGCCCTGGCTTGGTGTCATTCATCTATTTGACAGGTATTTTTCTGGATGTCTGCTGGTTGCATGGTAGATACAGCCCAGACCAAAACGGACCTCAGCCCTGTCTCAATGAAAATTTGAGTGTACAGGAGGCATTAAAACAATACAGAAGAGGGATGAATGCTGCAGAGAGTCCCATGTATGCTAATGTGCAAGCCTGTCACAGGGTGGCTGCCATTTACAAGGTGACCTTGGGCAAGCTGCCTGACTCAGTAAAGCAGTAGAATGGGCAGGTAACCCTCTGATATGGTTGTTAGGATTCAGTGCAGACTGTGCATGCTCCTGGGTACATGGAAATTTGCCATTGTTCAGTAGAGAGGGTGAGTAAATGGACAAGTATGACCCCCATCCCCCAGCCCCCGTGCTGCATTGGCTTTTGAAGACAACTTCTGTTTTGGATCATCTTGAGAGCAAGGGGAGAAAGTATTTGGAAACCACATATCCAATAAAGGATTAATATCCAGAATATATAAAGGAATCCTACAACTTAACAACAAAAAGACAACTCAATTTAAGAATGGGCAATACCTCAATCTTGGGATTTATTCATATGAAACTTAACCCCACAAAAGATAGGCCTAAGTGTCATCCCCAGAGAACCTCTTTTGCTGCTCAGATGTGGCCTCTCTCTCAGCCAACACAACAAACAAACTCACTGCCCTCGCCCTCTCTGCATGGGTTATGACCCTCAGGGGTGTGGACCTTCCTGGCAACGTGGGACAGAAATCCTAGAATGAGCTGGGACTCAGCATCAAGGGAGTGAGACAACCTTCCCAACCAAAAGGGGAAAGAGCGAAATGAGACAAAATAAAATGTCAATGGCTGAGAGATTCCAAACAGAGTCGAGAGGTTATCCTGGAGGTTACTCATGCATTATATAGATATCACCATTTTAGTAATGGAGAGGCTGGAGGGAACTGCCTGAAAATGTGGAGCTATGTTCCAGTAGCCATGTTTCTTGAAGATGATTGTATAAGGACATAGCTTTCACAATGTGACTGTGTGATTGTGAAAACCTTGTGTCTGATGCTCCTTTTGTCTGCCTTATCGACAGATGAGTAAAACATATGGATTAAAAATAAATAAATTATAGGGGGAACAAATGTTACAATAAATTTAGCAGATTGAAATGCTGGTGATCAATGGTGGGGGAGGGGTTGGGAGTATGGTATGTACGAATTTTTTTCTTTTTTCCTTTTATTTCTTTTTCTGGATTGTCTTTTGAGTGGAGACTTTTATCTATTTACCTTTAAAATCACTACTGATAATAGAGGATGTCTTCTATTTTGCTATTTACCTTTTATTAGTCATATACCTTTTTTTGTCCTTCACTTCCAGGAATGCCTACTTTTATACTTATTTGTGTTTTTGTGTTGTACCATATTGAGTACCTTCTCATTTCTATTTGTATATATTTTTCGTCCAGTTTCCTTGTGGTTGCCATGTTGTTAAAATTTGACATCCTAAATATATATCATATTTGGTTTGAATCATGTTAAGTCAATAGTATATACATTTACTTTTTCTATACTCCTTTGCCCCCACCCATTTTTTGTACTTGTTACCCCTTATATCTTAGTGCAGTTAGTATGTCCAAAGACCTAGAATTATTATTTTTATTCATTTGCGTTTTAGCACCTGTAGGAAGTAAGAAACGGACTTACATACCAAACAAAACCACAATAATACTGGTACTTGTAATTACCTGAATGGCTATCTTTACTGCAGGTCTTTACTTCCATATGCTGCTTTGAACCACTGTCTACTTTCCTTTCATTTCAGAACAGAACCAGAGACCCACTAAGGGGGCGCTAACTGGCTCAAAAGTGCGCTAGGGGGGGGATCAGGAAAGGCTCCAAAGGCTTCTCTGATGGCTCCCCAAAGCTGAGCTTCCCTGGCCTGCCCAGCAAATGCGGCCCTTGAGCTGCTTGTCCCCTGCAGCCCTGAGGAAGCAGCACAACTTTACATCTCCAGGGCCTCTGCTGCTTTCAAGCAGGGTCAAGACAAAGGCTGCCTCCCCCCTTATCCTGAGTTGAAACAACGGCTGCCACCTTCGTTGTCCAGGGCCAGTTGAAATAACGAGCTGGGACCCAGCTATCTGGATTTGCTCATCAAAATTTGCTCATCTGGGTGGTTCAGTGGTAGAATGTTCACCCTCCATGTGAGAGGCCCAGGGTCAATTCCTGGACCATGCACCCCCCCGCTAAAAAAAAAAAAATTGCTGATCAATGATCAGCCCTGTCCACTGCTGTTCTTGGGGAAGAGGATTTGTGTGTCCTTTTCTTTCAGCTGCATCTGGTCCGTGGCTGTGTCTCACTATGGTCTGTTGGAAAGTGAGGGGTGGGCGCTAGTAGTTGCTTTGCTTTAGAGAGCAATTTACAGTTCTTTACCATAATTTATCAACTTCTTCTTCCTGCTCTTCCCTGGATGCTATACGGTGATCTTCTGGCCTCTGGAGTTTCAAAATTTTTGTTTAGGATGAGTAAGTTTTTTTGGTGGGAGAGTTGAGTTCTGGAGCTTCCTTGGAAGTCACCTTCAGAGTGCAGTTTTTTAATGCTCCTCCAAGCTCTTAAATCCTTCTCCTCCAATCACAGTGTCAGAAAAAAAAAAACTCCAAGTCATGTGCAAAATGGCTTGAAATAAGTGTCAATGCACATTTCCTAAAAGTCAATTAGAAGCTTATTTAAGGAGCTAAAGGCCTGCTGTGCCAGCCATTAGCTGGAGAGAGTTCATGCCAATTTGAGAGACTCTGCGCGGGCTCTTTCTCATTACAGCTCCTGTTTGGAGAAGCTGAGTTAGGGAAGTGGAGAGGCTGCTGGGCTTGGGAGAGAGGTAGGAGGAGAAAAGGGAGGGATGTGTGCATGAGAGAAATGAACAATGTCTATCTTCTCCAAGGAGAAATGGAATCATTACAGATAAAATCAAGCGGAAAAGTGAAGGTCATTGTAAATTCATCAACACTTGGATCATGTTGCTTATTAGCACTAGTGGTATGGCCTGGAAGACTCTGCAAACTGAGCCCCACAGAGGTTAGGGGCTTTGCCCAAGGTCACATATGGGGTTAGTGGCAAAGCTTGGATCAGGATTCAGGGATCTTGGTTAATCCTGTGCTCTGTCCCTTGCCCTTTGCTGCCTTCCCCCTGGGATGGAAGATCCAAGAATATAAAATTATGATGATTGGATCCAGATGTACTGGCTTCCTCCCCACGTTAAAGCTAAATGATGGTGCTTTTTTGTTTTATGAAGTAGAATATTTTAATCTGCTGGTCAACTTCATTTGTTAGTCCACTTATTGTGTATAGGGATAAATGTCAACAAAGAAAAATCACAAACCCAGTAAATATCCCTGCTGTTGGGGAGGCTACACCAGGCTGTTTCTCTTGGCTTGAGGCACTAGATTGAGCGGCTTACTTAGATGGGATCTGGGAGCTTTTGCATTGGAAGTGGGCTGAGTGTTTGTATTCAAAGTCTGGGCCTGGATTATAAACTATTGCCAAGGTCCTCAGGGCCAGGTGCATACTAAAAATTTAAATTAAATTGTGGGACAGCTGACACTTTACTGTGATTCCTTTAACTTGGGTAGGAGATCGATCCAGTGCTGAGGCATGGGGTGGGGGGGTACTGTTCCTTGGAAGATGAGGTAGGTATAGCCATTTCTATGACGAACCACCAAATTGCTTGTGCTGAGAATCCAAAGCTTGTAAAGTTTATGCCACATAGTTTAGCCTTGGGTTACACGATGTCTTGGTTAAAAAAGGCTTAATTTATGTGCCCATGTGTTTTTGTCCACTAGATAGAGGTGCTTTTTTTTTTGAAAGGGGAAAACTTGTTTATTTATTCAAAAAACAAAAAACTGAACAAAACAAGATGACATTATGGCATATTTTAAGGGCTTATTACACTTTTTAAATGATCTTTTCGCACATCAATTTAGGAATATATAGTCTTGCATGGAGATGAAGTCAGTATCTGAATTTCAGACCTGGTGTGAATTAGTCCTCGCCCTATCCAAGGCTAGTCCTGGAAGAGCATGACACAAGTCGTGTCTTCTTTGCTCTTACTTGCTTCAAAATCTGGAATGTTTTTAGTACACTTAGGATCACTGAAAAATTGGCATTATGGTAAAAAATGGCCATATTGAAGGTACTTTATCCCCAGCAGGCCTAATTTAAGGCAATAAAACACAGCCATATGCAGCCTTCAGGTAGAATTAAAAAGAATATTCTATCTCCCTGGCAACATGGGCCAGAAGTCCCAGGATGAGCCGGGACCCAGCATCAAGGGACTGAGAAAGCCTTCTTGACAAAAAGGGGAAAGAGAGAAATGAGACAAAATAAATTCTCAGTGGCTGAAGGATTTCAAACAAAGTTGAGGGGTTTATCCTGGAGGTTATTCTTATGCATTTTATAGATATTCCTTTTTAGTTTGTGGTGTATTGGAGTGGCTGGAGGGAAGTGCCTGAAATTGTTGAGCTGTGTTCCAGTAGCCTTGATTCTTGAAGATGATTGTATAACAATACAGCTTTTACAGTGCGACTGTGTGATTGTGAAAACCTTGTGTCTGATACTCGTTTTATCCAGGGTATGGACAGATGATTAAAAAAATATGGATAAAAGATAAGTAGATAATAGGGAGGATAAGGGGTAAAATGAATTGGGTAGATTGAACTACTAGTGGTAAATTAGAGGGAGGAGTAAAGGGTACATGAGGTATGAGTTTTTTTTTTCCTTATTTCTTTTTCTGGAGTGATGCAGATGTTCTAAAAATGATCATGGTGATGAATACACAACTATGTGATGATATTATGAGCCATTGATTGTACACCATGTATGGACTGTATGTATGTGAAGATTTCTCAATTAAAAAAATATATATATAAAGAGTATTATGATCACTAATAAAGGATGGCATGTTTACTTTACATCTCTCTCAAGAGAGATGACGTGACCTTCAGGCTGAAACCTAAAGTATGAGAAGGAGGCAGCTATGCAAAGCGTTAAGGAAAGAACACTACTGGCCTCAGTCACAGGAAGGACAAATATTCAGGAGGGAGAGACAGTTTGCCAATTTCAGTAACAGAATAGAGAATGAGGGAGAGGTTGGGATGCAATTGGAGAGCTGGGCAGAAAACAGAGCACATGGGGCCTTAGAAGGACACGACTAGTGTAGACTTCATTCACAGACTCTCTCTGTGGAAAGAGGGCAGGGGGATAACATTGCGATGGTGTAGGTGTAGGAGAGGGCAGCAGGAGAGGGCAGCTATGGTGGAAATAGCAGAAGATGGCTTTTCCTTTTTTCTGGGTCCTTGCTGGTTTACTACATGATTGTCTGCAGCCTCAGGATCCTCTAGGAGCCTATGGATAACTGGGGCCCTCTCTGGCCTCCACTCTTCCTGTATGATTCCTCAGTTGTGCTTACTCTAAAAATCCCCATGCTAGTACCATCGTTGGCTCTCTTCAACTTCCTGTCTCTGAGACCATCACTTCCACTAATTGTGCTGCTTGAATTGTTTGTACACAGCAGCCCATATTTGTTGAGCCCTCTTCCACTGTGGGAGAGGTGCTACTGGTCATCATGGCCTGTCCTACCCTAGCAAAACCTCCACATTGACCAAGCTGGAGAGGAGAGGGGATAGGATTAATTCCAGAACAGATGCCACAGACTCTCACTCTTCTAAGAAGCATAAATGCTACAAAGACTGTTATATGCATGTGATCTCTTCTCGGAGTGCTGAATTGGTTGCTTTGGTCAATTTTGTCCAGTTTATGGTCATATTTTGGAGAATATTTCCTCATTTTCTTATTTGATTGTAGCCTTAAGTCCTGGGTGGTAGGCCTTTTAATTAACAATGAATAAAACCATCAGAGAAGGGTGGATGAGATGGCTCAGGAAATAAGCGCTGAAAGACTGAATGGTTGCATAAGATCAGAAGTTGAGTGGCTGGAGAAAAGTTGCTCAAAACCCATCGATCTTGTCAACTACTTTTGGCATATGCCATGGGGTTTAAAGTAGATTCCTAAGTCAGGGGAAGGCATGATTTGGAACAGAATAAATATCATTGGAGCTTTCCTAAAATGCAAAGAACCAGAAACTACAGGGAGACAAAACTGAGAGTAAGATACCACTTAGGACTTACCATTTAAAAAAATAACTCCTCCTTCCTGCCCAGAAGTCCTGATGTGACCAAAAGTAATCAGACATTAGGATGATAACCTTGTAAGGGTGAAGAGGTCTTGACATAAATGGGCTGGAATTCATACTGAAAAGCAAGCAATGGACTTTATTGAAAGCAGTAAGTTGTATCCCAATAGACTGGATTGAATGTAGGATAATAAAATTTGCATTAAGCATTTCAAAAGTCTGAATCTTCCCAGAGCAATGCTGAGATTCTGTTTGAGGGTGCACTTTGTGAATTTGTGGTGTGTGAACTTATGTGACAGTCACCTGTGTTCCTTTGCACAAGCCTGGTAATTTAACCAAAATTCACAGTGTGTTGCCAAGGGGGGTGATTGATTATTGTACTTACTGGTAGTTTGTGGTATGGGTGATCTGTTTTGGAATTAGACACATGCTTATAACAGTGTGACTATAAACAGTCAAACCTTAGTTCTTTACCTTTAATTCGGATGCGCATCCACTCTTCTGAGAAAGTCCAAGAGTATTGCTCACACAGATGACCAGTGTCCATCATATGCAGAGTTGGTAGCCATAACTCTTTACCTAATGGCCACCACAAACCATGAGCAAACCAGCAGAAAAATAAAATGCCCATGTCTTCCTCTTAGTATAGATTCAGTAAACACGATAAGGGACTTGGAGATACATTCCCCTCTGCAGGCACAGTGAACTTCACTCACTCTCTCAAGGGGTCTTGCTTGTTCTTGCCTCAGGGCCTTTGCATGTGCTCTTCCCACTTCCCAGCAGCATGTGGCTGACACCTTCTTGACTCCAAGGCCTCAACTCAGGGAATCAAAAGATACTTAAAATCAAAGAAATATGATGGTTCGTTCATCACTTTTCTCATTGTGACAGTTTAGGGAGATGGGCTGAGTAAGTTCCTTCAGCCCACAAAGAGATTGGTTGTACTTCTCCATGTGCCTCGCTGGTGAGAGTGCTAGATTGAGTTTTGAGGGTAAGACCCAACTCCTTCATTCCTTCGGTGCTCCAGGAGCATGTTGCTGAGTTATGAGAGTAACCAACTGCAGTAGTCAAGGAGGAAACTGGATTTACTAGAGGCCAAGCGGGCTGAATTTTGGTGTTCTTTTGTGTGGTATTGGCTGTGTCAGCCAGGCTGTTGCAACTTTTTCTCAATCACATGTCATATTGGTTGAACTCAATGATGTGTTAACAAATAAAATATATATAATTTGATAAAAAATGAAATCCTTTTAGATTATGGTAGAAGTAAGTAATCATTGGTGCCAAAGGTTTAATTTGTTTTGAAAATTGTATTGGGGGGGAGGAATGCCATACATTGATTTCAGTGGTGTTCCACCACTGTTCTTTTATGGAAATTGGGTTTGAGAACCACTAGACTGGCCTTGTTCCTAGTCAGTCCATTAAGCAGCCTGGGTCTGGCTGTTTTTCAGCGCATGAGTTTGAGGTGCTGTGTTCTGCAGTGCTACCCAAGGTGTGGTCTTGGGACCAGCAGCCTTAGCATCGCCTGGAAACTTATTAGAAATGCAGCTTCTCCAGCCCCCTCCCAGACGTATTGAGTCATACAGTCAGAGGCTGGGGCCCGAGGACCTGTGTTTTCACAAGCCCTCCAGGGGATTCTGGTGCTCACCGAGGTTTGAGAACCACCCATATAGTGCTCAGCAGCGGGAGCTGTTTGGACCTTCAGTCTGGATTGTTTCCCAAGGCGTTTCATGTTGGGACTGGTTTCTTGTTCTGGTCTCACATGCCAAGGGGATAGGGTAAATAAAGTTAGGTTTCCATTAGTGCTCAGTAATAATTAATGGCAGCCCCACAGTCCCGGATGGAGAGGACAGGCCCACCCATCCAGAATTTGGCTCTGTGAAAAGCAAACTCTGGTTGTGACTTGAGAAGGAGTAAATTTAAGAGTACTTCCTCTCAAGGATACCTTTGGCAGTCATGACCCTGTCCAGAATAGAGATGGACAGATCTCAGGGAGGAAAGAGTGGGAGAGGTGCCCAAACTGTCTGAGGGCCTTGCAGAAAAACAGGTTTCCGCTGAGGAAATATCAAATCATAGCAAGCAGCACGGCTAAGACATGGGTGTTTTTCCCTGTGTCTCTGCTGGCTGTGTGAAAGCAAAAATGTTTGATGAGCATTCTTCTCCTGATGGGGCTTTTTCATTGTAGCAGTTTAAACAGATTTCTGTGTTTGAGAAACGTGTCCTGGTGGAACAAATGTTTTCAACTGAAACAAAACGGTGTGGAGATAGTATTTACTTTGAGTATGAGGGAGGTGAAAGGACAGTTAAAAGTATCCATTCATTTAACAACTGTATTATTGAGCTGGGAAATGTACTGAGCGGAGTAAAACAAGATTCTGCTCTGAGTAGGGCTTCTTCCCAGGAAGGGAGCGTCTGGCTGGCTTTCCAAGCAGCCGGAACAGTGTGTACCAGTTGGGGGAGGTCAGGAAACTTTGGGGTACTGTGACTTGCAGGGAGTTTTTCCCAGGCTGGTATTTGTAGTTGTTGTGTGTTTGGGGAACTGATCTAAGAGACGTCCCAAAACCTCGGAGGAGCCAAGTTCCATCTTTTCTTCTAGACTCTCTGAGTTAATTGTGGGAGGGTCCCTCCCCCCATTTTAGTGACAGTTGTAATTGAATTAAAAATCACTTCAAGCACATATCAGATAAGGGTTTAGTATCCAGAATATATAAAGAGATTCTTCAACTCAACAACAAAAAGACAAACAGCCCAATTTAAAAATGGGCAAAAGATGTGAACAGACACTTCTCAGAAGAGAAAATACAAATGGCTAAAAGGCACATGAAAAGATGCTCAACTTCACTGGCTATTAGGAAAATGCAACTCAAAACCACAACGAGATATCATCTCACACCCACTAAAATGGCCATTATCAATAAAACAGAAAGTTACACAAGTGCTGGAGAGGATGTGGAGAAAGGGACACACTTACAGTTGGTGGGAATGTAAAATGGTACACCCACTTTGGAAGGCAATTTGGCAGTTCCTCAGGAAGCTAAGTATAGAATTGCCATATGATCCAGTAATCCCATTGCTAGATTTCTATTCAGAGGACATGAGAGCAAGGACACAAACAGACATTTGCACACTAATGTTTATAGCAGCTTTATTTACAATTGCCAAGAGCTGGAAACAGCCCAAGTGTCCATTAATGGATGAGTGGCTAAACAAGCTGTGGTATATACATATGATGGAATATTATGCAGCTGTAAGGCAAAATAAAGTTACAAAGCATGAAACAACATGATGGATCTTGAGGATATTATGCTGACTGAAATGAACCAGAAACTAAAGGACAAATACTTTATGTTCTCACTAATATGAATTAACATTAATGAGTGAAATTGGAGAATTAAAGTTAAGAACACAGGTTATCAGGAGATAGAAATAAAATAGAGATTGGGCAATTGGTGCTGAAGAAATATGGATTGTGCAGCAGGACTGATAGTAAAAATTCAGAAACGGCACAATACTACCTGATTGTAGTACAATAATATAAGCACACTGAATGAAGCTGAATGTGAGTGTGATAGAGGAAGAAGAAATGGGGGCACGTATGAAACCAGTAAGAAAGATGGAGGATAAAGACTGACACAGTATAATTTCGGAATGCTTAGAGTGACAGTGATTAAATATACAAATTTAAAATGACAGTGATTAACATACAATGACAGTGATTAAATATACAAATTTAAAAATGTTTTTGCATGTTTTGCATGAGGGAGAACAAACGCATGTCAGTATTACGGGTGTTGAAAATGAATGGTATATGGGAAAAAGTACGATCAGTATAAGCTAGGGTCTATAGTCAACAGTAACATTGTAATATGCTTGCACTGAATGTAACAAAGGCGTTATATACTCAAACTAAATGTCAGCAGGCAGGGGAATTGGGAATGGAGTATGGATTCTCTAAGGAAGAAAGGGAAATGTCCTCAGAGTATGGTGGCAAAGGCATGTCTATGCAATTAGGCTGGATTGTATGATGTGTAAATAAAACAGTTTAAAAATGAAAAAAAAATAACTTCAAGGAGGTCAGGTTAGGGTGGGGTTCACGGTGATTCTTTGAGCTCTGCTCCTTTGCCCTGGTGAGGGTGTTTCTAAAATCTCCTAATTCAGAGCTTGCCCATCGCTTATGGAGGCTCCTCAGAGACCAGGCTCCTGACGTCTGATGTGGGCTTTAATCTTAGGCAATTATTGCCCCTCTCTGAACCTTAGGATCCTCATCTGAAAAATGAGGGGTTGGATTAGGGTTTGTGATCCCATGGCCTGGAGGCTCTGCTCTCCACCCATCTCCCCAGGCTGCGGGGTGGGGATGTACCAAATGTGGGCATGCTGCCCGTACAAAATGTGGACACCCTGCCCGATGCGCTCAACAGCCAGTCTGTGACAACAAGGTTTCAAAGAGAGAAAGAGCTTTATTAAAGAGCCCAATGTAAGGAGAACAGGACGTTTGTGAGCCTTGAATCTGTCTCCCTGAACCGCAAAGGCTCTGAAGGTTTTAGAGCCCTTTGGCAAAGGCAGGCTTATGATTGTTGAGCGTTGGCAGATAATTTACATACTTGGTCATAGGAATCATGTACAAATGTGGCGGCCGTAACTTGATGAGGGGCATGGTTTGTAGTATTACAGTGAGGTTTGGGTTATAACAGTTTGGAGATTTAGGCCACTCGACGTGTCAGGTGGGTTGATTCTGTTGAGAACTGGTTTTATCTGGCAAGATAGACCAAGAATTAGGGCAGCTGACTCTGGTTTTTACATTAGTCAACATTCAGGGGGCTTCTAGCAGGATCATGAGACTTCTAAGTTACAAGACAAGGTAAGGACATAAGTGCAGGGTCGTGACAGTCTTCTGACACGGCTTAGTTACAGTTACGTAGGTTTTGTGCTGCCAGTGGGCACGTCCACCCCAAATTCTTCCCTCCCCAAGACAGGAAGGTCGCTGGGAATAATTCTATATCTGACAGATGCCATCTGATCCTTGTTCTCCCATATTTACCTCTATAAATGAATGGAAATCAATGGTCTCCTGCCCTCCCTGCCTTGCCTCCTTCCCACATCTTGTCTGTCCTTTCTTTTCCAAATCAGAGTCAGGAAGAATCTCTGTTTTCTCACCAGCTTAGTTTCTGGGCTTTCTCCAGATGAAGTGGTAAGGCTAGGCATGCTTTTAGACCATATGTATTGTGCTGCTTCTCGTGGCTGAAGAAGCTCAGAGAATTGCTCTGCCGTGGCCTTGTTGAGGACTGTAGAAGAAAATCGCAGTTGAATGATAGTGTTCACATGCAGAAATCTTCCCTCAGATCCTGCTTCAGTTACTTGATCACCCTTCAGTTACTTGATCGGTAGACAGTTTTCGCTGCCTACAGTGGGGACCTCAGACTTGGCATCTGGGTTCTGGAAGAGCTGAATGGAGTCCCCATGGAGGTGTGTGACTAAGAAGAGCTAAGCAGTCTTCTGAGGGGGCTGCAAGCCCTGGAGGTAGACATGGGGCCCCTGACCGTTGGCCACAACAGCACCCTGTAACCAGCGAGTAGTGAGGGGATCCGCTGGAGGAATTACATGTTCAGTGGGATGAAAAGGTAAAAACTAGAATGTTTTCAGAGGTGTTCTTTTTCACCCTTCTGGTCCTCTTTCCTTCCTGTTTCATTTTCAGACCAGTGTGTGATTGTCCAGGTGCTTGACCTTGCCACCTCTGGTGACCTGCATTCTGGCTTGTCTTGGATTCTGCCTGGTATTAAAAGTTGAGAGAACATAGCATGCTTTCCCTGCCTCATCCTTGGATCTGATGTGGCATGGGGAGAAAGGAAGAGTCCGCCTTGGAAATAGCCATGGGGCCAGGGCAAGTTACCCGTGTGGCTGAACTCACATTCCTTATCTGTTTAACCCATTTAATGACATGCTACTTAAGAGCTGGTGGGACCATGTGGAATCGCGGGTACAAGAGACTCAGCGCGTGTGGCCCACAGCAGGCACTCCGGGATTCTGCTTCTACTCCCTTTTTCCTGGAGTGTCCTCCCCGCTCCTGGTTCTGCCTGACAAACTCTGACTCGTTTTTAAGAAAGTACAATATGGCATCCATCATGCTTTGTCCCTTATAACTTTGACAACTTAGACCTGCCTTGTCTGATAATGGTAGCCACTGACCACATAGGCCTTTTGAGCCCTTGAAATGAGGCTAGTGAGACTGAATTTTGAGTTTTACTTAATTTAAAATTTGAAAGCAGATTATCAGTTTGGCTTTGGGAAAATTTTTAAGTTTGTTTTGAATGTCTTAGGGATATGAATCGATTTTCCTAGCTGTAAATGTTAGGAGATCGGAATATAGATCAAGCATTTCCCTTGAAAACACAGCATCCAAGTTGAGATGTGCTGTAAATGTAAACCATGTACCGGATTTCAAAGCCTTGGTGTGAAAAAAGGAAGGTGAAGCATCTTGTACATAGTTTTTATCTTAATTACGTATTGGAATGATACTATTTTGGATGTATTGGGTTAAATAAAATATGTCATTAAAATCAATTTCACCTGTTTTTTTTTACTTTTTACACTGTGGCTACTAGGAAATTTAAAATCATGTATGTGACTCACATTGTGTTTCTTCTGGACGGAGCTGTCTTAGACCTTTGTGCATCTGAAGTGGCTCGAAGTCCACAGGGAATCTGCTGGTGCCAGAAGCTCTGGGAAGACTGGTGTCTTCTGGGGTCTCCCTCAGTGGCCTACCTATATTATGGAGTAGAACTAGCCTCTTAGAGATACCAAACCACGGGAGCAATCTCCTGATCTTAATACAGTGCCCTCCAGGGGCAAGTCTGAGACAGGATTCTTTTCCATAAAGGCTTCTCAGTTCCAGGAAGAAGTTTGCATTCTTTATTTCCTGATGGCTCAAGGGACTCCTTAGCAGGTTTATTTCCTGCAAGATGGGCCTCTGCCTGGTCTCCTTGCTATTCTTTATTGATCCAACTTTGCTTCTTTCTGGCTTTTTATATTAACCCCCCAATTAAAGAGCAGTAAACCCAATCAGCTTTATAAAACTCAGAAATTTATAACGTTGACTCATTTCATAGCAGACATGCTCAGAGCTGTAAGGTCCAGAATTTATTGCATGCACAGTGGAGTGGTAGGGCCATGGCAACTGCATTTATCAAAGAATTGAAATGTATTTAAAATCTTTTAAATGCTCATTTTAAAAGGCAATACTGTAGGGTGATGCAGCAGCGGCTCAGTGGCAGAATTTTTGCCTGCCATATCGGAGGCCCAGGTTCAATTCCCAGAGCCTGCCCATGCCAAAAAAAAAAAAAAAGCAATACTGTAGTTCTTTCATAATGTGACGTTTGGACTAAATAAGAAATTTCAATAAAATTTCATGTCACTTTGGGTCATAATGGTTAACCAGTCCTGGCATTCAAAAATTAATGTGCGTCGGTTGCTTAGAACACATTCCTTGAGCACTCCTATATGTGGGATATTTTCTGTTTGAGTACTTCCTGAGCATAGAGAGTGATGTAAAATGTCATTTTACTAGTTGGGGAGGTTAGCATGTTCACTATCCCTATACTTGCACATGAAGGAAACCATCAGTTTGTTTGAAAAAATGAGTTACTAACGGTAGGTTTAAAAGAGGGACAATCACTGGTCAAGGAAGCTTCCAGGGAGTCATTTGTTGTATTATTAGACTTACTTATAAGATCTTTTACATTAAAAATGGCTACATGACTTCAGATTGTTTCTTGTCCAGAAGATTGAGAATAGTTAGTTGCTGTTAAGTTTTTACTGTTACAATCTTTGTCTCCTCCTCTAATTGTTAGAGCTTTAGATCATTTACTCTGAAGAATTTCAGAGCATGGCAACCAGAGTTAGGGAACCCTCAGAGTTGATGGTACTAGGAATTCTTTCTGTTTGAGAGTTGATGATGCCCTCTCAACATTGGCCACCATTGGTCCTAGTCCACTCCCGTCCTGGTGTCCCACTCCCGTCGTGCAGGCCATCTTTTATCCAGGATGAATATGATCACCTTTATTTATCCAGTCTTCACTTTCTCCTGAAGTGAGTGGTTTCTGGATTTTTCACCTGTTTAGTCCCATCCTTTGGACACAGATTCAAACGTCTGTGGAAACTTGTAAGGCGCAGTTGGATCCGTGGACCCTTTGAGATGCTGATTTAGAAGGTCTAGGGTGGGGGTTGGGCATTGTTCTTTAAAACCAGTGTTAACCAGCCAATCGGTCAACGGGGCCCCCATGTAGTCTGCCCAGTGGAGTGGACTCGAGCCGGCTTCTCCCAAGAGGAGGAGTAGGAGGTTGTCCCTGGCACAGCCCAGAATCATGTTAGCGCTTAGAGTCATTCAGAAAAAACAAACCATATCATCTGCAGGCTATGGTGTGTGATTGCTCTACTTGTCCCTGTGTCACCAGCATCTAGCCCTGTACCTGACCTATAACAGGTGTCCCATAAATGTGTGTGAATGAATGGACAGTTCCCTGAAACCACATCTTTTTCTAATGAACTGTCAGTAAAATTCAGTCATTCCCTTTTCTTTTGTCCACCAGTGGAGACCTGCTGGGAACGGGACTTCTAAAATGGCACATGTGCCCAGAAGGTTGTACTCCAAGGCCGTTTTTTTTTTTTTTACTGTAAGTGGGGTCTCCAGAAACAGAGGGGAACAAAAGCTCTTCTTAAAATTGGAGGCATTTATGCCTGAGATGAAACTGAATTCTATTTGGGCACGAGATGTGCTTGTGTGTTCAAAGCAAAAAACATTTCAGTCACTCCTTGCAGAAAACTAAATGAAACCAGGGTGCTCTGGTGGGAGGTGACTCATGCCCGTGGAAATAGTGGCATGTTTTGTGCCAACTTCTGCAGCAACTTTTCTGCTAAGACCACTAGACACCAAATCCATTTGTTTTAGTTCCCTGAAAGGATTTCACTTTCTGAAAAATAAATAAATAAAATTATGGGGAAAAACCAGGCATTCCCCATCTATACCGATGAAATTGACTTTTTCAGAGATCAAATGCAGGACTTTAATGGTCTCTGTGCTTTCATCTGGTAACTTTGCCTCTCTGGGGAGGCTGATCTTGAGGCTACTTTTTAACTAGATTTTATCTGCGTAGCTAAATGGTTAGAAGGTCAGACTTGGAACTCTATTGTCTAGATTTGAATCCTGGTTCTGATGCTGACTTGTGTGATCACTGGATTTGTTAACTGTCCATGCCTCCGTTTTCTCATCTGTCAAATGGGGATAATAATAGTAACCGTCTCAGTGGACTGTGGTGGGGCTTAAATGAGCTGATGTATGTATAGCATTTAGCATGAGACCTAGCATACAGTAAGTGCTCATTAACTTTTTTTTTTGGTAAGTGTAAAGAGGATGGTAGCTGGGATGGTTGTGGAGGCCCTGCCTGGACTGTGACTTGCTGCAGCCTGCACTTGGCTGCTGATGGCCGTGGATGGGGCTTCCCTTTAGGAGGTTGCTGGAATTCTGAGTGGCTGTAGAGGGAGCGATGGGTGGGAAGTTGGCTGGTGAAGGCCTTAGACTTGGGTGGGGTTTGAATCTGTCTTCAGCAAGTTGAGTCTGCAGGGGGGACTCTGAAGGGGACAGCAGATGGGAAGAGAGCCTGTGTTGGGACTAGCTGCGTCGGCAGCCTGTCTGGTCTTGTGCTTCTCCAGATTCACGCCTTGCTTCTTCCTGGGGACAAACCAATGAATCTCAATTTTAACTGCTCATGAGACTCACCAGGGAGCTTTTAAAACACACCTGTGCTGCGCCCGATCCCAGACCAGTTTAATCTGAGACAGTGTGGCTGGCCCCTAAGCATCCCTATTTTTTTCTTCTTAAAGCTTCCCAGGTGATTGTAATGGGTGGCCAGGACACACACCCCTGGAGCGGACTGACTGCTGCTGATTTCCCGGAAGTTCTCCATACTCTGAGCTCACTGGGATGTGTTTTCAGCATGGTAGCCTGAAAATTCCCTTTATCCTCATGGAGACCCTTGGCCTTGCCTCTCAGTGACCTCTGGGCATTGACTTCCCTGGAATCCAGTCATAGGATAAATCCTTCTCAGCATCACAGAGGCTGGGTGGGTTTTTATAGGAAAGGATTGGGTTTCGTAAGAGGTTTTTCTCAAGTGTACTAGGAGACCTTAGCATTCAGTTGTCTCCGTTCATTAGTACTGTGATTTGGGGAGTAAAGTTCCTGCTTTGGCATTCATGTCCTTTCATAGGTTGCTAGGAAGTGGTTGTATACGTGGTGTGGACAATTCCGAATGGGTTAGGTCCTCCTGGGGTTTCATAAACCCCATGAAAGTGGTGGTACAGCAGGGTTAGGAGTCTTGGCCTGCCTTCTTTCTATAGGATCCACTTGGCCTATCCTTTTGCGCCGTTGCTTTTAGTAATAGTCACAGCATTTAATCTGACAGCATTGTTTTGGAGAGAGCTTATTACTGGCCCACGTATAATAAGTCATTATTCATATAAACCCAGTCTTGAGTTTGAACTGTCGGGAGGCATTAAGATCACCACTCTCACTCTTCTGTTTGTGGTGCTAGTCTTCAATTTCTTTAGTTTCTCTCTGAGACCTCTTAGAACGGGAAGCGCATCTTTGTTGGGACGGGATGGGGAGAGCTGGTTGTGGGAATTGGCCTTTCCCCAATACAGGGGAAATCTCTATTATAGTATAACCCAGCCGGATACATTTATGCAGAGAAATGTGTTCTAAGACCCTCCCTGGCCAAAGCCCTGGAGAAGCTGGTGGGTGCAGTGCGTTAGAAGGCTGCCCTCACTTGCTCCTTCCCTGTCTTTATGTGGAGCTCTCTCTCAGGACTTAAAGTAGGGGAAATGTGCAATTTCATTTTAACATTTTAGCAAATATTTTTTAAGTCCTATGCCGGATACTTTGGAAGCTACCGAGGAACAGAAACATTGGTGCCCTCCTGGAGCCTCCAGTTTAGCCTGGGAGCTGGGTGCCTTCGTGCTTTGGCTCTGACTGGGAGAGGTGGTGAGCAGGGGTATGGGGAGAGGCTGGGCCCGGGAGGAGAGAGCATTGTGATGGGAGAAGAAGGAATATGGATGGAGAACAGCCTTTCAGACCAGGTTACATTTTAACCTGGACCAGCTGCTGAATTCTTTGAATGATAATAGATTGTGGCTCCAATGTGGAAATTTGCGTCAAGTCACTCCTAGTAAGATAGTTGGAGTCATTGGAAGTGTGCACTTCCTTCAGTCCTGCCTTTCCCTGTGGTTTCCATTTGATGTGCAGCTTCCTGGTATTTTTTCATTCCCTTGGCAGACATGTGTTTGGAAGGCTGTGCCTTGTGGTGAGTGCTGGGGACCCAGCGTTGACCGCGGTGTCTGCTCTGGAGTGGCTGCGATTCCAGAGCCTGCTGGGCCAAGTGTGTCTGGAAGCATCTGGCTCATATTCCCTTCTCTGTGCTTGTGAAAACGTCACAGAATCTGCATTTTAAACATGCCTCTCTGACCCCTTCCCGTTCATTGCCAACCACAGAGTCTGAGAAGCTTTGCTCTTGAGGTATTGCCATCACTTGGGTGAGAAATGATGTGGCAAAGACTTATGGTGGCAAAAGGGACAGAGAAGGGAGAGAAGGGGTTCATTTAGAGGCTGAATCAAGAGACTTTGTGAGAGCTTGGACCCGTCAGGAGGACGGTGAGGTTTTCCGCTTGGGTGCATCAGTGGGGCAGTATCAGTGAGGGGAGGGAAGGCATTAGTTTTTCAGCGTGTTGATTTTGAGTTTTTTGTTTTTCCTTTCATGCTATCCCACTGTGCTTGTCCATAGGCATTAGGAATTATGGCTCTAAAGAGAAAGGCTAAGATGGTGGGTGTCTACCAGGAACTGTGGGGGGTAACTTATGTAGCCTGCTCAGATTAATAGTCAGTGGCATAAGAATGAAGTTCTGTCCATGTGGGGTTCCCCTGCCTTCCTCCTCCTTAGCCACACTTATACCTTTGCACTGCAATAGCCCCCATTCGAAGGTGCCCTCCACTTTCTGATTGATAAGCCCCCAGGTGGAACTTGAAAGCAGCAGGAAGAGGCAGTGCAGGGGAAAAGGCAGGGCGAGAGATGGGCAGGGCTTGGCCAAGTTCAGTTCAGCCGGGTCTCAGGTGGGTAAGATCAGCTTGCTGCTCTTTCTCTTCCCCTCCTCCCAGCAGGCCCAGTCCTGTGGGAGCCTGGCCGGGGTGCCTGCCCAGAGGCTTACTGAGCTCGCTGCCACGAGCATGTTATAGTTATTTAATTAAATTTCTCAGCCTCTGCACAATTGATATTTTGGGCCTGATAATTCTTAATTGTGGGGGCCCTTCTGTGCATCATAGGATGTTTAACTGCATCCCTGGCCTCTACCCATTAGATGCCAGTAGCACCCCTTCCTCCAGTTATGACAACCAAAAATGTCTTCAAGACATTGCCAAATGCCCTCAAGCAGTCGAAATCACCCCAGTTGAGAACCACTGCTTTAATCCATATTGGCCGAGTCCCTTCTCTATTCTGGGTACACCAGTGAACAAAATCAACCCCTGCTCATTTTCTAGTGAGAACTGGAAGTTGTGTCATCAGAGCCGTTGGCAAGGAGGGAATCAGATTACCAGGAGATGTTTAATGACTTGGAAGTTTGTTTTGGTATAATGGGTGTGGGTCTGTCCGGGTTTCCTTCTGTGTCTCCTCCATCCTGGAATCAGAGTCACAGCATGTTTTGCTGTTGAACTCCTGTTTTCTTCTCTTCTACTTTACGCTAACTTTTCAAAAAACCTTCCTGCTACACTCAGGACTCAGAAAACAAGTCCTGCCTCCCTTTCTCACTTCCGGTTCCAACAATCCTTCTCTCTCTCCTTTTGTTCTTTCTTATTTTTAATGTGGCCAAATTACAAGTCTGAACCCACCCTGTGGGGCTGATGCCTGAGGCAGAAACCCACCCTCAGTGCTTCCTGGGCTCAGCCTTTGTGGACCCCACAGGCCCCATCAACTCTCGGCTGCCCTGTTTTATTTCCCGGGTAACTGTCCCAGATCCCCAGAGAGTACAGTCTCTCTGACCCGTAAGGCACCTGCAGGATCTGGTTCTCGTCCGCCCCACATCTGCAGGGTCTCCTCGGTGGAAGCACTTCCCTGTCCACTTGACATGGTCTTGGAGGCACTTCCTTGGGAAGCCTTTCCGACTCCTAGATCTGTTGCTCATTCCTGTCGTTGCCCTCCCAGCCCTGTTGGAATAGCCTGGTTCCTTGCCTGGAACATAAGTGAGGATGGTTTCCACGGCCAAGCCCGGTGCTGGGCACATGGAAGGCATCCGTAAACCTCTGTAGAAATGACTGGTGAGTCTGTTTTCCCCACTGCAGTGTGAGCTCCTGGGAGGTTAGGACTCATCAGTAGGATCTTTCCTGGGGGGGCGGTTAGAGATCAGGGCCCTTAGCCTCCAAGTTCTTGAATGTTCACCTTCCTCCCCACCTCCCCATTCGAAAGGTTACCTTTCCTGGGTAGATTTGCCTTTCCTATAATGAATTTCAGGAATTAGGTGGAGAGAAGGAAGTGGGGAAAAGAGGGAGAGGGAGTCTGGTGCTGATGGCTTTAACTCGAGTGCCTGCCAACCTGCAACTTGGGCAGACTTGGTGTTGGTCATTACATACTTACAACCAGGATTGTTTTTTTCTTATTTTTTTGCATACACAGTCATTTCTTTCTTTACTTGGTCTCTGAGGTCTGTGTTTATTGTAGACATAATGTTTGTGTCTCTAGAATTTATTTATTTCCTTTTTAAATATTTGTATCGAGAAATGTTCACACACATACATTTCATACACGGTGTACAATCAGTGGCTCACAATATCATCACATGGTTGTGTATTCATCACCATGATCATTTTTTAGAACATTTGCATCACTCCAGAAAAAGATATAAAAAGGAAAAACTCATACGTACTGTGCCGGTTTGAAAGGATTTATGTACCCTAGAAAAGCCATGTTTTAATCCAAATCAGTCTTGTGGGAGCAACTGTTTCTTCTAATCCCTATTCAGTACTGTAGGTTGGAAACTTGATTAGGTCATCTCCACAGAGAAGTGACTCAATCCATTGTGGGTATTAAACTTGATTAGATGGAGACGCATCTCCACCCATTCTACATGAGTCTTGGTTAGTTTACTGGAATCTTATAAAGAAGGAGACATTTTGGAAAAAGTTCCTTTTGAGACCCAGGGGAGAGCTGCGGAACCACGACCGAATGACAAAGGAACCACAAGTCCACCTTTGGAGATGAAGAAGGAGACTGCCCCCAGGGGAGCTTCTTGAAGGGAGAGGCGGGAGAGAAAACTAGTAGAGGTGGCGGTGCTCACTATGTGCCTTCACAGTTGAGTGAGAAAAGCTGAATGTCATTCGCCTTCTGGAGCCAAGGTATCTTTCCCAGGATGCCTTAGCTTGGACATTTTTATAGACTTGCTTTAATTGGGACATTTTCTCAGACTTAGAACTGTAAACTAGCAACTTAATTAAATCCCCCCTTTTAAGAGCCATTCTGTTTCTGGTATATCGCATTACGGCAGTTAGCAAACTAGAACACATACCATACACTTTACCCTTCCCTCTCATTGCCCACTAGTATTTCCACCTGCCCAATTTATTTTACTCTTTCTAGAATTTATTTTAAGGACGACAGTAGGAGCAGGATTGTAAACTTAGTTCAAGGTTGAAAGCATGTGCTGCAGATATGTCTTGTTGGGTTGGCCTTCATAAGGCCAGTTTCATCCCCTGTCCAGTAATTTCAATTTGGCTTTCCATTTTCATAGGGGAGTCACTTTGGATTCTTTCCTACTACTAAATGTAGGCAGTGCTTTGGGGAGAGAAAAGGCTGGGTTTATTTAAAGCTGTTTGTGCTTATTTCTCTAAAGGGATGGCAGGTGAAACCTAGCAGGTACCTCTGGGGAAGGTGGTTGTGTATTGATGAATGTGCCAGGTGCCATATGTTCTGTGTTAAACTGCAAGTATGGGGATTCTGAGTGCCAATTTTATTTCCTGTAGGCAAGGTTATAAAAGTGTGTTCTCTGAGAAATATGAGTTTAGTATACATTAGTTCCTGTTAGTGGCTGATCTTTTGAAATCACAGATTTCTGAAGCCCATCCAGAAACTCTTTCAGAATCTCTAGAGGTGGAATCTGGGACCCTATTTTTGAAAACTTCCCAGAGGAGTCTGATATAGCCAGCCTAACTTCTGCTTAAAGAGTGGCCCTGGAACAGTTTGCCAATTTTGATGGGTTGCCAGGCTGTCTACCCTGTTCTTCGGGCCTGGGGGGCAGGTTGAATCTTTTGGGAAGGGCTCTGTGGGTACGATTGCCCTGCCTGGGCTGTTGTACTGTACTGGAAGCCAGGAGGATGAACTGATTAATTGGTGGACCCTTCCTTTTACTTGCTTTGAAAACCTGAAGTATGGGTGGGCCACGGTGGCTCAGTGGCAGAGTTCTCGCCTGCCATGCCAGAGACCCGGGTTCGATTTCTGGTGCCTGCCCAGGCAAAAAAAAAAAAACAAAGAAAAAAACCTAAAGTCTTGTGTGATTGTGAAAACCTTGTGTCTGATGCTCCTTGTATCTAGGGTATGGATCTAGATATGGTCCAAAAATATGGATAAAAAATAAACAAATAATAGGGGGACAGAGGTTAAAATAAATTGGTAGATGGAAATATTTAGTGGTCAGTGAGAGGGAGGGGTAAGGGATATGGCTTATATGAGTTTTTCTATTTCTTTATCTGGAATCATGCAAATGTTCCAAAAAGGATCATGGTGATGAATACACAACTATGTGATGATATTGTGAGCCATTGATTGTACACCATGTATGGAATGTTTGTATGTTATGAATGTTTGTATAAGATTTATAAATAAATATATATAAAAAAAGACCTAAAGTCTTATATAGTTCATAGGAAGCAAATGTGTTAAGATCATGTTTAGCCACCTCTGCACTGTGGTTTCTGGCAAGCCTGGCTTCAGTAAGAACCCTAGACCTATCTCGACCTGTGCAGGGTCTAATTTTTTGGCATACTAGTTTCATAGTCCAGAAGGGAAATCCACTCTGGTTGCTATATTTAATTACCAGTGATTTTCAGAAAGCTAGAGAGAGAAAACAGCTTGAGTGTTTTCTTGGGGTGGTTCAATAAGGTTGAGTTTGTTTTGGGGATAGAAGCTGCAAGATGCTCTGGCTCTTATCAGGTCAAGTTGCACAGTGATTTGGGCATTTTTATTTTAAATGTGAATTCCTCAAATTTTGGGCACATCAAGTAAATATCAGAGACACTCCAGAAGCGAACATAACTAAATGTTGGAGTCTTTGCACCTCTGTTCAGTTTCCTCACAAGAATAATTCATGCCTTGTACGATTTGGAGTTGGAGCAGTGCCAGTATTTTTTGGTGTTTTCCCAAGAAGAATTGTTTTATTTCAACCTTGAAGTGACTTACCCAAGATCACTGGTTAGGGTTTTTACCAAATTGATATAAATACTGAGATTTCCTAAAACCTAGCCCCAACTGACAAGAAAAAAAACATTTTTTAAAAACAATAATTCTCATCAAGTGATGCTCTAAAAAGTGAATTTACTCTAGCTCTTCTTTATGTTTTTGAGAACATATGGTAGTTTAGAAGTTTAAAAAAGGAAATGTTAGGGCTTTGTGTACGTTTTTCTGAACACTTTTATTGGGCTTCTAGCAAAAGCTATGATTTACAATTGGTGTTTCAAAGGAAGAAAAATTCCACTACAGTTTAATTGACTTTGTGGAACATACATTGTCTGGAAAATTAAACAACTATTCTGTCTTTCAAGTGAAAGGCAAACTTATATGAGCTTGTGAAATGGTATATCTGTTTTACTGGGTTATTCATCATTCAGTTTAAAACATGGAAAAAGTAACTATCAAAAATAACTCTCGTTGAAGCTGTGCTTGCTGAGAGGAATTTTGGCTCCAATTAGAAATTTAGCTTTTATTTTCTTTCCTAGTCTTTTGTCTTCTAATCAACACTTATTTTGGGATTACTTGGGATAGCAGTTTGTACTGGGGAAAGAACTGGCTGAGTTATAATGATTTGCATCCAGATTTTCGAGCACAGTGGCTTTGTTTCTGCAGGAGTTCAGATGAATTAGACAGAATCGCTCTCCATTGTTTGAGACTCATTCGACTGAACTGATGAGTATGTATGGAGAGTCAACTGGTGCCTCACACAGAGCTTAAAACCCATGTGGGTCACGAGCCAAATATTTACACTCAAGTGGGGAGAGAGTTATAGGAAAGACATTTAAAGTAATGTAGGAACATAAATAATTTAGGGTTCAATTACTTGGGACAGTTACTGAGTGATATTCAGTTCAGTGGTTGGATAGTAATTTGGTCTGCAACCATCTTAAAAGCTTCCCGGAGGAGGTGGGAAGGACTAGAAAGCAAGAAAAGCAAAACAAATAAAAATTGGAGATGGGTGGGAAACTCTTCCCAAAATGATGATGGTAATTTGGGATTATTAAACCGTGAGAGAAGATCTGAGTTACTGATTACCTCACACTGAATTCTTGTTGAGAAATAATGATCTTGAGTGACTATTAAACCTCAGGTCCACAGAGTGAGGCTGGAGGGGAAACAGTACTTAACAGGTACCTGATCTCTCTCTACAAGGACCCCTTACTTCAAGCAGAGGACAGTATATTTAAGTGATCATTGCAAAAATGTTCTAGTTCCTTGACATTAGGTTTTTGAATCTGAAATCAGAGCAGCTGAGCCCTGGGAGGTTTCCATACCTAATTAAGCCCCAACACTCTCTTTTACGTATTTGTGGATATAATTTGACTGCACATGGATGACATGTTAAACATGCAACTAGATAATTACATAATTAAGCAGTTGAAACATGTGTCCTATCCCCAGTAACCCCTGTGAGGTTGGGTAACACAGTGATTGGACTGGATGTTGGTTTTTGTTTTGTTTTTCAGGGTTTGTGTCCAGAAGGACCACTGGTAGTCTTTGACTCTGGAATTTTGAAACCAAACATTGACATGTGGCTTGCTTGAGGTTGGTGGTTTAAGTTTGGATTTTGAAGGAATCTTTAGAGCTTAGCACATACGGATTTATGCAGCTTTCTTTAGCTTCCCCTGTTTAGATAAATATTCTGAGGTGAAAAAGGGAAAATTGCATCAATTGGTAAATAAATAATACATTCTAAAAACGGAAGATCTGAAACTCAGATCTTCTAACTTGCATGTCCAGTTAGTTCTGTGTCCCTCTTCTGGATTTCATCTCTGTTGAACAGAATGACAGGGATGGGCGCTTACGGTGGGTAAACTTTGTTGCATCCCTCAGAGAGGGACATAGTGCTATTTTAGTTCTGGGTATGCAGTTAGCAAGTTCACTTGTGATTCAGGATCATAACAGGCCTCCTCCTGGTGAAATAATGACTCGGCTGTGTTCTTTCAGTATGTATGCATGTGTTTAATTAAAACCTGAGAAAACGCTTTTAGTTCTGTGAGTGTCTTTATTAGCTATTACATCAGAGGAAATCTCTGGAAAAGAAATATAAACCACATTATGAGACTAATCCTCCATGTGAACAGAAAATGATGTAATGTGACAGTGGAGGAAATAAGTAGCATTGAGTCAGAAGTTTTTAAGAGTTTCTAAAGGAATGTTTTTGAGTTTAGGAGGGTTATGATCAATTCTGAATTGTGAGTGAATTTTATGATCTAAACATCTTGCATGAAAACAGAAGTCAGTTGTTGATCTCTGTTTTCTTTTATTTCCTGTTTCCGGGAAACTTGCTTTTTTTTTTTTTTTCACAAAGCCAAATTCATTCATTAATTTTTTTCATTCATTTACTCAGTTATGCAGCATTTATTGGACAACTGTTAGGTTCCAGGTACTATGCTTCAGCTATGCTTGTACTGGGCTGGAAGTGTACAGGGATGTGGTAGGTTGAACTGTGTTCCCCAATAAATGCATGTTCTTAATCTGTCACCCTGTGGGTATGGACACATTGTAAATAGGAGCGTTCAAAGACGTTATTTTAAATTAAGTCGTGGCTAGCCTAATCAAGGTGGGTCTTAATCGGTATTACTGGAGGCCGTATAAAGAGAACCAGGAAGTCACAGAAGCCAAAAGGTGAGGAAATTGTAATGTGGCAAGAGTGAGTGAAAGATACAGTTAGTCAAGGAAACCCCACGGATTGCTGGCATCCAGCGCTTGAGAACCAGACTCTAGAAAAGCAGGCCTTGCCAGTATCTTGATTTTGGACTTTGTCTAGCCTCAAAACTGTGAACCCAATACGTTCCTATTGTGTAAGCCAGCCCACTGTGAGGTATGTGTGGTAGCAGCCTGGCAGACTGAGACAGTACTGTATTGACATAAAAGTGTCATGTAGAGACATACAACTGGGGATAACCTCTGTTTCTAGTCTTGGTGTGTGCAAATCTCAACCATTTGAATTTTATGTTTAAGGCATCCTGACTATGAGATTGCAAATGTGTCATGTGCTTCCCTTGGTCCTGCCTTTTGGATGGGTTGTGTTTTCTGACTTTGAGTCTTTGTCCCCAGTGGTTCTGTACATAAGGGCCCCCTTTCTGTTGTATGGGATTTTTTTTTTTACCATGCCCTTCTTATTTGAGCCTCCAGTTATTTGAAGCTTGAGTGACTCATGTTCCTTGTCTACTTTCTCATCCCTCTTCAATGATTTGTATTTTATGTTCATCTTTTTAAGATAATTTCAGTTTTTTGCAAAGGTCAGCTTCACATGCGGTAAACATTTCAAATGTAGAAAGGGGTATACAGTGGCAATTAAGTGTCTCTCCAGCCCCTGTCCCTGGGGAACCAAGGCCTTTTCCTAAAGTCACACACGGCTCTCCCCTTCTTGTACATCCTTCCAGAAACAGTCTGTGTGTGTGTGTGCATGTGTGCACCAGTGTGCGTTGTCATTTTACCTCTCTTCGTTTTCCCTTGTTTCCTCCCCTGTCTGCCACTTGGATAGAGTACTCTTTATGCTCTCATGTACCTTTTTTTTTTTTTAAGTTACCATCATATCTTGGAAACTATGTTAAATCAGAGTACGTAGATCAACCTTATTCCCTTAAAAAAAAATTATTGTGGTAGCATCATTATACGTATATTAACATGAAATCCCCCATTTTAACCATTTATAAGTGTTTAAATCAGTGGCATCAAGTACTTTCACAGTGTTGTTCTACTTTTATTACTATCCATTACGAAAACTTTTTCACCACTTCAAACAGAAATTTTGTACCCATTAAACAATAATTCCCCATTCCCTCTTCCCTGTTAACCTCTGTTTTATTTTCTGTGTCTATTAATTTGCCTTTCCCAGATATTTCATGTAAGTGGCATTGTATAATATTTTCCCTTTTGTGGCTGACATTTTACTTAGCATAATGTTTTCAAGGTTCATCCATGTTGTAGCATGCAGAAGAATTTCATTCCTTTTTCATGGTTGTACATTATTCCATTGCAGCTCATAACACGCTTTCTGTTGATTGCCGTTTAGGTGGTTTCTAATCTTTTACTACTTTATACAGTGCTGCTGATGCAAACACACAAAAACAATTGCACCCCAGCATGTGTGGGATAAATTCCTAGAAGAATGACTGAGTCAGAGTCTATTTGTTTTGAATTTAATAGATATCATCAAATTGTCCTCCAAAGATTGGGTACCAATTTAATTCTCTAATCAATAATGTATGAGAGTTCACACCCTACACAAAAATTAACTCAAAATGGATCAAGGACCTAAACATTAGATCTAAGACCATAAAATTGTTAGAAGAAAATATAAGGAAATATAAATCTTATAATAGGAGGCGGTTTCCTAGACCTTACACTCAAAGCACGAACATTGAAGAAAGAAATAAATGGAAACTCCTCAAAATTAAACACTTTTGTGCATCAAAGAACTTTGCCAAGAAAGTAAAAAGACAGCCTACACAATGGGAGATGATATTTGGAAACAATATATCAGATAAAGGTCTAGTATCCAGAATATAGAAGGAGATTGTTCAACTCAACAACAAAAAGACAGACAACCCAGTTATAAAATAGCCAAAAGACTTGAACAGACAGTTCTCAGAAGAGGAAATACAAATGGCCAAAAGGCACTTGAAAAGATGCTCAACTTCCCTGGCTATTAGGGAAATGCAAATCAAAATCACAATGAGATATCATCTCATACCCACCAGACTGGCCATTATCAATAAAACAGAAAGTGACAAGCGCTGGAGAAGATGAGGAGAAAGAGGCACACTTATCCACTGTTGGTGGGAATGTCAAATGGTCCAACCGCTGTGAATGGCAGGTTGGCAGGTCTTCAGGAAGCAGAGTATAGAATTGCCATATGACCTGGCAATACCATTGCTAGGTACCTACTCAGAGGACACGAGGGCAAAGACACAAATGGACATTTGCACACCAATGTTTATAGCAGCATTATTTACAATTGTGAAGAGATGGAAACAGCTCAAATGTCCAGTTACAGATGAGTGGCTGAACAAGCTGTGGTATATACATACAATGGAATATTATGCAGCTGTAAGACAGAATAAAGTTATGAAGTATGTAACAACATGGATGGACCTTAAGGACATTATGCTGAGTGAGATTAGCCAGAAACAAAAGGACAAATAGTGTATGGTCTTACTGATATGAATTAACATTAATGAGTGAACTTGGATAATTTCAGTTAAGAACAGAGGTCATCAGGAGATAGAAATATGGTAGATATTGGGTAACTGGAACTGAAGGGATACAGATTGTGCAATGGAACTGATTGTAAAAATTCAGAAATGGATAGCACAATACCCCCTAACTGTAATACAATAATGTTAGAACACTGAATGAAGCTGGATGTGAGAATGATAGAGGGAGGAGGGCTGGGGGCACAAATGAAATCAGAAGGAAATATACGTGATAAAGACTGAGATGGTATAATCTAGGAATGCCTACAGTGTATAATGATAGTGACTAAATATACAAATTTAAAAATGTTTTGCATGAGGAAGAACAAAGGAATGTCAATAATGCAGAGTGTTGAAAATAGGTGGTAATTAATATTTTAAAACTTTAACTTATATGTGAGGCTAAAACAAAAAAATCTTTATTTGGTACAAAATTAAATTTTGAATAGTGCATTTCCTGATATAACTTATGCGGACAGCTTAATTGAACACCATAAGTACCTGGAACCTTAAGTAGGGCATGAAATTTTGTATGTTTTTCCAGAGTGATGCCTCAATAAATCCCAGAAGGATTTGAACAGTGAATAAAAAAGTATTTTCAAAGTCCCCTTGGTGGATTGGTGAGAAAGGGGGAAAATTCACCTTCCCCAAGTGGAGAATTCTTAATATTCTCACAAGCGGTGGGGACAGCCAAAGCAATAGGCTGAGTCCCCAATCTTGGGGTTTGTTCATATGAAACTTAACCCTGCAAAGGATTGGCTAAGCCTACTTAAAATTAGGCCTAAGAGTCACCCCCAAGAAAACATCCTTTGTTGCTCAGATGTGTCCTCTTTCTCTCAGCCAACAAACAAACAAACTCACTGCCCTCCCCCTCTCTACATGGGATATGACTTACAGGGGTGTGGACCTTCCTGCGATGTGGGACAGAAATCCTGGAATGAGCTGGAACTCAGCATCAAGGAATTGAGAAAACCTTCTTCACTGAAAGGGGGAAGAGAGAAATGAGACAAAATAAAGTGTCAGTGGCTGAGAGATTCCAAACAGAGTTGAGAGGTCATCCTGGAGGTTATTCTTATGCATTAAATAGATATCACCTTTTCAGTTAAAGTGTAACAGAGAGGCTGGAGGAAACTGCCTGAAAATGTAGAACTGTGTTCCAGTAGCCATGTTTCTTGAAGATGATTGTATAATGATACAGCTTTCACATTGTGACTGTGTGATTGTGAAAACCTTGTGTCTGATGCTTCTTTTATCTATCGTATGGACAGATGAGTAAAACATAGGGATTAAAAATAAAGAAATAGTAGGGGGAACAAATGTTAAAATAAATTTAGTTGATTGAAATGCTAGTGATCAATGAAAGGGAGGGGTGAGGGGTATGGTATGTATGAATTTTTTTTCCTGTTTTCTTTTCAGTTCTTTTTCTGAATTGATGCAGATGTTCTAAGAAATGATCATGATGATGAATATACAACTATGTGATGAAAAAAAAGTATGAGTGCCTTTTTCCCTGCAACCTTGCCAATATAATGTATTGTTAAACTTTTTGTTTTTGCCTATCTGGTGGGTGAAAATGGTATCTCATTTCACCTATTTTATTGTCATGAGGTTGAATATCTTTTTATATGCTTAAGTCATTTGTGTTTCTTTTTACTATAAACTGTCTTTTCATGTCTTTTGCCTTTGTTTCTATTGTGTTGTTGAGCTGTATTTGCCTTTCATATATTATGGAAATTAGCATTCGATCACATGCTGCAAATACTTTACCCCATTTTGCATGTCTTTTTTTTGGTAACTTTTTCCCTGAAGAGATCCTTAATTTTGTTTTATATATTAATCATCTTTTAATGATTTTTTGGGTTTGTGTATCATGCCCCATGATACAGTTTTTGTCTGCCATTTCCTCTCTGTCAGGGTGTTTCTTGTGCCTAATTGTTTCTCTCCTGACTCCTTATCATCCTCTGCATCACAAATTTCCCAGTAAGCTCCTGGTTGACCTTCAATTCTAATCATCTGCCTCCTTGCCATATATTCCTTTATCCATTGATCTATTAATTCATTGATTCCTGTGCCCTGTAGGTGCCAGACACTGTCCTCTGTGGTGGACAGAGTGGGCATCTTTCCTGCCCTCTCAGAGCTGGTTGAAAGCATAGCTAGAAGGTAGAATTCAAGCCAGGGAGGATGGTGCCGTCATGCGGGGTTCAGAGGAAGCTTATTTCAGAAGATGAATTTAAATGGACACCTCCAGACTAAGTGAGAGGGAGCCAGGCTTTAGCGGGTGGGTGGCAGGGTCAGGGCGGGAAGTGAAGGAGGTTGGATGTGTCAGTGGAGAGGGATGAGAGAGTTTTCCAGGTTGAGAAAGCTGCTTGGGGCAGGCCATGAGGTGGGAAGGAGCGTGTTATGTTTGAGGAACTTGCAGTGTGGCAGCAGCAAGCTGGTGAGAAGGGCTGGAGGGGCTGGCAGGAGCCAGGTCAACTGAGGAGGGCCTTGGGGACTCTGTTACAGATTTGGTCATTTGCTCCATGGTTCTTTGGCTCTGTGATTTCTCTTCTTTGTACATCCTTGGATATTTCGGTAGAATCCTAAACACAGTGGACTTTTCTCCTTTTGACTTTTTGTTATTTGCACGGTTCTGTTTCCTCTCTCTTATTGATTGTAAAGTGCTTTAGGAAAAATACCATTAAGAGCTCTTAAAAAAGCATCTCCTATGCTGCTGTACAGCCCGTTAGAGATCTAGGAATACTTTTTGATGAGTACATTCATCAACAGCAGCATTAGGAATTAAGCAGATAAACAAATTGTTTTCATCTTCAGTTTTACCTCCTGTGGCTTGGCATTGGCTGCTGAGAGGGTTGAGGTAAGAGAGGCTGAGAGGCTGTGTGTTCTCTGATGATCAAAAGTGCAGTGATGGATTAATAATGTCTGCCACAGCCCTGGGAGGGGAGGTACTGCCATTGTCGATGCCTGTTTGCCATTTTGAGACCTGGAATATTAGTTACAAAGAAAGGTGGTCTTTGCCCTATTATCCCTAGGTGTCTGTTGGCACCGGTAAATTTGAGCAAAGGTCATTGCCCTGTTGCTTTGGCGGGTGTCTGCATCCTCTTCTTACTGACATGAGCGCTATTCTACCTCTTGTCTGTGGATCCTGATGTCTCCATTTTAGGTTATGTCTGTGTTTGCTAGGGCTGCTGTAATGGAGTGCTACAAACTGGAGAGCTTAAAACAACAGAAACTTATTGTCTCACAGTTTTGGAAGCTAGAAGTCTGAAATCTGTAGGAATGAATCCTTCTTTGCCTCTTGCGAGATTCTGTTGGGTTGCAACAATCCTTTGGCTTCAGTTTCCTCCTCAGTTGTTGCATGGTGTTCTCTCCTTCTGTCTGTGCCTCATGTCCCCTTCATAAAAGGACACCAGTCATATGGAGTAGAGCCTGCCCTAATTCAGTTTGGCCTCATATTAACTAATCATATTTTCAAAGACTATTTCCAAATAAGGTCATTTTCTCAGGACTCGAACATGTCTTTCTGGGGACACAATTCAACTCAGAACCCTTCTTCTCTTATATAAATGTACTTTCAAAAAGAACCATGCTCTGTGTGAGTTTATGTATATGCCAATCTGGTGCAGTGGCCTCTGCATCCCTCACACTATATTTTCCCTTTGAAATGATGAGGGTTTAATAGCAGTGTCTGCAAAAAATGTATTGATTAACACAGCAATGAATCATTTATGCGACAACTGGCAGTGCAGTGAATTGATTTCCAGGCTTTTGGGTGCAGGAGAAGCACCAGACATCTGTAGTCTGTCCCCTTTCCCACCCCTGCCTCTGGTGGGATCTGCTGCACACGGCTGCCCGGCAGCTCATCTGGAAGGCAGGCATTAGAAAGGATGTAGGGGATCGAGATCAGAGCCAAAAAGCATTCAGTGAACCATTGCAAGCCAGCCTTGGTCAGAAAGTCACACTTATTTCCAGGATGTCTGGCGGAAAGCCATTGTTTGCTGCTCTAGAAATAGTCAATGATGTGACCTCATCCATTAGTGGTTATTTTGTGGAAAACAGAGGGACACTGGAAGCAGCAGACCACCTTTTTTTTGCTTCTGCACATTTGGCAGGACATTTAAATGGAGCCTGTTAAGCTTTACCCTATGGAAATATGTGTGTCCTTGCAAGTTGAAGACAACCTTGTTTGTAAAGCTAAATCTATCTCAAAAAGTCGCCTCCTATTCTCCACTGTAGATGGAAGCACAGCTTTATGTGCCTAGGTGTTGCTCTAAACATGTGCCATCCTTTTCTACGTTGAATTGGTGATCTCTTCAAGCTTTGGACTCTTGCAGCACTTATTTGTACCAGGGAGTTTATCATATAATTGATTTGTTCTGTGTTTATAGTGTAGCGGATGCAGGAAGAAAGATGGGAGTTAGGTGAGGTTAGCATTCCCCGTCTTTAGGTCTGAGCCTGGGAAGAGGGATAATCACAAGGCTGTTGAGGAGTCTACAATGAGACTAAGTGAAGCTCCCAGTACAGTGAACAACAGTTCTGCGGGTTCAGTCCTTCTTGCACTGTGGTGTTCTCCCATGTGTGAGGCAGCCTGAGACAAAGCAGAAGACAGGTGCTCAAGAGATCCTGGCCCCTGGGAAGGGAAGTGTCTCCTTGGAGAATTTTGTCTCCATCATGGAGCTTCCAGTTCCCTCCCTGACCGGGCAAATACAGTTGGATCCTTTCAGCAGTGGCTGGGTTAACACATGTAAGAGTAGTTCTTGTGCTTAATTTTCCTTTTCTTTTTTACTTTGGAGGCTTTAACACTAAGGTGGTGTTTTAGATATTGTAGTTTGTAATGTAGCTTTTTTTTTTTAAAGCTACTCAGAGAAAAAGATAATACTGTGTGTATACACACGTGTGTGTATGTGTGTGTATAATGGATGGTAAATGCATGGAACATGTGCCATCACTTTCCATCTTGCACCCACTGCAGACATTACTAAAAGATCATGGCATATTTCCTCTGATCCTGGAGAGTCAGTCACTGCCAGTCTATTGGGGGTTGCTATGTGTGATGAAACCTATTTGTCATCTTGGGCCCCAATTAATTCTACAACACTGGACATTTGCCATATTTATCTAGCTTTTATGGGTTGGGTCAGTACGCCATCATCCTGCGGAACCTCCACAGTGGGAATAAGTGTTTATTTCTGGTGCAGTGACTTTCTGATTGTGAAAGCCTCTGTCTAGTATTGGTTTTTTTCCCCTTTGTGAATGCATTATCTTGTGGAAACACAGAGATCTTTGGTCTTGATTCCAGTGAGCTTGCAATTTCAAAAGGTGATTTGCAAGGAAGTCGGAAGCCATTAGTGAGGGGGCAAGAAGGTATTTGGTGGCTCTTTCAGTTGTCTCAGGGTTAATCAGGGTCTAATTTACTCCAGGGGCAGAGCTCCCTTTGCTGAGACAGGAACTCTGATACCAGGCAGGGCAGGATACCAGGTGCTGTTACTGGGTTGAGACATGGACAGGGAAATCTGCATGATGGTGTGACATGTGCGTGGGGTAATCTGGATGATGGTGTGAGACGTGGGTGGGGTACTCTGGATGGTCTCTTCATTCATTTCAGGCGTGTTTGTATTTATTCAAATTCAGTAGATTTTCATAAAGAACTCACCATGTACCAGCACCGTATTGTCTGTCCCTGGTTCATTCTTACCCCTTTTCCTCTGCTCACCCATCTCTCAATCTTGTATACCTTCCTGTCTGGGTTTCAGTTTTGGGCCTCTCATGAAGTTGATTCCTTCTACCTCCCGAATTTTAGTATTTAATTAGTGCTGAATTAAAACATTAGGGTTGTGGTCCACCTGTTCTTTTTAAACTACCTGTATGTAAACATGGGGGAGAGATCAAAGTGTCTCTGATTCTTGCCTGTTTTGTCCTCTCCTTGCTCATCACATGGCTAAGCATATAGTGTGGGCTCCATTCATTGGGTAAGGTGCTTCGTAAACTTGCATAAGAGTCTCCTGTCTGCGGATCTGTAAATACGACTCAATGGTAGAACATTTATTTTCTGGAAATAGACCCCTACCCTATAGGATGGTTGGGTAGTGGTTTGTGCCTGTGAATGGGGAGGACAGTGCTGGCTGTGTCTGCTCTGGTGAGTGCTAGGGTTACTACAGCAGGAATTATTGACCATCCTACTTTCACTTATGATTGATACTTCTTTCTAAAATGGAGCTGTCATGGAAAGCACTTGTAATATGGATGTACATCTCTTTTCCCTTCGAAAATTTAGTTCCTTGAGGCAATTTCAACCATTTTTATATCCTGTATATATGGCACTCAACGAACGTTGAAAGCACAAGTAAATGACTATTACAGAGAACGCTTTTTTGAAGGAAGCAGTCTATAAAATAGGGCTATTTCTATCTTTTGGAAAATAGCCCATGGAAACAAAGCCATGTTCTCGAAATAATCAAATTGGAGTATAGAAGAAAGCCTTGTTCAACAAGTACTTTCTCTGCTTCCTGCCCATTTCACAGTTGTTTGAGGATAGTGTTTCCTGATATGTGCTCCATAGAACTTGTGATGTGTCAGATGTTGGCAAATGTTAAAGGGTTTCACAGCAAGCAGGAATTGATTTACCATGAAGTTATGAAGTTTAAGCTTCACCACCCTTCGTGCCTAGGGCCCTTCATGTAAGGCCCTTTACTTAATTTTGTATTCATACTTTTATACTCTTTTTCTTTAAGAAATAATGTGAACTTCAGTCCTGATGAGACCCAGTTCTATCTGTGGACACAAATTAGTAGGAAACACTGATTTAAATTATGATAATTCTAATGAGGCTTTCTTTTAAATTGTAGACCTTATGAGAGCCTTTAAGGTGTGAATTTCTAAGAAGAGGAATATAGTACTGTGTTTCCCCAAATTTTATTTATAGAATACTTTTCCTGCAAAAGAATCTCATAGGACCCTGGCATTCCTCAGAATTGAGGTATGTATTAAGTACTCTCTGAAACAGAAAATTAAGGAATTAACTGCCTGGCTGGCTTATGCCAGTCCAGGTGAGCTGAATGTATTTCTTTTCAACTTGGTATTCAGTAACATAATGTTGGTGGTTTGCCTGGGCTATGGAGGGAGTATTTTACACCGTGGAAATCTGAAAACTTGTCTACAGACTGGACCTGACTTCCAGTTTAATTTTATCTGCTCCTTGGGCCAGTTTTCAAGAAGTGTTGCACTTTCACAACTAAGGGCATAAATGATTATGGAAATCTTTCAACAGCAAACACACAAAAGGCCCACAAGGTGGAATTGTGATTTTCTTATAGTACTTATAAAAAAAAAAAAAAGGTGTGATAGTCTGTACTTCCCAGAAAAGAAGTTATATTTTTTCTCATTGAAAATGTGCTTTTTTCAAAAATACGTACCGAAACTTCAAAATCAACCTAAAACAATACATTTTGCTGCTTTAACAAATGTCCACAAATTTAATGGCTTAAACCAATACATGTTTATTCTGTTACAGTGCTAGAGGGTAGATGTCCTAAAATCAAGACGTCAGCAAGGCTGCATTCTCTCTGAAGGCTCTAGAGAAGAGCCCATTTCCATGCCTTTTCTAGAAGTGCTAGAGGGTAGATGCCCTAAAATCAAGACGTCAGCAAGGCTGCATTCTCTCTGAAGGCTCTAGAGAAGAGTCCATTTCCATGCCTTTTCTAGCTTCTAGAAGCTTCCTGCGTTCCTTGACTTGGATTTCTCCCTTCATCTTCAAAGGGACAGCTTAGCACCTTCCGGTCTCCGTCTAACTTCTGCTTCTGTCACCTCCTTCCCTTCCACTTTGACCCTCCTCCCTTTCTGTTTTTAAGAACCCTTGTAATTTCATTGGGCCAGTATCCTCCTCATCTGAAATTCTTAAACTGAATCATAGCTACAAAGTCCTTTTTGCTATGTAAAATGACATACTTACACATTTTAATTTCAGGTCATAGGATATGGATATCTTTGGGGTCTGTTATTTAGTCTACCACAGTTAATAATTTTAATAATGAATTTGTTACATTTTTTTGCTTAAAAAAATCAGTTTTAGTAAATGCCTTTTAGTGTTTCTTCTGATTGAAGTATTTTGTAATTGTTCACACCCTACCTGCTTCAACTGCTTCTAATATAAAACTGTAGTTTGTTTTATCATCATTAAAAATAATTTCTGTTTTTATATTAGTAAACGTTCTGCATCCTCCATTATATATGTTAAAATGTGGGCCAAAGGAAAATATATTGAGCCATAAATAAGTGCTCTATTAAAGCTGTAAAGGAATGTTTATCTTCTTCAGTTTTTATTCCCATATATCTCAAAAGAGACCTAATCAAATGCCACTAAAATTCCTAGACCCAAAACAAAAAGATTAAGGAGATTTAGGAAGAGAAAAGGTGAAAGTGGGCTATCAATGTACCTCCCTCATTTTCCCTGGTTTCGCTTACTGCTGGCTGGAGAGTGGTCAGTTTATAAGTTACCTCAAGATTGGGAATCTGGTTTCTAGTAGCTCAGTGGTGTTAGTTAACAGAATTCACCATCGAGTCCACAAACCTTTAATTCACCATCTAGTCAACAGACCTTTATCGAGTACCTATTAATATAAGCTTGGATGGGATCTTAACAGTTAATTGAGAGGGCATACAAAGACAGGGAGAAGGAAAGCCCCGAGAATGTAAAGAAGGGTGTGGTGAGGAATTCTAGATGCCCCTGAGAGGACAGGAGCAGGGAGGACTGAGAAATGGTCTTTGTCTTTAATGATCTTGACAAGAGGTCATCAGTGACCTTAGTTGCTTCCATGGCGGTGACAGATCAGATGTAGACCATGTCTTTAGTTGCATATCAGTGATATGGTACTTGACAATGATATGAGAAATAAGTTCCATAAAAGAAGCATAGCAGTATAGTCTTTTGACTTTGTAAGGTCTTTGTCTTGGAACTTTTGGGTATACCCAAATTTGTGCATACTCCTATTGTATGTGACTTACCCCACAAAATGCAGTAATGTATACTTTGAAAGGTTTGTGTGGCTCTTTTGATCCCTGAAGATTTTATTAACAGGATTAAAGTCAATATTTCTACTTTCTGAAAAAGCATAATTTCTTACTTCTCTTTACTTTATCTCCATTTGCAACACCATCATAAAACTATTACTAACTAGTTAAGTCATCAGCTCTTAACCACCATGTACTGACTCACTAATATGTTATGACCAGTTGTGATGAGTGTTGGAGTCATTTGCTCCTAATTACTGGTTAAGGCACTTAATTTTGCAGACGACTTACTGAAAAATGGAAAGCAAGGTAGTACAGATAATTAAGATATTCTTCCCTTGTATGCACTCTGGTATGCTTTCTAGAGTTGGGAGAAAAGAAGTAGAAGCAGAACCAGCTGCTTTGGGGGATGCACGTGGTGCTGGGCACTACTAAGGGGATGCGGGGGATGCAAACGTTGCCTGTCATCTACATACATGTGTGTGTGTGCATGTTCATGTATGTTGTGCATGCACATGGATGTGTGTATGGCTATGTGTCATGTGTGTTTACAAGATACAAAGAACTATCATTTGTGCTTTAACAAAAGTAGAGTTACCATGTATCATGACCATGAAGCCACCAGGAGAATGCTCAGTGACTTTAGACAGATCAAGAGCTGGGGGAGTTCCAGGACAGGAGAGAAAATGCCAGGCCTAGGAAGCCAGGATTCAGAGAGAACTTCTAGGAGGTGTTGACCTTTAGGAGTAGGACTTGACCTGTTGAAATACTTAGGTAACAGCACCTGCAAGTAAGACAGCGCTGACCCAGGCCTCCAGAGACACAATTCTCTTCCTTACCGATGGGTCAGAATAACCTATGGGTTTTGTAAAACTGCAGAGACCTATGCCCTATCTTTGGAGGTCTTCATTTTGCATTAGCAAATAGCAAGGAGCACACCCTTCGCAAGTGATTGTGATGTATATGCTCGAGGGATCCTGTGATGCTTTTAGGCTAGTGGAAGCATAAAAGGTATCATGATTTCATCACTGAACCTCTTTAGGTACAAGAAACAATTCTTATACACACACACACACACACACCCTTAACCGCATTAGTTTTAATGTAATAGACCTTATGTGTATAAATGTAACTCTAAAAAGGAAATGCTGACATTTTTTAATGTAATATCTCCATAGACAGTCAACTGTTTTATTCATCTCTACAAGGAAAGGCGGTCTTTTCTGGATATTCTTGATACTGAGCTCTGAAGCCTTGAGAAATCCTAACAGGTGTTCTGGAATCTTCAAAGAGTGTTTAACTCCTATTTCAAGAACTCGGCTATTTCTTGGATCTTCTTTTTGTGTTTCATCTCCTCGTACTTGGTAGTTGGCTTTGTCATACTGTTTGTGGAATTCAGATCACTAGAACACTGTCTATTCCTTTTTCTGTTGGAACAGGCTTTCTGTGAAAGCCTGGGAGGGTAAGGCTTATTTGAATAATAAAAGGAACACTAGATAAGGGGTCAGAAGACCTATAACTTGTGACTTTGGACAATCCATTTTACACCAGTTTCCTTATATAAAAATGAGTGGAGGGTGGGCCTCGGTGGCTCAGCAGGCAGAGTTCTCGCCTGCCGTGCCAGAGACCCAGGTTTGTTTCCCAGTGCCTGCCCATGCAAAAAAGAAAGAAAGAAAGAAAGAAAGAATGGAACCTTGCTTGATGATTGCTAAGGTTTAAAAAAAGAAAAAAAATATATATATATGTATATATATATTCCAGGAAATTGCTGTGATTTTTATCAGATAAACACTTCCAAATTATGAAAAATTTTCTCGATTATCTCTATTATACAAGGACTAAACTAGGGGCTGCAGGGAATTCAAAGACATGCAAGACTTGCTTCTAGTGCAAAAAATTTTTTTTACTTAAATAATATACAAATGCATACAAAGATAGATAGTACAAGATTAAATAACCATTCAAAATCAGTTAAACAGCAAACTAAAGACATGACAATTAGATGAATGGAATAGATCAGCATTTCCCAAACTGTTCTATGAATCAATTCTGCAAGGTGGTATTAGTTTTTCCTTGACAAATGAGTTCCTAGGTTGGCTGAGTTTAGAAAAGGCTGTGTCAGACAAAATTAAACAGCTTATTTTTTAAGGACCTTCTCAGACCCTTAATAGATTAATCTCTATAATGAATGCATATCTGTGTAATTGTCGGTTTCCCATACTTTGTCTAAGAAGCCCTTAATTTCTTCTTTTTTCAAAATCATGAACAACTCACTAGTTGAATGGAATGTAATTTCTGAAATTGGTATTAATAATAATTGTGTTAGGAGTTTAAGGTGAAAAAGAGGTGGCTACATGGCCAGGGAAGGTTTTATGTAGAAGTGGTGTTTGGGCTGAGTCTTGAATGAGGAGAAAAATTTGCATAGCTGGGAAGGATGGGGTAGAATGTGGAAACAGTCTGTGGTTGAGATGTCAAGGCCAGTTAATGAAATGGAGCAAAGGACTGCTTACAGCTTCTTTAGTCTCTCAGGCTCTGTGCTTCTTAGAAGTGCTCCTTTGATAGAGTTAACCCCTCTCAAGTTCCAAATCTTCTGGAGTATGAGGGGGAACGCTGACTTCCCTGCCACCACCCCTCACTCAAGTGCCTTTCTATTTTTGTTCCTGCTGTATCCAATAGCAACATGCTGATTTCTAGCCTCACACTGTCTGACATGCTCCTGTGAGGGGCTCATGGAACCAAAATAGAACTTGGCTCCTTCTCACCCTGAGTGGGCCAGGACCGAGCTTCCAAAGGTAGGCCCAAAGACTGGCTATACCAGAGTCCCCGGGGCTGGCCCCTCCCCAGGACCATTGAAGCAGAACCCTCCAGGGAGGCCTCTAGGAATCTGAATTTTCAATAAGCCCCAAGACCATGGATTTGAGTGCTGAGTTTTGTGGGGAACCACGTGGCTCTGGATGGCTCGCCTGAGGCTGCATAGACCTGTCTTATATTGGATTTCATTGGACATCTCTGGTCAGGGGTGGGTCTGGCGAGTGCTTGTTATATTTGTGTGCTGCAGATCCTAGACCTTTCTACAGTGAAGAGTGATAGTAACGGTTCCCAGCTGTTAAGGCCCTAATTCCGTATAGTTTCCGTCAAACAAGTACATACCAATTCTTGATAGAATTAGGTAGTACATATTGGATTGAGTCACTCATTTGCAAATGTAGTTCTAGAAATGCATGATCATATCATAATGATCCAGGGAGGGAGGAACCAGGTGTGCCCTTGCAGACTAGGATGAGCCTTGTCTTCCTTCGGTTGTGTGTTTGCTCTTCCCTCCAGTACTCTGTTGGTCTTGGTTCTTTAATGAGCGCAGTGTGGAATTATTTTTATGGAGAGATGACAGGTTGATTCCTTCTGATTTAAGAACTAGAACTATTGAAATCCAAGGGGGAAAGACATTTATATTTCAATTATATGATGCAGCTTAGTTTTTGAATTATTATATTATATTATAATAGCTTTATTATTATCCTTGCTTGTTTGTTTTTTTGCATGGGCAGGTACTGGAAATCGAACCCAGGTCTCCACTATGGCAAGTGAGAATTCTGCCTGCTGAGCCACTGTGGCCCACCCTAATACCTTTACTATTATTAATTAATTAATTAATTGATTTTTACATGGGCAGGCACCGAGAATTGAACCCAGGTCTCCTACATGGCAAGCACGACCTCTGCCTGCTGGGCCACGGTGGCCTGCCCTAGCTTTATTATTTTTAATGCAATTATATTGAAATACATTTACACACCATATAATCCATCCAAAGAATACAGTCAGTGGCTCACAGTATCATCGTATAGTTGTGCACTCACCACCACAATTCTAGAACATTTTCATTACTCCAAAAAAAGAAATAAAAAGAAAACTCAAAACAACACACATACCTTATCCCCCATTGTTATTATTATTTGTCTTTTCTACCCATACAGTGGCTAAAGGGAGTGCCAGTCACAAGGTTTTTACAATCACATGGTCGCACAATGAAAGTTATATAGTTATATAATCGTTATCAAGCGTCCAGATTATGGATTACAGGTCAACAATTTGAGGTGTTCCCTTCTAGCTATTCTAATACACTAGGAACTAAAAAATATCTGTATAAGGAGCCAGTAGCCATAATCATTTGTTAAATCCTAATTTCTGAGTTACAGCTTCTTCTTCTCATTTGTTCTTTTTTTACTCTTCATGGATATCTGGACAATGACCATTTTAGCATCTTTGTGCTGAATAGGGGTGTTGACCTTATCGGATAGAGGATTGAAACTGGTTGACCTTCTTGGAGAGACTGGTACCCTGGGTTTCAGGGCTTATCTGGCATAAGAACAATCTAGAAGCTTTAAGTTTCTGAAAAAATAAACATGCTAAGAAAAGCTTTTATAGAGTCTTAGATAGAGCCCAGGGTATTCTTTAAGGGTTTGTTGGTTGGAGCTTGGTTTACTGTGGCAGTTTGCAATATCTGGTTGAAGCTTGCCTAAAAGAGTAACCTCCAGAATGACCTCTCAACTCTATGTGAAATCTTTTAGCCACTGAAACTTTTCTTTCATTTCTTTTCTTCCTTTTGTCGGGAAGACCTTCTCAATCACATGATGCTGGGTCTATCCCTGGGAGTCATGTCCCACGTTGTCATGCTTTAGTTTTTTTGTTTTTTTTTGGGGTGGGGTGGGGTAGGGTGCCTGGTCCACTATGCTTAATTTTAATCACAGAAAAAGTAACATAGCTATTTAAGATATAAAATATTGGGAGTAAGTTTTGATAATTGGGAATAATAATTCAGGGAAGGAAGGAAGACTCACCTGTCTTTTATCCCAAAGCTGAAGCAAGAATGTGCATCTAAAGCCCAACACCAGGGTCCGAGTACTGACCTACTTTAAAATGTTAAGATGCAACTTTTCCTATTAGCAGGGGATTAAGATGGCATATTCTCTTCCAATTTCTTCTCCTTTATTTGTCTAAGGGGCTTCTTTTCTGCTTCTCAGGGAAACGGTATTTTTTTTCATAATTTTGCAGGGCAACTGGCTTCTTACTCCTGGGTCCCTTAATGGTGCTCAGCTTTGCAGGTTTAGGAGGAAATTGGCTTTTCTTATGTAAGAAAAATAACTGACTGTAACATAACATTCTGAGTAGTGGGTACTAAATTCTTTGGCAATAGGAAAAATAGTATGTCACAAAGCATTAGTTTTCAAAGCCTGAAATAAAGTGGCTTAACTTACTAACAGAAGCCTCAGAGATTCAGAAAGCCTAAGAGAAGTCTTGGAGTGATGGGTGATTAAGTGAGGTGGCTAGTGCTGTTGTTCCTGCATGTGGGTATCTGCATGTCTTAAGTATAACCCGCATCTTTTGCTTCTGGAGGATGGTCTTTGTCAAAGTTTGACCCTGAAGCTGGACCTGCATTCTTCCAGCTCCTCCCTCTACTCTCAGGAACCTTGGGGCTGAAGTAGATGCTTCACAGTCCAGAGTGAAAGAGAGGCTCCCTGAAGACAGGGAAAGCTGAAAACCACTGAGTGGCACCTCCTGTGTTGGGACTTCCCAGTGTTAGAGCCACTCCCCAGGAGTGCTAAGTTCCCTTTACAAACAAAAGCCAAACAATACAACCTAGGACAAAGCCAGGTTGGGAAGTAACCATATTTCTAGGCCGAGTACTCACAATCAAAAGTGCGTGGTTCATGATTTTCTATCTTTATTGTCTTAATCACTACTCCCCCCTTGATTCCTTCTTGTTATTTCATCCCTTTCCTGGTTGTAAAAGGATTTGCATTTCTGGTGGAGTTCTGTTTCAAAGTTAAATTGTGTGCTGCCACCTTCATTCTCTTACTCACCAATCTTCAGTGTGCCCCCCCACTTCCTCCTCCAGGGCCTCTGAAGCCAGACCCCAACTTAACTTTTTTTTTTTTTTTTTTGTGCATGGGCAGGCACCAGGAATCAAACCTGGGTCTCCGGCATGGCAGGTAGGAACTCTGCCTGCTGAGCCACCGTGGCCCACCTTAACTTTTTTAATGTTATCTCCTACTGTCCTCTGCAGAATCTCTGCTCTGGCCAACTAGCAACCCAAACTGACCTCTCAGCGTGTCTCTGGTGTCCTTTTCCCCCAGACCCCTTGCCTGGAATATCTTCTCCTCACCAACTACTCTTTCCTCCTAAATACCAAATCCTACCCTCAGATAGAGTAGGAAACAGGAAAACTGGTGTCTCCAAGGTGTACTCAGATATCATGAAGGCAGTTGAGGATGCAAATTCAAAGCTATTGTTGTATCAAAATTACCACCTTTGTAAAAGAAAGACTTTCTTTAGTTAACATGGGAGTAAATTTAATTTGTGTATAAATACATATTTAACACAGATAGATCCCCATAGTGTATGCAGTTGGGCGTTCAGCTTTGTTTCCACCTTCTATTATCTTGTATGTATGCCCTTATGTTTTACTTTCCTAGGCTGTTCAAAGCAGATACCATGAAATGGGTGGCTTAAACAGTGGGAATTTATTCGCTTACATTTTTTGACCAGGAAAATGTCCCCATCAAGGCATCGTCAAGGTGATGCTTTCTTCCCAAAGACTGGCTGCCTGAGAGCCTTGGGTCCTCTGCCACATGGCAAGACACCTGGTGGCATCTTCTGGTCTCTCCCTTCTCTTTCCTTGATTTCAGCTTCTTACTTTTGTGGCTTTCTCACTCTTTGTCTGAATTTCATTCTCTTAGAAAGGACTCCAGTAAGAGGATTAAGACCATCCTGAATGAGGTGGGTCACACCTTAACTGCAGCACCCTCCTTCCAAGGTCCTATTTACAACTGGTCCACACCCACAAGAATGGATTAATTTTTTTTATTCGTTAAAAAAAATTTTTTTTAAGCATAACAGCATATAAACACGAACATTCTTACCGTATGATCATTCCATTCTTGTTATATAAACAATAACTCACAATATCATCACATAGTTGTATATTCATTACCCCATCACCTCTCAGAACATTTGCATCAATCCAGAAAAAAAATAAAAAGAAAAAAGAAAAATATTCATACATACCATACCCCCAACCCCTCCTCCTCACCGATCACCAGCATTTCAATCTACTAAGTTTATTTTAACATTTGTTCCCCCTATTATTTATTTATTTTTAATCCATATGTTTTACTCATCTGTCAATAGGATAGATAAAAGGAGCCTCAGACACAAGGTCTTCATAATCACACAGTCACATTCTGAAAGCTATATCATTGTACAATCATCTTCAAGAAACATGGCTCCTGGAACACTGCTCTACATTTTCAGGCACTTCCCTCCAGCCTCTCCATTACACCTTAACTAAAAAGGTGATACCTATAGAATGCATAAGAATAACCTCCAGAATAACCTCTCAACTCTGTTTGGAATCTCTCAGTCACTGACACTTTATTTTGTCTTATTTCGCCCTTCCCGCTTTTGGTTGAGAAGGTTTTCTCCATCCCTTAATGCTGAGTCCCAGCTTATTCTAGGATTTCTGTCCCATGTTGTGGTTTAATTTTAAATACATGTTTTTCTGGGATACATACAACTTCAAACCACTAACCACACCCTATATCATTATAAATCATCCTTATAACATATTTTTAAAGGCCATATCATGCCTTTCTTGTCATTTTTTTAATGTGTGTTTTGAGGATCTTCTTTAGAATTCCTTTTTTAGAGAGGGGGTAACAATACAAAATTTGCCATTTATGTGTAAAATTCAGTAGCATCAATTACTTTTACAATATTATGTCACCATCACACCAAAACTTCATCAACACCTAAAACATTGAGCAATAACTTACCCATTCTCCCTCCCCCTCAGCCCCTGGTAACCTGTAATCTACTTTCTGTTTCTCTGAATTTGCTTATTTTAGATATTTCATACAATATTTGTCCTTTAGTGTCTGGCTTATTTCTCTTAGCACCGTGTTTTCAAGGTTCGTCCATGTTGCAGCAAGAATCAGAACTTTATTCCTTTTTATGGCTGGATAGTATTCCATTGTTTGCTTGTATTGCCTTTTGTTTATCCAATCATCTGCTGATGGATATTTCGGTTTGTTCCATCATTTGGTTATTGTGATAAATTCTGCTATGAACATTGATGTGCAAGTATCTGTTTATATCGTTGCTTTCAATTCTTTTGGGCATATACTTAGAAGTAGAATTACTGGGTGTGGTACTTAGGTTCAGGTGTCAACTTGGCCAGGTAAAGGTGCCTAGTTCTTTTGCTGTGGACATGAGCCAATGGTACATGAACCTTAACTGTTGCTCATTACATCTGCAGTAGGCTAGAAGGCATGCCTGCTGCAATGAATCATCTTTGATTTAATTGGCTGGTGCTTAAATGAGAGAGTGCAATGTAGCACAGCCCAAGCAGCTCAGCATACCTCATCTCAGCACTTGCAGCTCAGCCCAGGCCTTTGGAGATGCAGAAAGAAATCACCCCAGGGAAAGTTGTTGGACCCCAGAGGCCTGGAGAGAAGGCCAGCAGAGATCACCTATGCCTTCCCACGTAAGAAAGAACCTCAGTTGAAAGTTAGCTGCCTTTCCTCTGAAGAACTTATGAAATAAATCCCCTTTTATTAAAAGTCAATCTGTCTCTGGTGTGTTGCATTCTGGCAGCTAGCAAACTAGAACACTGGGTCATATGGTAATTCTACGTTTAACTTTTTGAGGAACCACCAAGCTGCCTTCCAGAGTGGCTGCCATTTTACACTCCCACCAGCAATGTGTGAAAATTCTAGTTTCTCTACATCTTAATCAACATGTGTTATTTTCCATTTTTTTACTGTAGCCATTCTAGTGGGTGTGAGATGGTATCTCATTGTGGTTTTGATTTGCATTTCCCTGATGGCTAATAATGTTGAGTATATTTCATGTACTAATTGACAATTTGCGTATCTTTTTTGGAGAATTGTCTGTTCAAGTCCTTTGATCCTTTGCCCATTCTTTAATTGGGTTGTCTTTTTGTTGTTCAGTTGTAGGAGTTCTTTACATATTCTGGATATTAAAACCTTACCAGGTTTTGATTTCCAAATATTTTCTCCCATTCTTCAGATTGTCTTTTTCTTTTGTGGATAATGTCCATAGCACAAAAATTTTTAATTTTGATGAAGTCCAATTTATTGATTTTTTAATTTTATCACTCATGCTTTTTCTTTTATTTTTGTATGCTGTATGGTGGGGTCACATTTCATTCTTTTTCCATGTGAGTATCCCATTACTGCAGCACCATTTGTTGAATTTTTTTGTTTTTGTTGGTTTCTTTGTTTGTTTGGGCAGTGCATGGGCTGGGAATCGAACCTGGGTCTCCTGCATGGTAGGTGAGAATTCTACCACTGAACTACCCTCACACCCCCTGCTTATGCTTTTAATGTCATCACACATTGAGGTTTGAGAACCTCTGCTACAGCCTCCATTGGCTGCTTCTCTAGTCTTTGGCTGCCCCTTTGGTCTGGTGTGCAGTATGAGGGGCAATTGTGGCCATACAGCAGTCTGGCCAGACCTGGGTTGGTGCAGGCAATCGAGGCCCTTTGAGGAGAATCTGGAGTCTTAAGAGGACTTTTACACAGCTGTGATTACTTGGCCAAGAAATGATGGGGCTGTAATGTGGGAGCCCTGGGCTGGTCCTTGACAGCTGCACCCTATCAGAATTTGGACTGTTTAAAAGTTTCTGGGCTTCAAGAATACTGTCTAGCTCTTGGCTCTGAGTTTCATACATTACATATCAGGGTGTATCTGAACTTCCCAGACCTTGTATAGTGCAGATACCCTCCAAGATTTAGATGACATGTTATTTTGACGTGACTCTTGTTCTGGGACCCCCAGGTCGGTGTGTGTGTGTATGTGTGTGACTTAAGGTGTGAGCAGGTGGGAAAGAATCCTTTGTCTTGAACAAATAGAACTTATTTTTCTGTCTTTAGTGTCTTTTACCCATTGCTTGGCTTTTCATTTGCATGAAGATGAATTCAGGACCTGGAGGCCTGGTTGTTTCGCTTGGAAAGGGAAGTTGCTCCAACTGCAGAGAAAGCTTGAGGCCTTCTCCCTGGGAGCCTCTTTGATGCCAGGAGAGATTGGTTTTATTGACCCTCTTAAGTTCTGTTCCGGGAAGATTTCCTGGGCCTGTTGAGAGCAGGGCCCTTAGAACACATTGACTGAAAAGGAAAAGTGGGATGTGAGGCAGTTTCTGCAGGGAAGCTTTGCGGCCTGATAGATGGGAAGTGGGGGGCTTGTGAATGGTCCCCCCATGAGGAGACTGTGCTCCATCATCCTGCCCCTCAGCTTTGCTCTTGCTTTTCGTCTGTATTTTACTCATCTGGTTTTCTTGTAAATTTTTGTAAGATTCTTAGCTGCAGATACCTTTCTATTCCATAAAGTTAGAGATGAATTAGATTTAAGAGGGCAAAACTGAGCTAAACTGGAAATGAGAAGAAACTGGTTCATGTTTTTAAGTTCCCATTTTTCTATGTTGATATTTTAACTAAGCCCTTTGAGACAAATGGAAGATAATCGATTTTACTTTCATGTCCTGGGAGGCAGTCCTCTCCACTGGGCTGTCCTTGTTTCTGCCCGAGTGGCAAGGCCAGTGTACCCTGTTAGCTAATCCTCTGGGTACAATGAGTTGGCAGCTGGTGGTTTCTGGAGTTTGCTTCCAGCTGTTCTCAGGCTCCACTGTTTTCTCGACAGTCATGGTGAACCAGGGTTACCAGATAAAATACAGAACAACCAGTAAATTCAAATTTCAGATAAATAATGGGTAACTTTTTGATATAATTGTTTCTCAAATTTTGCATATGAAACACTCATACCAAAGAGATACTTGTTGTCTAGCTGAAATTCAAATTTGAATAGGGATCCTCTATTTTTATTTATGTATTTAAAAAAGTTTAAAAAAATATTTTTATTGTCAAACTTTAATAAACCGACATACATTCTATACATGGTGTTCAGTCAAGGGCTCACAATATCATCACACAGTTGTGTATTCATCACCATGATCATTTTTTTGAACATTTACATCTCTCCAGCAAAAGAAATAAAAAAGAAAAAACTCGTACATACCATACCTCTTACCCCTCCTTCTCATTGACCAGTAGAATTTCAATCTACTCAATTTATTTTAACCTTTGTTCCCTCTCTCTATTTTTATTTTCTAAGACTGGAAACCCAACAGTGAACCCAAAATAAAGTGGCTCCTTGGTAAAAAGTTTGTACATATAGTTGGCTGCAGATCTTGAAAGACTGGATAATTGGATGGCAGAGAAGGAGAAGTGATTGTCATTATCAACATACTTTTGGTAGCTAAAGCTATGGGGGCTCCTACTGTGATTTTAAAGAGATTGCATAGGCTTCTGATGATTGTGTCTGTGGATAAGCAGCAAGTGCTTGCTGATCAGAATGTGATCTGCACGTGGTAGGTGTGATACCAGGTACCCAAAGTAGGAGCCCTGACACAAGACCTAATACAAGGTCACTTATTCCTGGGCAGATGCTGGGATAACTGGTCACACACAGAGACACAGGAGAGAGTGGTTTGAGGAGTAGCCTAGAGCCAGCTGTGTGTGGGCCCCTGGCCATGGTTGGTTTTTTTTTTTTTGACTGATTGCACCAGCTGCTGAGAGGTGATTTCACATAGTGTGAATAATTGAAACTTGACTCGAAGTTTCCCTCTTGTCCCTTCCTGTTTAACCGAGTCAACTGTCCTCAAATTCATTCTTTTTGATCCTTCTTTGAATCTGCCTGCCATGTGAGAATTCCACAAAACTGCAGCTGATGCGGAACGTTTGCCTGGAGTAAGCCGGACCAGCATTTAAGCTTTTTTTTTACTTTCCCTTTTTCGGTTTTCTGTGTGAATGCTTTTTTCACTTATACCCCTTCCCTTTGGATCTGAGTTCTTGTGGTTGGTTTGCTTTCTTCTCAGTGTTGTGGAGGACAGAAAATGATAGTTCTCAGGGTTTGCAAACAGCAGGAGCTCTTCCGGTGGTGGCTGGCGGGTAGGTGGAGAAAATCCGCGTTGGGTGCCGTTCTCCAGGGGCCCGGCCATCCCTCAGATGCAGATGTCGACCCTTGGCAGGCAGCCCGTGGGAGAGCGGGAGTGGGCTGCCTGCCCAAGGGGGCCCCCTGAGGCTTAGAACAGATGGGGTGCACAGGATGCTCTGTTCAGAGCAAAGGCATATGTGCTTTATTTGGGGATTTTTGGACCCTGGGCAATTTGTGGCTCCTTTTTGCCCTTTTTCTTCCCCTACGGGGACTGTGTGAAATTTCATGACTCAATCCTAATTGCAGTCCGGATGTTTCCTTTCCACTGATGTAAGTTTGTAGAGCAGTTCTCGCCAAATGTTTGTGCGGGAAGGAGGGAGGGGAGAAGCTGGGGCCTTTGGAACCCCAAGAGTGGCATTCGTCCACTGACCCCCAAACACCAGGGAAGCCAGCGCTGGCTTAAGCCCTCTTAGCCATGCTCCCTGAAAGAGTATGATTGGCTGGGCTCCAGTTGATTGGCACCTGAGGCTTGACTCTGTATATATGTTACTAAACAAAAGTTAAAAAAATAAAAATTTAAAACTTTTCAGCCCTGTCAGGGAACACCTCATGGAACAATGGTGAGGGAGTGTGTCCCTCCTGCAGTGTCCTTCAGGCCTCTCTTCCCCCAAGTGTGCCCCATGGACCAACCCCCCCACCCCCACCCCCCACCCCCCAGAATCACCCAGGATGAGTAAATGAAGATTTCCAGACTGTGCCCCATCCAGTAAATTAGTCTCTGGAATGTTCTTTCTGCCTTCTTCACTCAATCACCTCAATCACTTTGCTGCCCCTTTCTTGACAGTCGATCATGGGCAAAGGATTTTGGTACCTGCTGGGAGATTTAGAGAAGCAACGAGACCTGGACTCTGCCTACCGGGAGTTTGGGATTAGATGGGGAGGGGAAGTGATGGGGGACCAAGTTGCTTGGGAAGGGGTTTGTGGAGGTGCAGTTTTAGCCAAGCCTCGAGGGATCCATAGACTCAGAAGTCACAGGTGGTGAGGGCGTTGTGAATGGGAGACACTAAACGGATAAAGACAGGAGATGGGAAGAACAGGGAGGGAGAAAAACAGAAAGCACAGTGGTTGCTAAAAGGCCGAGGCTCTGAACTGTTTGGGACAGTTTTTCTTAACTGCTGGCCTGTGTTAAGTTGTTAGATGTCAGTTGGCAAACTTTAAAAAAGAATAACTTAAAAAAAAAAAAAAGAATAACCCATACTTCTTGCTCCTACTTTCTGTCAGCTACTCTAACTTCTGCTGTTGCCACTGCACCAAAACACCATTGTGAAAGACCTGCAGTATCCCTCTGGTATTCAAATCTATAGCTTGTCGTCCGGTGCTCTTCTAGACTGCACTTCGCATCTCCCTGTTTATCATCCTCGTCCTAACATTCTCACGCCCCTTTGGCTTCTGGGACACCATCCTGCCTGTGCTTTCTATCTTCCCGCCATCCCCACCTGTCTCCTGCATGTATCTGTATTCCCCACGATTCTGTCCTTGGAGCTCAATTCCCATCTTCTTTCCTTTTTCACCCGTTCCCTCTAAAAGGGCTCTTCTTGTCACCTCAGTTCAGGGACGCTCCCTGGACCACCTCAGTGCAGCCATGACTGGCAGTTAGGGCTCTGCAATTGTGAACCCCTGAAACCCAGACAACTGACGTTCATTCCACAAACACCTATGAAGCACCTACTGGATGCAAGCCAGGATCATCTAGTCCATACCTGCTTCTTCTCGAGCATTCCGTTTCCAAGAACCTCATTCCTTGAAAGCTCTGAAGGAGATATAAATATCTAAGACCAAAACTCTCTTTGTCCTCTTCTGTGATTTTAAACTTCTGCTGTTCCTTAGCCTCATGCTTCCTAGCAGTTTGACAAAAGGTGAAGGGTGTTTTTTTGGATTTTTAGAGCTGTCGTGGCGATGGCAGCTGCAGCTGCACGGAAAGTAGCTGCACTCGAATGGATCCTCCCCACCGTTTAAAATGTGGGGTTGGGCCGCAGGGATTTGGGTATTCTCTGGGCCTGCATCTTGCACAAGCAACTTTGAATTTGACATTACTGTCACATAGCCAGTGCCTGGAAACCCTGAAACTATTCCTGGTATTCATAATTCACATCGGGTAGGCTGAGGTGGTATTTTTAGCACACTCCAAGACGAGTTATTGCTAAAGGAGGTAGTGGCACTTATCAGGTGCAGTGTAGGAGACGCAGAGCTGAGGACACCCTTTCTCTGGCTAATTTTAGATTGCCAGTGGTTGGGGATGGAAATGAGGGCTTCCTATATAGTTGGTATGCTTTCAGAGGCTCTGATCTCCTGTGGAGACTAAAAGAACAAAGGTTTTATGGTCATTTTTGTTCCCTATGGCTTGGCACTGCCCCAAGGTACTGTCCAGCCAGTGTCTCATGTGACCAGGCTCTCCCAGCTCTGTCCCCTCTTGTTGTCCCCTGGCAGGAAGAAGGAGAGAGCGCCCAGCTTCTCGACATGCCAGCATCAGGTCACCGAGCTGAGGGATAGGGACCTAGGGAGGGAGAGGATTGGATTGTAGGACACCATGCCTTACAACATAGACTTTATAACCTCTGAATGCTTGTCACACTTTCTACCTTGCCCGTGGCATTGTATACCCTTAGTAAAGTGGAATTTCTCTGGGTGTCCTGGAGATAATTTGATGTTAAAAAAAAATGAAGGTGAAATTCACATAATATAAACTTAACCATTTTAAAGTGAACAATTCAGTAGCATGTAGTCCATTCATAGTGTTGTGAGGCTACTACTTCTGTCTAGTTCCAAGGCATTTCCATAACTCCTAAGTAAAAGTCCTTGCCCATTAAACAGTTCCCCCATCTCCTGGAGATTCTTGAGCTACAGATTCGTTGAGACAGACGCTAATGACCGCAGAGGTGCTGAATTCGTCTTCCTCAGGGGACAGGTCTCTGCTGGTAGACCAGCCATTTCCAATGCCCAATGCCGCCCCGTGAACAGTGACTCTGCCCAGGGAGCATTACCTCTAGGACAGTGGTGTGCATGAGAATGGAGGGGCAGGAAGCTTAGTGACAGGTGTTGGGACTTTCCACTGTCTCTAGATGATAAAAACCATGACAAGCTGAGGGACTTGCTAAAGAAAAGCTGTGCAAGCGTGTGTGTACACACACTCAGCTTTGCCTCTGGGAACCAGGTGCCAGGCAAAGGAGCCCTGGATGAGTCTGATGGAGGGTGGCCAAGCCAGACTGTCCCCACTTCCCTGTTGGGCAAGCATTCCTCTCTCTCATCGTCACCTTCTGTTTTGAGCACCCAGAACGGATTCCTTATTGTGTTCTTATTTTGCATGGCTTGTAATAACTCAAACTACCTGGCCTTGTGTAACGTGGTTTGGAAGCAGATCTGCCAGAAAACTGGGCATTTTTTTTCCTTACATGATGGTGACATGTACTGTTGACTGTCCCTCACCAACAGTTGTGGCGCCTTGGCTTCCCTTTCTTGGGATTTGGAAATATTGAGTCAACAATGGAGTGTTTATGACTGGCAGCTCTCAGGGGTGGCTCTGCTGTGGCTGCTTTGGCATCCCAGTTAGGGCAAGGGCTTACATAGAGCTGGCGAGTGGGGACAAAGCTTGCTCTTGTGCCCACACTTTTTATTCCACATTCTCTGTTGCTGAGGTTCAGGTAGGGTCATCTTCTCCGTGCTTCTCCCCGGATTCCTTGAGATGGGGGTTAGAAATAGCAAGCTTGGAATCTCTTTCACTTTGAGGACCTGGTTCCTCACGTGTTTCTATCTTTTCATTCCAAGCTGGGCTTAATGAGAAATTACACATTTATTAATTGTTGGTTGTGGTTTTCTTGGACTGTCTCTCAGACCTCGAGGAAGGAGAGCTTTTTCTGCTTGAAGACACTGAGTAAAGAAATGCAAAGCTGATGTTGAGTCAGGCGGGCATCTTCATCATCCTCTTGTGTGCCCTGACTTCTCAACTTATGGCCATTCTTTCCTGCCGCTCCCTTTGGTGACGAGGACATGGGAGGAGGTCTGTAGTGGTTACATTCCCTTTCCAGGAGTTCCGCTGATTCACGTGGAGCAGGCTGGATTTGGAAAGTGGTGGCTTCTGGTTTGAAAAAGAACGAGTAAAATGAAGATCAGTTCATCTGCCCTTTCTACGTCACAGAGTGGAAACATACATAGGATAACAGAATGGTGAATGTACTTTATCAAAACAAAAAAGTGAAGTATTATACAAATCAGCAACTGTGTACTTTTATACTACTCCTGAAGCCCAAATATCTTATGTAGTTAATTTATAATAGCAGAAAATCTGATTAGAGTTTGAGTTTGAGGGCGTGTGTGCACGTGTGCTTGCAGGCACTAAGGAATATGCATAGATATGCTACACAAGTCAAGTTTGAACTTCTGTTTTGCTGATTGACAGTAAGACAGTGATCTAATCTAAATCTGCTTACTGGGCCCTTTAATGCAATTGAGTCTACAAACCTGTCGTTGACTTTGTGCTGAGTCTTAGTGGATGACCTGGAGCCTGCTAGGAGTTTTCTTCTCGTCTCCTGCTTCCACTGATTCTGTTCTCAAGGTGTGGCCTCCAGATCACAGTTGGCCGGGGTCCACTCAGCTATCTCAGGTCCTACGCTTTGGAACTGAGTGAGGAGGCAATTGCTTTGTTACTTTTTTTTTTTTTTCTCAACCTAAGAGAGATTTTCCCCTTGAATGATTGATTTTCACAGAGCAATTTAAAAAGAGGGTGTTAGCAGAAGGAGACAGTGGGTGACCCATGGTTGTTATTCTCTGCCTCTGATGTAACCCAGCGCCTGGAGTAGGCGCTGAGCCGGCTTCTGATGGCTGTCCAGGTGCTGCTTCTCCCTCGGCAGCATGGTTCCTGCCATCTGTTTCCATTTAAAGCAGCTAAATTAGTTTTAGGCTTACAGTTCTGGGCCTGGGAAGGGGAAGAGTGCAGCAGACAGCCAGGTGCCCTGGTGGGTCTGTGCCTGGAGAAGCATTTGATGTGTTCAGCCCTCACCTGAACAGCCATCCCTGCAGCATGTGAAGAGGTGGGTGCTGCAAGCACATCATCCAAGGATGCTCCTGGGAAGGTGCAGCCCTTGTGACGAAAAGGAGTCTTTAGTGGGTCTTTTAAGAAAAAAGAACCCTATCGGATGTGTTTTATCTCCTTGGAATAAAGTTTTATTGAAATAGAATATAGAGAAAAAAGTACATAAATCGCAGATGTACAACTTGATGAATTTTCACAAATTAAACATGCTCATGTAACCTGCATTCAGATCGAGACACAGGACATAACGAGAACCCAGAAGCTTCTTCATGCCCCTTCCAGCTACTGCCTGCTCCCCTGTAATAACTATCCTGACTTACTTTGCCTGTTTTTCAACTTTGAATCATTGTGTACGTCCTCTTGTTTCTGCTTATTTTCTTCCAGCATTATGTTTGTGAGATTCATCCAGACTGTGGGGTGAGCTGTCTGTCATTCTCGTTGTGTAGTATTCCATTACGTGAATGAATCACAAAAATCCATGTTTGTGGGCATTTGGATAGTTTCAAGATTTTGGCTCTTACGAATAAAGCTGCTTAGAAGATGCTTGTGCATATCTTTTGAGACTGGTCGGCCTATCCTTAGGATAAGTATTTCAGATATGTTTTGATTTACCTTTCCTAGCCCATTCTTTCATTGATAAGTAAAGAGTAATTGAGCGTCCACTCTGGGTCGAGCTCTGCGCTAGACACTGGGATGACAACAGGGACCCCGAGAGAAGCAAGTCCCAGTGAAGGGAGAGTGTCAGAGGGAAGTGGGACGGAGGGGCAGCTAGTTGTGTGTTTGAGGAGGTGATATTTAAGCCGAGACTTGCAGGATGAAAGCAGGCCAGCGAGAGGAGGCACAATGGGGAAAAACACTCCACATAGAAGGAACTGTGTGCTCGGAATTCCCGAGGGGCATGTTTTATAATTCGTGTTTTTAATGTGCATGTAGGACTCATGTGGTAGGAGAGAATTAGGCTATATAGTAGAAAGGACAGTGAGCTGGCAGTCAAGCAACCTGGGTTGTCGGTTTGTATCTGCACTAACTAGTTCTGCCGGGCAAGGCTGATGCGCTTCACAATATCAGTTTTCTCATCTGTCAAATGAAATCCATGTTCTAAGTGATTTCTAAGATTATTTTTTAGTTCTGAATTTCTTAGACTACCCAATTCCATACCTTTTATATTATTAGTTTTATGTAGTGTCCCCTTCTTTTACACTGCCACCCCATCATAAAACACACCTAGCTTGTTTAAAAATGTTAATCATTCCTCTATTGATTAGCTTATACAAAAATAGTTTAAAGTCAAAGCAGAGAAAAGGAAGAACTCATAGTAAATGAATTTCTAATAGCATTCTTTTATGGGCTTAGGTTAAAATAATAGTAATAATAAGGTAGTAATAATAACGTGATCTAGTTCTTCTCCAAATCTTACCCAATCAGTCATGCCATTTGCTGAGTTCAGAAAGAGTTTATAAGAGGATACCATGGAGAGTCTGGCCCAGCACCTGATGTATATTAGACACCAGATAATCCTCTTTTCCTTACTCTCCAACCTTCTCCAACATCACCATCTCTACTGACAAAAGTAAGTCTTTTCAAACTACAATATACTCTTTAAGTAGAAAAGATGCTATGGAACCCAGATACGGACTCATAATACTGAATAAAGGTTCATATTTTATGCAAAAGAGTTGAAAATCTTCCTGAAGGAAAAAAAGTATACAAAGTTTCTGTTTTCAAACTGTAAGGAACAGCCTTGGGTGCATTATTAATAAAAAGGAATTTGTAAATAATAATTTAAAAAAATCCCCAAGGAGGACAGAGCTGCTGGCTCCAGAGTGGTCTGGTCAGTGCTGAAAATGGCCAAGGGCTGACTAGACCTGTACCAGTTGGGGTTCTCCAGGAAGCAGAACCACTAGGGTGTGTCTGTGTGTGTGTGTGTGTAAAGATACTTATTTTAAGGATTTGGCTCATAACATTTTGGGAGACTGGCAAGAACAAAATACATAGGGCAGGCCAGCAGGCTGGAAAGTCCGGCAGGAGTTGATGCTGCAGTCTTGAGGCAGAATTTGTTTTTCTCCAGGAAACCTCCATTTCTTTAGGCCTGCAGTGATTGACTGGGGCCCACCAGCATGATGGAAGGTGATTTCCTGTACTTACAGTCAGTTGGTTTGTAAGGGCTAACCACACCTCCAGAATACCTTCACAGCAGTTCCTAGGTTAGTGTCCCTCTCTTCGCAGTTGGCTATCATTGCCTAGCCAAGTTGAAACCCAACATTAACCATCATGAGACCCTGTCCAAGCTAATGAAGAAATGACCTTGGAAATTTAACTTTTCTTTGTAGGGGTCAGAAGGGAGGGCTGCCTTGGTTTTCTTTATGAGCTAAACCATGGAAGGAGGAGGGGAACGGCGGTGAATGTTTCACAGAAGCTGTTAGGAGAATTACCAGGCAGCATGCTCTACTGCTTCTACTGAAAGGCCTGTGGGCTGTCCACTGGAGGGAAACTGCCCAGCACTGGTTTTTAACCAGTGACTCATCCCCCGTAGACCCTCAGGGGCCAGATTCCCAGCCTGGGAGTTTGCCAGACCTGGATTTTAGAGGCAGTAACATGCCCCAGGATGCACAGAAGCCTGCTTAGCCAGAGGAGACACTGTTTTTAGGGGAAGGGTTGGGTAGTGCTCAGGAGGAAATGGCCGGGAGCTGTGCTGTGGCTCTGGCCAGCAGGGCCAGGCCTTCCTGCCAGGACTGTCAAGTGTAAAGCCAGCAAGGTGGGAGGCTCAAGGGAATGGGAACCAAAAGGGGGCGTTTAGGGTGCAGGCTGGACAGCATCCACTGGTGGTTCCTATTTTCCTCTTACATCATCTTGTGTCTCATCTTTAATGAAAATGCCCTTGTCTGGAAATTTCTACTTTGTGAAAATCCATCCTTACCGCAGAGCAGCCACCCCCATAAGGAAGAGGATGTGGAAAGAGACACTAAAACAATTGACTCCCAGGAATTCCTTTTTGGTTGTACGGCTCTGCCATGGGCTGCGACCACAGGAGCTCTATGGCCAGTTGGAGTTTTCCCTTTCAGAATAGGGGCACCTCCAGCCTGTCCCCTCATCTCATGTCTCCGTTATCCTACTTCTGGAGATGTTTCTTCACCATTTCTCTCCACCCTCCAGTGTTATTAATGAGTAAAGAAAAGAAAAGGTTCTTCTGTATTTAATCAGATTCTTAAAACCACTCTTCTGGAGCAAGCCCAGAGCTAACATGAATTTACCTTCTTTTTGACCTGGAGGTTGAAGAATTATTTTGCTGTCTTTGGGCTGAACCCCTCTGGATCGATCTGTTATTTCCTTTTTTTTTTTTTTTTTTTTAATAATCCAACAATCAAATTGCAGTTCTGTTTTTTGAGTGTAATGCTGAGAAGCAGTGTTAATGTACAGACCCTATGAGCATGAGCTGTCTTCCTGGCTGGGTGGCCTCTCGTGGGAATTCCTGTCTTTGGGGCTCATGTCCTCAGTCACACCCCAGTACCCAGTGCTGTAATGGTTGGTACTCAACCCCTAGTTGTTCAGTTGGGGGACGTCTTCAAAGTGTTCCTTCATAATAGTTTTCTCTTTAGTTCTCACGCAGATCTTTATTTCCTTTTAAGAGTGAAATTATATAGAAAGTAAAATTTGATTAATGGGAAGTCTAATCATCAGGAAGGTACTTTCTCCCCCCTTGTTTCTTCCCGTTGAAGTGATTTAAGTGTGTTTTGAATTGACCGGGCACCATATTGATAAGATGTAATTAGCTAATAAGTGTTCCTCAGTCTACTGGGGCACCCAGATATTTTTGTTAAAATTGAATGTTGAGTAATTTGGTGCGGTGGAGGTTCATTTTTATTCGTGCTATGTTAGCAGTCAAATATTGAGCATTCTTGGAAGGTCTGATGAAATGCTAATTTCGAATGCAAATTCTTTGTAGTTAGGAGAAGAATGAAATTGCGCTGGCTTCCAGCACGCCTTCTGCATTCTTGCCATTCCTTCTAATGGCCAAGGGGAAGGCTCCTGATGACTAAATTACTTGTTATCTTTCTTAGGATTTTGGTTTTTTGCTTTCTGAGAGGAAGCTTTGGCCTCTGGACTTTAACCCTCTGTTTCCAACTGACAGCATGTGGGTGCTTGTGTAAATTCCTCTCTTGAGTTTTCCCTTGTCGCGAATTTTTTTCCCTTTCAATGATCTCTGGATTTCCTCTCTCATTTGCTTTGTTGATGCTGGATATCCTGAGAAACTTGTGAGGTTTTTATTTTTGAGGCAAATGAAATGTTAGCTCTTCGACACAGCGATGGGGGGAGGGGTGCTGTGTCTCTTTAACCTTAGAAGGTTCTGGGTCCTTCTCTTTTTAATTCTGGGAGTTTCTCTCCTGTTTCCCATTAGCCTGGCTGCTCCATCCCAGCTTGGGATCTGAAAAATCCTTGGCCTTGTGCGTAATGGAGATGACTAGATTCTCATGCAGCCAGGCTGGGGAAGTGGGTCACTTTCTGGAACTCTCTTTCAGAGAGAGTGCAATGGTAAACTTAGGGAGACAGTTGAAGATGTGAGTCCTCTCCCCCGGTCAGGCAAGTTACATTCCTTTTCCCAGCAGTAAGACTTTTACTTGTAAAACTACTTCTGTATTCTCTGGTTCTGGAGACCATTGGATTGTAGGTAGAGAAGTTCAGCTTCTCAGCTAGGTTGATCTCTTTCACAGGAGCTTTGTACAAAGACAGGGCCAGTAAAGAAGGTTTTGGGACTGGCAAGGTAGCCTTTGATGTGTAGCATGTTTTCTCTATCCATAAAACAATGGCTTAATACTGCAGAGTAGTGAATCTAGGGTGATTGCCTGTTTTATGGTTGCCAAGTATTTTGAAAATGCAAATGCCTTATGCGTGCAATGAATGAAGTTGCAGCCATGTTATTTCGTTTTAATTTTATTGCAAGTTTGACTGTTCATTTATATTTACTTTTTTCTTTTTTTTGCAAGGTGGAAAGTAGAATTGGAGATGAGTTTTTTTTTTTTTTTGCATGGGCAGGCACCAGGAATCGAACCTGGGTCTATGACATGGCAGTCAAGAGCTCTGCCTGCTGAGCCACTGTGGCTGCCCGAGATGTTTTATGTCTGTCTTTAGTTTTTTGACTGAATAGAATCATAAGGTTTAGAGGTGGAAGAAGATAATCAGTCCAGGAACTCACTGCTTTTCATTTCTCTGAACGGTGAGATCACCAAGGAATTTTTTGGTGGGTGATGATGTGGAGGAAAAGTTGCTTTCAGCTTTGCTTCTCTTTCCAGGAGAAATGTGGTAGGGCATTAAAAAAGGCTGGTGGGATGTGCCCCTTGAACAGGAGCATTATGGTGACTCCAGGCTTGGAGAACTTCTACACTGAAAGACTTGGAGAATGAATGATTGTACCCAGTTTAGAGGTTGCAAACCCCCCGAAATAGACCACTCTCTGTTTACTGACAATGAAATAGAGACTTAGAAAGGTGCACCCAGACTGAGAAGCCCACCTAAGGAAGAACAAGTACTCATGATTTTGCCCCAATCCTCTTCCTGCCTCCTGCATTTTGGATAAGGATTTCTCAGCCTTGACTCCATTGACATTTTTGACCAGATAATCCTATGTTATGGAGGCTGTCTTTTGCATTGTAGACTGTTTAGCTGCATTCCTGGTTTCTGCCCATTGGATGTCAGTAGCACTGCTCCCCCTACATCCATCGCAATAACCAAAAATATCTCCAGACATTGCCGAACATCCCCTGGGAGGCAAAATTGCCCAGTTTGAGAACACTGCATATACGATACCCCTTGGAATTGATAAACACAACTGTTATGTTGATGTGACTCTTTTTGCTGTTTCCCTTTGAGACGTGAAATATACAGCCAAGGTATTTAGTCTTTGCTATACCTCTTACAATATATAATCTGACTCAGAGGCCACTTATAGGGACTTGGTAATGCAGGTCTGAACTGAACTTCATTGTGTTTGGAATGACGACTTGCCTTGAGTAGATTTGATCTTGGTTTTATTTTTAGCTTTTAATTTCAGATTTCGAATCTGATAATGCTGGCTCCATTGACTTGTCTCCCACTAAGCGGGAAGTATGGGGTGCAGACTTTTAATTTTAGCAGATGGGTGTGAATGGGGCAACTTGCACAGTAGGTGGGGATGGAGCAGGGGTTATTTAAAAGGTAAAGGAGATTTTTGGCAATCTAAGAGTTAGTGAAGAAACCGGCTTCCGTTTTGTGAACCTACCCTCTAAGTTTGGGGAAGAGCACTCACTGACTTAAACCTACTTATAGACCAGGTATGTAGGCAGATTTTAAAGCAGACTGATCTTATGAATTAAGGAGTAACTGTGAACTGGATGGATGGGGAAGGACAAAGAGCCCAGACTTGGAGGACAGTCGCAGAACACATTGGGCAGCAGTTTTCTTGACTGCAGGAGGGAGGAAAGAGAGAAGATTCCTGCTTCCAGGGACAGGGTTGAAATGATGAGGTGGTGACTCTGGGTATGTGAAACCAAAGGATAAACCTAAAACATCTTTTTGGAGACTTCATTTTATTTTGGGCATTTGGAAGACAAAAAGTTATTTTAATATGAAAGTAAGCATGCACGTATTGAATATGTGCAAAAGTTGCATGAATGTAAGGTAGAACACAAAACTCAATAATGGAAATGTAAGGAACTTTGCACTTTCTGCAAATGGCTTCCAAATGCCATTCATGGTTCACCCCAGTCCATCCTTAGTGGAACTCTAATGGGACAGTTTGAGAATCCCTGAGCCACCTGATTGCCAGACTACTCAGATGTCCCTCTGTACCCAGCATTTCTGGTTGGATCAGGAAAAATGCATCCCTGGTGTAGGATCTTGGGTAAGTTCACATATCCATCTCCAGAGAAAACCTTAGGAAGAAAGGACAACACTAATAAAGGTTCCCAACCATTAAGAATTCTGAAACTTCAAATTTTCCTTCCTTCTTTTGGTTTAAATATGAAAGCTTTGGGTTTCCATTCTGGAGTGTGAGCCTGTATCTAAAACTGAAGTGAGAATGGGCTTAGGGCAGTTGTGAAAACTTCAGGGTTTAAATGATGTTATTTAAGATTGTTATCTCCTCTAAGAAATGTACCAGAGAGGATAGCAAGCGGGTTTAAATTTCCTTCGCATGTCCCTAAGAGAATGGTGGAAAGGGGCTTGGCCAGTGTGGTTAAAATGAAAGTTAAAACTACTGACAACCCCTCTCAGCTGGGGTTTACTTAGCTGGGAAAAATTAGGGTGTTAGGGCACTGCATCCAGTCAGTTTTCCTTGCAGAAATTGTTTAATGTTGCAAGGAGTTGCCTTTTGATGTTGACTTTGAGGATAATTCTTAAAACACTAATGTCTAAGACTCCTGTATTCCAGAGAGAAATAAGACCAGTGCCTGGCAGACCAGCAAAAGGACACCTACATATAAAGCAAACTGCCGAGAAACGGCTCCTGTAACCATTTGTCAATGATTACATTATGTGAGGCAAATGTACTATATGACGTAATAAAGATAATTTATAATGCTTTCATGAAAGCAGGAGTAGGTGATAGTGGTGCTTTTCTTTGTCTTTTCTTGGCATGTAATTGAAACAGAGCTGGGACCAAATGAGAAACATTTGTGTGTTGGAAAAAAGATTCCAGAGGCCTCTTGACTGGGGTCAAATATTGCTTCCTTATTTTATTTGGAGCATGTAAGCAGACTTCTCATCCGAGACAAGCACTAAGAACATTGCCATTTATGTCAGTTCATAAGCAAATGCATTTTCTGACCTAGGGAACTACTTAAATTCTAGAACACAGAGCGCACTTAATGAATCTGAGAAAAAACTCTGTGTGTGTGTGTGTGTGTGTGTGTATTGGAGGCTGGGGGTGGTGGTGATCTTTCGCAAAAGAAATCTATGCCGTTTTGGAGAACTGAACTTATAAATCCAATTCCTTTAACAGAGGTACTTATCCAGAAGCTGTGTTCTTTGTAAAGAAAAGTATGCCTGTGCATTGTGAAGTTGCATGCTTTTTTTTAGTAGGTCCTGGAGGAACATTGAGTTTGCAGCAGAAATCTAGTCATCAAAAGATAGAGCCTGAATGAATGGGCCAGTGAGAATGGATACTTGGTGTTCGTTGGGAGTGCAAAGAAAAAAAAAATGTCCTTGTTCAGGCTGCTTGTACACTTGGCTTGATTCTAGAATTGGCACTTTGAGTGTCACCCACAGGGACCCTTGAAGTGCTAGGGAACAGGCAATTCAATAGGTGTATGAATCCCCTCCCTTTGCCTCTGTGGATGCTGCATAGGATATGAAGATACAGGCGGCAGCATCCTTGCCTGCCGGGAACTCATATAGTGAGAGTGAAAAGCATACAGAAGTTAAGATGTATGGTCTTTCACAGTGGGGCAAAGGCCCCAGGAGTACAGGGGGAAAAAAGAGTCATGTTGATTGGGAGGATACAAGGAGGGGGTCTAGAGGCTGGGGGGGATATAAGCTGGGTTTGAGGAGAAGGTAGATGTGTATCGGATAGATGAGGTGGGGGTAGGCTTTCCTGGAAGGAATCTCTTGGGTACAGACCCCCATATGGGTGAGTAACAAGGTGGGATGTGATGGGGTGGAGACCAAGCCAAGTCTCCAGATGCACCTTCGGGACTGGTTTCGGGTGTGTACGTGTGTCGGTCTGTGGAAGAGGCGGGAACGGGGGCTGAGTAAGGGAAGATCAGGTGGGAATCTAAGTATGAAGAGCCTTGAATCCCAAGCTAAGAAACGCGAACTGCATGGTGACTGTGGTGGGAACTTCAGGTGCAGCGGAGAGGGGAGAAAGGAGGTGGAAAAAGAAGTACTGCGAGCAGGATAGAAAGCCACAAGAAGGGAGAAAACGGAAGAAAAAGAAGACCTTTAAGTCTAATTCTTCTTTCTGCTGCTGTCTGACTGATTGATGAGCAGCTGTGCTGCTTAAGTGGGCTGGGCCTTGGGGAAAAGGGTAGAATTTTTTCCCCTGTATCTTTATTACAGTCTTGGGTTTTCAAACCTGAATGTGAAATCACTGCCTTAGGCTGGACTCATGGGGGAAAAGGCCCAATCATAGCTACCTCCGCCCCAACCTTTCCTCAAACATTCTGATCGTTTGTCTTAGTTCCCTGCAAAGTCCTCTATAAAGAATCGCCTTTCCTCTCTCCTCTCCCGTTCCTTATCAGTCTGCTGGGTTCCAGGACCTGTGGAAAGTGCTGGAGATGCCAGAAGGAAAGGGCTGTCTTGTGCCCTTGAGGAGCTCCTGGATTAGACGGACAAGTGAACGGATGATTCTCACAGAGTTTTGAACAGGGCAGCGGTGGTTTCTCTGCGAAGGAATTGCAGGAAAGCTATAAGGGCGCTGTTTGGGTTAGTGCGCTGGAGAAAAACCCTAACTGCGGGGGCTGATGCAGGTCATAGCTTATTTAAAAAACATATTCTATCTTCACATGTGACCTAAAGTTTCTTTCAAACAGCACGGTCTCTACGGCAAATATTTTGTCTCTGTCACCCACCCGGCACTGTCTGGGGCACAGAACAGAGGTTATCTTATTGGGTTGTGGAAGTTATTCAAGGGATTCTTAATCTGTATGTGGCAAGTACATGACTTATGCCCTGGAGTTATTTTTGTCATTTTTCAAATGTATAAGGGGATTAATTAAATACTAGTTCATTTAAGAGTATGTTTGTCTTGAAATATCCTCTCTCCAAAGATACTAGAAGCACAGCCACACCTGTGTGTAGGTAGAAGGGGTCTGCAAAACTTTTTTGCCCTTAAATGAATCTCCTTTTCTTCTTGGCACCATGCCTGGCACTTGGGTGTATAATAATTAAAAAGTGAGGTGAGCAAGAGGAGCTGGGTAAGTGATGGAGCTCATGCCTGCTTCTGCTTTGCCCCTTTGGACTGCTTCCCAGTCCTGTAGCCAGGTCTCTTTTCCAGGCCGCCCTCGGGACGCTGGTGTAATAATGGAGGGGCAGAGGCACCACCCGGCGTGGAGCAGCTAGCCTTTTTCTGCTGATGTTCTCTGAGGCCCGTGAGCAGCCTGCTAGAGCACGTCACTAGGAATTAAGGTTGAGTCCAGTCCAGTGCCCCAGAGGTACAGTGCTGTTACTTTCAGTTCCTCGTGCAGGCCCTGGAATGCAGTGCCTTAAGTCCTGAGAATAAGCCAGCATCTTGCTCTTCCCGGACAGTTGCAGCCCACTCCTTCACGGAGGAGCCGAGGCCGGCAGATTGTCTGGGTTAAACATCAGACAGCTACCTCCGGAATCTGTTTCCTGGCTTGGCCATCCTCCTGCTTGTGTCCCATAGGATGGAAACAGTGAGTGTATCTGTAAGCGAGCAATCAGAATTTGAGAAGGATCCCACTTACGCGCGGTCTGAGTGGGAAAGGGGCATGAGATCATGTTGTTCCCATGTTATTTGCTGAAACCCTTTGTCCTTCTGCAATTGGCAGGATTTTACTTTTCCTGAGGTCTCTCAGTGGTTTCCCTGTGAAGCTATTGTTTTGAGTCAGTGGAGAAGAATGTGGGGTGCACACACATGCGCATGCGTACCCGGGAAAGCTGTGCCCCTCTTAAGTTCAGGAGAGATGGCAGAAGCCAGGAGGATGTTTTACTTTTGAAGAAGGTTGACAACATCAGAAAGTGGGTTCTGTAGTCTTAATTTGGCTCTTGATGTTTTAAACCGTAGATTTTAGCCAGGAGACGGGGAGAAGAGGTCTTAACAAGAGGAGAGGAGCTGACATGTCTCCTTCATTTGGCACAGACCAGTGTGAGCAAAACTGCACTGGGTGTGAGGCAGCCTATGCAAGACTGGGTAAAATGTTGTTTGAGGTCATGATGTCAACTTTTGGCTCTTGTAACTAAAAAATAAAAACAGCTTTGTCTACCAGTCAGATTACAGAAAAACAAAACAGAAAATCCTTTATTTTTTTGAATCCTTATTAGAAAAGGAATATGCCTTCTTATTTATTTGGCCAAGAAAATATTGGTAAGTGTGGGGAGGTCCAAGGATCAAGACATAGGGCATTTGTGTTTCTATACACTTGACTTATCATTTTGGCCAAGGGATGGCTTGACCAGTCACTGAAAGAGCATAATTCCCACGTGGAAGTTCAGGTAATGTTATAAGGCACTTTAAGAGGTTTGTGTAAGGAACTCAGTTTTCTGTCTCTAGCTGAGGAGGAAGGTGGCCAAATGTTCCCAGTTCCACAAAAGTGTCTGGTCCTTCACTCCTTTCTCAGCTGTTAAGCATGAATTAGTGGGACTGTTGGTGCTAACAGAACGTGCCACAGGAAACAGGCGTGCAGAGTGTGTAAGAGGAAAGACCACACTGGTTCTCAGAAACCCAACACCAGCTTTTCCCAGACTGACAGGCAGCATTGGAGGTCAGAGTGGCCTCTGCCCAGAGCACACGACTGTCCAAGGGTGTGGACTTGAAAAATGAAAAATGTCTATTTATAGGCAGTGCCCCTGGGGCCAGAGCGTGTAAACTGTTCCTTCCCCGGCCCCACCCTCTGACAAGCACTGTGCTTGCTCAGTGGGGCTGAGACGGGAATAACTCTTGGAGGGTCCTGTCCCTGATGTGAATCTGTCTCTTCTTAAGATTGCTTTACTTTGTGATGTACCTAGGAAAGAGTATAAAAAACTTATCGGTAATTAAATAGAGGAATAAAGGCAAAAAAAAAAACCTTATAGGTATATTTTAAGGAGAAAATGAAGGATGTGGTTAAGAAATCAACTTCATGAGTATCTTTGAAGCCACCTCCCATCCCCTCTGAGGGGACCTGCATCTCAATCTTTAATTTTAATGTCTTTTCTTAGTTTTCCTCCTGTGTGTATCGGTCAGGGTTCTCCCGAGAACTGGAGCTGACATATGTGTGTGTGGGGGTGTATCAGAAATTGGTGAACACAGCCGTGGAGGCTGACATGTCTGAATTCCACACAGCAGATTGCAAGCTGGGACTCGGACAAAGGTGGTGCTGAAGTTGAGTCTTCCCCAGGGGAAGATGGCTGGCTGAAGTTGCTGCAGAAATCTGTCTTTCTGATTCCTGAAATCCGTATTCTGGCTTTTAAGACTTCCAGCTGATTGGATGAGGAGACTCCTCACTGCTGAGGGCAGTCTCCTTGGTTGATTACAGATGCAATCGGGTATAGGTGATCAATTGATTATAGATGCAAATCCATCTATGAAATCCTCTCACGATGATGATCAGACCAGTGCTTACTTGACCAAACAACTGGACACCATAAGCTAGGCGAACTGACAGATGACGTTAGCCATCACACTGTGTGTGTATTCCTAAACAATGTGTTTTTGTTTGTTGTTAATTTTATGGTGATGGTGATGATGTTTTAAAAAATTGAGTGCCAAGCACAAAGCTAGCTTTGTCAAGATGGCCCCTAATGAAACGATTAGGCACGAGCTCCTAGGAGAGGTGGAGGGGCTCAAAAACCGGTTGTGAGCATTGCTAGACGAAGAGTCATCCTTAGGCACCATAAATGCTACACGAAGACATCTTCTCACTGGTTCCTGGCCCTGTGTGTGACTTTATAAGTGAAGTTGCCATTTACAGCCCCATTAAAAAGGGGCTGTAGAAAATAAAGTTCAAAGAGAAGTACAAAGAGAATTCCTTATAATGTTTTAATTTAGCAGGGATTCTTGACTTAGGTACAGAGAAGTTTCAAGGGCTCATGACCTCCTTGAAACTGAATGCATAATTTTCTCTGTGTTCTCTTTTTGGGTATAAGGGTCCATCACATTTCCAGAGTCTGTGCCTCCTTATCCCCACCCCCCAAATAAAAACGATTTTAAATGAATAATGTAGACATTCTGATAGGTTCCCCACCCCCCCCACTTCCTTTTTTTTCTTTTAACTAATCTTGAAACTGGTGAAGCTTTTTAAACATGTATTTGGTATGGCTGTGTCTGATTCAACATTGGCTTTTATTTTTTATTTTTTTGGCATGGGTAGGCTCTGGGAATCGAACCCCGGGGCTCCGGCCATATTGGCTTTTTACATTTGAGAGTGCCTAACCATTGAAAGGGAAATGAGTAGTAAGTTATACCCTGAGTTGTCTCTGGGTAATCCTTGACTGAACTGAGGGTGGTTTAGCAAGCTTTGCATTTTCTCTGAAAGCTGCATATCCCTCTCCTGACCCAAAGTAACAAAAATGCTATAATGGAAAAAAAAAAAAAAAGGGAAATTGGAATGGTTGCTGTAGTTTCAAAACAAATGAATTCATTGCCTAAGTTCCACGTTATGCAAAGGAAACCCTAACTTTTGCCTTATAAATAATAATGGACCTTCAGGGAAAAATATCCAAATACCCATTTGGAGAGAGTGGGAGAAGATTTGTCACTGCTGAAGCTAAGGTTGAAGAGACAGAATACAACCACTGCTGTACTAACTTATTTCCTAAGAGATGTGGGAATTTTAATTTGTAATGACTGACATTCACTTCTTCATAGTAGGAGAGTAATTATATTTTGTGTAAGCCGACTTAATATGAAATACTTTCAGTTCTGTTCCAAATATGTAAAGGAACTCAAAATTTTCTAGCTTGAAGGCACCTGAGGTTTGTCTCATCCACGCTCCTTATTTTGCAGATAAATTGGCTGAGGTCCTGTAAGGTTAGGTGATCTGCTCAAGATTGCATAGATTTGTCATGGCCAGCTGGAACTAGTACCCCCAGGGGGAAGAGGTAGCTATTAAAATGATTATGTTTGAATATATAATTAGATGAAGATTTAATTAAAAAGAAACATAATCAGAAGCCTCATTTCCTAGAGAATTAGTGTTTTGATCATCCATTTCATTTTACCAAAATGGTTACTGACGACTGTCTTGGGCCACCAATCTTTGACATGTGCTACTTTTTATGGTCTCAAAGCATTTCTAGGGAGAATTGTGTTCTCTTGGGTCTGTAAACCTGATGTATGGATAGGGAGCCTTTTTGCTCTGTTGTTCTTTACTTGTCATAAATTCAGAGGTTTTTTTTTTTTTTAATTTAGGTTTTCAGGTATCTCTCCGTAGATTTTAGATTTTTATTCTTTAAAAAAATTATTTTTTAATTGTGTTTGAAGAAAACCAGGAGTTTCAGTTTGGCTGTGTGAAAGCCTTTTGGGGTTAAGGAGAAAGAACTAGAGGAACTGTTAAGATTTGGAACTGCAGGCTGCTTTATCTCTTTTCCTGAGTTAAGAGCCAGACAGCATAAAAATAACATTTGTTTAGAAACTGAGTTTTATTAGAAAGGTAATTTACAGGTAAACTTAAGCTTTTGAGACTTGATTCTGTGATTCTGTCCCTAGCCTTGCCATTACTTGCTGCTGATTTTGAGTATGGTCTGCCTTCTTTCTGACTCTTGGATTTTCTCATCTGTAAAAAGAAAAGTTTGGAGCTGCTTGTCTCCAGGGACCCTGGAGATGTTGTTTGTGGGATGGGTGCTCAGTGGTGAAGGGGCTGCAAGCCTCATCGCCTCGCAGTACCGAGACCCTTTATCCTCTGAGAATTTCTCATCCTCTTGCCCCTTTATAATCTGAACCCCATTGAAGTTGGTCAGTGTTGGGAGAGTGGGGTTCACCCATGAGCCTTGCCACCTTACTGACACATGTCATTTCTTTCTTCTTGGTCAGCGCGCTGCTGCAGGGTAACATCTGGACTTGGTTCCTGGCCCCTCGGATGCTCAGCTGTCTCCTGTTCCCGGATCGACTTGTTGAAAACTGTGAGTAATCTCCATGTTTCTACTTTGCAAGCAACTGCAGACATGTGAAATATTGGGATTGAAGGAACTGTGGCCAGCAATAGCAGAGTCTGGTTGATTGGACCCTCTCCCTCTACAGCCAGCATCTCTTGTAACTAGTTCCAAGAGCCTCAGAGATGGCAGCTCGTGAGTTTAGACGTGGCCTCTCTGTCCTGCCATCAGTCCTAATAATTGTGTGTGGGGGGGGGCCTTCTGAATCTGCCTCTTTGGGACTCCTTAGTTCCACCACCAGAGCCAAATGTACAAGTGCAGAGTCTCTTATTTACCTTACTGCCTTGTCCCACTTTCCCCTTTTATGGCACTCTGACCACTTTCTCCTTCTTCACTGGCCTACAGGAAAAAACTCTCTTAGTGGCAGCAAATGCATGTGCAGTTCTCGCCGCTTGACACCCTTTTCCCTGACTCTTCCTATGGTGCACTCCTCCTCACCGTATGGGTCATACAATAATGCCACCTGACTGCTTGTTTAAAGTACAAATTTCTCTACTTAAACCAGGTATTCTCTCTCTCTCTCTCTCTTTCTCTTATATACCTTTGCTTGCATCTTTCTTTGCACTCACTACATTATAGTCTCTTCAGTAACTTGGTAGATTGGCCATCCATCCATCCATCATCCATCATCCATCCATCCATTCATCCATCCATCCATTCAACAAAATATTCATTGAGTATTTACTCTGTAGATATCCTTGGGCTAAAGCAGGCACTGTCTATACTGTGATGGAGCTTCCAATCTATTAAGAAAGGCAAAGCTCAAGGAAAAACCCATATAAAACATCATAACTCTATCCTGATACTCTGCTTCGTTCTATATACTCTAAAGCAGTGTCACTAGGGGATCTTGTTAAAATGCAGGTTCTGATTCAGTAGATCTGGTAGGCACCTGAGATTATGCATTTCTAATAAGCTGCAGGTTATGCTTAGGCTGCTGGTTTGTAGACCACACATAGAGAAGTGTAGTAGTTAGGGTCAGGTGTCAACTTGGCCAGTTGATGGTGTCCTGCTGTTCTTTAGCTGTGGACTTAAATAATCAGCATGTGAAATTCATTTGTAACTGATTATTATCTGAGGTCAGCTAAGGGAAGTGCCTTCCTGAGTGAGTGAGGCTTAAAAGGAGAGGTCAGAAAGAAACAGTTCCGTCAGCCCAGCACAATGTATTTAGAGTTTGGAGTAGCTCACTCCCAGACATTTAAAGGTGCAGAAAGGAACTGCCCCAGGGAAAGCCATTTGAACCCAGAAACTGGGAGAGAAGCCCAGCAGACACTGCTGTGTGCCTTCCCAAACTAGTAAATTTGTGACTTAATAAATCTCCTTTATAAAAGCTAATCCATCTCAGGTTTATTGCATTCTGGCAGTTTTAGCAAGCTAAAAGAAGTAAGGCTGTCATTTCTTGAGGCCAGTGATACTCATCCTTTAGTGTGATGCTTGGCAAATTGCCTGAGGTATATGAATGTAAAGCCTCCAGGGACTTTGGTGGTCAAACCAGAAGGGCCAGATTTCATTTGGCCATCAGGTCTCCTCCAGTCTGCATGAGACTGAGGGTCTGAGATATGAGCCCATTCCCATCACCCGAATCCATGTGTTCAGACATCATTATAGTTATGGTAGGTTGTGGTTTAGTTAGTGGAATCTTTTCTTAAATATCGAACTTCTCAAATTCCAGAGCTGGAATCCTATGGTGTCTTTCTGCATTGTGTAGTACATACTCTGTAAATGGTTGTTTTTGAAAATAGTATTTTTTTTGAAGAGTAGCCGTTTGAGCTGAGGCTAAAGTGGGGCTTGTAGCAAGTTGTCCAGAAGAAAGACCTTATTGGAAGCTGTGAAGTTACTGCAGGAACCTTAGGGCTGGTGGGGCCAGAGGTTTCGGAGACCATTAGGAGTTTAGGGCACCTACTGCAATGTAAAAGAGGTATCTGGATTTGATGCAGTGAATTGGCCCCAAGGTTGTTCTTTCGAAATAGTGGTGTGGTGTTGCAGGCACAGCACACTGTTCAGCTTCTGCAGGAGACCCCTTTAGAAACTGTTTAACTTTCAGGAGAAACCAAACAGGCTCTCCACTTTGGTAGTGAACAGTTCTAACTGCATGGACATTTACAATACTCTAGGCACTGTGCTGACTGCTTGCATGTGTTTTTTTTTTTTCCTTAACTTTCTTTATTGTATAGTATAACATATAGGCAAAGGAAAGAAAGGAAAAAGCAATAATTTTCAAAGCACTCTTCAACAAGTAGTTACAGGACAGATCCCAGAGTTTGTCATGGGCTACCATATGATCCGCTCAGATTTTTCCTTCTAGCTGTTCCAGAATAGAGGGGGCCAAAAGGAATATATATTTTTTTTATCATCACAGTTGACTTTTTAAATTTTTTATGAAAAATAACATATATAAAAAACCAATAAATTTCAAAGCACAGCACAATAATTAGTTGTAGAACAGATTTCAGAGTTTGGTATGGGTTACAATTCCACAATTTTAGGTTTTTTACTTCTAGCTGCTCTAAGATATTGGAGACTAAAAGAAATATCAATGTAATGATTCAGAAATCATATTCATTTGTTAAACTGTAACTTTTCTGTATAACTCCACCATCACCTTTGATCTTTCTATCCTACTCGTTAGGGTTATTTGGGCTGCGGCTAGTCTAGCTTTTTCATGTTGGAAAGGGTTGTCAGTAATATGGGGTAGGGAGATGGAACTAGCTGGTGTTCTTGGAGAGGCTGGGCCCTTTAGGCTTTAGGACTTATCTGACCTAGGAACCCATCTGGAGGTTGTAGGTTTCTGGAAGGTTACCCTAGTTGCACATGTTCTTGTACCTCAAACTCTTCCAACAGTTTATGAGTAAGTTTATTTTAGTTTGTTAAAGCTACTGGAATGCAATATACTAGAAATGGAACAGCTTTTCAAAAGGAAATTTATTAAGTTGCAAGTTTATAGTTCTGAGGCTGTGAAAATGTCCAAATTAAGGTGCTAAGAAGAGGTTACCTTCACTCAAGATAGGTTGAAGTTGTCAGGAACACCTCTGTCAGCTGGGAAGGCAGGTGGCTGGCCTCTATTGGTCCCTTGCTCCTGGGCACCATTACTTTCAGCCTCTGTTTCCTATGTGGGCTCCTCACTTTGCTTCTCCAGGGTCGGGTTTCATCTCTTGGTTTCCCTTGGCTCTCTAGGTTCTGGCTTGAGCGCTGAGTATCTCATGGGAAGGCACATGGTGACGTCTGCTGGGCCCGGCATCTCCAGAGCTCTGGGTCTATCAGCTCTGTGGCTTCTGCTCTCCAAGCCTCTGCATCTGAGGTTTATCTAAAACGTTTCCTCTTTTGAAGGACTCTAGTAAATTAATCAAGATCCACCCACCTTGAATGGGTGGAAGAGTCACATCTCCATCTAATCAAAAGGCCACACCCACAATTGGGTATGTCACATTGCCATGGAAACAATCCAATTAAAGTTTCTCACCCTAACTATAGATCTGGTCTCACAAGATTGGATCAGGATTAAGATATGGCTTTTCTGGGGAACATTATAGAGTTCAAGCAGGCACAAAGGTCTAGTCACTGTTTGACAGAGTTAGAGACTGAGGCTCAGAGGGTGAAGGAACTCACCCGGGTCACTCAGCAAGTCTGGTTAGGGTTGGGATCAGCCTGGCTGGTCAGACACTGGGGCAAGGCTGTCTCTCCTCTCCTCTCCTCTCTCCAGGATTGCAACTGGAAGGGAATTTTACTGCTTGTGGCAAGACTGGGTGGATGTTGATCTGTGTTATTTTCTTCCCCCAGAACATGACATCCTTCGGATGGCCCTTCCCTGGATAACAACCTTAAAAAGTTTTCTGAGCATATTCAGCCCCTTGAGTTAGGGGAGGAACTTGGTTGGTGAGGGGCAGAAATGAAAAAGTGTGTGCTCATTTTGGAGGTAGACTTCTCTCTCACCCTCCTCTGCCAGCCTCACCAGAGACAGTTCTCCAGGGGGTCTGGAGGTTGTGCTACAACTGAGTCCTTGATGGCTTGGGGGAGACAGCAGGCAAGGGGTAGGGGGTTGACTCTCTGTGTTCTGAAGAGTATTTTTCTGGTCAGTCTATATAATTTTGGTGTCAAGGACAATCTCCAAATAATCTCACTCTGCTCAGGGTTATTTTGTCTATTCTGAATAGCAGATAATGAGTTCTGATGTCTTGCAGGTTTTAAGTTTTAGATTAGTCTTCTCGGTTTTGGCTTCAAGTATGTGTTGAGTTCTGGGCTGAGCCAAGCCACTCACCAGATCATTAAGTGGAACCCACATTGCCAGACTTCTGTGGCAAGCTGTGCTCTCAGTTCTCATGTTTTCGGCAGTGATGGGCAGGAACTGTGTTATTGCTCGTGTTATTAACTCTATTCTAAACCCATGCCTGTGCCTTCCTCTCTGGTGTGTTGGGATGTCTTTCTAATGATGGGGTGGAATAGGATCTTAAAAGCATCTCCTTCTTGCTTCTGTTAGGCTTAGGGGCTTGACTTTTTTTTTCCACCCAGAGTCAAGGCTCCAGAGTTAGTGGGGGCTGGGTTCAAATCCCAGCTCTGCCGTGTGGTAACCTCATGCCTGTGTGCATTTACCTGGGCCACAGTTTCCCTATATAGGTATCAGTAATGATTAGCAGCTATTTTCTCAGCCTGTTTCCTCATCCGTGCAAGAAGGGAGATGAATTTCACTTAGCAGGACAGATTTAAGGATAAAGTACCCTACACAATCCCTGACCACTCATCCTTTAGGGACTGGCTGAAGTGTCCCCTTTCCTCCTGTGTCCGGCTGGTGCCCTCTAATTGAGCATTTATATCATTGTCAAAAGCTACTTCCTTTGTCTTTAGAGACATGATCCCCTTGAGGGCAAGGGTTATACATCTTCTATATTTGGATCCTAAGGTCTAGCACTGGGCCTTGGACTCAGTATACATTGTTAACTGAACCCAACCCAGGAATTTCCTTCTTCCATTTGCTTATCTAAAGCCAACCTTTCTGAAGAGTGATGAATTAACAGGCACTGCTGAAGAATACTTGAGCAAACATAGAAGTGGGAACAGTGGAAAATAGGCCTCTTTTAAGTCTTCAAATGAGAAAGAAAGGTTGGTGTTTCCTTGACTTTTGTGGATTTTACAGTTCTCTCCAGGATCTTCACTTATTTGAAGTAATGGAAGAAAGTGGTTAGAGTGGAAGATACTGGATGAGTACCCCCCCAATTTATATTCCTTATTTTAGATTTTATTCATATTTCTTTAAAATGTTCTTTTAAAAATCACAGAAGTAATGTACAACCTGCTTGATAAAATATAAGAGGAAAAAGTAAGGTTAAAAAAATAAGAAAAGGAAAAAAGAAAAGATAATTAGGAAAAGCACCTTCCCCTACCCTCATGTTCTGTACACTAGTATTCGAAGAAAGTTTCCAGCCTTTTGTGTGTTGCTTTCCTTAGGATTGTCAGACTTGAGGCTCCCCCACCTGTCATGCCAGACTGTACTTTGAAAAAACAAAATCAGGACAGGCCATGGTGGCTCAGCAGGCAAGAATGCTCGCCTGCCATGCCAGAGGACCCGGGTTTGATTCCCAGTGCCTGCCCATGTAAAAAAAAACAAGAAAAAAACAAAATCACAATGGAATATAAATTTTACGTTGCCTGAAGATAGATGCAGGCTCTTTCTCCCTTCAAATGCCGTGTAAACAATATTCAGACACTTTCTGCATGACCATTCTTACTTCAAGGCAGTGTCCTTGGTCAACTAAAATGTTCCAGCCCCAACACCAGGATTTTTCAAAGGACAGCTGAGAGGAGTTTTAGTTTGTAGAGTCTCCTCACCTATCCCTTGTGCAGTGAATGGGCGTGGTCCGATGCATTTTATTACTTTTCCTTGTCTGAAAGTATGTGTCCATGGCGCTATTCAATCACAGTTCTCTTCCTCATGTGGGACCCTGCATGGTGTGTTTCTCCCTATTCTAAAACTATAAAACCAGAAATTGAAAAAAGCATGGTTTCTAGTTAAATGGATAACTAACTGGGAATTTACAGGGTTTGACTCTTTCTCTTCCCTTACAGAGAGCTCTTTCCTTGCTTAAGAACAATAGGTAATAAAATAGACTGATTTACCCCATTAGCTTTTTGTGAGACAGAAAAATATTTTTAAGATGGTATTAGAGGGGTTTCAGACTCTGTATGGAGGATTTCTGCAGAGTCCTCATGACCCTTGTGTAGCATCAAGTATGTGTTTTAACAAAAATATAATATTCTGTGTAATGCTTTTTTTAAGTTACTATATTACATATGGACATCTACACATTAATACAAATATATCTATCCTATGTTTAACAACTACATGTTATTTCTTTATGATAATTGTTAAATATTTTTTAAATGAAAAAGGAATATTTGATTCATTCCACTGTTGCTGGGTATCTGTTTCCCCCAACATTTTGTTTCATACTACAGAAAGCATCCATGTAACATTTATTTCTAGACCACTAGGCATTTTTGTAGGATTTCAAGGTCAAAAGATATGCTTCTTTAAAAACTTCCCTTTCAAAAGATGTCAGCTAAGTTTTTCTGTTTATTTCTTTTTCTGGGGTGATGCAAACGCTCTAAGAAATGATCATGGTGATTAATACACAACTATGAGATGATATTGTGAGCCACTGATTGTACACCATGTATGGAATGCTTGTATGTCAAGAATGCTTATGATTGTATGTTGTTTACCAATAAAAATATTGAAAAAAAAAGATGTTAGCAAAGGCCCTCACTTGCACAGAATGTTATTAATCTTAATTTTTTTATTTTATTTTTTGCTCATTTAAAAGCTAAGTAAATACAAAAATGCATCTAAAAAATGAGTTCCAGATCTAGGAATTAATAGGCCTTCAGACAAAGACTTCATACCAACAGACACCAGAAGGTTTCCAGGACCTTCTTTCTGGCCCTGTGATTTAGTGTGCAAGGCGAATCACAGTGCCTCCCTGGATTTCCCCAGCTCACCCCGATGGCTCCTTTTTTTCCTGCATTCCTCCAGTTCTTGTCTGTACCTGGTGGGGCTTTGCACTTGATGGATGCTCAGGAGTGACCACTAAGGTGTGGGTCAGGGTGAAGCTCCTTTCTGCAGCCGTGACCTCTCTCTCCTCTGCCCAGTTCCACTTTGTTCTTGTCCAGAGTGTAGCTCCTTAGTGCACTTGCTGTGGCCTTGCTGGTCTGTCTGCTGCTGGGGTCTACCAGGCACCCCGAATTACTCGTTGACGTTTGTTGGAAGCACATTTCCCCAAGGCAGAGTCAAGTTCCTTGACTCTGTTCCAAGACATCTGTGGCACATCTCCTATTAAGCAGGAGTAGAAGATGACAGGATGATAAAAGGCTGGTAAAATTCCTTGTGGGTTGAGCTTTACAGACCTGCCCAGCACCCCGGAGCAGGTTTCTTCCTTCTGCAATGTAGCTGTGCTCTTTGTAGCTGAATCCTGCTCTCAGGCCCTGAATCAGACCTCGGTTTTGGGTATGAGTCATTTCTAGTGAAGTCCTGAGTTTATATTTGCTTTTTGTTTTTCTTGAAACGTAATACTGATCATCTCTGTGTAGATGCCCTGGGCAGCCCATGTTGTAGGCATCTTTTCTTATGGGTCTGCTTTGGGCTGCCTTTGCCTCCTTCCCCAGAGATGGCTCTTGCTGGAGGTTCACCTTCTGCAACTGTTGGTAGAGTGAAGAAATGGACATCTAAATGGGTTCTCCAGTAAAACAAGCCGTATTGACAAAAGTCACGAGGCTTGGAACGGGCCTTGTTAACGAAACAGCATAGTAGTCTGGGCAGTAGCTATCTCTCCCAGATGTTTTGTTCAATGGAAATGAATCAGTGATTTAAAATACCTCCAATGTCCTTCTGAGAACAGAGGCAGTCAGTGAAGTAGCTCCCGCTGCGTAGCGGTAGCACGCCATTGCACCCATGGATTACATTTGGCAGTGGGCCCTTTGGCCAGCTGCACTACTCCCAGTAGACAAAGACCAGTTGCGTGGAGATGTTAGGGATGGGGGTGGGGAGGGAGTGACCCTCGTGCAGCAGCTGAATTCCCAGAGCTGGTTTGGGTTTTGCTCTTTTGAGTTCACAGTCCAGCTGCTACTGCTGTTGCTTGGGCCTGCAGCAGAGAGGATGATTCAATCATCTGGAAAGTGATGGCAGTGATTTCACTGCAGATTGGAAGAGGAGCAGGTCAGGGTGGGTGTGGTTGAAGGGGCAAGTTTTCTGATGAACTGGATGGGACTTGGATTCTAGTGTTCTGGGCCGCTGGGGTCTGCCAATTATTTAGTAACTCGGGACAAGTTTTATTTTTATTACTAAAAAAAGAAATATCAGAGCTCTGGTGGCAAAATATTGTGCAAAACAAGGACAGATGTTACCAGAATAATAAGTTCAGTCTGACATGGAGGTCATTAGTTCTGTAAATTAGTTATCTTTAGAGATCACTGGCCTAGGAACTAGGGTTTTCCCTCTGATGTGTCAGGGGTTTTTGGGCAAACAGAGTGGGTGGGACTCTAGGCTCAATAACTCCACTTAAAAAGTACTTCTGGACCACCAAGATGGTGGTGTAAGATGCTCTAGGGAGCCATTGCCCCACAGAGTCTTCACTAGCAAAAACTGGAAGAGTCTCTTTCTCAAAACACTGGTGTAAAGAATTAAAAGGTTGCAGTAACTGGGTGAGTGACACATCAAGAAAACACAGCTTTGAAAAGGGTAGGAGAAGCTCACAGAGCTCTTGATGGTCCCTTTTCTATCCCTACCTGACACCATGTAGAGCCAGCCTGTTCTCCCAATGTGGGTCCCTGACCCTGTTACTGCAGGAGCAGAGTCACCCTCTGTGCATGCTGACATGGCTGTATGTCGGTGCCAGTCTATTGGGTGGGAGCCTGAGAAACTGAACCAGAACACTGTCTCTGGCTTATCCTCCCAGCATTTGCCCTGCAGGCAGAAGCAGCTTGGGGACAGCTAAAGCAGTGTAAGAAATAATCAAGTCAGGTGGCCTGGGACAAAGAATTACTGGCTTTAAAATACAAAGGAGCACACCTGAGGGTGGGTAAGTCTATTTCATAGAGAGTGGAGGGCCCATTCGGATTACTGTAAAGGAGGGAATATACACATTGAAGGATTACTGTAAAGGAGGAAATAGACACATTTAAGAAGCTCGACGAACCACAGAAGGGGTAAACATGAAGAGTACCATGCCCATACATATAGCAGTCAAATTGTTAAATCCCAAAGACAAGGTGAAAGTTCTGAAAGCTGCAAGAGAAAAGCAGTGTGTTATGCACAAGGGAGCTGCAATAAGACTAAGTGCTGATTTCTCAGCAGAAACCATGGAGGAAAGAAGGCAGTGGGAAGACATATTTCAAGTGCTGAAAGAGAACAGTTTCCAACCTAGAATTTTTTATTTGGTGAGACTGTCTTCCAAAAATGAGGGAGTATGTCTCCACTAGATTTGTCCTATAAGCAATGCTAAAGGGAGTTCTTCAGACTGAAAGGAAAGGTTTCTAGGGAGTGGATCTAAACAGCACCAAGAAATAAAGACCTGTGATAAAGGTAACCATATGGATGATCATAAATGCTAGTACTATTGTGATTTGGGGTGTGTCACTCTACTTTTTAATTCTTACAGGCTCTAAAATGCAAATACATAAAAATAATGATAACTGTTTTTCTGCATAAACACACATATGTTTGGTATATAATTTGTAACATGTACAACATAAAGTTGGGGGGACAAGTGATTAGGAACAATGTATGTATATACTATTGAAGTTAAGTTAGTATTAAATCAACGTGATAGTTTATATTTAGGATGTTAAATTTTACCTGCATGATAGCCACGCAGAAAATATATGAAAAATATATACAGAAGATAATAAGGCGGGACTCAAAATGGTACAATACAAAAAATAAAAAAAAGAATGTAAGCATTAATACAAGAATTGAGGGACAAAACAGATATAAGACTTTAAAAATACCAAATAGAACATTCTGCATTATCAGTAGTTACTTTAAATGTAAACTGTATTAAACTCTCTACTCAAAAGACAGAGATTGGCAGAATGGATAAAAAAGCATGATCTAACAATAGGCTGTTTTAAAAGAGACTCATATAAAATTAAAGACACAAGTAGGCTGAGAGTGAGAGGACAGAAAAAATATACTATGCAAATAGGAACCAAAAGAGAGATGGGACAGTTGTGCTAATTTAAAATAAAATGGACTTCAAGTAAAAAAAAAAAAAAAAAAAAATTGTATGAGGGATAAAGAGAATCACTATATGCCGATAAAGCAGTCAATTCAAGAAGATAATTACACACACACACACACACACACACACACACACACACACACACACACCCCTAATGGCAGAGCCTAAAATATACGAATCAAATATTGACAAATTTGAAGGAAGAAATAGATGATTTTACATTAATAGTGGGAAACTTCAATACATCTCTTTCAATATAGGGTAAAACATCAAGACAGGAGATCAGTTAGGAAATAGAAGACTTGAACGATGCTCCAACCCAACTAGACCTAACAGACAAATACAGAACACTTTACATAACAGCAAAGGAAGACACGTTCTTCTTTAGTGCACATGGGCCGTTCTTCAGGACAGACCATATTTAGGTCACAAAACCAGTCTGAATAATTGTAAAAATGTTGAGATCATACACTCAGACTACAATGGAATGAAACTAGAAATCAATAACAGCCGGAAAACTGGAAAATTTACAAATTTGTCAAAATTAAACAAAACACTCTTAAACAACCAATGGATCAAAGAAGAAACACAAGGAAAATTAGAAAATATTTGAGGCAAGCAAAAATGAAAGCACAACATACTAAACCTTTATGGGATGCAGCAAAGACAGTTCTAAGCAGGAAATTTATGGCTTAAATGCTTAAATTTTAAAAGAAAGATCTCAAATCAGAGGCCTAATCACACATCTGGAGAAACTAGAAAAAAGAAGAACAAACTAAATGCAAAGTGAGCAGAAGGAAGAAAATAATAAATATTAAAATAGAGATAAATGAAATAGAGAATTAAAAAAAAAAAACAGACTCTCAGAAACCAGTAGTTGGTTTTTCAAAAAGATTAATAACCATTAGCCAGACTGACCAAAAAAAAAAGTAGAGAGGCTACAAAGAACTAAAATCAGAAATGAAAGGGGGGACATTTCTACAGACTCCCTCAGAAATAAAAAAGATTATATGAGGATAATATGAACAACTTTATGCTAACATATTAGATAATCTAGATGAAATGGACAAATTCCTAGAAACGCAAATTACCGACACTGACTCAAGAAGAAATAGAAGATCTCAACAGACTAGTAACAAGTAAAGAGTTTGAACTGTTAATCAAAAATCTACCAAAAGAAAAATCCCAGGACCACTGCAGAATTTTATAAAACATTCCAGGCAAAATTAACACCATTTCTGCTCAGAGTATTCCAACAAATTGAAGAGGAGGAAACATATCCTAATTCATTCTATGAGGCCAACTTCACCTCAGTTCCAAATCCAGACAAAGACACCAGAAGAAAACAAAATTACAGACCAATATCCCCAACATATATAGATTTAAAAATCTTCAACAATGCAGATAAAGATACCAGAAGAAAACAAAATTAATGACCAATATCCCCAATGTATATAGATTCAAAACTCTTCAACAAAATACTAGTTAACTGAAGCCAATACACATAAAAAGAATTATATATTATTGAGAAATAAACCTTCTTAAAAATTAAAAAAAAAATGTTTATAATTGAATGGTAATAGACTAGCTTCCACTCCAAAATGTAAAGAGCTTGAAAGTTGTCACTACCATGTTCACAATAAGAAAAACAACTGGAAAACTGAAAATCAATAGCTCGCGTAGATTTATTAGAAAATTGTGGTTATAGGGCAAACTACTGCCTCCCAAACTCTAGAGATAGGCAGATAGACAAAATCACAACTTAACCTGGAATAAAAATCACCATTAGAGACAGAATGAGGTAGGAGTAGTTGAAGGATAATTGACAAATTTCTGTAGATTGGGCATAAGTTAGCTTGACAGATAAACACTTCTGTGGGTGCAACCTTAAGAGAATCCCACCACCCCACCTCCAACTTTCATGAGTCTTATCCCCAGGAGTCTCACCAAATTATCACCAAATTTATGGCAGCAGAGGGGACATGGAACCATTTTAAAGTAAGCCTAGATGGCAGTGCTCTAGTGACTCAGTGGCAGAATTCTTGCCTGCTGTGCCGGACGGGTTCAATTCCTGGAGCCTGCCCATGTTAAAAAAAAATAATAAATAGGTTAAAGTAAGCCTAGTGAAGTCTGCTCTTATGAACATGCCTGTCCACAAGGGAAACTACTCTGCCAGAGCTTAGCCTACATGGATTTTTCCAGATCATAATACACTTGGGAGAAGAGAAATACCCAATTCTAGCACCCCTAAGTGTGAAGGGGTGAAAAAAAATCTGAGAAATATTTGTGAAGATCATAGCCCAAGAAAATAAACTTACTAAAAGACTAATACCTAATCACCGAATTGAAGACTTCTTCTCTTTTACCCACATTTACATCAGTAGGGTTCCTGTATAATAACAGGTAATTACAGCTGAAAAAAATTGCAAGGCTCAGAAGCCTAGTCCCCCCTTTTTAAGTATTTTTATTTTGTATACAAAATGCAGGAAAGTTTCTGTGAAGTCTAAAACATTACAATCATTATGTACATTGGTACCAGTTGTGGGGACAGGAGGAGAGGAGGGAGCCAGGGTGGGGCTGGAGAGAAGTGGCAAGAGAACAAAAAAACAAAATGAGGCAAAACAGATTTATGACAAAAACATTGTTGCTACAATAAAGAATTTGGAGGAAAAGTTCTGCCACATGTAGTACTGCACAGTTTTTAAAAACATTGAAAAATGTCCCCACTAGATATTTATACAAAATTCAAATATACTTTTCCTTATTTGAGACAAAATAGATGGACAACTGGAATGAATTCATTTCTCATTTCTCCATAGCATGCAGTAGCTGCCTGCTGTGCAGCTGCTGCAGGAAGGGGAGTAACTTGGACGGGGGGGCATGGGAGGAGGTGGGTAGCAATTGTCACATTAAATAAAGCAATAGTATTAGGTAGATTTTGCTGTATGAAAACTGTATTTTTTTCTTTTAATATAAAACTACTGTCACTGCCAAAAGAAAAAAAAGAGGATTATGGACCATAGTCAAGTGGAATATATCCCATTTATCCAAGGTTGGTATAACAAAAGAAAAATAATACAGCACATTAATAGAATGAAGGAAAACACCACATGACCATTTCAATTGATACAGAAAAGGCATTTCTCAAAATTCAACATCACTTCTTGATAAAGACACTTAGAATTTTGGGGACATAAGAACATTTCCTCAACATGTTATGAAAAAATCACAGTTAATGTCATACTTAGTAGTGAAAGACTGAAAGCTTTCTCCATAGCATCAGGATGCCTGCTCTCACCACTGCTACTCAGTATTGTGCTGGAAGTTCTAGCCATAACAGTTAGGAAGATTCTACTTGATCCTCTGTGTCATGGTCAGGTTCATGTGTCAACTTGGCCAAGTGGTGGTTGGGCAAGTGCTGGTTTGTCTGTTGCGATGAGGAAATTTCATTGAATTAAATCATGATCATGTCAGCTGCATCCACAGCTGATTCCATTTGTAATCAGCCAAAGCGGTGTGTCTTCTGCAATGAGTAATGCTTAATCTAATCACTGAAAGCCTTATAGGGAGGATTCAGAAGAGACAGGCTCTTCCTGTTTCGGCTGGTGAGCCTCTCCTGTGGAGTTCGTCCAGACCCTCCATCAGAATCATCAGCTTCACAGCCTACCCTGCGGATTTTGGACTCTGCGTTCCTGCGGTCATGTGAGACACTTTCATAAGTTTTTTATTTGTGAGTGTTCCCTGTTGATTCTGTTTCTCTAGAGAACCCTAACTAATACACTCTGTATAGAAAATACTGAAAAATCTGTAACAACATTACTAGAGCTAATAAACAAATTCAGCAAAGTGGCAAGAGAATGAAGTCAACATGTAAAATCAATAGTGTTTCTATATACTAGGAATGAATAATCTGAAGAGGAAATGAAGATGAAAGGTTCCATTTATAATAGCAACTAAAAGAATCAAAAGTCTGGGAATAAATTTGACGAAGGATGTAAAGGACATGTACATGGAACATTACAAAATATTGCTAGAGCAATCACAGAAGACCTAAATAAATGGAAGGAAATTTGGTGTTCATAGATTGGAAGACTAAATTTTGTCTAAATGTCAATTCTCCCGAAAACAAATCACAGATTAAACACAATTCCAATATTGTTCTTTGCAGAGATGGAAAAGACAATCTTCACATTTATGTGGAAGGGTAAGTTTTCCCAGATAGCCAAATTATCCTGTTAAAGAAGAACAAAGTTGAGGGGCTTATACTTACTGAGTTTAAAACTTATTAGGAAGCTCAAGTAATCAAACAGCATGATAATGGCACAAGGGCAGACATATAGACCAATGGAAATGAGTTGAAAATTAAAAAATAACCCATTATATCCATGGCCAAATGATCTGACAAGGGTGAAAACTCTACTCAATAGGGAGAGGAATAATCTATTCAGTGATTGGTGCTTGGTAAACTGAATATCCATTTGAGAATGAATGTGGATCCTTACCTCACACCATGTACAAAAATTGACTCAAAATGGATCACAGACCTAAATATAAGAACCAGTATTATAAAGCTCCTAGAAGAAAGCATAGGGAAACATTTTTTAGGACCTTGCGTTAGGCAATGGTTTCTTAGACTCTATATCCAAAGTATGAGCAACAAAAGAAAACAGATAAATGGGGCTTCATCAAAATTAAAAACTTTTCTGCATCAAATGACTAAATCATGAAAGCAAAAAAACAACTTACAGACTAGGAGAAAATATTTGGAAAACACTTATCTGATAGGGTTAAATATGTAGGATATATAAACAAATCTCACAACTCAACAATGAGAAGACAAACTAAGAAAGGGACAAAACATTTCTCCAAAGTAGATGTACAAATGGCCAATAGGCATATGAAAAGCTGCTCAACATCATTGGCCGTTAGGGAAATGCAAATCAAAACTGGAATGAGATACCATTTCACACTCACTGGAATGGCTTCTATTTTAACATTGGAAAATAACAAGTGTTGGAGAGGATGTAGATAAATAGTAATACTCATTCATTATTGGTGGAAATGTAAAATGGTGCAGCCTCTGTAGAAAAAATTTGTGGTTCCTCAGTACTACTTCTAGGTATATACCCCAAAGATTTAAAGCAGGGGCTTGGGCAGGTATTTGCCTACTGATACTCATATCGTCGTTATCCACATTATTCACAATTGCCAAAAGATGGAAGCAACCCAGTAGCCATCAAAAGATGAATGGATAAACAAAATATGGTCTCTCTGTGTGTGTATGTGTGTTAGCTCAAAGGTGCATTATTCAGCACTAAAAAGGAGTGAAGTTCTGAAGTTTGAAGTACATGACGACATGGTTGAACCTTGAAGACATCACCATGTTGAGTAAAATAAACTAGACACAAATGGACACATATTGTATGACCTCAGTCAGATGAAATAATTAGAATAAGCAAATTCACAGGTCAGAAAGTAGAGTGCAGGTTGCTAGGGGCTGTGGTGGAGGTAGGCAATGGGGAGTTAATGCTTAATTGTATAGAGTTTATGTTTTGGGTGATGGGGAACTTTTGGTAACAGATGGTAGTGATGGTAATAAAACACTGTGGATGGAATTAAAACCCTTGAGTTATATATTCGAATGTGGAAAAGGAGAAATTTTAGATTGTATGTATGTTACTAGAACAACAAAAAAAAAACATTAAAGACCGAGAACTGTATGACACAGTGAGTGTCCCCTAATGTGAGCTAAGGACTATAGTTAATAGTATAATTATAATAATATTGTTTCATGAATTGTAATAAAGGTACAACACTAATGCAGGTTGGTAATAATAGTTAAAACAGTTTGTGTGAGGGTGTGTATATGGGAACTCAGTGCTTTCTGCATACTTTTTTTGTAAACCTACAACTTCTCTAATAAAAAATAAATTAAAAATGTGTTAAACCCACTTAATTTCTGATAAAGGAACAGCATTTTTATTTTCTAGTGCTGCTGTAATGAATTGCAACAAGCAGTGGTTTAAAACAGAATAAATATATTCCTTACAATTCTGTAGGTTAGAATTCTCATATGAGTCTCACTGGGCCAAAATCAAAGTTTGGGCAGGGTTGTGGTGTTTTTTTTTTTTTTTTTTCCTGGTGGACAATCTGTTTATTTGCCTTTCCAGTTTTCCGAGGTTGCCTAAATTCCTTGTGGAGTTTGGCTTGTGGTGCTGTTCCTTCATCTTCAGATCCAGCAACATAGCATCTCCCTGCACTTCACGTGTCTTTCATTGTCACATCTCTGCTCTCACAATAGCCAGGAAAAGTTTTCTGCCTTTAGGAGTAATCTAGGATAATCTCCCCATCTCAGGGTCCTTAACTTAAGCACATCTCCAAAGTCCCTTTTGCCATATAAAGTAACATTCAGAGGCTCCAGAGAATAGGACGTGGTCATCTTTGCGGGTGCCGTTATTCTCCCTGTTATGGAGTCAGCCAAGTGTAGAAGCTTGTTGGTCTCTCAGCAGGTGGGTGGCAGAAGCAGGATTGATGATCCAGGTCTCCTGGTTGCTCAGGGTCTCAGCCCTGTCCTTCCTACCATTTGCTTGCATTGCACGATGCCTACTGGAGTTTGTGTCACTCCAGTTAGGTTGTTCCCCTAACTGCAGATACTTGGTTCCTTGGTTAGAGGCTGTGAGAAAGGAAAGAGGACAGAGGCACTGAGGTTGGGATGTTGGGGAATGGACCGGGGCACAGAGTGAGTGCATGTCCTCCGAGAGCTCCACCTTGCTGGGTAATGGTTTATGTTGACTGTTTATCCCACTGTGTTGATTTGGCTCTTGTTCTTCTCAAGGATCTTTGTGTGCAAGAGCAGAAACCCAGCAAGTTGGCTCAAATCAAGTTGGTGGGGATCGGAAATTGTTTAAAGCACCTACTGTGTGCCTGAAAGAGCACATTTGAGACCCACCAGAGCTTTAGTTCTCATCTTCTTCTTGCTTGTTCTCTGAAGGAAGCAGCTCTGGGATCTTTCTGTCCAACCATACCACTCTCCTGCTTATCTAAATCAGGTCACCTCTTTTGCAGATGCTTCTTATGGAGTTCTCACCCCCATGCAGCTCAGCTCCTCACAGTTCCCAGGCTCGGTCTGTGTGTGCCAATCTAAATGACTTGAGTTTGGGTCAGGTGTCCAGTTAGCCTGTGGATGCACTGACCTAGGCCTGTGGGTGGGATGGATGGTTACAGATGAGTTTAGTATGGGGAGAGGAGAGGCTTGCCTTATTCAGCAGATATTACTGTGGAAAAGCTTTGTGCATATTAAAGTTGTATAACCTTAAAGACTTAAATTTGAAATAATTTCAAACTTACTGCAAAGGTTGCAAGAACTTTACAGAGAACTTCTGTATAGTCTTCACCTAAATTCATCATTTGTAAACATTTTGCCACATTTGATTTATCATTCCCTTTATTATGGATTTGTTTTTTCTGAACCATTTGAAAGTAACTTACACACATCGTGACCCTTTTTCCCTAAATACTTTGGCATGTATTTCCTAAGAACAAGGACATTCTCTTTCCAAACCACAGTTCAATTAGTGAAAACAGGACCATGTATCGTTGGTAACTATTGTGTAATATACTGTTCACATCTGATTTCCCCTTTTCTCACAATAATGTCCTTTAGCACATTTCTTCTGAATCTAGGATTCAGTCCAGTTACACATTATATTCAGTTGTCCTACTCTAGTCAGGAACATTTCCTCTACTTTTCTTTGTTTTTGGTGGCATTGATATTTTTGAAGAGTACAGACCAATTATTTTGTAGTAATTTGGATTTCTGTAATGTTTCCTCCCTATCAGATTCCTCATGATGAGATGCGTTTTTGGCAGGAATGCTACATAAATGCTGTTTTGAGTCTCCTGTAAATCACATGAGGGGGCACATGATATCATTTGGTCCCTTAATTAGTGAGCCCTTGGTTAATGTGGTATTGAGTTTGTAGAATTTGATGTATATATTCTAGAGGCAATGGGCATTTAAAGTTGGGTATTTAAAGTGGATACTCTTCCCCTTTAAATACTGGATTTTCTTAAAGTAGGCACTCTTGTTCTCCTTGAGGTGTGCTCTTAAATAGAGGGAGAAGGGGCAATGTTCGCAGAGAGCTCATGAAGAATAAATTGGCTGAAATCTAAACAGAATATTATTTCTGTCCTTCTAGCAAGAGTAAGGTCCCTTTTGGAGATAGAAACGCAAATACAGTGTTACTGATGGGTTCCTTTTGAACATATCTGACTATCCTGGCTGCCTGGGAGTTTCCTAGGGGTGAAAGAGACAGAATAAGACAAAAATCTCTACCAGCACGCATGTGGCAGTTCTGTGAATGGTAAATGTGATGGTACAGGCTGCTGCAACTGCATTTTCTCCTTATGAATTGCTTCTCTTCTAGCACTGGTTCTCTGGGCCAAGTTCAGTTTGGTCAGTTGCTTCATGTTTGCTGCTGAGACCCACGATGATTGCTTTTACACTGATTCTGAGATTCCTTGTGAGTTGACTATCAGGAGGCTGCCCTGTGGAAAGGAGGGTGTTTTAGTTTCCTGGTTGCTAAAACAAATACCATACAATGGGTTGGCTTAATGACAAGAATTTATTGGCTCACAGTTCCAGGGCCTAGAATGCTTGCTTCCTCCCGGGGTCAGTATCTTCTGGTTGGCTGGCAGCCTTTGGGGTTCCTTGGTTTTTCTGTCGCAGGGCAGTGAACACAGTGGCGTCTCCTTTCTCTTCCAGGTTCCTTTGACTTCCAACTTCTGGCTACTCCCCGTGGCTTTTCTTTTTGTGTCTCCATTTGTATGGAATTCAGGCATACTAGATTGAGGCTTTAACTAATAACATTTTCAAAATCTTAAGCCAGAGGATTATCCTAGGCTAAAGCTTCTCAAACTTCTTCTAGTTTATGAACTATTTTATGTTGGGCATTTGACTTTTGCTGACACTTATACCTTTTGTTCCCACTTGTCGTTATGCATAACCTACCTTAGGAGTAATAAAGAAAAATGATACTATTTTAAAATGAGATATAAAAATGATTACCCATTATAAGCAACTTTATCTTGGCTATCCTATTCTAGTATGATGCTAAAAATCTGGAGGACTATATAAAGGAGTATGACACAGTAAACTGATCTCAAGAAGCTTTCAGATTGGGGGTTAGGTGTGAGGCAGAAATAAAAGAAATGGCTCAGACGAGGTGTAATGAATTCCCTAAGATTGATACAGAGTTGTGATGGAGCACAACTGGTGGTAAGAGTAGGGATGGGGAAATCTTTTAGACTGGAGAGGTCAGGAGAGAGGCTTGGCCAAGCGGGGTGTCTGAACTGAACCTCAAAGAGTGGAATCGGGATGGGAATTGTTGGTATAGACAAAGGCAGGGCTGGTGGGTCAGTGACTTAGTAGCAGAAGCTCAACCTGCAGACCACCAGCGGGATCCAGTGGGACTAGACTCTGAGAACCTCTGCAAGACAGCCAGAATTGTGTCTGGGGGGGGGGGGGAATTTGAGTAATTGCTGAATTACTACCCAGTATTGCCAATTAAAACAAAAACTTGTTTTTTTTTTTTTTTCAAATTCTGTCTGATGAAATGCAAATGGAAAGCCTTCATAATCTGATATTGCTTGAGTTTCCAGAATACAGTGATCAGCCAAATGGCTCCTAATTGATCTAAAAATATTTGTTAAGCCTTGCACTGGAATAGTTTATTTACTGAGCTGCTGACTTAATACCAAAAAGAAGACAGTAAGAGAGTAAGAGTTTGAATGTTCCAGGACTAATTTTGAAAAATGGTTATTTAACGATATAAATGCAAAACACATGACTCCATGAAGGAAATAAAAGTGCACACATTTCTTCTTTTTCTCCTTTAAACATTTTCATTAAAATAGTCCCTTTGGAACTTTCGGTGTTTTATAATCTATGAAAAAACCACATAGGTCACACATCAAATACAGGTGCAGCTTTTCAAACCTGACACGAACATATGGTTCCAGATGATTACACAGTGTACGATCTCAGAGGTATTTTTAAATTGACCAGTGTCTGAATATACACTGCAACCATTTGCTCCTAAGAAGCATTCCCTGAAACTTTTCATATAGCTAGTAATACCTAGAGAACTTAAAATTCCTGAATCCTGACTTTATTTCCTAGCACTCTCCCTCACCCCAAGGCACCAAATAACCTCACTGTGGTCGTCTTAAAATATGCTTACATATTCTTTGATATTCTCCTCTTGAAAGAGATTGGAGGCTAATTCCCTATCCCTTCATTGTTGGCTGGACTTAGTAATGAATTATTGACATATAGAATCAAATGGAGGTGCCAGAATGTGACTTCAGAGACTGAGTCATAAATGGCGCTTTGGCTTTCTCCTTGCTCTCTCTCTTGGATCTCTCACTCTGGGGAAGTCAGCTGCCATGCTGTGAGGATACTATGAGGGGCCAAGGTGGAGAAGAACTGATGCCTTCTCCCAACAGTGATGAGACGGTGCCATATTGGAAGTGGATTCTCAGTCCCAGGCAGACCTTCAGGGGATGGCAGTCCCTGTGGACATCCTGATGGGGACTACATGAGAGACCCACCTAGCTAAACCATTCTCAAATTCTTGTCTCACAGATTCTGTGAGATAGTAAATGCTAATTTTAAGCTGCTAGATTTTACGGTACTTTATTATGCAGCTGTAGATAACTAATACACTCATCCAGAGTAAATGACAGAATACAGATTTTTAGCAATGATTTTGGCATACTTGTAGCATTGGGTCATAATCCAAAGGGATTTTATTATTATAAGCCTTAATTTACAGCCTCACTTTTAAAATGATGGATATTTTAACCATTATTCTCTGTTGGTCTTTTATTTTTTTAATTTTTTGCATGGGCTGGCACTGGAAATCAAACCCGGGTCTCCGGCATGGCAGGCGAGAACTCTGCCTGTTGAGCCACTGTGGCCCGCCCTGGTCTTTTATGTTATAGGAACTGTTGCTAGGATTAAATTGGTTTATGGGCTCATTTGTTTCTCACATATTTTAAAAATTTGTTCTGGGTAATTGTTAATGTTTGAACATACATGGGGGGTTTTATCTCTGCATGACTTGGGACATGTGCTTGTCTATGTCTTCTGAGGAATAGGCAGTGACAGCAGACCTTCAGTACGTCCCTAAGATAGCTGGTTTAAAAATAACTGTTCCTGGACATATATTCCCAGAGGTTATGCTTGTGGAATTGGAGTAAAAATTACAGACAACCTTAGGAAAACCAGATCTTCTTCCAAAGAATGTTAGTAAGTTAATTCCCTTATTTTGTAACTTGCTGTCAGCAGAAGCATCACAGAGTTGTATGCGTTCTTAATTTTTAAAGATACTGATAATATGTCACTTTATATGCCACTTGCTTTTCTACATCTGGAATTTCTGTGTGACAAAGGGTCTTTGGCCATGAATGTATCTTTTTTTTCCCTTCACACTGTGACCTCTGTGCCTAGAAAGAAATGCTAGATAGCTGTGATCCGGTGGTATAAGTGTTGGGGTGGGTATGGGATGGGAAACTGAGGTTGATGGGATAGAATTTAGATGTCTCTGAAATGCAAAGAATGAGGTTTTTGAGAAGAACCAGGATAAAATTAACAAGATAAAATGCAGTGGTGCTTCATTTACTTTGGTTCTTCTGGGAAGGATGAATTTAGAGTGAATGAGTTTCCTTAGCAATTGAATTTCTCCCGATTACGGGCCAAACTATTTTCAGTTTTTGGTGTTGGTCTGTCTGAAGTACATAATGTACTTCCTTGCTTTAAGAAGTAGCAGGTAAATATAATTTTGTCTTTTCCTTGTGACCCAGAATCCCCCAAATTGTGAAATTTATAAATGAAAATGTGTAGATTTTTATTTTATATTAATCTATTTCAAATAAGTGGGTAAAGGACTTGCCTTCTGTTATGGTGGAACTCTTGTAATCACAGAGAGCTTTGTAGATTCTTACATCTCTAATGATCCTTGGAAGATGGATTGAGCTGGTGCTTTGTAAAAAGTGTCCTGGCCACCCCTCCTGCTCTTGGTTGCATCTGAGAACCTGTTGTGCTGAAGTGGCCTTTCTGTTTGGGGGTTGCAGTACTGGAAGGCTTGGAAGTCTGGAAATCAATCATTGCATTTGGCTTGTGTTCCCTCCTTGCCTCCTTTTTTGAGGTGCTGACTAGGATGTTGGTGGTTTTCCTAAATTGTGATCCAGGAAGCCTGCACCCTGAACGGCTGTTGGCTAGCTGCTGTGCAGGTAAGTTGGCAACCATTGAGCTTTCATCTGAGAATCTTAAGTAGTGTCAGAAACAGCAGAGCCATCCTTGCAGACAGGAGTCACACAGACTTGGGTTCATATCCTAATGACAGTGACTGCCAGCCAGTTGCAAAGCTCCTGGGCTTCACTTTCCTCATCTGTAAAATGCTGGTCCTGTGTCCTTTTTCTAGGATTGTTGTGAGAAGGTCATTAACAAGATAATGGAAGTAAAGCACCCAGCACCTTACTTGGCTTAATAAATTACTGCACTCAATAAATTACTGTCCTCCTCCCACTATTACTATTTTTATGAATACAGCCTGGATTTGAGCAGGTTATTGCAGATGCAATTCTGTTTTCAGCTTGCCTTGCAAAAAGATCCCCAAAACTTACACAGCCACAGTTCCTTTAACACACACACATAATAAGATGGCCCAACACAGGTGGTCTAAGACTCATGTAAATAAATAATACTGAGCATCCTTGTCTAAATGAAGGGTGGATGCTGAGGAAGAAGGTTGTTTTTAGATCTGTCAACATTGGCGGTGTTACCCTCTCTGTCTAGATGATATGGTGATTCCTTTAATCTCAAGAAAATTGTTTATAGGCCAAAGGATAGGAGATGGGTCAATAGGTTTCACATGCACTTTTTTAAAAAACTTTTTTTTATTGCATAGTATAACGTATATACAAAGCAAAGAAATAAAAAAAGCAATAGCTTTCAAAGCACTCTTCAAAAAGTGGTTACAGGACAGATCCCAGAGTTTGTCATGGGCTACCATATGATCCTCTCATATTTTTCTTTCTAGCTGCTTCGGAATAAAGGAGGCTAGAGGGCTTAAATACTTTTTTATCATCACAATCGACTTTTTTTCCTTCTTCTTTTGTGAACAATAACATATATACAAAAAAGCTATAAATTTCCAAGCACAGCACCATAATTAGTTGTAGAACATATTTCAGGCTTTGACATACGTAACAATTTCACAATTTTAGGTTTTTACTTCTAGCTGCTCTAAAATATTGGAGACAAAAAGAGATATCAGTTTTGATTCAGCATTCATATTCATTTGTTAAGTCCTATCTTCTTTGTATAATTCCACCATCACCTTTGATATTTCCATACCTCTCATTTGGGGGTGTTTGAGCTATGGCAATTCTAAATTTTTTATATTGGAAGAGTCTGTCACTAATATGGGGTAGGGAGATGAAATTATCTGATGTTCTGGGGAGGCTGGGCTAGGTTTCAGGTCTTATTTGGACCAGGGACCCATATGAAGGTTGTAGGTTTCTGGCAAGTTACTTTAGTGCCTGGAACCCTTGTAGAATCTTATAAATTGCCTCACATGCACATTTAACTGCATTACTTTTAACATCTTCAGCTGTCCAAAGTGTACTGACACCCCTGAGCCAATGTGTTTCCTCAGTGCTTGCCAAGGGGAGGGGGGCACACCTACAGGGGCACGCTGGCCCTACAGCCTTCCATTCAAGTCTTCCTATCCCTAGGGCTGGAGTTGTGGGCCCTTGGAGAAATTTAATTCCAACCTCTGCTTGCTGCTGCACCTCAGCTGGCAGCAGTCTTGTGGATTTTAAACAAAAGGATGAACCTCTCCAAAAGTAGATTAGGAGATGTCCATTCAGGCAGGGAATTTGTACATGTTGTTAATTCTGCTCACTGGGAAAGGACTGTGTGACCTTATTTAGAAAAATGGCTATGCTTTGTTAGCCTTTATTCCCTTAAGAAGGAAAAATCATTACATGGTAGAGGTTCAGACCTCATGGGGCATTTTCTGGATGATTCTCTATTTGAAGAGTCATGTTTCCACAGGTGTGATCAAATTATTAGTAACTTCTAACTACCCTCCTCCCATCATGTCTTTTTAGTTGAAAAATAAAATTATCTGTATTTCTTATTTTTTAAAAATTTTTATTGATAAAACAACTTGACAAGCACATATATCCTTAACATACCAACATTTCATACATGGTATACAACCAGTGGCTCATAATATCATCACACAGTTGTATATTCATTACCACGATCATTTTTTAGAGCATTTGCATCACCCCAGAAAAAGAAATAAAAAGAAAAAAGAAAAAACTCATACATACCATACCCCTTACTCCTTCTTCTCATTTACCACTAGTATTTCCATCTACCCAATATATATATTTTTAATTTTAACATTTTTCCCCCATTATCTATTTATTTTTAATCCATATATCCATATTTCTTGCATATCTTAGACTTTTGTCCTTTCCTTTCCATGTCTAGCAGCAAGGATGAAGAATTTTTTTTTTTAAGGAAGAGATAAAAAGACATTCTTTTGAAGAGACATTGTCTTCCCCACTTTGCCCCATCCCGCTATGGTTATGTAATATGGGTGAGCAGATTCTAAGGAGATTCACTCGAATATAGCTGAACAATTGACGTCTCCCCTTAACGCAGAGCCGGCCCACCCGCCCCTTCAAACTTGGCTCAGATGCTGTCCTCTTGTGAAGCCTTCCTCAGTGATCCCATTCCCAACGTAGCCCTCCTCCTTCTCTGTTCCCATACACTGTTCTGTTCCCATCCATTACTGAGAAGGCCACATCTCATAAAGGAGAGGGCCCTGATGGAGACTCAGAAGACCTGGGCCCAAATTCCAGCATCATCGCCCACTCGCTGGGCCGCTGTGGGCTGCTACACTTCGGTTCCTCTCATTGCACTGCGGTTTTACCAAGCTGTACCTTCTCAGTCTCCTAGCCAGAAAACTGAACTCCTCGAGGACAGGAGGTTGTTCATCTCATATCCAGTTACTTATCTGGTCATTCATTCCTTTATGCAATTAACCTTCTAGGCTGCGAGATTAGAGAGATGAACACGATATATGGTGGCATGTGGTGGGAATTGCAAGCTTCTGCTGCAGCTGCCTTCCTTTCCCTTTCTTTCCCCTTCCCCTTCCCTCCCTATTGCCCTTCTTCCCCTCCTTTCCCTCTTTCCTTTTCCCTCTTCTCCTTTCCTTCCCCTTCTGCTCCCCCTTCCCCTCCCCCTCTTTATCCACACACAGTTGAGGAAGTTCTGGGTCTTTCTCCCCAGAGCGTTTCGTGAAACAGGATGAGAACACGGCCCTGCCCTGCCCGTTGACCTGAAGAGTGGCACTTCTGACACCAATCTCAGATAACCCTTTTCTGGGAATGGCAGTTCCAGGGTTAGGGGTGCAACCTCATTCTGAAACCTTTTCCTGTCCTGCCATCGAAGCACAGGATCAGCAAAGGAAAGAAGGGGGTCAGGCCGTACAGCTTTTAATGAGGTGGGTAGAGCTTGGTAGCAAGGGACGGAATACATGAGCAGAACTTGAAGTGCCTTGTTAAAAGGAAGGTGGATATGGGGATATTTGAAATGCTGGTATTTATAAAATGGGCCCAGACTTATTGCCTATTCTATCTGTTTTTACTCTTCCTTTCTCTTGAAGCAATTCTGTGTGTAAAAGCCCTGAAGGATCACATTCCACTTGATCCTTTTTATTAACAAAATTGCACTTTGCAATGAGATGGGGTGTGTCCTGAGAGCCCTTTAAAGATTAAAGCCTGGAGGCCCTGGACTGGATAATTGCATGTTTGTCTCTTTGGCTTCTTCCTAGCCTTTCATCTTGGATGACCCCTTATCTATAATTTCTATGCAATAAATAAATGAATCAAAATTCTGTTGTTCTTCTTTGTTTTATGAAGCTAAACAGACTGTGACAACGATCTAAGAACTGGCTTCAGAAAGTAATTACAGTGAACTGAAAGGGTAAAGATGATTTCTACTTGGAATTTGTGGTGCCAGCCCATGGAGACTGTGGTTCTAGTCTTCACATGGTGGGGTGGACTAGTCTAGCTAGCTTAGCTTGGCGTCTTCTTTCTGACTTATTGTCCCTGTGGACCCCATTCAGAAGCTGTTGGCTCTATCCTTCTTCCGGGAGAATGGACCCATTTCCCACGGCAAAGCCTGTCCTGCACAGAAAGAAGGCCCACTGTGGTTCATAAGCCTGGCTGCACCTCCAAATTCAGTGCACAGCCTAAATAGCAATTACAGGAAGGCTCATCTCCTAGAGATTCTGCTTCAGTAGGTTTCAGATGAGAGTTGGAATTGGTATGGTTATGGAGTCCCCTTTGTGACCAGGATGGTCAGTGGGAAGTGAGAACTGTTCACCCTCTACACCCGCATTGCTCAGTGCTGGCCATGGACCCAGCAGCATCTGTACCACATGGTGATCTGTTAGGAAAATAGATTCCTGGGCTTCACCCAGGCCTTTTATCACACAAGATCCGCAGGTGATCTGTGTGCACATTGAGCGTTGAGAAGTCCTTGCTCAATATGGTATGTGATTTGACCGGTATTCCTGCTAATGGAATATTGAGCATATGCATTTATATATTTGGTTTATGAATGTCTTTCTCCTAAGACTTGGCCTATAATTTGCACATACCCAGTTTTTTAAAAAGTACAATATATGGATTATATCTTTCACGGATTATGATCAACTTCTCTTGAGTTGCTTTGCCTTCTGCTCTCTAGTCCAATGTATACCTTAAACACTCACACACACACACACACACACACACACACACACACATGCATGTTTCATTTAATATCCTTATATTGTAAGATGAGCTGTGTTCTTTAGCCAAAGGAGGATTTTTTGTTCTCTACCTTTATAGTATTATACCTGCCTCTTTTCCCTGTGCAGTGATACACAGAAAAAGGAGGTAGCATAAACATGCTGACTGGTACATGTAGCTGATCACAATTAAAATTTCTTTTGAAATCACAGTTCAAATGAGGGTAGGAGTGAATGTCCAGTATGGTTGGCAGCCATTGGTTGTTTTTTCCTGTTGAAAATGAATGCAGCAAGGCTTTTCTGGAGAAAATGGCTGCTGGGTAACAAATATTCATTGTCTGCAGTGTACTCAGTATATAGGGAAGCATTGTGGCTGGCCTCCATGCCACCAAACAAGAAGGGTACTTTTGCCATGGTTTAAAATGCTTAAACTGGGTTCCACAATTGTGGGGGAGGGATTTGATTCCTACACGGAATCAGTAGTAGTAATAGACAAACCTAAAGCATGATAAGAGAAGAAAGATTTTATTAGACAAAATGCCCTTAGAAATGGCCGAGAAAGTTCCCAAATATCTGCTGCAGAATCTGAAGCTACATCAATACTCCCTTGAAGTTGGGCACAATGTGAAATTCCTTCTTGAGGGAGCAGTGTTGGGAAAGGAATTTTTGCTTCAATTGAGTAACTTTTCCCTGCTATTTAATATGCATACTCTTCAAAAGCAGTTAAAGACGCAGAAGAAAGATAGCATTGTTCAAAGACAATTCCCAGAGCTGCTCTTGGCCATCTTTTCAGAGAGTGCAAGCCCTGCCACAGTCCATATGTCAACACCGTTTTGTTTGTTCAGATTTTGGTAACCTGAGGGCGTTGGCAGTCTGGCCAGTGCACTTCTGTTCCTCCCAGATAATGCCACTGAAAAATGCATCTTGTGAAAGTCTGGGAGTTTAGAAATTTTCTACTTAAAGATGCAGTGTGCACTGAACCATGCTCTAGACCAACAGCAGAAGACAAGTGGTCTTTCTCCAGAGGTTGAGAATAGTCGATGTGCCAGATCATGGGACAGGTAAGCCCCTTTCTGTGCATTATTTAAGAAAAGGAAGGGCTTTTGTCTGTATTCTTGCTCTCACTTGGCTAAAAGAAGTGGGTTGAGCCATCTCTTGGCATATGCAGGGCTAAATAAGTCCCTTTCATCCCCCTTCCTCCTGAGCAGTGAGGAGGCGAGTCACATGGGTCTCTCTTTGCCTGGATTTGTCAAACAAGCCTAAGGCTAAGGCCAAGGGGAGGGCTGGAGTGGCTGTCCTGGGCTGACGATCGAGAAACCCTATCCCCTCCATTCTGGCTAGGCTTGTGCTGAAGGAACAAAGCTCCCCGGAGGTTTGGCTGGCTACCTTCAGGTGTCTGGTTGGCTCCTTCAAACAATGAAGATTAAACTCACAGTGCCCTGGGAAAACCTTAATTCCTGATGAGAGCTCTTCACAGCTTTTCACCTGCAGAATTTAAAGCCATCTGCCGAATGTTCTAAGAAATGATCATGATGATGAATATAGAACTATGTGATGATATTGTGAGTTATTGATTATATACCAAGAATGGAATGATCATATGGTAAGAATGTTTGTGTTTGTATGTTATGTTTAAAAAAAAAAAAGAATAAAAAAAAGCCACCTGCTGTAGTGTAGGACATTTGAATTTCAGGAATGCCTACAAGTTATCCTTGTGAAAGAACAGATGCAGTTAGAGGGGTGCATCCATACTGATATGATTGGACATTTACAAGAGTTTTTTGTTTTTGTTTTTTTCTTTAATAGGGCAGCAGTTACAACAGCAGGATTTTAAGATAGTAAATGATGATGTGCTATGGTTTTTGAAGGCTCACTGATCTTTTCATATTTTTATTTAAGGTTTCAAGACCTATTTTGATGAATCTCATACACCTTCTGATCAATCCTTGAGGTGATTATTTCTGAGATGGGGAGCTAAGGAATAGCAATCATTTCTGTGGAGGGTCAAATACTAGGACACTAACAGAAAACTAATTAAGATGTAGTTTGGGGACAGTGGAGCCAATAGGATGGAGACAGAGCATGGCATGTGGTATGATGGCTTTATCCTATTTTTGCTGTTTTTCTTATGCCTGTGATGCACCTAGCGGAGGGCTGGTCCCAGGTGGCTCTATATTCAGGAGCTGCCAGTCTAGTGCATGGCCTGGAAGCATCCCACACCTTCTCTTACTTGATTAAGTCTTTAAAGACTTTTGTGGCCCATTTCCTTTGGCCAGGCTGCTACTTCCTTTTCATTTTCTTTTTAAAACAATATAACCAGTGTTTTTCCTAGGAAAAGACATTGCAGCCTGAATTTACTGTATCTGACAGCCTTTTCTCATACGTCTTCAAATCACAGGCTTGCCAATAAACAAATGCTTGAATTGTTGACTTCCTCTGGAGAGGCGATGAATTTTAGATTTTAGGTTTTGAAGTTGCTAAGTGTGGAAGGACACAGTGGAATTATGGGAAAGCTGTGGAGTGTCCGCCAGGATAGCAAACCTCTTCGTGGGCTGGGCGCCTGACCCTGGATGAGCTGATCCAAGACGCCAGGTTCATTGCCAGGAGCTCTGGACCTGGTCATATGTAGCGTCCGTTTAAACCACAAATTTCAGAAAGGAATCGGCTGCATTTTTGACTCCAAAGTCAGTTATCGCCCGACACTGATCCATAAAGACTTTGTGGCTTGGCTTGACTGGGGGAAGTGAGAGATTAATTTGCGATTCTGGATCTAGATTGGAGATGAAATTTGGAAACATGAACACAGAGGGAAGCTGTGAGAAGTGCTGCTTGCAAAAATGCCTGTCAATATGAGCTCTAAAGGCTGGGTCACAGTTTTTACTTATCTGTTTCCATGTCGCCTCTGTCTCCTTTCTTTGCACTTGTAAATTAGGTAACAACTTTGAGGCTAATCCCCTCATTCCAGCTGTCATAGACTCCATAGATGGGATGGAGCAGAACCATATGTGAATCCAGGAAGGTTTTATTTTATAGCTCTGATGGTTGCATTTTCAAATACTACCTTACAAGCTGCCCATTCTTCCAAGGTCAAGTGCTTCGTGTCATTCGATGTGGCCACTCTGATCCGTAGTGTCTGGTTTTATGTGGCCAGTTTCTTGAGCTCTGCAGCGGCAGAGGTAATAAGCTCTCTATAGCCATTAAAAAAAAAAAAGCTATATATATATAGCTTTTTTTATTATAAAAGCAATATGTGTTCACTGAAGATAATCTGTAAGATGCAGAAAAATATAGAGAAGCAAATAAAAATCATCCACTCAGAGTGAAACAGACTGGCTGACCCTCATAGACAATGTCCCTCAATCCTGTGCCAGCAGCACTGAGGTCTGAGACTGAAGTAAGCATCTGCAGGCATCTGGATCAATAAAGACTTATCCAGATATCTTTGTGTGGTTTGGCATCATTCTACCCTGAGCTTGAATCCTCCAATTAGAAATTCTAACTTTGAGTTCTGACTTCTCTGCAACTGTGATTTTATACATTGAAAGACTTCCTAAGTGATTAGTGGATTCAGTCTTCTAAAGCTCCTGAGGCAAGTGATTTTCTTTCTGTGGAGTGAAAAGGAAATGACAGTGCCTGCCCTCCTCCCCAGTCTTGTCTTTCCCTTCTTGGAATTTCCCAGGCGTCTCAGTGGCCTGTGTGTGTGTACCTCGAGTGTGTTCTCTGGCCCCCTATTATGTCCTGCCCCATTTCCTTTCCTGGCTTTTCTCCATCTAGAGCCTTTCTGGAAGATTTTTTTTTTCCCTACTCTGAATTAATTTTGTTTCCTTGTATTGATTCCTTCTCCTCATTCTCTGTCCTGTGAGCTTGTCTGAGAACCTGGACCTGTGAGTTTGCTCGCACACCTGGAAGCCCTGCTTAGTTCCTAGGAGTAGGTATGCATCCTGTGGTGGGACTCATACCCTCTCCCTTTGTGTTCTCCTGTCAGTATCTCTTTGATTCTTAGTTTTCAGTGAGCTGTGCGGTATCAAAGACCTGGGCATCTGAAGTCAGGAAAAGAGTACCTGGGTCTGAGTTCCAAATCTGCCCATTTCTTGCTGTAATTTTGAGCCTTTATTTTTCAATCTGTAGAATCCATTGAATGTAAGGCTCGTGAAAGAACTGTGTAAGATCGTCGATTATTTCGCAGAGATTTGCTATTGTCAAATTGTTCTTCACTTCTTGATACACAGGGAATAGCTAGTAGATGTTCGTGTTTTTTTGTTGAAAGATCCCTTAAATCAATGGAGAGATAGACCCTGTTTATGGCTGGGAGAACCGAGCATTAAGATGTCATTTCCCCGAATTGAATCAGTACAATTCAGTCAAAATCCCAGGAAGCTGTGTTGTTATATTGAGATATACAACAATGATATGGTATATCTCTCCATTTTTTAAAGAAATCAAGCTGATTCTAAAATGTATATGGCAATGTAAAGAAACCTGAGTATACTTTCTGATTTCAAGGTTTAGTGTAAAGCTCTGGTGTAGTATTGGCATAAGGATAGACATTTCAGATCCATGGAGCACACTGGAGAGCCCAGAAATATGCACACATATGGTCAATAGATTTTTGACAAAGGGACCAAAGTAATTCCTTGGGAAATCAAAATGATAGAACAGTTGGGTATCCATCTGGAGAAAAGTGAACCTTGCCTCATGTTATGCCATATGAAAAATTAACTTGAGATTTATTATATACGTAAAGTTAAAACTCTGATTGTTCCTTTAGGTTATTTATTTGTTGTGATCAGCACAAGGGAGGTCCCTCTCTCCTGAGAGTGCAGCAGAGAAAGTGACCTGTGTTTTGTTTTATGTTGGGCAATAACATTAACATTTCTCTGCATCGTCTTCCATTCGGATGATGGTTTTTGATCCTCCCACCTGTCCCGCTTCTTCCCTTCTTGTTTTATAAGCGAAGATCCTTAGCTTATGGACTTACCCCAAGTTGTCTTAAATCTGGTCTACATTAATTTACACTTATTTAAAAATATACTAGGAAATTCTGACATTTAAACAGTCCTGTGGAGTCACGTTAGTAAGCAAGAAATCCTGTTTAGTCCGTGTCCTTCCTGCAGTTTGTGGCCCCTGTTTTCTCCCACTGGAGCTGTACCTGTCCTCTAATTGGGGGTGGGGGTGTGGGAAGCTGTGGGCAGATCCTCTGGGCTCAGCTCTGTAATTCATCTGGGGGGTCCTGGGCTGGAGCATTTCCTAGACTTCTGGAAACTACAAATTTTCTGTGTCTCATTTTATGCACAAATGTTTGATGTTACATAAAGTTACAAGTCAATTTCCCTCTTCCACATGTTGGCTGAGGGATTCATTTGTGATACCTGTAGAGCAAGTTAAGGAATTCACTACTAAAAGGTGGGGAAGAGTAAAAGAAATTCCCCTAAACTCAATCTATGACATACAGTTTGGGATCTTTCCTGCCTTTGAGATGGTTATGGTGGAAGTGGGATCTGCCTTTTTGGGCAGCCTAAATTTGGTCTTTATGTTAACCAATGTCATTGAATGTTCGAGCCATTAAGCTGATTACATGATGGCCAAGTCCGTGACAGATCTAGGCTCATTCTTTCTTTTCTTCTTTTTATTTTGTCAAAATACTAGTTATTGACTATTTACTTTTTTTGCAGGCATTGTTCTAGACATAGGGAAAACAATTTTGAACAAGACCAGTAAAGATCTGGCCCTACTGGAGTCTACACCCTGGGAGTAAGGTTTCCTGGTACATTCTCTCTTGTTTTTACCAAATGTCTTTCTCCAAAGGCCCAGCTCAAATCCAGCCAACAATGATTCTCCTGTGTCCTCTGAAATCATTCGTATATGCTGCCCATTTCAGCAGTGTGATTGCTGTTTGTGTAAGGGCTTAGGTTGTGCTCTGGAAACTGGACTGTGCCATATGTTTTTTTGGGTATGGTGATGGGGGAAAAGAGCAAGAAGAATCTCCTATGGAGCCTTACAAATAGGAAATGCTCAGCAAATATTTATTGAGCAGTTGCATACCTGCACGAGATAATCACATGGGTTGTACTACAAACACTGGACTGCAATCCAACTCTTCGGACTAACATTTTGAATTCCTAGGAACTGTGCTGAACTGAGGAAAAATGAGAGCCCTCCTGCCAAGAGACCCTTTAGATTATTTCTGGAGCATTCCTAATTTGAAAGCTGTCTCAAAGGTGGTGGGTGGTTTTAAATTGCCAATGTGTTTGAAACAAGTGACATTGTCTCATGACATTTCCTTAGGGTCTTGCGTACTTTGATATGGCAGAAGCAAGGCATTGTTCTGAAATTATAAATAACTGTGCAACTTGAGAGTTTGACTCTAGGGTCCCTAGTTAAAACAGCTGATTTCACTGTTATTGTAGAGCAGAAAAACATCTTTTTGAAATCATGTGTGAGCAGAGTGGCATTCAGACAGGACATTAATCTTCCTAGAAATTACAATGCTTCCTCTTTGCCTTTCTCTCTCTTTCTTTCTTTTTTTTTTTTTTTTTCGCTTGTGTATGTATTTGTCATTTTAGCATAAGTGAAATGAATGAACTACATGATATTTTTTGTATCTACTGGTGACAAATGATTAAATGTCTCCTCTTCTTTAGCTTAAAAACAATTGCTGACCAGTGCTTAAGTGATTTAGGTGTTGGAAGGGACCTTAAATCCATTGTTTTCCAAAGAGCTGATCTGTGAGTTGGTGTAAAAGTCAGAAGGAGTGGGGTGGGCCACGGTGGCTCAGTTGTAGAGTTCTCTCCTGCCATACCAGAGACCCAGGTTCGATTCCTGTTGCCTGCCCATGGGGGGGAAAAAAAAAGTCAAAAGGAGATAAGTAAAGATGATACATTTATGAAGATAAATGAATTCAACAAAGAATTGCCTTTTATTAAAAAAATTGCCCTTCCTACTTCTTAGGTGTTAAACGTGGCTGTTTAAATGAAATGTTTGGAGATTGTTTCCTCAAGTGTGGACATTAATGACGGTTATCATTTGCCCCTGTTTTAAAAGGTCTGGGGAATTTCTGCTAAGAAATACCAAAGTCTGATAACCACTCATCTAGTTGAAAACTCCATTGATACTCAGACATCCAGTCGAAAACCCACCCCATCGATAATCAGGCAGATAATCGAAAACCTCATCTGATTCTTAAATTGCCCTCCTCTGACGATCTGTCCCTGCCAAATAGAGTGTGCTGGGAATCCCCTGCTCTAAGGGAGCAGCCTGGCCCTTATTTGGGCAGCTTTGACTGAAGATGAAGGATTGGTGCTCTGTGGAACTTTCCTCATCATAACCGTGAAGGGCCTGGGAGGCAGAGCACAGGAGGGTGAAGAAAACGGGGGTGATGGGGTGGACTTTGGGTCAAAGGTTTGATGATTCTGTGGCCAAAGCAGAAATGCCCATGAGCTTGTGTTGCTGCTAGGAATTAATTGCATGGTAATTAAGTGCTAACATGGTTGATCAGAGGAACTGTGTAATTGAAGCATAATAAAATGTGGCGTGCTTAGTAAGCAATTGAGCTGTCTTCCCAAGGATGTAGGCAGTCCTGGGCAGGAGATGCACAGATGTCTTTAACAAGCTGCGCTTTGCACAGTTTTGCCCTTTTGTCTTCTAAGGAAGATAGATGAGGTGTTGCTTGAAAATAATGAGCCCACTCCTGCTTTATCATACCTGTAAACCAGAGTAATAGTTTTATATGAAATATTCTTTATTTTATAGTAGTTTATTTTTGGACTGCAGAATACTTATGTGTTATTCTTGATCAAATTTTAAGTATTTCTTTTTAACTATAGATCTTTATTTTTTCCCGTATATATCATTTAATAGAGTAATCTCTAAGAGTAGGACTCCATATAAATTCTTTGTAGTAGCTCTCTGAATAAGCCTTAATTAGGTATGTTTGGTAGAGATGAATGAATATACCATCTAATCATAGTAGTAAATTTAAATATATGATTTTTTTTCTAGGTGAGTGGATGTTTAAGTCCTATAGATGGTCTGTGAAGCAAATGTCCTTTAAAAAAAGAGGGCAGATGGCAGTTTGAATTAAAAGTGACTGAACTGGTACCAGCTTGAAAAGAGATTTAGAAAAATAAAATTAAGGAAAAAAAAGATTCCTGAGTGAATGATTAAATAGCATTAAATTTTTAGAGCATAGATCTTAAATTGTCCTTGAAAATATGGAATGCAAACATTGAACATAAGTTTTTAGTTAGCACAAAATTATTTTAGGCTCATCTCCTGTTCAGATTTTTTTCTGTAGTATTACTTTAGGGCACGTTTTTATACACTGATTGTTTATCTCTGCTTTCTGTAAATAATCATCTATTATTTCTGAACAGGATTCTTTACTTGGTGCTCTTGCACATATATATGATGGGTAAAAGTTAACATTCTTATGGATGGCACTTCCCTGAGCTAGACTCTAATCTCAGTGCTTCACTTATTTGGCTTCCTAACAGCCCTGGAAGTAGGTCCTGTGCTTATCCCCATTTTCCAGATGAAGATATTACATTACAGAAAGCTTAAATAACTTGCTTCGGATCCCAAAGCTATTTAGTGGTAAAGCCAGGACTTGAACACAGGTGGCCTGGCTCCAGGCTCTGTGACTGTCCTGATTTCCTGTGCCGCCTCTCCCCATGTACTCGTGATGACAATGGGCTCTGCGGAGTGGTTCACAGTCTTGGAATAGCTTCTTAATAGTAATAGATAGGCTTATTTCCATAAGAATTTCGTTGTTTTGAAAGATGACCCTTGTGTGTTGATAGTTTGATAGTACACCCTGTTTGTTTAGGCAGTCATGAGTAACAGCATTTGTTATATGTCATTGATCGAGCCCTATGTCCTTTATTTATTTTATAAATTTATATCTTGTGTTCATAATAAATGATAAAAATACCCAGTCTGCATCTCTCTGTTTGTCTTAGCAAACTTTCAAGGTATCTTTTAATAGAAGCTGAATTCCAAAGAGTGATTTTCTTGGAATTCCACTTGTAACACAACAGTGGGGCATTGTATGGCCGTGCCCACTGGTGGCCTTGGCACCTTTTGGAGCACGTGTGCTTTGAGGGAGGGGCTGGTCACTTCCCAGCCCCCTGGGCTCCAGCCCTGTAGCATCTCGCTGTGATCATCAGTGCCAGAAAGGAAGGGAGCTTGTCAGGTCTTGGCTGGCCACATGCTTCATTTCACATATGGAACCACTAAGGCTAGGAGAGGCTGATGGACTTTCTTGGGCCATCTCCTACCTCCCTGCCTGGGACCTCCTCCCTCTGCCCACTCCTTCCCCCATGGGCTCCCTTGAGAGAGAATCTAGTGGCTTTTGATTCAGCCTCCCAGTCAGAAAAGGAAACATTTAGATTGAAGTTTGGATAGGGACATTAATTTCAAATTAATTCTGTATTTAAAATTTGACTCGGTAAATTACATGAAAAATTTTTTTGATACATGGGAAAATTTTTAAGGTTGAAATCTTCCCATAGTCTGTATATTCTCATTCATTTTGGTGTTCTTAGTGGCAGCCTTAGTTAAGCACCTTTAAAAAGTAGAGGTTGATAAGACGTGGCCAGTACTTCAGATCTCCCATTTTCAGTGTCCCTGTCCATGTAAGGTGCCAGCCCCTCGGGGTCAGCACTGGGCACCCACCAGGGCATGCAGTTTCCTCAGGAATCCAGAAGAGAGGGATCAGATCCCGCGGTCTTGTAGTGTAGTGAACCACAGGTGGGGTCACTGGACTTTGGGGTCAGTTAGGCCCAGGTACTCTTTATCTTTAGGAGCTCTGTGGCTTTGGGCAAGTAAGTTAACCTCTCTGAGGTTCAGTTTTATAATCTGTAAGATAGGGACAAACTGATGTTTGTCTTATGCAATAGTTGAGATAATAGTGGCAATGAAAAGGTATAGAAATGTGTGTTAATCATAATGCATGTATGATATATTGATCTTGCTCAACACATGGGAAGACATGCTACTTTTTTTAGTTAGTCTCAGAAGTTAGCATGCCATTTAATTTGTAAGTTATGGGTGTTGTGATGGGGGGGCACATTCAGCCTCTTCTTTTTCTGCTATTAATTTGTGTATGGTAAAGTTTTGTCCATCCCAGGGCAGTCCTTTACATCCAGTGGCTGGATGTCTTGGTGGCTTGCTGGATTTGCAGGGTCCAGTGTAAGCGCTCGGTCACCAGGCGAGGACCTAGCCCTGCCTGGCGGATGCCTCCAGGTCCTTGGAATGGGATTCTGAAAATTAATAAAATGTGTTTTTATGGACGTGAAAGAGGTCAACCCCCAGAGATTCAAAAGACATGGTATAAAGTGATACCTCATGCTCAACTTAAGTCCTAGAAAGGTGAGCACATTTAGAATGAAGTGTAAGAGTTAAAATACACAGATTGTCCCTTGCCGCGGGCCCCAGTAGAAAGTACTTGCAATTCTAAAGCATTTTGGCACAGTCTTCCTGCAGTGTTAATGGTGTTGTTATTTACTTTGCGTGGCCGTCTCCTGCAGCTAAGTCCTCCTTCGGTCTTCACTTTGGTGGGACCTCCAGCCGCTGACCCCCCGTGGCTGCACTCTTTCCAGGTCGTGCAGGATGAACCAGGCATAAGAAGGCAGCTCCTCGCAGTATTCGGTGTCAATGACATGTGGACATGGGAAAAAAACTGGGAACATGAGGAGGCTGTTCTTTATGTTTGGGAATGTTTTTTTAAGTTAAAGAAGAGAGGCTAATGAGAATATAAAAATCATCCCTACAGTTTTCCACAAAAAATCCAGCACCCACCCCTGGAAGAGTTGTGCCTACTTCCAAGCTGCCCATTGTACGCTTGTGAAAATATCTTTGAATTCTCATATATTTTTGTCCCTAAAAATGCTGGGATTTTACATTCCACCCTGTGTTTTATTTGCTTTAATGTAAAAATGGTAATTCTCCTCTCAAATGTTAGAGGGGTTACCACATTTATCCCGTAGCTCCCCTATTCTGCCTGTCCTGGGAGGGGCACCCCAGTGTGAGAAGCAGAATTTTTCTGCTCCTGACAGTGTAGCTGAGGGATGTTTTATGAAGGTTTAATCCCAACTTCATTAATAGACCATTATGGAATTTAAATAGATTAATACATCTTACTCAGGGTGAAGCTATTCATATTTACAGCATTCTTTTGAGCCAGGTAGAATGAGCCACTCCATTTTCCTGGACTTCCTATCCTTAGTTAAAACAAAATTAGGTCTTTACCTTGCCTGTAAATGTTGGGTGTCTTTCTGAGAAGCCACCATCATAAGCCAGCAGTAACTCTGTTTTTTGTTGTTGTTGTTGTTTTTTCATGGGTAGGCACCAGGAAATGAACCTTGAAGTGTCCTGCCCTGGGAATTGAACCGGGTCTCTGGCATGGCAGGTGAAAATTCTGCCTGCTGAGCCACCATGGCCCACCCACTCTGCTTGGATTTGCCTGTCTTTCTAAGGGGCTGTGACCAGAACTCCTCCTTGGAGTGCCTTGGGTTTTAGTGGCCTCGTCCTGGTTTGCACCCTCAGAAATATTCTTCAAGGCCACCAGACTCCTGTCCCAGGTCCCAACTGGAAGCTGAAAGTCTAGGGTTGGTACAGCTGGGGTGTCCTTTTGCCATACCATTTGCCAGGATGCACGCTCATATAGCCCTTTGTCATCTTTCTGTGCAGTTTCGGTCTGCCATGGTAATGGGGGATTTGAGTTTTCTAATGGTGAAATGTCTGCATTTCATTGAAGAGACATGATTTCTCAGGACCTTTGGATGAATTTGCTGTCTGTTCTCTTTGAGTGGCCCATTTCTAGGAAACCAGCATGTCTCTTGGTAGAAAAATATCTCTTGTTTTCTGTTTTTAAGCTTTTCTCCATTCTTGAGAACACATTGATCCTAAGTAACATGATAATTCTTTCTAAGACCCCAAACGTCCCACAGAAAACAAATTGCTATAGAGCTTTTCATAACCAAATTGACGGCTCTGTCTTCCCCATCAAGATGTTTATTGATAACCTTAAAAATGTAGATGGTAATTGATCAGGGACATGATTTCCCTTTCAGAATCTATATTTTCTTTCTTCTAATGGATGGTATATAAAGTTCTTGAATTATTTTAGGGTTGCAGAGATAGAGCTAACCATTGATAAATTTTGGTTCCCTTTGCCTCAAAGTAAATGAATGAAATTAGAGGATATTTGTCCAAATGTGATTGTCTACTTTGTCTCTTGGTTTCTTAGAAGAAGAAACCATCCTAAAAAAATCGTCTATACTGCACTGCTGGTGTAGGTCGGGATATTTTGTAAAGAACAGTCTATGGGTGTCTTCAGACCTACACTGATACTATTGGTAACATGATTTGTTTTCCCTTTCACCTGGCCTGTGAAATTGAACATCCTTTCTCAAATCTTCCCTGTCTTCCTCTTGCCTCCCCCAGCCCTCACTCTTTGAGTGACAAAGTCATGTCAGTCCCACTTTTCTGACATCCTGATTCAGACGTGCTAATTTCTCCTAGATGGTTGTGGTTGGACCCCCAGCCACCAGACTCTCAGCACCTTCCTTTTATGCATCTAACCTGTGGCTGCGACATGGGGATGCCCAAGCCTGTTCCTTCTTTCAGCTGCCCTTCCTGTTTTAAGAACCTCCATGACTGGTTGTCTCCAAAAGAATGAAATATAAACCCAAATGGCCATTCAGAATCCTTCTCACAAGAAAGACCTAACCCCTCCTTTCTCCTTTGCCTCTTCTCCCTACACCTCCCACTGTGCAGTCCAGCCTTCCTACCCTTGTGCGTGTGCCGTGTTTTTCCTTTACTTGTGCTTGTCTGCCCTTTGCAGGCATTGATGTCCATCTGGTTCCCCAAAGCCCAGTCCCAGAGCTGTTTCTAGTCCCTCTGCCGCCTGCCTACCAGGTAGATGGGAGGTTGTGTTGCTCTTGATTGAGCCCCTGGGATGCATGTTTCCACCATAGTGCACTTGTGCTGTTGTTTTGCTTAATATTGTAGCTCCCTGCTCTGTTTTAAATTTTGGGGTTCCTTCTTCTTCTTTGAGAAGGTGGGTGCCCTGTAGCCTGGGCTCAGTGTAGGTCCTTGACAGGAGAGCGTTCAGTAACTCTGTAGACCTGGACTCCCCATCAGCTGTGTGCCTAGACCTGTCACTTAACTCATCACTCTTCCCCTGAAGGGGTGATTTGAGAATGAAAGATGAGATGTTACAGACATGTAGGGAGGGATCTAGTAGAGTGTCTGTACATGGGGAGCACTTGGTAAAGGCCAGTTCCTTTCCCATTTCCAGTTCAAATAAGGTTTAGAAGAATTTTTGCATGAAATTGGTGTTCAGTTAATATTGCTTGAATTGCAAACCCTCCTAGAGCCTGTGTGGCATTTTGGAATTACAGATTAAATTGGCTTCAAATCCTGTAGCCATGTCTGCTGGAGCTGCAACTCTGGTTTCTCTCTTTGCTAGGGCAAAGAATGTTCCAGAAATCTTACATGTTAGCCCCCTTTCCCCACCTTTATTGAAACAAAAGAGAAAGATAATACTTTCTTAGGGAGTGGGCAGAAACCACCCCCTGAATTTTACTATAATTTGAGGACATACCTTTGCAAATTCTTGCTTAACCTGTGCACTTGGCAGACACAGTGGCTTACCCCTTTTCTTCCTGTCACAAATCTACTAGCTGAACTTGCATATACCTTCAGCCTTTTCTCAGTTATTTTCAATAATTGATTTCCTAGAGGCTCTCTCTTTTTATTACTTAAGAGCAAAAATTTAGAGTGGACCATACACGAGGTTTTACCTGATTTCAATATGTCAATAGCATTATGAAAAAATAACCATAAAACTTCCTCCATTATGTCAGCGAAATACAATTCTGCTAAAAAAGGTAAATGTCAGATGCCCTCGAGAAAACCTCCCAATAGTCTCCCTTTAAAAGTATATATCATGCGTTTGGAACAAAGTTTTAACGTGGCTTTGTTCTCTCAAAGGTCATTCATAAGTTGGCATTAGGCAGATGACTTTGTTTAATTAGGAATGGTAATCAGGTCAGAAGAATTAATTTAGCATGTAAACATAACCCAACCTTAAAGTGCAGTAGACAAGATTTTAGCGGTTCATGAGCGTTGACTTTTGATGGAGGAAAGAACACAGAAACTGCATCGGTTATATGGTGTATTATTTCAAAACATGGATATTAATTTTGTGTCAGGTTGTGATTGTAATTGAAGCATCAAAGGCTTGGAGCGTTGTAAACTGCATTTAATCTCTTAGCAGTCTTTAAATGAGTATTCAGCAGATATTATCACAAAATAACTGGCATCACTAATGAAAAGGGTTCAGTCAGCCTGTATCTTTATCCTGTTGGGATACAGAATGAACAAACTGGGGAATTTAAAACCTTTCCCCTGGAGAAAGCACATATGCAAGATGCATTATTCTCATATTTTGCAATTATGCTAGAGAGATCAGAAACGTGGTTAGGATGTTGTGACAAGCATGGACTTGGGATTTAAAGCACCTGTGACTCTGGGCTAGTCTCCCCTCCCCTGAGCCTCTGTTTCCCCATCGGTCAAACGAAACTGCTGAGCAGACATTTGAGGCCCATTGTAATGCTAGGATTTTTATCATTTCAGTTTTTCTGAGTTTTGTGATCTGCTATTGAAATCGTTGTGATAGCAAGCGTTCCCCACTCACCTTCTCCAAAATAATTTTCATTTCTGAGAAAAGGAAATTTACTGCATCAGTTAGCTCAGTTTTAGGTCTATGAGATTCATCCATGCTGTTGCTGTATCACAGTTTGCCCATTCTCATTGCTATAGAATAATCCATTGTGTGACTAGACTACAGTTTATTTATCCATTTTGCTGTCAGTGGGAATTTGGGTAGTTTACAGATATGGGCTGTTCCAAAAAGCCAGCGACTTGTGGCTTGCTTTTCAGTGTGTTTTTAAGTTTTTTTCTTTCTCCTTTTCTTTGAGATATAACTCCAGAAGAAGTTATTCTGCAGAATATTATTGTTTGTCAAGTTTAGTAAACTTTCTGATGAGAGTTCTCCCTTGTGGAAGGGATACTGAAGCATCATTCCTCATACAGAGGAAATTACCCTGGGACTTAGATGTGTGGAGACATGCTCCCAGTGACTCAGTGATGAGTGTTAGAGAGAAAACAAACCTCCATATGGTTTCTGGGTTTTTTTTTTATCGTGTCTTCATTTGAACTGTCCTGCATACATATGTTTTTATAGCAGACTCTGCCAATTCTTTTGGCAGTGGACCAGTCGAAAAGTATAAATAAATCTAGCAGGGCATACTGGACATTCCTTTTGTAGGCACCCCCAGCCTTCCCTGGATGTGTTGGACTTGCCGCCTGCCAGTTGCCCTTGCAGATGATACCGCCCCGAAATCCAGACCTTGCTGCTATGTCTCCCTTAGGAGCTTATAAAACTCCTTAGTCAACAGGATCCTTGGTTGGGGAAGGGCAGCTCCAGTATGACACAGCTCTGACTCTGAGGGAGCCCATCGGGTGTGGAGGCAAATTACAAAACTGAAGAAATTTGAGAATGTGACTCTACCTTGCAGATTGTCCAGTCCAGCCATCTCATTTTACAGATGGAGATGTGGGTTTAAAAAGGTAAAATGATTTACCCAAATAGAATCCCCATGCCTTGTTCCACTGTTTGTATTGCAGCATGTCTAAAATTACCATTATCGGTTGAGGGTAAGACAATATTGAAAGGGATCTTGATGCACTCGAAAGTTGTTATTAGTTGTTGGCAGTGAGAGCTTTTAAATTAGAGCTAGAAAGATGTGTGATTTTTGCATTCTCTCCCTTTGTAAATGGCACACAGCCTCCTTCCCTGGCTTGGTTTATGTTCTCAGTGATTTTATGCGGGTTGTAGGTTTATTTTGGGCCTCATCACATTAAACTGACATCTAGTTAGGAGTGTTGCCGCGCTGCCTGAAGAATTCTAAATTTCACTCGAGATTTGTTTTGACTGCAAATAAGACAAAAAATATCTGTCACCATTCACAGCATGGTCTTCGTAGTGACCTATAATTATCTCAAGTTCTTTGATTTCAACTTGAGTACATGCTTGCTTCTAGACAGCTGCAGCAGCCTCGAGATTCGCTTCCTCCGTCCCGTTTCTTTTTTCACGTGGCTGAAGCCCTGGTGTCCTCCTGCCTTCAGTACAGCCAGTCTCTGCATGCTACCTTACTTGGACGGAAGCTCTGGTAGGCAGGTGATCAATCATATGGCTGCTCATTTGTCCGCTGCTGTGCAATCATTCTTAGGAGCTGGGCCTCTCAGTCTTTTGCTAGTGGAAGGGTCTTTTGACAATCTGTATAGAATTTCTGGGAAGAGGTGAGCTAGGCAATTGCACTGATAAGGAGGCCAAATTGGGCTTTGATAAGCTTGGTCCTGAGTTTTATTGGAAAGGAGTCACTGAATAGAGAGGAGGGAAATGGGGTTTTCTTGGACCATCAAGTGATGGTATTGCTTTAACTGTGATGCTGCAGGTCAGGAGATGTTGTCCAACTACCCCATTTGCTCTTAAACCATTTCATTGAAGAGTAGTGAATATGGATGAATGAGCTAAGGGTGGATGTTTCTGAAGACTTTGTGGATGGTGAGAGGTCAGCCTTATTAATTCAGAGTATACTACACCTCCCTTCTTCCCATTTTTGTCCCTTCTGAGAGACCCTCCTTTTCTGTGCCTGTTCATTTGCTCTTTTCAGCTTTACTGTCCCAGAGGCTCACCCTCTCCCTTTGTCCTTTTCATTTTTCTTCACTCCCCACACTGATTGATGTTAATAGAAAACCCCAATAAAGGTTGAAGTGTTGGTTCTATTTGGAATAAAATTTGAAGTTTCATGTTTTTGTTGGAAAAAATAAAATGTGACTGAGTTAAATCCTTTATAAATCCAAACATAAAGAAACTGCAAGCAAAATTGTTTCTGTTTTTGTTTTTAAGTTTGCTTGGGGATGCAGTTGTTTACCCTACCTCATTCTGTTGGGCAATGGAAGACAAAAAGATAGAGGGATGATTGCAGTTGTGTACGGAATCTAAATAATTATCCCCACCTGCAGCATTTTAATTTTGTACCTATTTATTTATTTCTCAACAAAAATAACTTTCCCCTGGGGATTTTGGGAAGGATTTTGGGAACTTATAGTCTAAATAATTTCTAAAAAGCCAAATACACTACTAATGCTATAATAAGAAGATTGGGAACTTCTTGTCTTACCACACTACCCACTGTGAAAACAGATAAATGTGCTAACTATTGTATGGAGATGCTGATTTGATGGTATAGAGGTTTACCCGATCTGGAGAGCAGTAGTATACTTTTTTTCTTTTTTTTTTCCCTTCCTTTTTTATTAGTGAAACAGTTATGGGATACTCTACAGCCCTGTCTTAGCTCTCCTACTTACTTGATATCCCTGAACAAATGAGTTCAAATATTTAGGCCTCAGTTTTCTCATCTCTAAAATGGGAGTAATGATTTTACTTATCCATGCATTTGCTAAGTGGAATGAGAGTGGATGTCAAGTATTTTCTGCCACTGGGTGGAGCACATGGTGAGCACCCATCAGATGTAGACTAGCAACTCCTTATTAGCTACTTCTGTCTGGCAGGACTTGGGGAGGTAGAACTGGTGTGTAACAGACTGGTTCAAATTCCATGTCTCTAGCTCCATGATATTTTGTAAGGTTTTATTTTCTCTGAGCCCCAATTTCCTCAAGTGAAACTTAAATTCCTCTTTGCCTTTTTAGAGTGTTTTGAGGTCTCAGTGCAATAATGTGTGGTTCACAGCGGAAGGCCAGTGAAGGTAATGCTAGTGTTGCCCTTATTTAGTGTGAAGCAACAGTATAATGCTTAATGAAAAAATAAGCAATTAATAACAATTACTAATAATATTTAAAATTATTACCTGTGCTAGGCAGAGTTCTAGGAGAGATTGGTTAGATGTAGGAACTTATTTGAACTTCATAACAATTCTAGGAGTTAGTTATTAATAGTGTTCCCATTTTGCAGAAGAGAAAACTAAGGCACCCAGTGATCACATAGCTGTAAGTGGCAGAGCTGTGTAAACCTGGTCAATGGGCTCCAGAGCCCGCAGAACTGGGGCTTTTAAATCGGCAAACCCTTTCCCCCAATTATGCTTTTTATATAAAAGGTAGTTATTACCCCAACAGTCGGTTTGGTAGGCCCACATCCTTGGTTGGGGGTAGTTAAGTATCTCTTCCCTACATTGGTCTCAGCCTGGGCCATGTGTTTTTCTGTTACTACTCATATCCTTATTTTAAGCTGCATCCCTGGTAAGATAGTGCCTAAAGGAGATACTGAGGGAATATACCTCCTGTACCTTTCCAATTTAAATTATCATAAGGAGGTGATAACTGTGTATTCAATAAGCTTACATTTGGAAGTTCTGCCATTTGGCTTTAAAACAGAAAACTATGAACTGATGATTCCAGTTTTCTCCTATCTTCATAGGTTGATACAATATATCCCAGCTGCTGGAATCAGGCAAGAAAGCGGAAGTGATGGAATAAAGGAAAGTGGGTTTCATCAGTAGCGCAGAGAGAGTATAATTTGTGATGGCTAATTTCTCTTGGGTTGTTGAAGACTATGAAATTAGCAACAGTCTTCTCTCAACAAAGCCCAAACTTTAGAAGGGACTGTTTTATGTGCATGTGAGACTGAAATCGTATTTCGGAGGAAGTATCCTCAAAGGTTTTAAAAAGTTCATGTCTAAAAAAGAGAAAAATAAGTTGGAGCTAAGAGCTGAAGAGTATTTGTCATCTTTGTTTGGAGATCTGAAATCTCTACCATTGTAGAATCAGATGCCTCCCAAAGTTGCATTTGTTTATTGTCTTCCGTGAAGGGAAGTGGCAATGTCCATCAGCCTGCTTCTTTGAAGAACTTAAAATTGCTGTCTGAAATTTGTTGAAGGCACAAGAGCCAAGTAGTGTATGCACGTGTGTGGCAGCATACCCATCCACAGATATGTAACTTCCTTTAATTGGCTAAAAAAGACAGCCCCCTGATGTTCTATCCTGGATGCATGAGCAATACAGCACTGTGAATAGTTTTATTTCCACCCTGGCATTGTCAGTAGCATAGTATATCAAATTTTCTTACTCTTTCTTCTTCTAAATCAATATAGGGACGAAGAACATGAAGTGGATAGAAAGATGGTTACATATATTATTCAGTGGGAAAATGAGTTTCCAGTTGCAAAATAAGAAGTTTAGTATTATTCAGTTAATTATTTTTTTAAAAAATGTGTGTTGTCTTGCTGTTTTCATAGATGTACTTATCAGTAGGGGAAAGGGAGATCTTGGTCAAAAATCTGCAATTTTGAGCCTCTCGTCCATAAAGTAGCTTAGAAATATCTTGTAGGGAGGTGTGAAGAATAAGATGTATGACACAGGTAAAGACTTAGAATCATACCTGTTTTATAGCAAGCACTCAATTAATGGTGGTTGCTATTTGCATGGAAAACATTTGAAGTAATGTTTTCCCAGCTGTTCACTGAGGATTATTTTGCTGGGGTCAGGAACAGGGATGAAGTTATGTTTGAATTTGTTCCACCAGCTTGTTATATTTTACTAGCTGAGAAATAAAATCAGAAAATCTTTTTAAAACCAGCTATTTTCCCTGAGGGAGATAATTGCTCTAAAAAGTGATTTCTTTTATGGCTTTCTGTTTACTCTTACCAGGTTGTTTTGTTAGCAAGTTTTAAATTTTTGTATACTTGTTTAATTTTTGAGAGGATGTTTAATTCCTTATATGCTTTGCCCTGGCCAAGGAGTAAATTGGAGGTGCAAGAAGCTCCATACCATTGCTGGCCCTGGTGGCTTGGATGGAAGGAAGAATAACGTATTCCATTTTTGAGCCCTTACCTTCTTTTTTTTTTTTTTTTACACTGTCATTCCTTTGTCCTTCCTGCAGGTTGACAGTGAAGTGTATTTATTCCTCTGAATTGGGCCGGAGGTGCTCTTTTAGTTTCTTAGCTGCTAATACAAATACCATACAATGCGTTGATTTAAACAATAGAATTTATTGGCTATGGTTTTGAGGTTGGAAGAAACCCAAAATTGAGACATCCGCAAGGGGATACGTTCTGCCTGAAGATAATGGCCTTCTGGGGCTGGCTGTTGGGGAGCCTTGGTTCTTGAATTTTCTATCACATGGTGTGCCGGTTTGAATCTGTGGTGAACCCCAGAAAAGCCATGTCCTTTAATCTTCATTCAATATTGCTGGGCAGGAGCATTTTGATAGTTCCTATGAAGATGTGACCCACCGAATTGGTCATGGTAACTTTTGATTAGATGATTTCCATGGAGGTGTGTCTTCACCCATTGAAGGTGGAGTTGCTTACTGGAATCCTTTAAAAGAGGAAACATTTTGGAGAGAGTCCCTTTTGTAGAGCCACGAGAATGCCCGCAGATGCTGCCATGTCCGCAGTGTGCCCTTCAAACTGAGAAAGAAACGTTAAACGTCATCAACCTTCTTGAACCAAGGTATCTGTCCCTGGGTGCCTTAGATTGGACATTTCTATAGACTTGTTTTAATTAGGACATTTTCTCAGCCTTAGAATTGTAAACGAGCAACTTATTAAATTCCCCTTTTAAAAGCCATTCCGTTTCTAGTATGTTGCATTCTGGCAGCTAGCAAACTAGAACACGTGGCAGCATCTTCTTCTTTTTGTTCCATGTTCCGTTGACTTCCAGCTTCTGGCCACCCTGTGGCTTCTCTATGTGTCTAATCTCCTTTGCTTGTAATTACTTTAGTCATACTGAATTGAGGCCCACCCACATTCAGTTGGGGCACCTTAACTAATAACCCTTTCAAATTCCTGTCTACAAATGGCTCTAAACTCACAGGACCCGGGGTTGAGACCTGAGTATGCCTTTTGCAAGGCGGGCATGATTTAATCCCCAGCAGATGGTTAAACTGCAACCTGAAACTTGGAGAATAAGGTGATTATAGGTAAACACGGTTTTTGGTGAGTTGTAGATCATCTCCCACCCTTGGGTTTCTTACCTGTTACTGGGTTTTACCTGTCTGGGCTCTGTCTCCCTGTGCAGGGGTTCCCAGGAACGCACAGTGTGGCTAATGGAAGCCATAATATCAGAGACCTGGAGTGGCTTAGGCTGGCCACTTACAATGGGTGACTCAGCTGGTTGACACTAGGTTCTTTGACCAGTGGCCGTAGGACTCTGAAGGATCAAAGAAAGAGGAAAGTGTCAGTGACTGACAGAATCTCCCTTTCCATTTTAGAGTATCAAGAAATAAAAGAGAGAGGTTCTGTTGGTAAATCCTGTAAAAAACAATTTTCTGGGTTTGAACAAACTCTACCGTTGGTTGGTTTCTCCATTTTATTGAGGGATGGCTTCAAATATGGTGTTAGACTGTGGTGACCCATTTACCAAGTTCTCGTGAATGAAATATGGGTCCGCTTGCAAGGCACAGCTTGTGTGGGTGGATCTGTGCTGGCTCCTGGCAGCTGGACTGCAGTACTCGACTGCATGCCCTGTGGACTTTCTGCAGGTAAGTGTTTCTGATGAACCTGTAGGCAGGAAACTAGTCACAGGACTTGCTTTTCAGCAGGGGTGGCATTTTTGTTTTAAATTTTTTTTAAAAAGCAGATTCATAACTTGAATCCCCTGAGGCTTTCTAAGAATGTTCTTCTGTTTGGCAGGTTTTCTTGCCGGTTTATACTGCCTTTTTGTTGTATTTTTTCCCCCCACAGCTGACATTTGGAGGACAGAATGCCCCCCAAGAGTCAGTTTCAGAGTTCAAAAGCCAGAGAAGAAAATTTCATCTTCTCTCTCTGATGTGCAATTAACTTTGACTTTGACAAAGATTGGTTCACCCCACCGGGATGTAGGAGAATGTTGTAGAGGATTTGGAAGCTGCTAATGAAATGGATTGTCTACCCTGAACTTACTTTCACACATCCATTACCTCCCCACCTTCTACCGCCCTATATAATTCCAAAGTTCCCAGGGCTGGGATCAGTCCTCAGTAGTTATCTAAAATTCAGATACTAACTCTTGCCTATTTAAATAGGCCAAGTGTTTCTCAGAACCAGAAGTTTTATAAAGCACTTTGTTGGGCAGCTGTTTCAGCAGATCCTTCAAACCAGCAACAAGGGGAAATAAATCCGAAAGCACAAGCTAAACTGGGCGATTGCAATTAAGCTTGTGTTCAAGTGTTCAGCTGACGTGTGAACTAGCCTTGTCAATGAGGCATGGGCACGGTGGCCTTGTCCCGCACTTCTCTTCACTGTACAGCCCTGGAATGAACACTTTCGATAATCTGCCTCCCCCACCCCACCCCGCCATCACTTCATACTGCCTGATTGACAAATGATGGGGAGTCAGAGTGTTCTAGATTTCTCTACTACCAAATAGCTGCACAATCTTAGGCAAGTCGCACAGCCTTATTAGCAGGTAGTGTCTCTTGAGCTGGGCACTGTGCTATGGAATCTTGAAGTTTCTTAGTTACTCCTTACAACTACCCTATGAAGTACAGTGTTTATCTCCTTTTTATAGAGGAGGGATAGGAGTAGTTTGCGTGTCACTGAATTGCATAGTTGAAAATGACTAAAATGAGTAATTTTAGGATGTATATATGCTACCCAATTAGAGCTGTACAATACAGAGTGAATCCTAATGTTAACTATGGACTATAGTTATTTATATAATTATAATGATATTTTTTGTCAGTTGTAACAAAGGTGCCACACTATTGCAAACGGTTAGTAATAGGGAAAATGGTGCTTGGGGTGGGGGCGTGTGCACAACAACTCTGTGCTTTCTGCATGACTTTTTTGTAAACTATCGTGTCTAATAAAACATTTTTTGTTTTATTTTATTTTATTTATTTTTTAAAGTTTTATCGATACAACAACGTACAAGCACACACATCTTAACATACAACCATCCATACAACGTACAAGCACACACATCTTAACATACAACCATCCATACAACGTACAAGCACACACATCTTAACATACAACCATCCATACATCCTCACAATATCCTCACATAGTAGTATATTTATCACCATAATCATTTTTAGGACATTTGCGTCACTCCAGAGAAAGAAATAAAAAGAAAAAAGAAGAAACTCATGCATTCCAAACCCCTTACCCCTCTCCCTCATTAGCCACTGGTATTTCCATCTATCCAAAATGTGTATTTTTTAATTTTAACATTTGTTCCCCCTATTATTTATTTATTCACGCTAATAAAACATTTTTTAAAAAATGAAAAAGCAGTTTGTGGAATCGGAACTCATACCCAAGTCTGTATGATTCTGAAGCTGTGTGTGGCATGTTTAATCTGCTTATTAAAATTAATTTGCTAACGCCAGCCATGTGACCTTAGGCCAGGGATCTTCCATAAAATGAGAGTGATTGTAAAATGTTCTCAGATCTCCCTGAAATGTAAACCAGTCTCTCAGAGATGATTTAAAGCTGGCAGGGGATTAACTCTTGCATACAGATTGATATAACTTGGTTCTGCAGCATTTATTGAATACAGATCTGGGATATATACTAATTCTGCTTGTTTACCCTAATAACATAGCTTATTATACGTGTGTGTAGAGAGAGTGACAACTGATTACTTCACAAAGGGAGAATGTAGAGCACCTTTTCCAGTAATCGATATATATCAAATGTGCAAAAAAAAAAAAAAAATAGAAAAACTAAAGATATGAAGAGATAACTAGCTCGACCCAGTGGGCATGCCTAATAGAACACAGCTCCCATAACTGGAAAAAATGTATTTTTAAGCACACTTGGAACATTTATGAAAATTAACTACATGCAAACCTCAGTATCTCAAAGAATCATCATCATACTGGTCACTTTGTAGGAAAAAGGAAAAAATTAAGAAATTAAGGGCAAAAGGACAAATGGATTGCCCTGTACTCCAGGAACGTTAGATGGCCCTCGAATTCCTTTCCACAGCAAGCACGCTGCCCCTGTGGGGAGGCGCTCCGCCCTGGGGCTGCTTTGGCCCCGAAGCTAGTCTGCACTGGACCGCCCTGGGGTCCCTAGGGGCCACGGGCTCCCGTTCCCTCGAGCTGCTCTGGGATGAGGAGGAGGAGAGTTGTTTGATGTGGAAACAGCTCCTGCTTCCAGCTAGGCCTTTTGTAAACATAAATCCTTCCTCACTAACTCCTTTAGGTGGGAGAGCCCTGAAAACCACCTGGGACTCCTTATTTATGGAAATTCTGGAGTATTGAAGCATTCCTTACCCTGATAACATAGACTTTTCAATGCTGGGGAATAAACATGTCTTGTTGCTTCATAAATTAGAATCATTGGCTTTCACAAAGCTGTGAATAGGAGCTATCTATGTCAATGGAGGATTTTATGCTCCAAAATTTTCTCTTCGTGTTACAGTTACTGTTCTCAGGAGGACTTGTGTGCGCGCGCGCGCGCGTGTGTGTGTGTGTGTGTGTGTGTGTAGCAGGCATTTTCAGGATGGCCTGTCCTCATCAGAGAAAAGGACTCTGGACTTGGCAGGCAGGGAATGCTGTGTCTTCTGGGGCAAAGCCCGTCACTTTTCTCCAAGCCTCAGAAAGGATCTCAGAAGTAGACTCATGAGGAATACATGAACCTCATGCATTTTAAATAGCTCTGTGCCTAGTATATAGTGTCAGTTAGCTCCAGTTACACGAAGCTTCAGTAGTCCAGACACATAGAATTTGGGTTTGGTTGGGCTGCATTCTGACACGTGTTACTATGCTTGCATTCATTCTTTCTTTCAAAAATTTGAGGGACTGTGGTAGGATCTGGAAGTTCAGGTTGGTTTCCGCTGTCCACGATGAGCCTCCTAAGAATGTGAATAGAGAGAAGTGTAGATTGTTAAGATTTCGAAGTAGGAATGGATTCTCCTTCCTTTTTTTTAATACTCGAATCAGAAGAAGGCTCACACAATTCAAATGAGTCCCCTCAAGTCATAAGACCAGCCAGACTAGGATAAGAATAACATCGTTTTAGTCATCATCCTAGTAAGTCACCTCAGGAGCATGTGTGCATTAATTCATTCCTCAACCACCTTAGGAGAACAGTGTTGCTATTCCAGTCTTGCATGTAAAGAGACCGAGGATCACACAGCTCCAGCCCTGTCCCCTCTGGCTACAGATCTCACTCCTTACCCAGAGCCTGCTTTGACTCTTGGCATGTTTAATCTGCTTATTAAAATTAATTTGCTAACGCCAGCCATGTGACCTTAGGCCAGGGATCTTCTTCCATAAAATGAGAGTGATTGTAAAATGTTCTCAGATCTCCCTGAAATGTAAACCAGTCTCTCAGAGATGATTTAAAGCTGGCAGGGGATTAACTCTTGCATACAGATTGATATAACTTGGTTCTGCAGCATTTATTGAATACATCCTGGTGTTCACTTCTGAAATGGGATCATTCACTAGGGTTCCCGGGGGACCCCTGTTCCCCCACCCCCGACTGTATATTTTCAGGACATTGGCAGAACATGCTTGAGATTAGTGCAATTACTTTTCTGTGGTAATGTGAGAATTCAGTTTAATTTTTTCCTCTGGTATCAGACATCGGTGCAAATATCCCGCATGCTCCTTCTTCTTGTCAGTTTTGGCTTCTTCATATATTGCCTCCCTCATATTGCCCCTTCAGTAACAAAGTACCAAATGCCTTGCAGAAAACAGGACATCTGATGAGACTTGGGGGCTCTTGGGCTTGAAAGGACCCTTAGGGTTTATGCAGTTTAAGGCATGAGGGAGCCAAGTCCCAGAGGGTGATGCCCACAGACAGAGTGTTGTTTAGCAGCAGAGGTGAATCCGACCGGCTGCTGCACCCCCCCCCCCCCCCAAAAAAGCTCCACACCACACCCCTGTCTCGAGTTGAAGATCTTCTTTGTCAGTGTCCCTCCCATGCCATTCTGCCGAGGAATTCTGAGTCTCTGTTTGCCAGAATTCCTCACGGGGTGGTGTTGGATCCATAACTGCTGCCCATGGGAATTGCAAGGGGAGCTGAAAGAGGAGTAAACCAAAGGCTTCGGGGCTGCTCTTCTGGCAGACATGGGGCATAAGGACGTGGGTGGGAGTTGGGTAATGATATGGTTGACCATGCAGATTATTTTTACATTTCTTAGTTTTTCTTATGTGATACATTCAACACAACTACTAAGTAAACTATTTAAGGGAAAAAATCTGTATCAATTTTCTATCTAATCACTGTGGAAAGTTTATTCGTTGACTCTAGACAGAAGCATGCCCACATATAGCCTGCGTGCTCAGGCACTCCCACTTAGTGGTACGTGTGCTCACGTCTCTGGGCCTATGCTTCCACGTTTCCCCCCAGGTCTGCGGTGGCCTCGGCTGTCACGGGGGCTGCAGGCATTCTCCTCTCCTGTGCAGGGTTCCTGGGTGATCCTAATGATGCCCTACTTCCAAACGGAAGCAACATTTTAAAGTCCCATGTCATCTCTGTCAGTTTAAGGTACTGCCTAGAACAAATCTCTCTCCGACTTTGTCCCAAGTGATCTCCCTTTTCTTTGGAAGTTTTGGAAATGTTCTCTGTTTCTGTGTGTGAGAAGTAATATAGGGGTTACAGGAGTAATATGGGGGTCTGTATTCATGCCCACAAAAGGCATGAATACTGACAAGCCATGAATAACTGAAATTTTTTCTTTAGTAGATAGCTCAAGATTTACATATATATGCATATTGTAGTATGCATGTATACTTATATATATTATATATACACACATACCAAAATATGGTCTATATGTAGAGTCTGTTCGAGTTTGTATGTATACATGTATGAATACTGTGTGCACATGCCATATGTATACATGTGTGTGCACACACATGCACTACCAAAGAGATATACTGAGCTTGGAGGATTGAGTCCTTTGCTGCTTGGGAAGGCCTACAAGGTGAAGGTTTGGAATTTGGGCCCTAAACGGTGGTTTGGATTTTGTACTTGTAGGAGAGGATGCACACCGAAGCCGATGGAATTGGTGAAACTGTGCCATGTACTTGGTGCCAGAATCTGGAGTTTTCTTTAGTGATCATTTCAGGAGACAGTGATTGTGCGGGAGGTTTGGCCAGCAGGATGCAACGCTGTGTGTCTACGTGGCATCCCTTATGGTGTCAGATTCCTGGTTGAATCAGAGCCTTTGTCCTTGTACTTCTTAGGTTGGAATTATATTTCCCAGTGCTTCTGTATCTGGAAACTGTTGGCCTATATTGTGGGTATAGAGCAAACCATGCTGAAGCAAAAGCCCACCTAGCTTTTCACCTGCTCTTGGATGGAGGTGTTTGAGCTTGGCAGGAGGGTCACTGGACTCTTACATTTGTGTTGGTGACTGAATCATGTCCCCCACAAGGCACGTTCCTATCCATGTCTCAACCTTAGTCTTGTGGGTGTGAACCCATTGGCAAACAGGACCTTTGAAGATGCTCCTAGTTAAGGTATGTCCAGACTGAATGATGGTGGCCTCAATCCAGTATGGCTGAAGTCATTATAAGCAAAGGAAATTGGACACAGGAGGAGTAGGCACAGGGAGTAGCCAGAAGACAGAGGAGAAGACGCTGTCATCTGCAAAGAACCCCAATAATTGCTGACTAGCCAGAAGATACGGACCCTAGGAGGAAGCAAACCTTCTAGGGTCTGAAACGTGAGCCAATAAATTCCTGTTGTTAAGCCAACCCACTGTATGGCATTTGTTTTAGCAGCTAGAATAGTAGTATAATTGGTGTGGTGGTTAGTTTCTGGTGTTAGCTTGGCCAAGTGATGATGCCCAGTGGTCTGGTCAGACAAACATTGTCCTGACTTGCTGCAAGGATATTTCATGGCTGGTTGATAAACCAGAAGGCTGGTGCATTAAATCATTAGTCAGTTGATTGCATCTGTGGTGGATTAAATCCGCAATCAATCTTAGTTGATCCCCCATCAATGAGGTAATCCAATCAGTTGAAGACTTTTAAAGAAGAAGAGAGACTCTTTCAGTGCTTCTTTAGTAGCAAGCCTTTCCTGTGGCATTCATCCAGACCCTTCATTGGAGCCACCAGTTTCACAGCCTGCCCTATGGATTTTGGGCTCTCCCATTTCCTTGGTTGCGTGAGACACCTTTATCTCATTTTTACAGATCTCTCCTGTTGATTCTGTTTCTGTAAAGAACCCTGACTGATACGATTGGTACCAGTTGTCTGGTACCAGTTGTCTGTTCTGGGCAAAAGTGGTCTCATTCCCTCAAAAGGGTAGCAAATCCGCCCCAGAGTTAGCCACATACCTTAGGGATTGTGCAGAAAACTTCTTTCTTCTTCCTGTAGCAAGACAGGAAGACTCTGTCAGATTAATCAGGAACTTGTGGAGAGCTACAGCTGAATACAGTTAAGAACTTAACTCTCACTTTCAGTGCTGGGTTCTTAGCTGGTAGCTCTTATTCACTGCAAGCTTCTCTTTATAAAGGGGAAAAATGTTTTTCTGATTATAAAATTATAAGATGATCATTACTGAGAGTGCTATAAAAGTGGAAGAATAAAATAGTTACCCCAAGTCCCATTTTGATAGATATCATGTCTTTTTTTTTCTGTCATATTTAAAAGTTTATTGGTTTTCCTGAATATAAAAGTAACGTGGAAAATGCAAAACATAAAAAGTAAATTAAAAAGTTACTCTGATGTTTTCCTTACCTGGGAGATAACTGCTCTTAGCTAATATTGTAGTGCATTTCCTTAAAGTTGCGAATAACTTTTCTAGTTCATCATTTACTTTATTTTTTAAAAATTTATTTATTAATTAAAAAAATAAACAAAATAAAACAACATACATAATCAGTAATTCATAATATCATCACTTAGTTGCATATTCATCATTTCTTAGAACATTTGCATTAATTCAGAAAAAGAAATAAAAAGACAATAGAAAAAGAAATAAAACGAACACAGGAAAGGAAAAAAAAAAGATTATACCTACCATACCCCTTACCCCTTGCTTTCATTGATCACTAGCATTTAAACTAAATTTATTTTAGCCTTTGTTCCCCCTATTATTTATTTTTATTCCATATGTTCTACTCCTTTGTTGACAAGGTAGATAAAAGGAGCATCAGACACAAGGTTTTCACAATCACACAGTCACATTGTCACAGCTGTATCATTATTCAGTCATCCTCAAGAAACATGGCTACTGGAACACAGCTCTACATTTTCAGGCAGTTCCCTCCAGCCTCTCCATTACATTTTGAATAACAAGATGATATCTACTTGATGCATAAGAATAACCTCCAGGATAACCTCTCAACTCTGTTTAGAATCTCTCAGCCATTGACACTTTGTCTCATTTCCCTCTTCCCCCCTTTTGGTGGAGAAGGTTTTCTCAATTCCTTGATACTAAGTCTCAGCTCATTCAGGGTTTTTCTCAATCCCTTGATGCTGAGTCTCCGTTCATTCCAAGATCTCTGTCCCATGTTGCCAGGAAGGTCCACACCCCTGGGAGTCATGTCTCACGTAGAGAGGGGTAGGGTGGTGAGACTGCTCGTTGTGTTGGCTGGAGAGAGGGGCCACATCTGAGCAACAAAAGAGGCTCTCTTTGAGGTGACTCTTAGGCCTAAATTTTAAGTAGACTTGACCTATCCTTTGTGGGGTTAAGTTTCATATGAACAAACCCCAAGACTGGGGGCTCTGCCTATAGCTTTGGTTGGCCACACTGCTTGTGAGAATATCAAGAATTCAACTTGGGGAAGTTGAATTTCTCCCTGTTCTCACCACTCCCTGAAGGGGGCTTTGCAGGTACTTTTCCACTCACTGATCGAATCACTTTGGGATTCATCAGGGCATCACTCTGGACAAACCAGCAAAATCTCATGTCCTACCTGAGATTCCAAGTACTTACGGCGTTCAATCAAACTATCAACATAAGTTATATTAGGAAATGCACTAGTCAAAATATAAGTTTTGTAATTAATAAACATTTTTTGCTTTAGTCTCACACAGAAGGTGACATTTTAAAATATTAATTACCATCTATTTTCAGTACCCTGCAATAATGACATTCCTTTGTTCTTCCTCATGCAAAAACATTTTTAAAATTTGTACATGGCCAGGGACGTTGAACATCTCTTCATGGGCCTTTTGGCCATTTGTATTTCCTCTTCTGAGAAGTGTCTGTTCAAGTCTTTTTCCCATTTTGTAATTGGATTGGCTGTCTTTTTGTTGTTGAGTTGAACAATCTCTTTATAAATTCTGGATACTAGACCTTTATCTGATATGTCATTTCCAAATATTGTCTCCCATTGTGTAGGCTGTCTTTCTACTTTCTTGATGAAGTTCTTTGATGCACAAAAGTGTTTAATTTTGAGGAGTTCCCATTTATTTCTTTCTTTCTTCAGTGCTCTTACTTTAGGTGTAAGATCTATAAAACTGCCTCCTATGATAAGATTTATAAGATATTTCCCTACATTTTCCTCTAACTGTTTTATGGTCTTAGACCTGATGTTTATATCTTTGATCCATTTTGAGTTAACTTTTGTATAGGGTGTGAGATACGGGTCCTCTTTCATTCTTTTGCATATGGATATCCAGTTCTCTAGGCACCATTTATTGAAGAGACTGTTCTATCCCAGGTGAGTTGGCTTGACTGCCTTATCAAAGATCAAATGTCCATAGATGAGAGGGTCTATATCTGAGCACTCTATTCGATTCCATTGGTTGATATATCTATCTTTATGCCAGTATCATGCTGTTTTGACCACTGTGGCTTCATAATATGCCTTAAAGTCCGGCAGTGTGAGACCTCCGGCTTCGTTTTTTTTCCTCAAGATACTTTTAGCAATTCAGGGCACCCTGCCCTTCCAGATAAATTTGCTTATTGGTTTTTCTATTTCTGAAAAGTAAGTTGTTGGGATTCTGATTGGTATTGCATTGAATCTGTAAATCAATTTAGGTAGAATTGACATCTTAACTATATTTAGTCTTCCCATCCATGAACATGGTATGCCTTTCCATCTATTTAGGTCTTCTGTGATTTCTTTTAACAGTTTCTTGTAGTTTTCTTTGTATAGGTCTTTTGTCTCTTTAGTTAAATTTATTCCTAAGTATTTTATTCTTTTAGTTGCAATTGTAAATGGAATTCGTTTCTTGATTTCCCCCTCAGCTTGTTCATTACTAGTGTATAGAAACACTACAGATTTTTGAATGTTGATCTTGTAACCTGCCACTTTGCTGTACTCGTTTATTAGCTCTGGTAGTTTTGCTGTGGATTTTTCAGGGTTTTCGACGTATGGTATCATATCATCTGTAAACAGTGATAGTTTTACTTCTTCCTTTCCAATTTTGATGCCTTGTATTTCTTTTTCTTGTCTAATTGCTCTGGCTAGAACTTCCAGCACGATGTTGAATAGCAGTGGTGATAGTGGACATCCTTGTCTTGTTCCTGATCTTAGGGGAAAGTTTTCAGTTTTTCCCCCATTGAGGATGATATTAGCTGTGCATTTTTCATATATTCCCTTTATCATTTTAAGGAAGTTCCCTTGTATTCCTATCCTTTGAAGTGTTTTCAACAGGAAAGGATGTTGAATCTTGTCAAATGCCTTCTCTGCATCAATTGAGATGATCATGTGATTTTTCTGCTTTGATTTGTTGATATGGTGTATTACATTAATTGATTTTCTTATGTTGAACCATCCTTGCATACCTGGGATGAATCCTACTTGGTCATAATGTATATTTCTTTTAATGTGTTGCTGGATTCGATTTGCTAGAATTTTGTTGAGGATTTTTGCATCTATATTCATGAGAGAGATTGGTCTGTAGTTTTCTTTTTTTGTAATATCTTTGCCTGGTTTTGGTATGAGGGTGATGTTGGCTTCATAAAATGAATTAGGTAGCTTTCCCTCCACTTCAATTTTTTTGAAGAGTTTGAGCAGGGTTGGTACTAATTCTTTCTGGAATGTTTGGTAGAATTCACATGTGAGCCATCTGGTCCTGGACTTTTCTTTTTGGGAAGCTTTTTAATGGTGTGATTTAATTTCTTTACTTGTGATTGGTTTGTTGAGGTCGTCTATTTCATCTTGAGTCATGTTGGTTGTTCATGCCTTTCTAGGAAGTTGTCCATTTCATCTACATTGTTGTATTTATTGGCATAAAGTTGTTCATAGTATCCTGTTATTACTTCCTTTATTTCTGTGGGGTCAGTGGTTATGTCTCCTCTTCCATTTCTGATCTTATTTATTTGCATCCTCTCTCTTCTTTTTGTCAGTCTTGCTAAGGGCCCATCAATCTTATTGGTTTTCTCATAGAACCAACTCTGGTTTTATTGATTTTCTCAATTGTTTTCATGTTCTCAATTTCATTTATTTCTGCTCTAATCTTTGTTATTTCTTTCCTTTTGCTTGCTTTGGGGTTAGTTTGCTGTTCTTTCTCCAGTTCTTCCAAGTGGACAGTTAATTCCTGTATTTTTGCCCTTTCTTCTTTTTTGATATAGGCATTTAGGGTAATAAATTTCCCTCTTAGCACTGCCTTTGCTGCGTCCCATAGGTTTTGATATGTTGTGTATTCATGTTCATTTTCCTTGAGATATTTACTGATTTCTCTTGTAATTTCTTCCTTGATCCACTGATTGTTTAAGAGTTTGTTGTTGAGCCTCCACATATTTGTGAATTTTCTGGTGCTTTGCCTATTATTGATTTCCAACTTCATTCCCTTATGATCTGAGAAAGTATTTTGTATGATTTCAATCTTTTTAAATTTGTTGAGACTTGCTTTGTGACCCAGCATATGGTCTATCTTTGAGAATGATCCATGAGCACTTGAGAAAAATATGTATCCTGCCATTGTGGGGTGTAATGTCCTATAAATGTCTGTTAATAAATGTCTAGCTCATTTATTATAATATTCAAATTCTCTGTTTCTTTATTGATCCTCTGTCTAGATGTTCTGTCCATTGATGAGAGTGGTGAATTGAAGTCTCCAACTATTATGGTAGATGTGTCTATTTCCCTTTTCAGTGTTTGCAGTGTTTGCCTAATGTATTTTGGGGCATTCTGGTTCAGTACATAAATATTTATGATTGTTATGTCTTCATGTTTAATTGTTCCTTTTATTAGTACATAGTATCCTTCTTTGTCTCTTTTAACTGTTTTACATTTGAAGTCTAATTTGTTGGATATTAGTATAGCTACTCCTGCTCTTTTCTGGTTGTTATTTGCATGAAATATCTTTTCCCAACCTTTCACTTTCAACCTATGTTTATCTTTGGGTCTAAGATGTGTTTCCTGTAGACAGCATATAGAAGGATCCTGTTTTTCAATCCATTCTGCCAGTCTATGTCTTTTGTTTGGGAAATTCAGTCCATTAACATTTAGTGTTATTACTGTTTGGGTAATACTTTCCTCTACCATTTTGCCTTTTGTATTATATATATCATATCTAATTCTCTTTCTTTCTACACTCTTCTCCACACCTCTCTCTTCTGTCTTTTCCTATCTGACTCTAGTGCTCCCTTTAGTATTTCTTGCAGAGCTGGTCTCTTGGTCACAAATTGTCTCAGTGATTTTTTGTCTGAGAATGTTTTAATTTCTCCCTCATTTTTGAAGGACAATTTTGCCAGGCATAGAATTCTTGGTTGGCAGTTTTTCTCTTCTAGTAATTTAAGTATATCATCCCACTGTCTTTTCACTTCCATGGTTTCTGCTGAGAAATCTACACATAGTCTTATTGGATTCCCCTTGTATGTGATGGATTGCTTTTCTCTTGCTGCTTTCAAGATCCTCTCTTTCTCTTTGACCTCTGACATTCTGATTAGTAAGTGTCTTGGAGAACATCTATTTGGATCTATTCTCTTTGGGGTATGCTGCACTTCTTGGATCTGTAATTTTAGGTCTTTCATAAGAGTTGGGAAATTTTCAGTGATAATTTCTTCCATTAGTTTTTCTCCTCCTTTTTCCTTCTCTTCTCCTTCTGGGACACCCACAACACGTATATTTGTGCACTTCATATTATCGTTCAGTTCCCTGAGTCCCTGCTTCTATTTTTCCATTTTTTTTCCCTATAGTTTCTGTAGCTTGTCAGATTTCAGATGTTCTATCCTCCAGTTCACTAATCCTAACCTCTGTCTTCTTGAAATCTACCATTGTAGGTTTCCATTGTTTTTTTCATCTCTTCTACTGTACCTTTCATCCCCATAAGTTCCGTGAATTGTTTTTTCAGACTTTCCTTTTCTTCTTTTTGTTCATTCCTTGCCTTCTTCATATCCTCCCTCAATTCATTGATTTGGTTTTTGATGAGGTTTTCCATTTCTGTTCGTATATTCAGCATTAGTTGTTTCAGCTCCTGTATCTCATTTGAACTATTGGTTTCTTCGTTTGACTGGGCCATATCTTCAATTTTCCTGGTGTGATTTGTTATTTTTTGCTGGCATCTAGACATTTAATTACCTTAATTAGTTTATTCTGGAGATTCTTTTCACTTCTCTTACCTAGGGTTTTCTTGCTAGAGGAATTTGTTGTCTATGTGTTCTTTGACCTTCAGTTCAGCTTTTTCCAGACCTCTAGCTTAGGTTTTGTTTAACAGAGGATAATTTTTCAGTTCTTGTTTTCTTGTTTTTGCCCCTTGTCAGTCCAATGCAAGGTGGGTGGCTCTTCTAGTGGTTCTCCTCCAAGCAAAGACTCAGGGATCCAGGTTCATTCTGGCTTGTATACTGCCACTCCCACGTGCAGCCTCCAATTTTTCTCCTGGTGCCGGGCCACACCTCTTAACCCGACATCGAGCCGAGTGTACTCATCATTTACTTTTGCACTTTGTTTGCAGTGTGTTTTGCCACGTTGATTTAAAAAAAAAATGAGATTCTGTCGAATGCATCCATCTTTTCTTATATGGAGTCTATATTTTGTGTCAGACTTGGGCTTTCCCCACTGAACGTGCAAACTGAAATTGTAAGCCTCCCCCTCCCCCAAGTACCATTATGGATTTGTTTTTCAGCCCTGTATCAGTCTTCAGGATGGTAAGCGCTCTGGAGTTTGCATTTTAGATCAGAGTCTTGTAACTGTGTAGCTGCTGCTGTCACCAATTAGCCCTTCTTCCTTTGGGACCCCTCCTTCCGGCCTTGGAAAAAGCCTGTTTCCCTGTAGATCATAACTACCGACTACAAGATTTTAATTGTAAATGTAATTTTAGTTGACTTCCACTCCCTTACTTTTGTTTTACCACATGCTGTAACTGGGCACAATCTCTTTGCCCCTGTCAACTTTTTGTCAGATCTTATAGTCCCTTTGTTTAGTTTATTCTCTTTTCTTGTTATCTTATGTTAATTAAACCGTTTACAACACTGATGTAAATTGCAACCTAATACCTGCCCCAGCTCTTTTGTCACTCTTCATTTCTGATGAACCATAGCCAATATCTGCCAAAGTCACTATCTCTGTCTCCCTTTGTCTGAATCCCATGAAAACCCTAAACCCTTTTGATTTGTGGCTGGGGGTAGAGGAGGACCCAGATCTCAGGCATTTTGCCTCCTGTTTCCTTAGAGGGGACTCTCATGAAGCTTTTATCTCTTTGAAACTCCTGTGTCATCCACTGGCTTTTATGTGCATTGGGCATCTACATTTGTGTGCTAATAGCCCCTGGTGTCTCTGCTGAAGGTCCCACTGCCTTATAGTGAGCGTGGAGGTCCCTGAGTCATGAGTGACCTGGGTTTATATCATTGAACAAGAACCTAAGCTACTTCACATATCACTCAGGTGGAGTAATTTGAAGTCATGGGAAGCTAAATGAAATTTCCTTAGCCCACTGGCATTGTGTTTGGAGCCAGTTCCCCAGCCACCAGCCAGCTGCTCACCCCAAACCCCTCTGGCACAGCAGCTCCCTCTGGCAGTTGACTAAACTGTCCTGGGAAATGGGGCTCAGAGCAGGCCCCGAAATACGGCACAAAGGTGGTATTTTGCTCTCAACAACCAATTCCTGAGACACAGGGCTTTCAAAGAAAGAAAGAGTTTATTACTAGGCATGTAGTAGGAGAGCAAATGGGGTAGCAGCCCCAAATCTGTCTCCTGAAGTTGAGGGGGCATGAGGTTTTTATTGATTTTAGCAAGGGGAGATGAGGTCACTACAATTTCAAATAGCAAATTCAAAGCAGAAAAGGAGACAGTGTTATCATTATCATTTCAGTAGGAGAATGTAATCAGAAAGAAGGGGAGGCAGCACCATCATTTCAGTACTAAAGGTGTAAGCCGGAAAGAAGGGAGACAAGTTATCTTTCAATAGCAGAATCTAGCTGATATGATTTACAAATGTAAGAGGCTGAAACTGGTTAATGGCTGACTTCAAATTCTTCATTAGCATTAGGGCCTTTGCCCTATAAGAAAATGACCAGATGAAGGGAGCAACAGCTCTTACAGACACAAAGGCACAAGATAAGGGCTTTTACACTCATTTCAGGTATCAGGGCAGCTGAATTGTATTAGGGATTTCAGGTATTTCCCTTTGTCCACTCCAGTATCCCAGAAAGCATAAAAGGAATATGATTCAGTATCAAAATCATCCCTGAAATCCTAATTTCTCAGTTACAAAATGGGGCCCAGAGCAGGCCCACTACTCCTACAAGAGAGACCAATTTTTTTTTTTTTTAAGCATTGATCTGGCCTCACTTTGCAAACACTGGTTTAACAACAGGAACAGGCCTCTCTGTTCTTTGTTTTTTTGTGAATTTGGCTGAGTTGAAAGGGAAGTCAGACAGCCCTGGTTGTTCCATCCCATTTTCAACACCTTGCAATGTTGACACTCATTTGTTCTCCCTCAGGCAAAAACATTCTTATATTTGTACATTTAATCATCATCATTTTCCACCCTGGGCATTCCTAAGTTACACTGTCTCACAGTCTTTATCCTTTGTCTTCCCTTCCGATGTCCTACAGGTCCCCTGCCTTCCTCTCTCAACCATACTCACACTCGGCTTCGTTCAGCATCCTCTTGGTATTGTGCTACCATCAGATAGTACTGTGCTACCCATTTCTGAATCTTTACGATCAGTCCTGTTGTACATTCTGGACTCTTTCAGCCTCAAATGCCCAATCTCTACTCCCTTTCAATTTCCTGATTATCTTTGTTCTTAACTTTTACCCTCAAAGTTCACTCATTAATGTTAGTTCATGTCAGTGAGACCATACAGTGTTTGTCATTTTGTTTCTGGCTAATATCACTCAGTGTAATGTCCTCAAGGTCCATCCACATTGTTACATGCTTCATGACTTTATTCTGTCTGACAGCTGCATAATACTCCATTCTGTGTCTATACAACATTTTCTTTAGTCACTCGTTTGTTGATGGACATTTGAGTTGTTTCCATCTTTTTGCAATTGTGAATATTGCCGCTATGAACATCAATGTACAAATATCTGTTTGTGTCTCTGCTTTCAGATCTGGGTATATCCCGGGTAGTAGGAATGCCAGGTCTTAAGGCAGCTCTACCCAAGGAAGCTCCATTTTTAATGGTCATCTTAATGATTCTGGCACATATAGCCCCCTGATCCTTAGGGATTTATTTCTTTAGGTCTCCTGTGCTCTGCTTCTTCTCTCAACAATGAACCATTAAGATCCAGTTTACATTTGTTCTAAGGATCCTAATTCAGGTTTTTGGAATGTGGAGATTTGTGTGTGTGTGTGTGTGTGTGTGTGTGTGTGTGAGGAGAGAGAGAGAGAGGGCTTCAGTTGATGAACTGTGATTTTTTTTTTTTAATCTGAGAGCAATATTATTTGCCTTTTTCACCTCATCAGTTACTTAAAAAAGAGGTTTACATCTGTGGCTGTTTAAAATAAAAGAAAGACCGAATAAAAAAAGGTCCAGGAGCATTTGAATCTGGCCGGTTTTGATAGGTCTTTATGGGTGTTAGCTGATGTTGGCACCAGGAAGAGGCCTGGTACTTTGCCTAGAAAGACAAAATTGGTCTTTCGTCCAGCAACCTATGTGCAGCTGTTTCGAAGGGCCCCAGGCAGCAAGCCCTGTGATTTACTTTGAGTTTGTGGTGTGACAAACACCTGCCTGGTGTTGTCCACGCATAGGTGATTGGCTGCTGTTTGCTTAAGGCTGACCCAGACATTTGCTGATTGCCTTAATCAGGGTGAGCCGGCTCTTGGATAGTGGGTATCTTAGTGCTTCCCAGATGTCATTGTGGACACACATCCCCCAAGGATCGCATTAAAATGCAGATTCTGATTCAGCAGGTCCAGTCCAGGGCCCAAAGGTCTTCATTCCAAAAGCTCCCAGGTGGACAGTCCAGGGACTCACTTTGAGTAATGGGGGATTAGAAGTCATGATCTGCCATTTAGGGCTGTGCTACCATGTGTGACTTTGTTTACTCAAGCTACCTTGCTGAGGCTCAGCTTTCCTCTTGGTAGGATAGGCACGATGCGGTTGGAAGGGATAATCTGAGTCAAGCACCTACCTCAACAAATGTTCCACTCCTCCAACTTGACAGTAATGTAGCTGAGGAAGAAGTAAGGAACACCAGCACTTGGATTGTCACAGTGCTTCTATCCTACAGTGTATCAGAGCAATTCATTTTTAATAAATCTGGAGCCTTGCCAATGCAATAGATTTCTTAAAGTACCAAAAGAAACTTTTCAGTGTTAGGTAATACTTGGGGTCAAGATGTTTTTCCTTCTAATGCGTTTTTTATTTTATTTTTGGCATGGGCAGGCACTGGGAATCAAACCCGGGTCTCCGGCATAGCAGGCGAGAACTCTGCCTGCTGAGCCACTGTGGCCTGCCCTTCTAATGTGTTTTTATTGTTCATCCTGTTCGGAAACTTCCAAGAAAAATTTACTTATAGAACACCCTGTATTGGCCAGTATTGTCTGACCAGTAGAGGTTTGTGAGAATTAGATTTCTGATTCCCAACTGTCCTAATTTGTTATGTGGAAATGGATTGCTAATTTATTTTTGGCACCCTCTCTTTTGGGAGGTTCGTGATTTTGATGGAGGCAGTTGCCTGGTTTTTTTCCTTCTACTGTGCAGGGAATTAGGAGATGTGTGTTCTAAACCTGCCTCTGCCATGAACGGGTCCTTTGTCTTGAGACTAAGCCCACAACTCCGGGTCTTAGTTTTATAAAATCTTTGCTCCGAACAAGCCCCATGAGGGCAGGGGCTTGGTCCAGCTTACTCACTGCTGGGTATAGTGCACGGAGGAAGTGCTCAATAATTATCTGTTGCAGAATGTGGGAATTGGTCAAGATCCTTGTTTTTCAAACCTTAGGAGCACTTTATGAGCATTTAAATCACCCAGGGATCCTCAGAAAACCATTTCTGGCCTAGTAGATCGGGGTTGGAGCCTGAGTTTCTGCATTTCTAACCAGCTCCCAGGTGATACAATGCCTTTGGTTCACGGATCACACTTTGAATAGCAAGTGTCTAGGTTAGATAATCTCATCTGTGATTCACTGGAATCCTGGTGCTTCCTCAAGGTCAGTTTCTAAATACGAGCTTGTTCACGGACACTGACAGTCTCAGGGCACCAACCATTTTTCCTGAAGGACTGTGTGGTTTAACTTGACCATTGGTTTTCTTGTTTCTGACCAACAGTATCACCTGGGAACTTGTAGAAATGCAGATTCTGTGCCCCACCCCAGACCTACTGAATCTTAAACTTGGGAGGGGGGTTGCCATTGGGTGGCTGTGTTATGACCACCTTTCCAGGTGATTCTCATGTTTAAGGGCCATTTCTTTAAAAGTTGTCAGCAGATTGAGGGGATTTAGTATGCTACTAGTGGGTGTCAACTTGTCTTCTTTTATTTGGCTTTATGGTTTCAGCTAGTATCTTAAAACCAAATGTAAGTTAATTTTAAGAATAACAGAGAGATTTGGAAACTTGAGTAGATTTATAGTGAGTTCCTCTGGGTGAGTAGAGTTTAGGGTAGATGTGATTACAATGGTTGAAGCCACATTTCTATTGACGTGGGTTTAGATCTGTGGCTCCCAGCCCTTGGCTTCTCATTGCAATCACCCAAGCAGCTTTTAGAAAATACTGATGCTTGCGTCCCACCCCAGAGAATCTGATGTAATTGATTTGTGGGACAGTCCCAGCATCAGGATTTTTAAAAGCTCACCATATGATTCTAAGCCAAAATTGAGTTACCGGATTAAACGAATATATCATTTTTTTTAACCTCTGCATGGCTTTTTATTTTTAATTTGAATACAGTAACTTGTGTGTGTTTGTGTGTGTGTATACAGTTATATGACTTTTGACAAATGCATAGTCATGTAATCACCACATAATCACAGTTACTATCATTTGATTTTTTCCTTTTTAAAAATTTTTTTAAAATTGTGAAATATGACGTATATACAAAAAAGCAATAAATTTCCATGTACATTTTAACATGTAGTTACAGGACAAATTTTAAAGTTTGTTATGGGTTATAGTTCTATGAATTTTTTTTCTTCTAGCTGCTCCAAGACACTGGAGACCAACAGAAATATCAATATAATTATTCAGCTATCATATTTATTTGTTAAATCCTGTCTTTTCTCTTATACTCCTCTTTCTCTTTAATTTTTTTTTTTTTTTTGCATGGGCAGGCACCAGGAATTGCACCTGAGTCTCTGGCATGGCCGGCAAGAATTCTGCACTGAGCCACTCACTGCCTTCCTCTTTCCCTTTAAATAACATATACACATAAAAACAATAAATTTCAAAGGACATTGCAACAATTAGTTGGAGAACAGATATCAGAGTTTGGTGTGGGTTGCAATTCCACAATTTTAGGTTTTTATTTCTAGCTGCTCTAGGGTTCCAAGGTACTGGAGGCTAAAAGAAATATCAGTGTAATGATTAAGCACTCATACTCATTTGTTAAACCCAACCTTCTCTGTATAACTGCACCCTAGTCTTTGATCTTTCTCTCATCCTTTAGGGGTATTTGGGCTATGCCCATTCTCATTTTTTCATGTTGGGAAGGGGCTGTTGATAATATGGGTAGGAGGATGGAACTTGTAGATATTCAGGAAGTGCTGTCCCTCTGCATTTCAGGACTTATCTGGTCCAGGACCCATCTGGAGGTTGTAGGTTTTTGAGAGTTACCCTAGTGCATGGAACCTCTGTATAACCTTATATAATGCCCTACATATTCTTTAGGATTGGCAGGAATGGTTTTGGTTGGTGTTTGGCAAGTTATGATAGGTAACAATGTCTAACTGAAGCATATATAAGTGTGACCTCCAGAGTAGCCTGTCGACTCTATTTGAACTCGAAGCCTCTGATATCTTATTTGTTACACTTCTTTTCACTCTTTTGGTTAGGATGACACTGTCGATCCCATGGTGCCAGGGCCAGGCTCATCCCTGGGAGTCATCTCCCATGCTACCAGGGAGACTTTCATACCTGGATGTCATGTCACACATAGAGGGAGGGTAATGGTTTCACTTGCAGAGAGAGAGAGGTCACATCTGAGCAACAAAAGAGGTCCTCTGGAGGTGACTCTTAGGCATAACTATAAGTAGATTAAGCTTCTCTGCTACATAGATAAGCTTCACAAGAGGAAGCCTCAAGATCAAGGGCTTGGCCTATTGATTTGGATGTCCCTAATCTTTGGCACAGTATCTGGGACTTCCCTGGTGGTAAAGTTTAATAGTTCCATAATTTTTCTCCATCATTGGATTTTTACAAATGTTCTTTCTAGAGTTCTCCTTAAAATGACAAACTGAAACCAAGTATTCATTATTGCTGTTGTTATTATTATTGGTTTTATAAAAATGTCTTAAATTCACTGTCTTAAATTAAGCATGAATTTTAAAACTGTTTTCTAGTCCTTATTTGATATGCATTTTGGAGACACTAATCTTAATCAGTGGTTTTCAATTTTGACTGCAGGGTCAAATCACCTGGAGAACTGGTACAAATAAAAATGCTCAGGCCACACCCCAAACCAGCTAAACCTGAATTCCTGTGTGGGCCCAGGCAATGGCCCTGTTAAAGCTGCCCATGTGTTTCCAATGGGCAGTCAGGCCTGAGAACTACTTTCACCTTTTCCAATAAAATACTGCCTGATCAGTCAGGTTCTTGTCAAAATCTACAACCCTTTTCTCAGCCACATGTCCTTTTATCGTTCTCTCATTTTTTTTTTTTTTAGCACCAATTTGGGTGCATTTTTGAAAAGAAAGAAAATGGCCTATTAGTGAATATTGATCATGGGAGAGGTTAAATTACCCTTAATAAAAATTTTTGTGCTTTTGCCTAGGTGCAGTGAAATACTGCCCATCTATACAATACATTTGTTTTCTCTTTCTTCTGTGACACTGTAATGGTGCAGATTTTAATTGTATCTGTGGGGCAGTGATGGTGAGATTTTTTCATAACTCCCCAGTCATGTGCTTTTTTGTTGTGGGAATGAAGGACTGGGTGGATGGATGATCTCTGCTTGGGATTTGGACAGTAAATGGATGTGGTAATTGTAGTTTTTAAAAGGTATTTTCTCAATAAGTATTATTCAAGGGACAGCCTTCACTTCGAGGACTGTCTGATTCTTGATACTCAGGGGTGGGGTGGGGTGGGGTGGTCTAATCTCCCTGCAGTTCAGAAGCTGAGCCACTTGACCCCAGAGGCACTCAGCTTCTGAAGTGGGATAATGCCATCTTTATATAAAGTTGCTAAAATGCTTTAAAGATCTCTCATTTGATCTTTAGAGCAGTCCCATTTAATGGCTGAAGAAACTGAGCATCAAGGGAAGAAGTAATTTTACTTGATCACTAAGCCGATACTTACTTTTAGCCTTAGAGCCTTAGAAACCTTGTTTAATCAGTTGCTGGGTCCACCAAGGAGGCTGAATAATAGGTGAGAAGGTTACGAAGGATAGTTATAAGCAGTATGTATTTCTGTCATGTTCAAGCCTGAATGATAGCCTATCATCTCTACTCTAGGGAATTTTTGGTTCTGAAGAACCCAGTTCATTCAATCAGGACACACTTTGATTTTTTATGGCATTAGGGAAGACTTCTAAAATGTCTTCAACACTTTCTTCTCACAACATCTCTCTTTCTAAACTCTATGCGATCACCAGCCTCTTTTTTTGTTTGTTTTGTTTTCACGGTTCTAACCCCACCATTCTATCTTTCTTTTTTTATGCATGGGCAGGCACCGGGAACCGACCCGGGTCTCGGGCATGGCAGACCAGAATTCTGCCACTGAGCCACCATCACACTGCCCACCACCATTCTTTTATAAAGGGTTTAATAATAATATAGTAATATCCATTTGAAATTCAGCATCTATGAGCACTTCTCCATTAGTACTTTTTCTTACAGAACCCTCGTGAAGGAGTATCATCAATATTTTCTAAGTTCTCAGAGCTTCAAAGGGTTAGATTGGAACTCAGCTAGGTCAGTTGGATAAATTATTTCTAAATTGTGGAGTGGAAAGGCCGATTCAGAGACATGTATTTATGGGACCATATTCTATCTCTGGAATCTGTGGGCTTGAGGAACCCTCTGGATCATCTTTTCTTCTTGGTTTTACATTTACATTTACAGGGCTCAATATGCACTCTGTAGAAGGCAAAAGGAGGTTAGTTGTATCTGAAAATTAGAAGGTAAAATCCTGCCCTTCCAACCTCTTTCTCTATGGAGAAAAACATACCCACTTGGTACACTCAGGCACTTTGTGAATAGATAAATCTGGGGTTGTCATTCTGAAAAAATAGTTACAAATTCTAAGAACAATTGGAGTGCTATAAAAAATCTGGGAGGGAAATCTATCCAATTTGATTTGCTCTGCATAGAGGATGAGTGCTTTATAACCTGATGATTACCAAATAAAATTCTTCTTCAGGGAAACATAAAATGACAATAGACCTTAAAAAAAGTGTCCTGTAGTTTACTTCCTACAGTGGAATTAGGGGGATTCAGTTGTGATCTGCAGACAGAATAGCCTGGGTGAGAGAATAGCTGTGGAACTGAAATTTTAAGTCTAAACTCAAAGCACAAATCTTGGCTTATCTACAGGGAACGATTTTATGAATTTCCCTCTATACCCCCGTACTTATAAACACTTAAAACTCTGGGGAGTTTATAAAACAAAATTCTAAGGCAGAATGATACATATATTTTGGGAAGCCTTTTTGTTTTTATGCATGTAGGGTGTCGGGATGGGGAAAGGTGGTTATGTTAAATGACACATTTGCCAAAATTAGCTGGAGGTTTGGAGGGTACCTTGACTCACTGTGCTTTAACTAGTCCTTATGGTGGTGATGGTGGCATTTCTAACAGAGCCATCATGGAGTTGGCGCGGGCCCAGAAAAGGAAAGCATGCATGAGTGGGCGCCTTCAGTGGGCAGAGGCTCAAGAGATTAGGAATCTGCAGTTGGTTTCAGACACGGACCTGACAGAGATGTGATGAAAGACAGTGTCACCTTGAAGGGTATGAAGGGTTTGTCTGTTAAACCCCTGAGCACTGGAATTAGTGGACACTCGAAAATGTAAGCAGGTAGTTCCCAGTGGTATGTGGTTAACGCAGGAGCTCAGTGCCTCAGGGGAGACGATGCAGACCTCTAGGCATCTGCCCATCTAACTGACATGACCTGCTCTTTGGGACTGACTTAAAGGTGTGCCCCCTGCTACCCATTGTCCATCTACCTTTTTATTTGTTCATTTTATTTAGTAAACATTAACAGAAGGCCTACTGTGGGCTAAGGTCTTTACTGGAGACTAAAAAAAGAGTAAAAGTCCCAGCCCTCCAGGAGTGTGCCATAAAATTGGGGGTGAAAACCTAAGAACCAGTTACCATTAAGTGATGGTAAATGTACAGTTAGGGTGACGTGCAGGGCTTTGTGGGAACACAGCGGTGACATTCCAACCCTGCCTAGGGGTGGGACAGGTCATGAGAAGAGGCTTTCTGGAGGAGGTGGGTGGCTTTGGGTGGGTGGTATCCAGGATGAGAGACATTCAGGTTGAAGACCAGGAGGTGAGAAAATGCTCACAGAAGGCTGGAGCTCAGACCTTGGATCGCCAAGGACTTCCGTCTAGTTGGGGTATTAGGAGTGGTGAGAGACTTGAGTGAAAAGCAAGTGCCAGACTGTGGTGGGCTCTTTCTACTGAGGACAGCCATTTGGATTTGATCCCCAAGCAAAGATTTAGGCTGTAGACTCACAGGGTCAAGAGTGTGTGGTCTAGTTGGAAAGAAAAAAACTAACATACTCATGGGGAAAATCAACAGAGCATCCAGGAGTAATAGCGCTAAAATAAATTCATATGCTTCTAATGGGATTTTTGGAGGAAGGTAGGGATTTGGAGATGATGCCCAAATCAGCTCAGCTCAACTGCTGTCCCACCGATGTTTGCTGTTGATGACAGAACAGCGCAGCGGACATTGTTGCGGTTGAAAGGAGTTGCCTGCTTCTGGGAGCAGGCGCTGAGCTGGTAAAGTCAAATTTAAGGGGTTAACTCAGGTTTCCCCCCAGGCTTGGTGAGTTGACTTGTACATGTTTCCTGTTGAGTGGGGGGTCAAGGTGGTGAGAAGTGGTGGGGGTGGAGAAAGGGGGCGAGTACAGGTGAATCGAGAGTCCCTTGAGCATATGATTCTCGTAGCTGGTTATATGTGCAATGAGATTTCATAACACTGTGCTCTCCACCTTTGTGAATGCTTGACATTTTCCATACTACCTTTGTAAAAAGGGGAGAAAAGTAGCTTCATGGGGTTTTGTGAGAATTAAATGAAGTGACCCAAGTACAGTAAATATCTTCTACAGTGCAGTGCTCAGTAGGGATTGGCCAATGTTATTGGCCGCTGTCTGGGACTAATTTTACTTTCCCCTCCCCACTCTGTTCCTTGTTCCTGCCTTTTTAGGTGCTGTCTTCTGCTTCCCCGCTTGGAATTTGCCCTGCAGACTTTTAGACAATCTGGCTAATCTGATTTTGACCCTGGGTGGTACCCCCAGGGACATGCCAGTATCTCTTTTCCAGGCTTCTCTTGGTTCCAGCAGGAACCACCTCTCCCTTCCAGCCTGGGTCCTGGGGTCTGCCTGGGTCAACCCACCTCACTGGCCCCTTGTTTGCCCAGGAGCCCTGTGTGTGTGGGCCGGAAGGGGTGTTGAGCTGGGGAGAGACTGCACAAAAGACAGCACAGCCAGTGTTACTCCACTGTGCACAGTAGATGTCTTCCTAAAATCTTTGGTAAAAATTAGATTTTCATTGGATCATATTTTTGTTTATAGGTATGTTTATTAAATAGTAAAACCTGCGAATCTGGGATTTATAGATGTTATTATATAGATATCTATTATAGGTCTGAGGATCTGTTTCCATTTTAGGTTGAACCTCAAATTTGAGCAGCTTATAATCTTTTTATGCCTTTACGTCTGGCTGATCCAGTTCTTTGTTAAATTCAGATCACATATAAACGAATTCTTTAATATAACAGGTGAACAGATGACTTAAAGGAACTCTGTATGACTCCCATCTGTAGTATATTAAAAAACTTGGCTGGTCTTTGTCCCTAGTTCCTAGGAGGGACATCTGAATCTTGGAAATTTCCTGGGATAGGAGTAAGGGGTGTGGCCCAGGACCACACCTGCGAGTTCGTATGCTAATGAGGTATCAGGGGTGGGGCCAGCACACCTGCAGCCTTCCCTAGGGGCCGGCCACGCCAGGCCAGGTCAGACCTCTGGGAGAGGAGGGGGCTGCGGATTGAGTGCAGGACCACACCACGTGGGCAGTGATTCTACCAATCACAGCTGCGTAATGAAATCCCGTATCATCTCGCGACACTGAAAACTTCAATGAGCCTCTATGAGTGATAGTGACATCACTGTGCCAGAGGGATGATGTGTCCTGACGATTCGTGGAGAGAACACAGAAATCTGTGTTTGAGACCCTGCTGTGCAACGGTTTTGGCCTCTTATTTCCATCTTTTTATGGCAACAAAATTATAATCGTGAGTATAGTGCTTTTAGTAAGTTAGGTGAGTCGTTCTCACAAACGACTGAGTGGGGTGGGATGGGGAGATGGGAAACAATGGATTTGTAGCCAGTTTGACCCAGTGGCCAGATTTGTGGCCTGGGTCCCCCAACTCGCAACTGATGCCTGCCGGGCAGTATTACAGAGGTTTGCCCAGAACCTGACTTAACTGGTAGTTTAGAGTCAGAATTGAATTGAAATAACTGTAGTGGTGTCAGAAGCTGTTGGAAGCTGTAGAAATTTTTGATATCCATATATCTTAAGACGCAAATAATATTTACTTAAGGTTTAAATGCCAGGCATTGTGCTAAACCCTTTTTTATCCCCCATTATCCATAAATTATCTTTTTGAAGTAGATGTTCTTACCACTTTTCCTTTTCCAAAATTACATACCTTTTTTATGTTAGGATTCTTTTGGTTGCATGGAAAGAAGACTGGCTTCAACGATAAGCCAGTGACTGAGATATCCATCCATGGTATGTGCTTCCGGTACGGTTTGATTGAGAAATTCATGTTGACTTAGGGATCTGGCTTCACTCTGCTCTCCTCTGTTATGTACACCTCACGCTCAAGCTGTCTTCATCCATAGTAGTGAAAATAGCCTTGGTTTCTGAGCCTTACAAATGAGTACCACATCAATTAGAGAAGAGCCAGCAACTCTGAACCAGCTTAACAAGTAGAAGTCTTGAAATTCATGTGGATTTAACTGGTTCAGGTCATATGTTTGTCCTGAAGCAATCACTGTGGCCAAGGGATTGGCTTGACCTAAGACGTGTACCTTGAAGTGGAGTCCTGAAGTTTCTTTAGAAACACAAACAAAATCAGAAGCTGTTTGTTAGGAGAAAAATGAGTGCTGGGTAAGATGTCTGCAGGTGTCATCGTGAGGACAGGCTGAATGTCCTGCTTGCCTTCCAGTTCCAAAGCATTTTAATCCAAATGATAGCTCCTTTAAAGTTGCTTTCCTTAAAACAGTATGCCGTAGCCTTTGCTGTCAGCATTATTCCTTAGGAAGCCATGAGTGTCGGTTTTTTGCACAGCATTATCTAGGAGTATGACTTTCCCACATCACCAAATGCCAGAAACTCAATATTCTCAACTCTAAATAATATGAGGAAGTTGGACTATATTCATATTTTTTTTAGTGCCTTCTATATGCCAGGCTCTATATCAGGGCAGGAGATGGAATTATATGCATTGTACACATAGCTTCTGCCCTTACAGGTGTAAAACAGAGCTCCTGTCCGTACTCGGCCCCTAGTAAGGCCTTGGGAAATAGCTGTCAAATGACATTCTTATCACACAAGGACATTTTTGCTCCTCATCTCCCCAAAAGCCATAAGCAGAGTGACCTGTTGTGCTCTGTATCATAATCATTTGTGTTCTAAAAGCTGGTTAATATCCAGTTCACCCTGCTCTTTATGTTAAATAATTCACCTGTCACATTCCTTAAAAACAATGATTATTGTTTCTCCAGAATTTCTTAAGGTCCTGTGGGAGATTCTGCACTACTGCAGGTGTGTACTGGGTGGTCCAAGCCCAGCTCAGCGCCCCTTCCCTAACTCCTCCTCCTCCCCTCAGGCTCCCCGCTGCCCTTCCTCTAAACCTGCGCAGATCTCAGATCTCATGTCATGTCGGTGCCTGCATCCCAGCTGTGTCTCTCCATGGGTTTTTTTCAGCAAGATTATAAATGGGAAAGGAGGGGATGGGGTTAATTGTGTATTCCAGGAATAACTTCTCATCACAGGCACCTGGAAGTAAAACTGGTACAGTGTGGACAAGGAAGGGTCACATTTTCCTGAACGGAACACTGATTTCTTAGTCTTGGCTTGGTTTAACATTCAGACCTGCTTAGGATATTGCTCATTTCCCAGAGCCCCCATTCCTAACCGAACTACCACCTCACCCACACTTTCTCTCTTCTCTCCCTTCCACTCTTGTGGTCATTTACTCTTTGGTGGGAGGTAAACCTTTGAAATACAAGTTTAAATATAAAGAATTACCCCAAACTTCACAGCCTGATGTTTCCACAGTGAGTCGGAATGGAAGTTAAAAAACAAGTGTCACAATAAGTTACCTTTGCTCTGGTTTTCCTGTTGCTTATCAATAGTGGCAATACAGCCACTGCGTTAATGGCTCAGGGCCTGTGTTAAGACACTGGAGATTTGGGGATGGCCTCAGGGGTGGTTCATATGTGTTTTACCTGTTTTTTTTTTTACTGACTGGTGTGTACAGGAAAATTGGGGTGAAAAATAGTACATTTCTTTTCTTTCTTTCGTAAATGGCTTGTTGCAATGATGATTAAGCTTGGGGGCGGGGGGATCCACATTCTTTTGTGGAAGAGGAGAGAAGGAAAGAGCAAAAAGGAGGAGAAAGTGTAGGTTAAAAGGGCAGGAAACATTTCTAGTGAGGCAACCTCTCTTTAACCTTGTATTTGCATAGTCTCTTATCCTACTCTGTGTGTGTGTGTGTGTGTGTGTGTGTATGTGTGTCCCTGTGTTCTTTCCTGAGTTTTATTGGCAGGATTCCAGGCATAGTAGAGCTGCAAATCTTTTGCAAATTTGCATATCCTTCTTATGTGCAAGTGAATCAATAATGAACAATTGTTCCCTGTTCCTGGACAGAGGCCTGAAATACATATCGCCCTGTGTGTGTTGTTTAATCATCCTAGAACCCCTGTGTAAGCCTAACCAGGCTGGAGTATAAGCAGTGCCTTGTTCTGGCTGCACACTCAATAAATAGTTGTTGAATAGATACCCAGAATATCAACCAGAAGTTGAGTCTTTGTATCCTAGACTGATCCTGTCAGTTCTTTCTACCTGCTTTGAAAAGAGCGCCCAGAGAATCTACTAATCCCAGGTCTTTGGGATTTTGTTTACTCTCTTTACTCTACTGGTTCTATAAAGCAATAGAGCCAGGCATGCAGTTTATTAGGTGGGGTCAGAATATTCTGGATGGCTGTAAAGTTGATGAAGTGGGCATAGCTGTTTCTGCTTCTTGGGGAAAGAGATGCTCCTCTAATTTGAACTGGTGTGGTTGGTCTGCCTGGTAGGCAGTGTGGTGAGTGCACCACTCCCTGAGTTCAGTACTTACCACCTCTGAAGGGGGCTCATTTTTCACCTGCTAGTGACAAAGAGAGGGTATGCCGCAAGCCACCTGGCTTTATTGAAATAGATTCTTGCTGAAGACCTCCCCTTTGAGAAGAAGTGAGCTGGGGCAGGTCTGATCTGCCCGTGTTGGATCTCTGGAGTGTATTTAAAAGCATGGGCAGGGATTTTTGTTGTGATAGTTGGTTGCTTTTCACCCCGATGGGACAGCAGCTGTTTGAATTCAGGCCTCCACTTTTGCAATATTAATTTTGGTTATTTCACTTCTTGCTCCACAGTTGGGAACTAAGGAGATGTTTTGGAAGGAGAAGCAGGAGGGGGGCGGGGGTTCCAGGTTATATAACTTTTCAGGTGACAATGAAGCACAACTTTGTTCTAAGGATTTTTTCTTTCTACCTAGTCACAGGGAAAGGGTAGAGAAGCCCTGTTAGCATACAGAGCCTGAGTAGCTGTGAAGCCCTCTTGGCACTATGGCCAGTGTAGATGCAGAAGTGAGACCAGTCTGTTTCCTGGCCACACAGCCAAGGCAGAGTCCCTTGGCTCTGAGAATTTTCTCTAGTGGCCAACAATAAAGCTCAGTCCTGAGAGCACCTAGAAGGAACTAGAAGAACTAAACCCTTTGTAGTCCTAGAAGGAACTAGAAGAACTAAACCCCTTGTAGTAATGTCATGTGCTGAGGCTACGGGGAGACAGGCAACACTATGGTTGACAAGCCCTTGATCTGTTTGCAAGTCCCTTCAAACAGTTTCTAGACTGGAAGAAGATAGTGTTAATCAGGAAAGAAGATGAAGAAACAGTGCTGAGTTGGAACCTAGCCACTTGCGATTGAAGTAACTACTGGTTCCTAAGGGGGGAAGGATTAACTGTTAGTAGAATCGTAGTAATTATAAATATACTCTTATTTGAAGATTCTGTTTTACTCTGTACGTCATTCATAGTGGTGTTATTTTTTATTTTGTTGGGTAGCCATAACTTGTCAAAGATTTTTTTCTGTAACTTGTCAAAGAACTTGTTCTGGTTCTGTTAATATAGGCTTGCCAAAACCTGGAGGATCCCAACTGGGGTATCAAAATTCTTGGCCAGTGAGCCCCCCAATCTTGGGGGTTGTTCATAGGAAACTTAACCCCACAAAGGATAGGTCAAGTCTACTTAAAATTTAGGCCTAAGAATCATTCCCAAGAGAGCCTCTTTTGTTGCTCAGATGTGGCCTCTGTCTCCAGCCAACACAACTCACCACCCTTCCCCTGTCTATCTGGGATATGACTCTCAGGGGTGTGGACCTTCCTGGCAACGTGGGTCAGAAATCCTAGAATGAGCTGAGACTCAGCATCAAGGGATTGAGAAAACCTTCTCAACCAAAAGGGGAAAGAGTGAAATGAGACAAAATAAAGTGTCAATGGCTGAGAGATTCCAAACAGAGTCAAGAGGTTATCCTGGAGGTTATTCTTATGCATTAAATAGATATCACCTTGTGAGTCAAGATGTAATGGAGAGGGTGGAGGGAACTTCCTGAAAATGTAGAGCTGTGTTTCAGTAGCCATGTTTCTTGAAGATGATTGTATAATGATATAGCTTTCAAAAAGTGACTGTGTGATTGTGAAAACCTTGTGTCTGATGCTCCTTTTATTTACCTTATCAACAGACGATTAAAACATGGAATAAAAATAAATAATAGGTGGAACAAATGTTAAAATAAATTTAGATTGAAATGCTAGTGATCAATGAAGGGGGGGTTTAAGGGGTATGGTATGTATGAATTTTTTTCTGTTTTCTTTTTATTTCTTTTTCTGAATAGATGCAAATGTTCCAAGAAATGATCATGATGATGAATATGCAACTATGTGATGATATTGTGAATTACTGATTATATATGTAGAATGGAACAATCAGAAGTTAAGAATGTTTGCGTTTGGTGTTTATTGGTATTTAAAAAAAAAGTTAAAAAATTAATTTAAAAAATTTCTTGGCCAGGTTGGGACCTGCCATACCACACAGACAAAGGGTTGAATATTGAATGGCCTGGATAATTGTCATTCCTATGGCCACATGAGTATCTTTGCTTTTGTGTGAGCATGTGCACACACACATACACAAACATTTATGTTCCCTTTTCTTGTGCTCCTGTCATCTTCATTGGAAAAGGTAAGTATTAGGTCCTCATATAGTTCCTCAATTTACTCATTATCTCCTGACCATCTGTGTGATGGGAATGAACCTCAGCCTTGGTTTATTTCACATCCCTCATCTAAGCCTTACAGATGTACCCCTGGAGTACCTTAATGGGACTTGTGATTAAAGTTGGAAGGGTATCCAAAGGGTTGGAGATGGTTAGAGCCTATTATGTGGTGTTTGCCTCTGTACATTCATGTCTTCCATTTTGGTGTCAAAGAACACATCAAAGAACAGGATAATTTTATACAAATGTTTGCAAGGTGTGGGCCTTTACTTTTTAGACCATACTGAGTTAAGTCTGCATCTTCATTGGAAATCTGTGGATGAGAAAGCAGCCCATTGCATTTCTGATTCTTATCCAGCTGTTACTGCCAGTCTGCTTGTGAAATTTGACAGGCTCCTGGCCAGCTGTGTGATGCTGAAATTCCTTTCTGCCCTCTGTATTGCCATATGAATTAAAAAGTTACGAATGGCAGTGATCAGGAGGTCTAAATCACATTTTGAATGTGCCTAAAAGGATTTACTGGTCTTTTGCTAATCACAAGACATTGTGCAGGGGTGTCATCAGGTTTGCACAAGTATGGAGAGATTTGCATTCCAGCTTGAGACTATACTTGTGAAAGCATAATTAAAAAAAAACTACAGTAGGATATTGATAACTATTAGAGATAATATATTCTATGTTGGAGCTCAGATGAGACAAGAAAAGTGTGGTCTTGAATATTGTCACTCAGGGATTAGGACCAAGCCTGAATCTAGAAGACCAACAGGAATTGAATATGAGCGAGAGAGCAAGTGAAGAGCATTTAAGGCCTGGGAGTAACATACGCAAGTGTGGAGTTAGGATGGGTGAGGTGTGTTGGTGGGGAATGGTGTACAGTCTCTTGGAATAGTGGGTTTATATGTCCTAAGGGAGTAGCAAAAGGTCAGAGTCAGAGTTAGATGTGGACATGTGTCATGAAACTTTGGATAATAGAAAACCGAAATTGGCTGAAACAGTAAAGGCAATGTATTAGCTCAGGTTGCAGACATGATTCTCTAGGGTCTCCCTTTCTTTCCCTAGTTTTGTGTTCCCAAGATGATTACCAGCAGCAACCAAGGCTACATGCTCCCTTGTTCACGTTCTTGGCCATCACACAGAAGACCTGGATTTTGTTCAGACTGGAGCAGTCTTAGCCATCATTCAGCCAGAGTAATGCCAGGTGCTTACACCTGAATTTCTGCTCATCCCAGAACTAGTCACAGTGGGGATGATGTTATGCTGATTGGTTTATGCCAGTAAGAGTATACCTTTGGATCTCAGTTTGGAGCCAGTACCACCCAAGTCCTGTGGCTGCAGCGTAGTGATTTTCCAAAGGAAAATCTAGAAAGAGAAAGAAATAGAAGGAAAGAGAGGCTAGGTTAACACTAAAAAATGTCACTCCAAGATAAAATTATGGGAAGCTTTGAATTCTAGTGTAAATGATCTTGAGTGATTCTAGACTTTATCTTAAAGGCAGATCCACTTGAGATTATTGTAGTGTTTATTTTGGTTCTTTATGATAAAAATGTTTAATAGTCTGTCATTGACCTTAATCACAATCTGCTTATGCCCAGAAAAGTTCTTGGGTGCTTCAAGTTTTCCTTTTCATCCTTATCATCTGTTTTAGCTCTTTCTGAGGACCACACATGCTCAACCAATTAGCTGACTTTATTGAGACCTTACATTCCCAAACATGAGTGGCTGTGGAGGACTGCCTCTCCTTTTCCCTGGGGGGTTCCCTGAAAGCCATACCCCCATTTACTTAAGATTCTACTGTTAGAGCTTATACCTTGATACTTCCGTTTGTCCACATTAATATTAGCACAATTTATGTAAGGTTACTGAAGTTCAGTAGTGCCATTCAAGAGCCAGTCCATTCATTCTTTCCTCAAACAGGACCTGTGTTGGCTGCTGAGGATGAACCTATAGTACATGATCTCTGCCCTTGAGATTCCAGTCTGGTTGGGGAAGCCAGCAGACCCACAATTCTGACTGTATATGTTAGATGGTGTATATCACTTAGAGAAAAGGCTTTTCTCGCAGCTGGCATGATGACATTTTCTAGTTGAGAGGATGCTTAAAACAGGCTTGGGGTGGGGCAGTGGGTAGGTGTTTAGAAAGGGAACCACTATAAATTAATCAAATAAAATGATGGCATTTTCAGGAGGCTCTGAGTGTTTTCTGTGGCTGAGCTGTGGTTCTCAAATAACGGGGAGATAGAAGAAAATGCAGTTTCCCAAGGCTCCCACCAGAGATTCCAATGAGAAGTTCTGGAATGTGGTTTGGGAATTACATCTTGATCACACACTCTCTAGGTGGTCTTTACAATGGTGGTCCAAAGACTACTCTGGCGTGGAGTTTAGGGTTGGATGTGGGGCCGAGAGAGTTGAGGAAAGAGCCTTGTAAATGTTGGTCTGGGCCAGGGAAAGATCAGGAGTTTGGAGGGAGTGGCCAGAGAAGCTGATGAAGGATGGAGTAGAGTTTCCAGCTCTGAGTGCTCAAAAGAACACTGTAGGAAGTTGGAGGCATCTGGCTGCAGAGCATATAGTCTCCAGCAGAGCACACATAGAATAAGAAATAACATGAGCTGTATTTTTGAATAATAGAGCTAAAACATTTTTCCAGAATAAAAGATTCTTATAATAATCACTTGGCTCTCAACACATGCAGCCGAGAATTCAGGTTCAAACTCCAAGTGCAGTTCTTAGTCTACTAGTTTGCTTCCCAGTTGGGAATTATTTATCCTTGTTATGCTAGCATGATGATTTTGGAATGTACTTGAGTAACCTTGGATACCATGCTACAAACGGCTTGATTCATTATTTAAGAATATGATCGATTCCAAACTAAGTGAATGTGCAATACTGAATCCACATTGGGGAAGGGGCAATGAAGGGGATGTACAGCTTTTATAGTTAAAGATATTTGGGGGGAAACTTAAATTGAGGTTCTTTTTACAGACTTGGCCAAGACACTTTGATTTTTCTCCCTCATACAGTTCTTGACTTATTCTGCAAGCTGCTTGGAATGAGTTGTGTTTTATATTTATCTCATGGACATTTTACTATAGATTATATTTCTTATTTCCTGTGCAATGACAGTTTTTACGCATCTGTTATTAAAGTAGGTCCTAGATTTCACACTGGCTCTATGCCTAATTTTTACATTTTTGTTGGAATTATTCCATTTACCATTGCAGGGGTCAGTGGAAATGACTGAGGTACATAGAGTCAGAGTCATATTTTTTAATATAGCATATAACTGTTTTGTATCTTCAGTTTTATTTAATAAAAATTCATTAGTTACATTTGAAGATAAAAGGCTGCCAAGCAATGAAGTATATGAGCCTTTTCCTCATTGACATTTAGTTAGTTATTGTTTAAGACAGTGAAGTGTGGATTGATTGTAGGTGCAGGAACATTCAATTAAAAAAAAAGACAGCTGGCCAGTTAGCACAGGTTTTCTCAATCCAACTAATGACATTTTGGGCCAGGTGCTTCTTGTTGTTAGTTGGGTGGATGCTTTGCAGCGTACCTTGGCCTCTGTCCACTAGAAACCAGTACCCATCCTGTACCTACCTCCACCACCTTCCTGACTTGACCATCAAAAAATGCCTCTAGAAATTGCCAAATGTTAATTGAGGGGAAAGTCACCACTGGTTGAGAACCACTGAGTTAGCTAGCCATGGACCTTTTCTGGGTTATATTTTTTACTCTGCTGTTAATTTATCTATTGAGAATTTTAGTTCTTCTTTTAAAAGTAAATACATGCGGGGCGGGCCATTGTGGTTCAGCAGGCAGAGTTCTCACCTCCCATGCGGGAGACCCGGGTTTGATTCCCACTGCCTAGCCATGCAAAAAAAAAAAAAAAAGTAAATACATACTAGTGTTTTCTAACCTGCACTTAAAAAGCCTATATTTTAATGCTCTAATGTGCTATATATATATTAAACAAGATTGTTTTTCTTTACAAAATAATATAGCTACATCATGGAAAACTTATAAAATAATTGCTGGGTCAAGGAGTATAAATATTCTAAAAGCTCTCTTACAAACATCGTGTAAATATGGTTGCATCAATTTATAGTGCCATGAGTACTTTGTAACAGTGCTAGTTTCAGTGCATCTTTGCCAGAATTATGTTGCATTTTTCGTCTTATATATAGATTAATGGCAATATTGATACTCATGTATTAAAAAAATTCAAATGAAAGAAATGTCTAAAATACAGCTTTCCATACCTTTTCCCATTTTTTCTTCATGAGTACTAACAATTGGGTATGAGTCATTCAAACCTTTTAGAAAATCCACGTGTAGATAAGCCTTTACACCCATATTTTGTTAAAGTATTAATTTAATATGGAAGGAAATGGATTTTTACTATGAAGTACCCTTTGTGTTACGCTTTATGTTACCTCATAATTTAGGTAGAAAAAAGCTTCCTTATTATTTATGAAGTATGTTTTTAAAAATACTTACATTGTCAAGAGAATTTACATGAGGAATGTCTGTTTAATAGCTGTTGTTTAACTTTTGTGCTAACCCATTAGCTTGTGATAAGTATCTTTTAATCTGTATCTTTTTGCCACAGAAGCTAAGGCTACAGGATTTAGCACCACAAATTCCATCTCTTAATTTTATTCTCTTTTACTAGATTTGACAGGATTTCAAAAAATTCAGTTTTTTGACAGAAAAGTGGGTGATCAGTGGATGCAGTTAGTTAAATGTTGTCCAGGAGGAGTCTGGATACAGCATATGTTTGGGGAATGATTACAGTGTGTGGGGTGTAGGCTAATGAGGCAGTGTTTCTTTAACCCTCTCTGGAACCCCATGGGCTAGAGAAAGGAGGATGTTAGGGGTGGTTGGCACTCACTCTGGCACTTACTCGCATGCTTCAGACATCACGGGACTACTTGGAGTATGACTAGAATTCCTGTAGATGAGATGGATTCCCTTGGTCTGTTGTAAGGAAGTGAGACCATCTTGTACCAGCTTTTGCTACTAGATATAGAATTTTGATTGAATATTAAGCTCTACTTATATCAAAAAGCTATGTTTCAATTTGAGAAAGCTTAGATATGGACAATAAAAATGCTATTGGGAAAGAAAGACTAAAACTTAGCTTGATGGAAAAACCTAGAAGAAATGCAGACCTTTGAAATAAGTGGTATAAATTTTTTCTAGAATGGTGGGACAGAAATTTTAAAAGTTTAGGTTTAACTTTCCCATCTAGCAAAAGTAGACCAAGAAGAACTATTTTTTTGGAAAAAGCAGGAAAGACTGGGTTCATGCCACTTGCTGAGCTAAGGGAATGATGAGTCACCCAACAGCCAGATGTTAGTTTTTTCACTTGACAACCAGATAGTCCTAGAAGAATTTTAAGGACTCTAAGATTCTGTTTCCCAATAAGGGAGTACCACTTACATGATAACTTTGTGCTTTGATCCCAAATTCAGCACTCTAGGGAGATTCCAGTAGATTTCATTTTATGTGAGGAGAAAACTTAAGGGTTTGGCAGAGATGTTGAGTTCTAAAAATCTTTTACCCTGTAGTTGCTCTCAAAAATCACAGAATATTTTAAGTTTGTAAATTCTGATTTAAGAAGGCGAAAATAAAACACAAAAAAAACAAAATACCCTTCCATGAGGGTAAGGATTACGTGATCTTTCCTATTAGATTTCTAGTTGTACTCTTGGGATGATTTTTATTTATTTATTTACTATTACTAGTACAGGCATTCAGATAATCATCAAAAACCTGGAGGCACACCCTTTGAAGTACATAGTTTCTCTTCCAAAACATCTATGGGAGAGGCCCTAAGAGGAACACTTAAATGAAATATTTCAGATAGTTTTTCACCTTCCTTTCTTATTTTTATTCCTGAGAAATTGCAGGCAACCTTTTTTTACTCAACTAATTTTTAATTTGTGAATATTTCTGAAAGGACTTTAAAGCTTTCTTTGATAAAGTTTTTTTATATGTATTTTATAATATTTAAATTCTTTGTTCATGTTATGAAAGATTTCAACATTAAAGGAAGCATTAGAATAAAAGGTAATAGATCAAGTTTATCCTGTCCCCGTCCCCCCAAAAAAAATCCTTTGCAAATAATGTATCTTTGTTGTTTGTATTGAGCTTTGCTTATGCAATATATGTAAGGTTTTAACTATTGTGTTGCCTTGTCTGTGAGCTTTTCATTATGTCTTCTGGGTTGTGAATTTAAATTGTATTCTTCATATTTTTACTGGCAATTTTAGAATTTTTTTTTACATTTTTTGTCTTGTCCACCAAGAACTTGCTTTTATGTATAATAGAGGTAAAGTTGTAACGTAATTTTTGTTCATATGGATGTCTACTTTTCCTGATATAATGTTATATCAAATAGTTTACTTTCTCCACACCAATTGTCGATGATAGCTTTATTGAATTCTAAATATGTGGTTCTGTGCTCTCTGTCTTGTTCTCATCTATTTATCTATTTCTGTGATATTACAGTTTTAATTACTGTAGTTTTATCACCATAAAATTTCCTTAATTTTTCTTTTTCAAAAACATATTTTAGACATTCTGAAACTTTTTCTTTTTCAGCTCAACTTTAGGATCAACTCTATAAGTTTTACAGATTATCTTGTTGAGATGTTTGGATTATACTGAATTTATAAAATAATTGAGGGTGAATTACTAACTTAAAATATTGCACCTTCCCTTCTGGGAAATGGTAGTGCTCTTCTTTATTTGCATCTTCTTTTATATCTTTCAGTAAAATTTAAAATGATACTGGATTGACATATGGGGAGATTTCTTTCTTTTTTTTTTTTTCTTTTCTCTTTTCCCTTCATTTTATCCCTGGCTTTCTTTTCCATATTATGGTGGAAAAAAATTTTTTTAATGATATTTTCTAAGTGGTTATTATATTTGGCCACTACAGTCAGCTAGATTTTAGGCAGAACATCATTTCATTTGCACGTAAAGTTTTAGTGACCCCTTAATATTTTTATATTATTTAGTTTTTATGTTTGCATTGATTAGAAGGTTAAGTAAAAGGTTTAATTGTAATAGCAGGTATCCTTGTCATGTTTCTGGTTTTAATGAAACATAATATAGGATTTGTTTGCTCATTCTCATAAATTTTTGTGTTACCTTTCCTTATAAGAAAGTACTTCTTGGTTATCAACAAGCCACAGAATGGATTTGGACCCTGACCCCACACCATAATAAAAAACTAATTCAAAATAGATCAAAAACCAAATTTAAGAGTTAAAATTCTAAAACTCTTAGAAGGAAACAGAGGTGTATATAAATCTTCAGGATCTTGGATTAGGCAGTGCTTTCTTAGACACAGACACAAACAACAAAAGGAAAAAAAATAGATAAACTGGCCTTCATTGTACGTCAAAGGACACATTTAAGAAAATGAAAACCACAAAATAGGAGATATTTGCAGATTGTACGCCTAATAAAGGTTTAATATCTAGAATATATAAAGAACTCTTACAACTGAAAAATTTCAAAAAGAAGCCCAAATAAAAAGTGTGGGTAAAGGACTTGAATAGATGTTTCTCCAAAGAAGATATACAAATGGCCAACAACCGTATGAAAAGATGTACAGTATCATTAGTCATTAGGGAGATCCAGATCAAAACCATGGTGAGATATCAGTTTATACCCACTGGGATGGCTTTAATAGCAAAACAAAACAGAAAATAAAAGGTGTGCGTGAGGATATAGAGAAATTGGAACCCTCATACATTGCTGAGGGGAATGTAAACTGGTATAACCCTTATGGAAAAAATTTGGTAGTTCCTCAGAAAGTTAAATATAGAATTCCTATTGACCCAGCAATTCCACTCCTGAGTATACATCCAAAATAATTGTAATGGGTGTTCAACCAAAAACAGTGCATTGCAGCACTTTTGACAATTGCCAGAAGGTAAAGACACTGCAAATGTCCATCAACTGATGAATGGATAAACAAACGTGGTATATCCATATGATGGAACATGATTTGATACTAAAAAGGAATTAAGTTCTGATACATTCTGTAGTGTGGAGGAACCTTCAGATCATTATGCCAATGAAAGAGGCTAGACACAAATGTCAAATGTTGTATGATTCCATTTATATAAATGTCCAGCATGGGCAGAACCGTAGAAACAGAATGTAGATTAGTGGTTGCCAGTAGTAACAGGAACCAAGGAATTAGCATTATTGCTAACAGGTATGGGGTTTCTTTTGGGGGGTCATGGAAATGTTCTAGAATTAGTGATGATAGTTGTACAACATTGTGAATTAGTAAAAACTACTGAATTGTACTTGTTAAAATGATAAATTTTGTATTATGTGAATTTTTTAAAATTTTAAAATACTTGTTGGTAGATAGAGCTCAAATTATAACTATAACGGTGATGGGGTGGGGGGTGTTTGTCATTGATTGTTTCCCAAAGGATCTTGCAATGATGTGAAATATGCCAAAAAATAAAAAGTGTCATAATTCATTAAGATTTTCATACTCTTCTCCACTAAGGAATATGTGAAAGGATCTGAGGATTTATCCTAGATCCTAGAAATCCTAGAAACACACTTTGGGGCAAGGTTGACTTACATGAACCTAACTGCTTTTTCTGAGTTTTCTGAAGGAGGGCGTAGGTGGAACAGAGGGGACTAGCCAGTGCCAGGCCCTGTGTTGTGAGGCAGCTGAGAGGGCTTGGACCATAAGTTGTGGGTCTCCAATTTCCAGCTCCCTAGTTGAGCCAGAGCAGCTCTGCTTTTATGTGGCTTATTGGGCTTCTCAATAAAATTACATTTGAAGAAAAGACTGCTGTTAAAAAATTGCAACTCCTCGTATAATTCATTTTACTAATTAAAATTATGTATAATTGTGTAGTAATTTTGATCTTGTCTGTGTAACTGTGGGCATTCCAGCTCAGTTGCTATTCTCAAGGAAAATTTAGAAATCATTTCTTTGTGCATCTTCTGTAGACCTTGGAGCATTTAGCATGCACAGGTATGTGACTGGGTCAATTGTGTCATATTTCCTCTGATAAATGGTGAGCTTCTTAAGGATATACTTGCTTCATATTTATTTTGTTTACCACCCCCACCCTTGCCCCTGAACACCTAACCCCCAAGTTTAGTATGTAGTTCCTGATTCCCCGTGAATGAACTTCCCCTCTCCATGTGCTAATGATGCCAAGACGGCAGCAAGCCAGAAGTTCAGAGGCCGGAGTTCTTCCAAAGCCTAGCTTCCCGTTTGTCTTTCAGCTTGCAGGCGAATTATTAAGAGAACTCCCAATAGCCTCGTCTGGTAATTGCTCTTACTAGGATCACCAAAAATGAGGATGGAGAGCTTGCCAGCAGAACCTCTCCCAGTTCTGCGTAGGCTGCAGTCTAAGTAACTGAGTCCAGAGGGTATGGCCTGAGCCTGCAGGAATTGTGGTAATTTGGCTTGTGTCACAGTGGCATTATCGATGGCCTCCTCGGTGTTCTGCTTCACCCTTCCCGCTCCTGCTCCATCAGGACCAGATTCCGGTGCTCTCTCCTGTAAGGAGAGGAGCCTCTGGCAAACCCTGCCCACAGTAACCTGTGCTCTCATTCTATGGCCACACTCTGTGTGGGCTATACCATCAACATTTTATTGCAATGCTGCTGCCGTATTCTGCAATTGTCAAGTTAGGGGTTTTTGTCTTCCTTATTAGCTCTCAGATAGGACTGTTTCCACAGCTGCTAACTCATACTGGGCACGTAATTTAGTCAAAGAAACCTATCTCAGCAGTTTGGCGACCAGGGAAGGTCTTTTGTGTCTTTAGAGATATCCCAGGACAAGAAACAAAGGGTCTTCAGGGTTGATGGAAACTGGACTGAGGGACCCAAGATGCTCTCCTGGGCTCCCTGATCGATTTGGGGGTGTGCTTTATCCTTTTGTATGCAGATGAGCTTGCGCAGTCGCAAGGTCTTTGTGAAATTCCTAACATTCCAACTTTCCAGCTAGAGTTCCACCAAATAGATTTACTGAGGAGAATCCCAGTAGCCAAGAAAAAGAGCTCATTTGCTTGTCAAGTCACACAACATTAGGTTCCTGCCCAGGCCACAGGCAGACTGGCTATCCAGGTAGGTTTAGTGGCGTGGGGAGGTGCGGCAGGTTCCACAACATCCCAGAACATGCTTTTTAACATTGCTCAAGTATTTGCTAAATGATAATTAAATGTGCGCCACCTTTTTCCCAATTCTAATACTTTATGCTTTGAAATGAAATTTATCTACAATCACCTGTCCTTGGTTTTAAGAATTATCCATTTTTCAGAAGTTAAATCTTTTGGATGATGACACCTGCCCTGTTCCCTGGCCCTTATTTGGGGTTGGATCCCAGCTGACTTGCATAATTAACATTAGGCAGATAGAATCAGCACTCTGCACCACCATTCCTACAAACAGGCAGAGAGGGAGGGGCAGCCCCATCCAGAAGGGAGGCCTGCTCCCTGCCTTCCCACTAGCTGATCCTGGGGAGCTGCCCCACAGGGAGTCAAAGCTAGGGGGTGGTGAGGGAGTGCCAGCCTGGAGAAATACTCCTGAGCTTGAATGGCTCTTTCCAGTTGAAAGGAATTGCCTTTCCATTCGTACAAAATATCCCTCCTTTCCTTCTTTCTCTCCTGAGTAGGAAATGGGATAGCAAAAGGAAAAATGAGAGAGAAGGAGGAAAGAAACTAGCTTCATTCCTGGAAGTCAGATTTCTGACAGTGCTGTACCTTGCAGCTTCACCAGATGCATGCGTTATTTTTGAGTGGCAGGAATAATAGGGTTTACACCTAATCAAGGAAAAGAATTCCACACAAAAGCTTGGGTGGGGTTTCCTGGGCAGGAGTGTGATATTGTAATAAATGGGAAACAGAGTTCTGCAGTCCAATCTCTGGTCTGATTACACAAATTACAGCAGGGGCCCTGTTTTCAAAGGAATGTAGCACACCCCACTGAGGCCCCTCCTCCGTGGGCGTGGCAGCTTTTCCTCAAGCCTTTCCTTTCACTGTTAATGCCTTCACCAGAGGAGCTAAGGGCCTATGCTGACTAATTACCATGCCTTCATTAAGGTCTCTGCCAGGGGACCATTTTACAGGTGAGTTTATCTTATGTTAAAAGTCCTTTAGGGACTCCTGTGGCTAAATTCTCCCCCCTTTCCCTGTGTTAGTGAAAGTGCAGGCAGGGTTTTGACACTCCTGTATCAACTGGGAACATTTCTGAGCACTAAGGAGCCACTCACTTTACATGGTTTGGGGTGGGAGACTTTACATGGGGAGGGGGTGGGGAGCAAAAAGTCCAGATGAAAATTCTCTTTTCCTGGGCGGTGGATGTCATTCTGGGTGACCACACCTGGTGTCCTGCTGCTGTCCTCAGTCGTCACCACTTGGGCCTTTTTCCCTTCCATCCCTCACCCGCTGGCCTCAGATTTTCTGGGTCAGGTGAGGTTTTCCTGATGTGCCGGGCTCCTGCCTCCTCTGGAGCTCTGTACTTTCTGCTCCCTCTTGCTGTGCCCTTCTGCTTTGCCTCCCCTTTGCTGTCCTCAACCATCAGAATTAAACATTCTCTCCTTTGAGAACACTTCCCCTTACTAGTCCTTGCTTTGCCCTCCAGTTTCTATAAGATGGCCCCAAAACACCGTGTGTTCACCTGTTTTAACTCAGCACTCAGTGTTAAATGATGGCTTTATGTTTTTCTCTCCCTTTAGAATGGCAGGCTCCTTGAGGTCAAGGACTGTGTCTTACTCATCTTCAAATTGCCGATATCTGGCACATAATAGATATGTCTGAATGTTTTGGGGGGCATTGTTTCTTCTCTTAAATTATATATGTATATATAATATATATAATGCTACAATGCTATATAATGCTATATATATAGAATGCTAGAGCCAGTTTGTCCCCACTTTTCAGATAAGTTTTTCTGTCAGAGCCCAGTCTATTTAGGATATTAAAAATTTTTAAGACATTTTAGTTTGGTCTTGTCTGTGTTTCTTGCTGTCATTTGTTTAACTTCAAAATGCTATGAGTTCCCTAATTATGCTGCAAGGAGTCACTGAGACACTTACTGACACCTGGCATCTGTGGGTCGTGGTCTTTACTTTTCAGTTGGGATTTGCTTATGGTTATAGCAGAACGGTGAGGATAAATGAAATAATCCAGGTGGTGGTGGTTCCTGCCCCCACCTACCTCTCTGACAGTGCCTCCCTCTGCTCTCTCCTGGTCCTGCCCCTTCTGGCTTTCCTGAATACTTTCTTCTTTTAAAACACTTCTGAACACTGCCCTTTTTTGCATATGCTGGACCTCAGGTCCATATTGCCCTTTTCCCTGTCTTGTGTTCGGGATGGTAGCCTTCTGGCATCAGCTGGATCTTGCCTTCTGTGGGAAACCTGTGATTTCTTCAGGTTCCTGACCCGTGTCCGCCCCCCCAGGACACTTTGCATGAAATCCTCTGGTGTGCATCACATTTCACTCTGGTCATTTGTTGTGAGTCTCTCCTCTACTGGATGTGGACTTTATGACTGAGGCTTGTAGCTGCTAGCCCTGGGCAGGTATGCAGATATGCTCATTGATTCAATAGTCCTGAAGGGGCATTTTAACTTTTTTTAATAACAGCAATTGCATATTTTACATATCCTCATGTTGTCAGAGATAGAGGCTGTAAGCAGTACAAGTCCTATTTTATGGATGAGGAAATAGAGATTCACAGACTTTGAAATCTTAAGCCACATGGCTTGTGTGAGACCGGTCAGAATCCTTGTCTCCTGGGCTTTTCTCCACATGAGACTTTTCCTGCAGGCTGATTGAAAAAAAAAAAAATCGGTCCCACTCTGGGCAGGATCTGTCTGGCAGCTGAGATTTTCTTGTGGGGAGGAAGAGGCTAGACCTCCAGGTTACAGGAAGCCCTTTCAGAATCGTCACTGTCGTAGTCTCTGGGTTTTTGTCTGTTGGTGGTCAAACTGGGAAGATTTTAGAGGTGGAAGAGAAAGGAGAGATACTGTTCTTAGACCATTATAGAAAGCTGTGCTAAGGTTAGCCCCTCCTAGTACCCCTTGGACATTCTCTTACAAATGACACTTGTGTTGTTTTTCCTGAAAACACTACTTTTTCCATGTTATGCGTGATACTGCATTTTCCCAATTGACATATATGAACCCGGAAATGCTTTTAAAATGTCCCATTGTCTCCTGTGAAATTAGCCCTGAGAGGGAGAAGTGCATGTAAGGGTTGCTAATTTGTACTTGTCTACTTTAGCTTAGAGATTCACAGGCAGCAATCACAGACAAACTGTTAATAAGTGTTAAACACCACTGGGTGTACGTGCTGGGTGATGTCTCAGCTAACACTCAGGGGACAAAAATTGTTCCCTTGAAGTGGCCTCCCCTGATTGCCACATGGGAATGAGGTTTCTAGATACCATTTGAGAAGCATTTATAGTATGCTTTTGTTACAGTAAAATTTCAGTAGTTTGCAGCAATGGAGAATTACCTAACAAGAATTATAGGCGAGATTTGAAAACGTGACTTTATTTAGAAACTATAAATAGGAAATTACAATAGTTTGACAGCTGATTTGTCTGAGAGCTTTTTTGAAATATGATCTGTGACCCAAATTTTAAGACTTTACTGCCTAGGAGAGGTCTTTGGGGATCTATGTTAATGGATATTTAGGAACAGCAGTTAACATACCACTTCATAACTTAGTGCTTCTGGATTGCTTAAGAGGTACTCTCTGACAACATTTGGCCCCTTCAATACCTTACGTAGCCATGTGTTAATTTGAATGAACTGGAAACTATTTGACTACCCTTGTTTTCCTAGGCAGACCTTTTTTTAAACTTTCAACCCTGTAGGTCTAGGATTGTCTCATACTATGAATTAGTGTAGTCCAAATTAATGACATCTCTTATGTCTCAAGCCAATAGGCATTTGAGTGTCTGCTGTGTGCAGTAGTGTTTGCCAGCTTTCAGAGAGTAGTAAGGGGTCTTTCCTGCCCTCAAGAAGTTTAAGTCCACTGTGGAGGATAGCTGTTCAGACTGGCCTGTGGCCCCAGCATCTTCAAGGCCCAGTTCTGCTGTTTACTAGCTGGGGGTGTGTATGCTTTACCTTACTTCTTTAAGCCTCAGTTTCTCCATCTGTAAAATGGGGATGATGATGATACCTACCTCAGAAGGTTATCTGAGGAGCTAGCAAGGTAATACTGTTAAGTAATGTAGACAGAGGTGTTTGTGGTCTCTCTGCTCTGGCTTCTTCTAATGTGGGGAAGAAATAATTAAAATATTTTAATTAGGCTCTATTAAACTTAGTCTGAGTAGTGTTCTGTTAGAACACGAGTGTGAAATTTTCACACTCCTGGCTGGGGGGTTGGTGATGGTAGGGGTTTGTGACCTAGGAAATTGTTACAGAAGAGGCTGTTTTATCTCAAAGCGGATAAAAACCCTTGCCCTCTTGGAGTCTACATTTCAGTCGCGGAGAGACAAAGGGAAGCCCATGCCAGTGTGCATAAAAGCACTGAGGCAAAGAGTGCAAGGTAGATTCTAGAAATATGAATTAAATGTGACCGGCGTGTAGGGCGTGTGGGTGCAGGGAAAGGATGTGATGAGGTTGAAGGGGAAGGTAAGTACGCCCTCGTGACGGGCCCTGTATGTCATTCTAAAAAAGTTCTGGTAGCAATGGGTAGCCATGGGAGACTTGGTGTTTTATTTTGTAATATGAAGTTCATTTTTCCTCCACTATAATTGTAATGCCTGTTCATTACAGACAATGTATCAAAAATGAAAACGTAAAACGGGGAGATGAACACTCCTCATATCCTCACCACTCTGGGAAAAAAATCTGTATTTTGACAAACTTCTTTTCAGATCTGTTTACCCGTGTGGTCGGTTAATTGGTTTACCTCTCGAGTTGACAGAGTTGTGATCAGACTCTAAGTGCAATTTTGCTTTCCATTTTCTTTGTACTTATGATAGGGTAAGCATTTTCTCAGGTTCTTATAAACAATGTTTTTCTGACTATGTGATATCCGTCTGCTGAGAGTATATAACCTGTTTACCTTAGTCATTCTCTGCTTTTGTGGTTTCCAGGTCCTCATCAGCATAAATAAGGTATGTTTCACATCTTTATATATGGAAGTGTGGGTCAGAGGAGGGACCTAAAGAGATGTCAACCCACTCTAAAACAGGTGTCACAGTGGCCAGCAAAAGTACACTTCACACAGGCTCGGGTGGAAATTCGTTTTGCTCACTAGAGGAGACAGTTCAAGATCTGCTTCACTAGTGGCCATTGGTTCCCTGTAGCCAGTGGGTCTCAGTCTGTGGCCCCAGCAGGGAGGATAAGCGCTCCTCTCTTGTGTTTGTGTGCTACTGCTGTGGGGGACCCTGTTCTCTCCCCTCCAGGACAGATAAACCAAGGGGATTTGAGCAGGCCACAGAATCCAGTTGTCTCCAGTGAATGTTGACATATGCTTGGGACAATAGGGAAAGGAATGCACTGTAGACCCCTTATCTAGTGGGTATTGTGTTTTATGCCCCCAAGCTGACACACCTGGTCTTGAGCACAGGATGTTTTTGTGGGTCCCAGGGAAAGGTGGCAGGCCAAGATAGGACTATCCCCTACTGCAGAAAGCATTTCTTCATTTAAGATTCTTTCCTGATGATAGATTTCCAAAATTGTGATCACTGGTTCAAGGGATTGGTCATTTTAAAGATGTTTGAAACTTGTCTAATTTCCTCAGAGATTGTACTGACTGAAAACGTTTATAAACCTGTAATCTGTGATAAAGGGAGCTGGGAACATGGAGGAGGGTAGATTTCAACAATAAGAGGTTGGACCGAATCTGAGCAGTTAGCAGATAACATCTCCCCTAAGGTGCTGGCATTTCTGAGAAAGAATGATGAGACCTCCCTTGAATGTGAGTTGAGTGGGTTTAAGGTGAATCAGTGAGCCCTGGCGGGAAAGCAAGAGCCATAGTTGGTTACTAGGAAAGGTGATGCATTTAGTTTAGGATTCTGCAATTCTCCCTTCTTCCCTTGCCCTCCCTCTGTAGCTCCTACAATGTAACCGTTTGCTTAAAGGTCAATATCCACAGAGTTGAGTTCTCTGAGCACACTCTCCAAGGCTTTAGCATTTTTATGTACCTAATTACTGTTTAAATCAAACTCAGGTAAAATGTGGGAGTGAAGGGAAAAAGAACGGTGTCTTGGTGACGGAATATGGTCCTAGCAGCAGAGGGGCTGCAGGGGCCCAGCTTGGTAGGGAGCACCTGGAGGGAAGAAGGCAGACTTCTGGGCCCCAGGTAAAGCAGGGTAGAGGTGCTGGGCTGAAGGCTGGGCTGCAGAGTCAGCTCTCTGGGTCACCCTTCCGGCTTCTCCAAGGACCCCACCCCCAGTGACCTGGTACAAACTGCCCAAGTTCTCTGTGCTCCAGTTCTCTCAGGAGGGAGTCCAACAGTGGCAGTCTCTTTTTAAATGTAACCCTATTTACTTTTTAAGTCTACATATATAGGAAGTAATTTAAAGAAAAGACAGGGAATGATGAAATAAAAACTCAGAATAAGTAGTGATTTTTTAAGTTGTTGAAAGCATAATGCCTGGCCTATTATGGGACATGCTCAGTAAATGTCAGCAGTGGCGTTGATGAGGCCAACGACTTTTGGAGGACCCACAGGGCATTGGAACTGCCCTTCTCACAGGCCATTTGGGATGGGTTTGTTTCTTCAGGTGGAAGCATGTTTCTCTCTTGGCCATGACCCAGAGGCTTTGTCCTTTGGAAAACATCCTTGGCCTAGACCTTCAGGGCTGGAGACATATCCCCTAGCTTCTCTCCTGAGCTGTTCTGTGGCATGGGAAGGAGCGCCTGAGGATGCTGAGGTTCTGCGGATGGACAGGTCAGGGTTAGGTGGTAGTTGTTTCCTAGGGCTGCCATAACAAATTCCACAAACTGGGTTGCTTGCAACAGCAGAAATTCGTTCTCTCTTAGTTCTGGAGTCCAGAAATCTGCAGTCAAGATGTGAGTGGGCTGTACTTGCTCCAAAAGCTCTAGAAGAGACTCTTTCCTTGCCTCTTGCAGTTTCTGTGGCTCCCAGCAATCCGTGGCTTGTGGCTGTATCACTCCAATCTCCACTCATTCTCCTTGATCACATTGCTTTCTCCTCTTCTCAGTGTTTTAAATCTCTCCCTGCATCCTCGTTACATGTGATTGCATTTAAGGCCCATCTTAATTATCCAAGATACACTCCCCATCTCAGAATCCTTACCTTAATTCTATCTGCAAAAGCCCTTTTTTCAAATAAGGTCACATTCACAAGTATCAGGGATCAGGATGTGGACATGTCTTTTGGGGGCCACCATTCAACCTTCTACAGGCTACCTGATAAGGTCTGGTGGTTGGTTGTGCACTCTCATGGGAGGACCACTCTCATGGGAGGATCACTCTCATGGGAGGAGCACTCTGAACCTGGCTTCCATTCTTCAAAGTTATGAACCCTCAGGACAAGAAAAGGCAACATGTCTATATCTGGCCTGACCTCCTGGCTGTAGCACCTCAGTTCCTTTTTAGGAGAAGCTAGGAGATTGAAAAAGTTCCTCCTGGGACAGAGGCATTAACCATGCATTTGGTGCCCTGAATTGCTAAGATATTAAGATTACTTCTAGGGATGTGGACTTGGTAACGCTTTTAGTCAGAAATCACTCTTTGCTTGCTATGTGAGCAGGTAAAGTTGGTGGAAGTAATTGCTATGGTAAAATATTTGTTGGAAAGGAGAAGGATGGAAGAAAAACAGAAGCTCTGTGGCAGGTGGGAGAAAGTGATGATCTAGAATGGGCACAGCTGAATTTCAGTTATCAGAGTTAATTATGTAAACACTCCACTTGTGTCTGTAAACAGTATAATTCAAATGAGAAGCTGTTACTGGTCATTGTGGAGATCAGGTGTGGGTCCTGTTTCAGGGTTCATAATAAGCTAAAGATATCATTCTCTTGTGGTTTTAAAACTGTAATTGATGGAGTAATAATTATGCCTGGATTTTGTTCTGCCTTCTTCAGGTCAAAACACTGTTAAATTCTTTGGTGGTTAAGTGTCTTTTCTTCCTGCTTCTCTACCTTCCCCTTTCCTTTGGTATTCCTTAAGAAACTATGCTTCTCTTTCCTCTTCTCAAACCTCTTCAGTGCTGTTGAGAATATAACAGGATTGGCTGTTGATAGGAACTGTGTTTCCCAAAGTGGTTTGAAAGTGGTTCCATCCACCAGCTTAGGTGATTTGTAGAGTTTGGCCTCCTTATTCCATGCTCCCCCTTCACCACCTGCAGCGGAAGGTGCCAAACTGTTTCTTGACTCAGTTCCAAGTGTGTCAACATCAAGTTAGTTTTCAGTTCACCAATAACAGAATAGCCTTAGGTAAACATGGCAGTTGGAAAAAAGCAAATATTTGTCTTGGCAGTTTTATTCTTTCAAGTGTCTGGCCCCTCTTACATAGTAGTGCACAGATCAGGAGCTACACCGGAGGGCATGGCATCTAATGCCACATCTGTTTACACAATATTTTGGTAGAAAAATATAAATGAAGGACCTTTTAAAAGACAGACGTATGGCACATGTGACAAATTTTAAGTTGGTGGATCTGTATATGAGGGTTATGTTGGTGTTGTCTGTATGAGTTTTGTATTATTTTTGCAACTGTCTTATATATCTGAAGTTATTTGAAAATAAAAGTTTTTTTTTTAAATAAAGGCAATATCATTTTCTGGGGTCTGAGTATTTTTTTTTCGCCCCCTCTGAAAAGTCTGAATATTCTCTTAGCCCGTAATTTTAATCATTTAAACCAGTGCTTCTCAGTTTCAGCAAAATTGACATTTTGGGCCAGATAATTCTTTGCTGTGCTAGACTGTCTTGTGCGCTGTGGGATGTTTAACAGCATCCCTGGCCTCTACTTACTGACTGCCAGCTGTGGCAACCAAAAATCTCTCCAAACGTGCCAGATGTCCCCTAGGGGCAAAGCTGCCTCACTGAGAACCATTGGCTTAAGCCAGTCCTTCTCAAAGTAGAAGTGTACCCTTGGCATGACCTTCTGAGTTTGATCCTGGGAGACTCTTTATGTGTCTCTGTGTAGGGAGTCGGGGTGATTGGGTCTCTTAGCTTTGACTTTGATTTCCTAAGAGTCACCTTCTGACCCAGCTGCACTTGTCCTCACATGATGAGGGCTCACAGATGATGGCAGCTGGTGAGGATCACATCTACAGTATTGGTTGTGACTTTTCAGAGCCGCTATTATCTATTTTCCTTTCTAGTTTATTGCTGTTCCTCTGGTGATTTTAAAATGGGGAATGCCGGTCACACACAGGGTGCTCGGCAGATGGCTTGACACTTGGCATCTTTGCATTGCTTCATTGCTTGGTTCCTCAGCCAGGCAGCAAAGCATGACAGGCGTCTGTTGCCCGTCACTCCTGTGAGTCAATCAAGCTCATCGCATGCCATCACAGGGGAAGGTGCAAACTTTGAAGTCAAGGTAACTCACTGTTTGGGCAGACGTAGTTCCTGTATCTTCTCAAGCGTGACTGCACTCAATATAGCCAGCCAGTCTTGCTTCTTTAGAAAACTTAAAAGATTCTTTCACCATGGAACTGTTGATCTGTCTTTAAAGCTTTGTCTATTTTTTTTTTAGTCTATTATTTTTAAAAACACATTTTCGGAGTTTTATGTTTGTTGTATTTATGTCACAAGTAGGTTAAAAACAAAGTACTTCCCCTTCAAGAGTTGCCTAGTATTTATTCATTCATTTTAAGCTTCTTTTTAATGGGAAAATTTCAAATAGAAGTAGAGTGAGTAGTGTTATAAGTTCCCATGTACCCATCAGCCAGCTTCAGTGATTACCAATGCATGGCCAATCTTTTCTCCTGTAGAAGCCCCCTTCTCTATTCCCTCAATTATTTTGAAGTCAGTTATCATCCTTACAACATTTCATCTATATGTATTTCACTATCTAACTCTAATAATTGGGGTGCTTTTTCTTAAATATAATCATCATCACATAAAAATAACTGAACCACTTTTATACTTAAAAATTCCTGCATATTCAATACCTATTGCATTTGGTTATGTCTCTTACATCTCTTTTATCTATAGTTTATGACCTTGTCATTTACTCAAAATGCTCCAGGGTAGTATGGGTCCTGGAAAGCAAAGCATCTTCATTCTCTTTGTGTTTAATGTATTAATCTGTGGATGTATGTCTTGTCTGTTAGCTGGCAAGAAGATGATAGATACCTGTTTCCTCGAATTCTGTAAGCTCTCTTCTTCCTTTCAGGTTCTGCAGCTTGATACAGGCGATGACTGATTTTTTTAGGGGTAATGGCTCACCTGGCAGGTGCTTGGAATTGCCTGACATCTCCTCCCCCCATACCTGCCTTTGGGTGAGCTGCTAGAAGCCTTGTTTTTTAATTTTACTATTATTTTTTAGATGAAGCATTAATTTACCCTCTGCCAAACTTTTATGTGCCAGCAGCTGTGGTTCCAGGCAGAGTCCCTGGAAGCATGTGAAAATGCGGCACCTAATGCTGCTCGTGTTCATCCATGACAAAACCGAGCCCAGAGCCCTCCTTCCAGTACCGCGATTCCCGGGTCCATGTGTAAGTCACTGCGAGAGGAGTGCGGAGGCCTGTGCGATTAACACTCAACAGAACGGGTGGACTGGTTTGTGAGAGTGCCTGAGGGCGAGTCAGATTCTTTGTCTCATCTCTCTGACAGTTCCCAGTAGGACTGGAGAAGGGAGATGTATTGAAGCAAGAATGGGGCATTAATCATGGAATTCCATTTGTGTATCAGCACTTTCCAGTTTCCAGGGAGCTTCCACATTCTCTGTGCTATCTTCTAGATGCTGTTCGTGAACCACCATGGTAGAGGACCCGGGCTGATCCCCCAGCCCCCTTGCCTGCCTGCTCAGCATTTTCACTCCAGGCTTTCCTTGGCTTTCCCCTTTCCACAGCCATTGCTCTTCCTGCCTCCCTGTGGGGGCTGCTCCCTCTTCTGCACCCGCACAGGTCCTGGGTTCTGGAGGAGGGATTTGTGAGCTCCTCTCCATACTGCCACTTAGGAATTCCACTATTCCCTGTCATGCCCCCTGTCGGGACTGAGTGGTCCCTCTGCAGCCTGTGCTGTCCTCCCCTGGGCAGGGACTGGCTTCACAAGGAACTGATTCCTTCTTGCTGCCTTCACACTGTCTCAGATCTCCCTTGTAGCTGACAGCTACTGTGTCCCAGGTGGATAGGGCCCACAAATTGCCTCTTGACTCTCTGTTCAAGCCTTTCCTTCAGGTTTAATAGCCAGTTTGATAACCACACCCTGAGCCAGGGTGCGCTCTTTCCTATTTTCTCTTCACCCTGATCACAGCACCTTATTCATAGCCCCCACCTCCACCTGCCCTTTGACCTCACTGAAACCTCGCTATCCAAACTCCTCCTCCTCTCCCACTTGATTAGATACCTCCTGCCTTCACTTCCTTCTTTGCTCGCCTCCTTGAGCAACTCAAGGACACCCACCCTGTCCTCGCCCCAAACCTGGTGAACAGAGCCTCTGCCCTGGGGTTGGCTGAGTCCATTGGATTCGCCCTTAAAGACCAGCCCCAACACATGTTATGCCCCCACGTGGGCCCGGTCTGCACATGCGCGTGTTCCTCAGGGCAGCGTGCCAGCTTTCCCACGCACCATCTCCTCGGCACCCACTTTTCACAGAAGCCCTCCTCCTATCCCACGTGTAAAGCAGAGGTCCGAGGGTGCTTCCTCTCCTGCTTCTCTCCCTACCTGCCCCTGTTCCAGGCTGAGAGAGGAAGCCTCAGGGTGAGGGAGCCCAGCCCTTCCCACCTCCAGGGTCTGCTGTAGCCTGGATTTGCCTTCCCTTTCTGGGGCATTTTGTCTGGTTCTGTTTGCCCCTTCCCTTCCCTCTACAATTTCCCCAAATTCCTGACCCTTCTAATAGTAAAGAAAAAGCCCCTTAAGGGTATGTGTTACTCCTTTTTAAATTTTTACTTTTATTAGAGCAGTTGTAGGTTTACAAAAATAATATAGAAAGTACAGACTCCCCCTATGCCCACCTCCCCCTGCCCCTTGTGCCCCAGATTTCCCTATTAATGTTTCACATTAGCATGGTACCTTTGTTACAACTGATGGAACAATATTGTTACAATTGTACTATTAACTGTAGTTCATAATTAACATTAGTGTTCACTCTGAGTAGTATAGTTATGCAGTTTTTAAAGAAATTTTAGTTTGGTAACATATAAACTTAAAATTTGCCATTTTAACTACTTTTGAATATACGGTGGCATTAATTATCTTTGCAAGATTGGACTGCTATTACCACCATTCATTCCCCAAACAGAAACTCCCCACCGATTAAGCATATTATCCCATTCTTGCAGATGAGAACACTGAGGCTTAGAGGGGAAATAACTGGCCAGGCTCACAAAAAGTTGGTTACTATTGGGAGCAGGATGGAGTTCAGGCTGCCTGACTCCATGCCCGTGCCCTTAACCTTGGGTCAAAGGCAGACTGAAATTTGCAGCCTCTTCCTTGGAGCCCCTCAGCAGGCCTGGGTTTAAGAGAGAACATTTGAGCTTATGTGACTGGCAGTGGGAGTGATTTGAGGCATATGCTGCTTAACTTTCCTGACTCCTGGATAGTTCAGATCAGGAACCAAGATATTGTAGGTCTTCCCATCCAGATGGTGAATTCTTCAAGGGCTGTCTCTTCTACACTTTTCTATCTCTCAGAACATTTTGGAGGGACATAATGATGGGCTTCTTAGTTATCTAGAAACTTTTAGCTTTTAACCTCAACTTCAGTCTTTTAAAAAAACGTGCTCATTAAATTTTCTTGTGTGTGCATGTAATGAACACCTGAAATGTTTGTTCATTTAGAATATCATAATTCTAAATATGAACTTTGTATATATTTTAGTATTTCTGAACTCAGGACCCATCAACATTTGTTAAATCACATTGTAGTTTATAATCCGTAGCATTTAGAATTAAAGAAATTTTAATTTTAGTTGTAGCAAAAAAAAAAAAAAAAAAAAGGTGATGTATCCTAAGCATAGCTATGCCATGGAAATAATTCTGCTTTACCCACCTTCTCTTCATGCTGTTTTCTTTTTTCCTAGAAACGTAGAGTCACAGCTGCTTTTCGCCTCTACTTTGTCTCCCCATCTCCCTCCTCCTACAAACAGACAGAGGCAGATTACCAGTAAATTGAGGATGCTGCTAAATTGGTTTAGGCCAGTGCTTGTGAAATCAAGTGTAAGGAAGGACCACTTTAACATTTTATAATCCGTTGTGGGCCAACATACTTTTTGTGAAATTCAATAAAAATGAAATATTTTGGGAAAAAATACAAACTTTTTTTTATTCAATTTAACATAAAATATCCTGTCAAATTGCTATTAAAATGGTCCTAAATATTTACTTTCAAGTTCTATATTGTCTAATCATGAACCAGAAACAAACCATTTGCAGGCCAACCACACTTTGAGTAGCAGTTGACTAGTTAATGGAGGTTTTATTTCATCATGTCTACAGTCACTTTTTTTTTAACCTAAGAATTATTCTAATGACTCCTGACTGTTAGATAAAACACAACTGAGAAACACCCTAAAATCTACTGAACTTCAGGGGTCAGGAAGTAATGCTTGTTTTACTTTCCTTTAACAAAAAATCACTTTTACTTTTGGCAGTTTGCAATCCCTGCTTTACTTAGATGTTCATTTCATCTATTGGAAACCAACAGAAGACAGGCAAGTGGCTGTTCTCCTGGTTTCTTTAGCTCCCCCAGCTCTCCTTTGTCCTGTGGTAGAATTGTGAATATGAGTATTTTACCACTGCACAGAGTGAAATTCTAGTATCCCAGGGTCCTAAGAGTCAGAAGTAATTTTATTTGTGTTCTGATTATTAGGGAGAGAAAAAATAAGGATTGGGAATTGCTTTTTAAATAGCACAGCATTTAAGTGCTTTGACTCAGTCTGGAGGGCTGTGCTTTTGGTGATTACGTGACATTTTATGCTCCAGGATAGCCGTGATATTCTTACTGGAACCCTTAAATATTTAAATCTTAGTGTGAATTGACAGGAACCATAAGGGGAATTATACAAAAGAATTCTAGAAAGAAGTCCAAGTAAATTAATTTTACCTTTACGGTCATGGCTGAAATAATACTAGTTAAGGTGGCTTGACCTGAAATATACTTGTGCTATTGTGAAAAGGAATTAGAATCTAGAGGAATTAGAGTCCTAGATTTATGAGACATATATGTAATTTAAAATTTTTATAGTACCCATACACAAAAAGAAAAAAGCAACAGGTAAATCAATTTTAATAGTATATTTAATTTAACCAATGTATCTAAAATGTTAACATTCTAGTTTGCTGCTTTCAACAGGTCTAAAGTACATCCTGGATCATTGCACTTAAGATCTTAACATTCCAAAATATAGTTACTATAACATTCAATGTAATATTTTACATTCTTTTTTTTTTGTATTTAGTCTTTGTACTCTGCTGTGTATTTTATAGTTAATCTCAGTTTCGATTGGCCACGTTTTATGTGCTCAGTAGTCACAAATGAGCTGTAGCTATCATACTGGGCATTAAACATTTAGAGAATCACAATCCACAGTAAGATTTTCAGAGTTATGTGTGCGTTTTATATTTTAATTGTGATTTGGTCCGAAATAATTTTTAGATGATTTCATGGTTACCTTAGAAGGGGGGCAGCTATGGGCCGACTGGGGAGTCGCCCTCTGGCTACCTGCATCTACAATTTCTAGCCGAGGAGAGCTGTGGGATTGCAGGTTCTTTCATCTAAGGGCCAGCAGTAGGCAGGAGAATTGCTTTTACTTGCTTGCCTCATAAGGATGGAGACCAGAAGAGAGATTCAGGCAGGGACATACTTCACACTATTTTAAATTGATGAGATTGGAGGGAAAAAAGGGTAAAAGATGACTTTTTTTTTTTCTTTTTTTTTTAATAAAAGGGTAATGTGAAGGAACCTTGCTCCTGGAGAAGGTTTTGCTATTTGAATGTATTTATACTTCCTATATGTGACTAAGAGCAAGTAGGGACTTGATTTGCTGGTGCTTGAAACCACAGGGACAGTCACTGGGAACATGAAGAGGAAGTAGGGGCCGTGGGGGCAGAGCCTGGCGGGCGGCTGGAAGCAGCCTCTGAGCTGGAAGAGCCGCGAGTCCTGGCTTCCTCTCCCGGGAGCCTGGGGTCACGGAGGGCAGGCGTCCTGCCCTGTCCTGTTCTTGCTCACCCAGCCAGCTCGGGGGCGCCAGGATCCATAACTCCTTTCTCCCCACTCTTTCTGGGTACCCGTGCCTCACTGTGTGGCACAGGGAGCAGAGAGAACTGGATGGTCCTAATTAAATTGACGAGCACAGCTTTTTAAATTATTTCTACTAAATGAAAACAGCCGTATTCTCTTTCTGATTAAAAACACTAGTTATATAAAATATTTATATTGAAAGCTCCTGATGTTTGGAATTTGCAGTGAAAAGCCCCTGCTAGGGATTGGAGAGGAAGTTGGAGGGTATCAGATGAAACAGTATTGGCCATGAGTTGAGAACTGTTGAGGCTGAATGATGAGTACAAGGTGTTTCGCTAGACCCTTCTCCTTATGTTTATGTATGTTTGGATTTTTAAAATAGAAAATTACAAGCATATTTGTATGATGCACGAGGTTGTGAAGAAAAAAGTTCTGAAATCCAGTCGCCTGAAGACAACTGCCACGAACTTGGACACATTATTTTCAAACCACATATCTGATGTTCCACACTGTGAAACTGCCTTGCAGAAATACAGGAAAGGCGTGAGTCTGCCTGTGCCCTGAGATTTTAATCTAGTTAGGAAAGCCGAGAGTACACACTGGGAAACAAAAGGCAGTTGGTGTTTATTGCAGGCCTGTTACTCGCCAGGCCTAGTGCTGCTGGGGTCATGGAATCAGCCTTGCGAGGGGGTCATGGAATCAGCCTTGCGAGGGGGTCATGGAATCAGCCTTGCGAGGGGCCCCCGCCTCACTGCCGCTCACAGAGGGGTGAAGCCAGGCACGAGCCACTGCGCCCGTGCTCGTCGGCGGAGGTGCGGACACGCCGCGGGCCTCAGGCGGCTGGATGCCCGGCTCTGGGCTGGATGTGGGGGTCCGCCTCGCCTCCCACAGCTGTGGACCATGTGGAAGGGAGTACCTTTTGGTGTAATTCACCCCCAAATTGTATAGAGAAATCTACATGACTTACAAAATTTGGAGAATGGCAAGAGGGGGGTGTACCACAGGGCAAGGAAGACTTCTCGGAAGAGGTGAGACTTGGGATGGCAGATCGGGGCATGTGAGGCGAAGGAGAGTTAATTTCACAGTGAACCAAGAGAGAATTTCAAACATATAGAAGATGGGAGTGTGTGGGGTTGGTATGCTTTGTTTTGAATGCAATATGCCATAATGAATATGCAGTGAATTGCTTTCCACGTGAAGAAAGAGAAGAGAATATTTAGCTTTTTGGAAAATATATAAGGTGGCAATTTATGAAGACCAGTTTTCACATGGTAAGAAAGATAGATTAGGGCAGCAAAAATTGCTTTTGAAAGATGATTTTTGAGAGTTAACAATAGCTGTTAATCAGGGGCACAAGTGACGACAAGTTCTTATTTATAAAAAAATAAGTTCCTGATTTCCACATTATGTGTAGCTGAGTAGCAGATTTGTTCTTGATTAACCGAAGCATCCATCCAAACATGACCCCATGTTCTTGCTTGTGATAGCTAACTTAGGTTGCCAAGAGGCTGATGAAATTCATGAAGCACCTTGCTTCTTCCCGTTGCTGTTTGTTGGTGCACAGCACCTGGGGAGCTGGGCTCACTGAACAGGAGGTTTGGCTGATAGGTGTGTTCACATGAGCAGGTCCCCTACTTCTCCTGGCTATAGCCCTGGGATATTTCATTATAGATGATGGGTTTTCCATTGGTAAGGGAAACCAGGTGGTTTACTCCTTAGGGAAAGTCACATTCTCTTTCCATGTCCCTCAGTTGGGTCATTTTATTATAGCAGCCTTTCCTGAGATGTTAGCTTGGAAGAGTAGCCCTGATGTGAATGGCTGGAGTGGCAATAGAATAAGAGTTGGAAGGATGAAACTTCTCAGAGTCTCTTCTAGCAGGGTGGAGCTCTGTATGTACAGCCCCTGTTCTACCTGAGGACTTTGGCATATGCACATGCCCTCCAGCTGACTGGGAGAAGCCCATGGCCTCCATCGCTGGTTCTTAGATCAAGCCCACCTTGTCCCACTCTAAATTTTTTCCTAGGCTCTGATCTGCAGTTATCAGGTATGCCATAGAAGTTTCCCTGGCTTCAGTGTCTGGGCAATAACACCTCACTCTTTTCTTTTTGTTCTTTACGTGGCAGCCTCTTATCTCAGCTTCTTAAAGGAAATGCTCAGAGAGTTGATGAATACACTTACCTCTGTGTTCTGGTGCACCGTGCAACTTCGTGCTCTCCCACAGAGTGCCAGATGCAGTGAGTGAGAATGAACAGGCAGATAGATACGAATTAGGGTTTTTGAAAAACTGAAGGAGGTTAAGCAGTAGAATTATTGCAGAAATATCACAATACTGAGTCTTAAGTGTGTTTGCACTAGTAACTCATCACTTACAGAGATTGCGCTTGGTCATTTAATTGTGGAGCATAGTGAGCCATTAATCATTTGCATGAAAGAACTTAAAACATTTTCCAAAATGTGTTGTATGGGCACTTATCCTGAGACAATAGATCACAGAAATAAAGGAATCAAAAATCTGTGTATAGAAAAGGTTAGGGCCACTGATTCATAATTGATGTTACCAGGTTAAAGTGTTCTGAGATGGTCTGCATTAGAGAAACTCTTAACTTTGCTTAAACCAGTATTTCCCACATTTATACTGAAATATTTGTTTCCATGTGTGCTGGTTTGAAACTGTTATGTTTCCCCAAGGCCATGCTTTTTCAATCCTAATCTAATTTTGTGGGGCATATCTATTGTTTAGGTGGGACCTTTTGATTAGGTTGTTTCCATGGAGATGTGACCCACCCTATTGTGGGTAGGGACCTTTTTGATTAGATGGAGATGTGACCCTGCCCATTTAAGGTAGGGTGTGATCCTTTTATTAGAGCCCCTGTATGAAGACAATAAGAGACAGAAAACAGAGCTCAGAGCTGACACACAGGAGAGAGATGAAACCAAGTGACAGATGTTTGGAGATGTTTGGACACAGACAGATGCTCGGAGAGGAGGCCGCTGGAGCCAGGAGCTGAAAGCAATGAAACCTGGAAGCAAAGGGCCAGCAGACATTGCCATGTACCTGGATGACAGAGAAACCCTGGATGTGACGGCCCTTCCTAAATGAAGGTATCCTCTTGTTGATGCCTTAATTTGGACATTTTCATGGCCTTAGAACTGTTAATTTGTAACTAATAAATCCCCTTTGCAAAAGGCAATCTATTTTTGGTATATTGCATTCTGACAGCTTTAGCAAATGAAATACCACCTAACACTTCTTGCCTCCTAGTTTGCTGGGAGATAATTTTTAGGGGAAGACAAAAGGATTTCTGAAGTTTATCTACTAAAACTTAACTCTTTCTCTTTGCCCTGCAGAGGGCAAGGTGGTATGCTGTTTTTCCTCTCAGAAAGTCTTGGTGTTAATGCAGTTGGCTCTGTTGCATTTGCTTTGACCTTGGCTCAGCCCCAGCCTCTAGTTGGAAAGTCAGTGAGGGGAAGCCTCTCCCCTTGGAGTCAGAAAACTTCTTATCTGGAGGACCTGGGCTTCAATGATTGGGCTGTTCTTACATTGGAAAACTTCTCAAGTTTTCCAAAAAATCACTGAAATGACAAATCCTTGGCAAGCCATGGAAATTGGAGAAAGAAGGGATAATTTTGTTTACAAAATTTCTCCTCTCTTCTTGACTCTTCCCATCTCTATTTAGGGCTACTGAAGAGCTATTTGGTTCATTTCTCTGCATCTTGGATTTTTATTGTTTTGAGCAATTAGTCATAAATGTGTCCAGCCTTAGTAATAACTTGAAGCCAAGAGAATACTCTGTTCATCCTCAGCCACATCTGATGGGTTTTCTTGCCTTTCCTTGCTCATATGTTATAAAAGCACTTTTGTAAGTTTGGGCAGCAAAAACACTTGGGAGAGTGCCCATATGGGCCCCATATTCTGGCTTTTATGCTTGTACAGATGGCATTTAGGGCAGAGCTTCAGTGCTGTGCTACACTGTTCCCTGCCTTTTAATGAAAACTTATGGCAAATATGTTCTTGGCCACTTGGGATCTGTAGCATGTGGTGAAGTTTCAGCCGAATGCATTGTGCAGGCGCTTAGTGGCTTGAGACCCCCGTGGCTCCTCAGATCCCCCTTGAGTTGGCCACATACTCCTGTGGCGATTAAGCCAAGTGAAAAGTGAGAAGCGTAGAGATGTGGAGGGTTCATAAAACCTTTATGCTGAGAAAGTGCCTTTTATTTTATCTGTCAGATAATGTGCATTTTCTTAGTCCATACGAATGTTTTGTTTCTTTATTGCTGTTAAGTTGATAATTAATTGTAGATGTACAATTCACTGACCACTTCCTGTATTCCAGACATTGTGCTAAGACTTTTGTAACTTTCCGCACTACATCTGAGATAGCTGAGTGTTAAATTTCTCCTTCAAAGATGAGCACCCTTGGGCTCTGAGAGGTTAAAGAATGCATTTAAGTTCCCAAGCCAGTAGGAAATGTCCTGGAAACAGAAGAAGTACAAGTCCTGCCCTAACATCATGCTGGTGGTGACAGGCATTTTTGGCACTATCTTTTGCTGCCTTTAGTCACATTCACCTGTGTCTCTTGAAATACCCCAGACAAGGTACCATGTGGCAGCTGCCAAATAATGATAATTGGAGAAGGCAAGGCTTCTTTAAATAACATGCTCCTGCTACCTTTAAAATGTTTCTGTTTACTTACCAGGATTTATTCATGTTTAAAATCTGCATTTTAAATAGGTGAGTGTGCCTAAGTGAAGACATATCCTACCCCAGGATTCTCTAGGGACTTGCTATGATGATCAGAAAAACAAATAATGAGTTTCGACCAGGAGCTGTTTCCACCACTGCTCTAACTGAGCTGGTGGTTAAACAAGATCATGTTTGACTATTGAGTTTTGCTAATTGCTTTAAGTATATTATCTTCCTTCATCTTCCCAATAGCCCTTTTGGTGGGCATTACTACAGAGGAAGAAATTGAGGCACACATGGCTTAAGTCACTTAATTGAGGCAAAAGGACTAGTAAATGACAAAACAGGATCGAACACTTTTCTCTTAACCGTTGTGCTGTTGTCTTCCCTAAGTGCAGTGTTGTGTCTCATAAATCTTAGTGTGTGTTAGATTCGAATGTGAACTTGTCCTATCCCTCTCCCTGGCCCCTGACCATCTATTCAGAGACGTGTTCTGTACTGAGGATGGACAGAACAGAGAGGCTGGCTGGTGGATTTGTCTGGGTTGTGCCTTGAGTCATAGATACTAGTCTAAGTTATCTTAGGTGCTCATCTCTGAAATTGGGTAGTGGTCCTTCTAATTTTTCTATCTTCTAGGGATTTTTTTGGGGGGGGGGAAAGGCATTTTTTAGATCTGTATTTTACATCTAACAAACGTATAAAGGGATTTGTGCATCTACAAGGGAGTATGGCTTTTTGGCCAGATGTATAATTATGGCCAAAAATAATTATGAATTATGAGGATTCATGTGTTACATGGAACTCCTGAACCTTTGAAAATAAGCAATAAGAAGAATAAATTTGTTTACTGGAAATAGATTTAACATAATGGGCCCATTATAGGAGTACATTTTGGTATTTTATAGTCTAAACAGGGAAAAAGCTTTATATATATATAAATATAGCCTAATGAAAATAAATTTGTAAAGTGGTTAAACATGTTATAATGGAGAGTATTTTAACCAGAGGAATGGCCCATCGGGACAATTATGTCTTCTTTATTTTTATTCTTATTGAAATAGTCTCTTGCCAATTCCTTTGTTAGTTAGGAGTGATTCTACCTGTCTCTTGAAATGTTTTTTTTTTGCCTTTTTTTATACTAGCTTTGAACTTCTTGCTTTAGTTACTTCAACTATAGGCCATAAACATTAGAAGAATTTGTATATGATAACTCTTCATCCATATGATGACAGGATTTATTGTTCTGTTTTCACATGAAATGGGATGATTGTGAAGTTGGAATCTATTAGGTAGGACTCCTTTGGTCACAAGTAACAAACTCACTTCCAGGTAGCCTAAGTACAAGAAAGAGATTTTTTTTTAAAATACCTTATTCACATCACCTAGGTTTAACAATTACTGCTTTTCAAAATATTTTTATTGACAAATCTTCACACATACAGTTCATACGTGGTATACAATCAGTGGCTCACACTGTCATCACATAGTTGTGTATTCATCATCATGGTCATTTAGAACATTTGCATCACTCTGGAAAAAGTAATAAAATGGTAAAAGTAAAAATTAATACATACCATACCCCTTACCCTCCCTCTCGTTGACCACTAGTATTTCCATCTACCCAATATATTTTACCCCTTATCCCCCATTATTTATTTATTCATATTTTTTACTCATTTGTCCATACCCTGCATAAAAGGGGCATCAGACAGAAGGTTTTCACAATCACACAGTCACATTGTAAAAGCTATATTGTTATACAGTCATCTTCAAGAATTGAGGCTACTGGAACACAGCTCAACAATTTCAGGTACTTCCCCCCAGCTACGCCAATACACCATAAACTGAGAAAGGATATCTATATAATGCATAAGAATAACCTCCAGGATAACCTCTTGACTCTATTTGAAATCTCTTAGCCACTGAGACTTTATTTTGTCTCATTTCTCTCTTCCCCCTTTTGGTTAAGAAGGCTCTCTCAAGCCCATGATGCCAGGTCCTGATAAATCCCAGGAGTTCTGTCCCACGTTGCCAGGGAGATTTACACCCCTGGGAGTTCATATTCCACATAGTAGGGAGGGCAGTGAGTTCACCTGCAGAGTTGGCTTAGAGAGAGAGGCCACATTTGAGCAACAAAAGGTATTCTCTGGGGGTGACTCTTAGGCATAATTATAAGTAATGCTTAGCCTATCCTTTGCAGGAGTAAGTTTCATAGGGTTGGACCCCAAGATCAAGGGCTCAGCCTATTGATTTGGTTGTCCCCACTGCTTGTCAGAAATGTCAGGAATTCTCCAAATGGGAAAATTTGAATATTTCTTCCTTTCTCCCCAGTACCCCAAGGGGACTTTCCAAATACTTCTTTATTCACTACCCAGATTACTCTGGGATATATTTGGGCATCACACTAACCTGGACAAACCAGTAAGATCTCACACACTATTCAAGATTCCATGTACTTACGGTGTTCAACTAAACTGACTGTACAAGTTAATTTACGAAATGCACTACCCAAAATATAAATTTTGTGCCAAATAAGCATCTCTCACTTTGGTCTTTCACAGAACTTGAAGTTTTTAAGTACAGACAATATCATCCTTTACCCTGTATTCTGATCCCTAGTCCTATCCAGATCAGCTTCTATCTCTAGAGTAAGTCTGATCACTTTTTCAACTTTTCCAACAGTTCCTGTCTGGGGTAGTGCTGACTTTCATAGAAAAAGGAGATTTCTAATGAGGTATAGGGATGTTTTAGGGACTTGGAGGCAAGATCAAAGTACCTTGGAGGTGAGGAGGGAAACTCCCCGATCAGCAGCGTTCAGTACAAGCGCAATTGACACACATGTTATAGGGAAGGGAAGAAAGTTGACAGAGGAGGAAAGTACGCAGTAATGTAGTATAGTACTTGAACGTTAGATTAAAATTTTTAAATACCACTGTTGTAGTTTGCTAGCTGCTGGAATGCAATATACCAGAAACGAAATGGCTTTTAAAATGGGGGAATTTAGTAAGTTGCTGGTTTGCAGTTCTGAGGCTGAGAAAATGTCCCAATTAAAGCAAGTCTATAGAAATGTCCAATCTAAGACATCCAGGGAAAGATACTTTGATTCAAGAAGGCCGATAAATTTCAGGGTCTCTCTCTCAAGCGCAAAGACACACAGTGAACATGGTCAGTGTTTCTCTCTCTGCTGGAAGGGCACATGGCAAACACGGCATCATCTACTAGCTTCCTCTCCAGCTCCCTGGGAGATGTCTTCCTTCTTCATCTCCAAAAGTGCTGACTTGTGGACCCTCTGCTTCTCATGGCTATGTTGGATTCCAGTAAACCAATCAAGACCCGTCTGAATAGGTAGAGACACATCTCCACCTAACCCAGTTTCACAACCATTCTTGATTGAGTCACATCTCTAGGGAGATGATCCAACCACAGTTTCAAACATACAGTACTGAATAGGGATTAGAAGAAATGCTACCTTTACAAAATGGGATTAGGATTAAAACATGGCTTCTCTAGGGTACACAAACCTTTTCAAACCAACACAAGCACCATAATTCTCTTTAGAAAAAGAATTCTGGCTTATTATATGAAATTCAAACAATATAAGAAAGAAGTAAAAACCACCTAAAATTCTAATACCCAGAGGTGACCATAACTATTTTGATAAACATCCTTCTAGACTTTTCTCTGAGCATCTAGGAAGACACAGACATATATCCATAATCACAGAAGGAACCATACTATACACGGTTATTTACCGATTCTATTCATTCAGCATTAAATAAAATACTTGTGGGAATCTTTTCCTATCATACATATAGACCTCCATCGTTATTTTTAGTGTCTGTGCAATTTACCTAACATGTCTTTAGGGCATTCATTCCCCTCCCCTCCCCCATAATTATAACAGTCTGCTTACACAGTTTTATCCTTTGAATACATTTTTAGAAATAAGATAGATGTACAAAAGGATATGTCGTTTTACAAGGTGATGCAGTTGCCTAAGTGTCTACCGAGCGACTTTCCTACGTATGCTTCCATCAGGAGACTGTCCATGACATTGGCTAATGTCTGTCTTTGAAATCTTTACTAATAAGTGGAGAATAAGATCTCAGTTTTCTAAAATTGCATCTTTTCATTGCTTCTATAATTGATATCTTTTCATATGTTTATTGCTATTCTCTTGTGGAAAGCATAATAATTTGTTTTATGCATTTGGGGAGAATATAAATTTGTATTGATTTTAAGGCATTTGTGCCTATTAAATATTTTTCCTTAGATTTTTAATTTTATTTTTGGACAAAAGTAAGGGGGCTTGTTTTCATTTTTGTTCAGTTTTTGCTATTCATTTTAGATTTTTAAAACATGTAGCTAGCCAAATGTCTCAGTCCCTTATATTTCAAATTTTTGTGTCATACTTAAAAAAAGGGTCTTTCTTATTCTAATACTATAAAACTATTCAGCTGCATGTTTTTCTAGTAGTCACTGGATTCTGTTTGAGTTTATTTTTTGCGTAAGTAGGAAGGGATGGATTCAGGTTTTCCCTTTTCCTTAATAGCTCAATGACACCATTTAATCTCTCATACCTATCAGAATTTGATTATATGTACTTGGGCCTGTTTCATATGAACACTTGGTTCTGTATCTTAATATTTATTCTGTCCCATGGGTTCTTGTGCATGTCCTCACTCAAGGCTCCCATTTGTTGCTGTGTTTGGGTCATTTTGTTGATTTTTATAATTAATTGTGGTGCTACTCTGCTTCAAATTGGGTTTCCATGGAGTTAGGTGCTAAATGATCAGTTCTCAAAGCCCCAGAGAACCAGGGATGGCTTGGGAACAGTTCAAGCAGGAAGGACCCACTTCACAGATGTGATAGAGCCCATAAGTGAGAGTGAACAAGATGAGAACAGCTCTTGTAAGATAATTTTTTAAATCATCAGAGTGTAGTGCTTGAGATTTTTAAGTTGGGGGTGGGTAATGAAAGGAGGTTGCATATCCTTTGGTTTTTGTTCAAATTCAGAGCCGTTAAACATTCTTAGCACAGGGTTGGGAGAAGGGGGATGGTTTTGCCTCTTTGCCAAGAGTAACATAATTTTGGTCTTTGAAATAAGTGTCTTGGGACCTCAATTCCCTGTTGGTAAAGAAAATTCTCAGCCCATTTGTTGTAGTGGAAATTCATTGTTTCCTGAGTTACTTCCTTTCATGCTTAATGTGGAGGAAATGGCCAAATGTATAGATTGAACTTTTTTCAAAAACTGACATCTGTAATATTACTTGGTTCCAATGATTTTTATTATTATTTTAGATATTGCTGCTGGAGACTTCTCAGATGCTTCAGGATACCATCAGGGAAATTGCTCTTTACATAAACTAAACATTTGGGTGAGTCCTTTAAACAAATGTTTTGTGTTTATCAAAATATTGGCCACCATCTTGCATAGACATAGTTTAAAGTTTAAAACCCTGTTGCTTAGACTGCTCACTCGATCGTCACCATGGTTCAGTGCGACAGGAGTGTAGAAATCACCTGGTCTTATTGCTCCCATTGATGTTTAATTTTTCCGGTTAATATATAGTTCATTGGGGCCTAGAAAAGGGTAAGAATAACTGTTTTTTGTTGGTTTTCATTTTTATCACCAATTTTCATCATTCATTCACACCTGTTTGCTTCATAAATCCTTTTTTTTTTTTTTTTTTGGTGGGGGGAGGTAGAGAGTTATCAGTAAGACATTAATGTAGAAATGTCCAGTGATCTTTGAGTTGAAGTGATTTGGTATTCTTGGAGCCTTCCAGGGTTGTGAAATGATGCTCTAGCATGAAACAAAGCGAACTTTGGTTTTGGATTCTTGGTTTCTGCTCTGGTTGTCTTAGGTAGGAACACTTGATCTACTTCATGTGTATGAAACAGCCTGGGCAGGGGGTCTTCTGTAGACCTGAAGTGTGCCTCGATTGAGGCCTGGCAAGGTTAAAGCAGGTTGGTCTGTGTTCCTGGTCTGCAATACCTGCATTAGGGTATGTCTAGACTTGCCAGTTTTGTTCCTGACCAGCAGCAGACCTGGGGACAAGTTAGTTAATCTCTGTTAATTCCAGTGTTCTCACCTGTAAAAATTTTAACTTTTTTTTAATTGTGAAAAATAACATATATACAAGAAAGCAATAAATTTCCAACTACATTTTAACGAGCAGTTATACGACAGATTTTAAAGGTTGATATGGTGCGAGCCATTGTGGCTCAGCAGGCAGAGTTCTCACCTGCCATGCTGGAGACCCAGGTTCGATTCCTAGTGCCTGCTCATTGCAAAAAAAAAAGTTCGGTATGGGTTATAGTTCCATGATTTTTCATTTTTTCTTCTGGCTGCTCCAAGACACTGGAGACTAAAAGAAATATCAATATATTGATTCAGTGGTCCTATTCATTTGTTAAATCCTATCTTCTCATTATCTCTGCCTTCTTTTTTTTTTTCTGTTTTGTGAAAAATAGCATATATACAAAAAAGCTATAAATTTCAAAGTACATTGCAACAATTAGTTGTAGAACAGATTTCAGAGTTTGGTATGGGTAACAATTTCACAACTTTAGGTTTTTCACCTATAATATTTGTAGGTCAGCCTAGTTGTTCCTATACTTTTGGATTTTGTGGAATAGGGGAAAAAAGTTTCAGAACCATCATAGGTTTGCCTTTTTTTTTTCTGTGTATATATAAAGTTGGTAATTGTCAAAGCTATTCTCTCTACTTTGTGCTTGGGATTTTCCATAATAAAAGATGTATCTTTAAAGAATAACTGCCATCTGTTAACATCATTCCACAAAAGAAAAATATTTTAATACTAAAATAAAAGGAATGTCATACATTTGTTCATATTTGGCATTATGAAAAATGCACTTCATTTCCCACATCTTTCACCATTTTTCTACAGGCCGGTGATTGTTAGCTATAGACTACCCAGAATTAATCCAAGGGCGAGGACTGGGAAATATATAAGAGTATGCAATTGCTTAAGGCTCTTCTGTCTCTAAAACTGTATTGTTACTCTGAAGCAGGAAAGAACTGTACTCTAACTATACATCGCCTATTTCCAGAAAGTGCTGTGACAGCTAGCATGGTTAGACTAAGTCAGAGAAGTCAGAGGCCAAACAGAAGAAGAGGACAGATTGTTTTCTCAGGAACCCCCTGTAAAAATGGCTCATCCATTTGAGCATTAAATTTAGCTATGAGCTGCTTTACAGCTCATAAAAATGAAAACTTGACAAGTGTTGTAAGTAGTTTGATAAAAGCACACAGAATCTTCCCTTCGCATTGTGGGGCAGCCTCTGGCCAGGTGTTTGCTTTGTAGCCTTTAGCATGCAAGTGTGGGCTTGCAGCAGGCAGATGCTGAGAGCCAGTGGGGGAGGGAGCTGAGTGTAACCCCCTAGTGAGAGAAGCTCCAGGCTGGGTAGGAGTGGTGGGCAGAGAGCTGGGAGTTCTGAGCTGAGGGTGGTGGGACAGGGATCATCTGGGCATCCTGTGATGGCCCCATACGGAACACCAGGAAGGGCCTTTTGGAAGGGCCTGGGACAGAGGGGACAGGAAGCATATCAGACGTATGCCTTTTCCAAGATTTCTCTTCCGAAAGGGGTGTGCCGATTCTTATGCCTTGGGTCTGTAGAGAATGGAAAACTTTGCTTTCTGTTTCCTTTTCCTTGGGGTGTGGGGATGTGGGTGGTGGGCAAAGGGAGTAATGGACTGAGGTTTTAGGACGTTGAAATAATGTGAAGAAGGAGCAACAATAACCACTATTCCAGGAAACTTGGACAACCCCAGCTGCTTCTGAAAGTTCTGTGCAGTTCTGTATGGTGTGTACTGATTATTAATACATGGTGCTTCAGTTCTGAATTCCTCCACCATTGATTTCTGGCTTTCATTTGTTTTAACATTCCTATTTCCTGGGAAACTTTAATGTCATTTGACAGGCTTACCTGGTTATTTTCCCTTCTGTCAACAAAACTCTTGGTTACTGCCTGATTTGTAGGTTTTAGTTGGGTTGCTTCTATCCTGGGGGTGTTTATTCACTGCCCTTTTTAGGAAAAACTGTTTCAAACAACAATTGCAAACATTTAACTTAAATGTATAGCAACATGAGAGATTACTTGAAATCAATAATCCTTGACATTTCTGAAAGTGTCTAAAGTCATAAATAAATGTTAGCAGGCGCTTTTTATTTGATATAAACCCGAAGAAGCAGAATTTGCTTTAAGGGATCCAGACCAGTTCAAGTTGGAATAAAATCTAATAAATGAATGATGTTATCAATCAATAATGTCCTTGAGCCTTTTGGAAGGTAGGGGTATACTGGGTGAGATCTTATGGGGATGAGCAATTAAGATATTGAAACAGCCTGGAGCTACTAATGCTTCACAGGAAGCTTTGAAGGATTGCATGCTTGCATGTTTGTGTGCACCTGTGAGAGAGGACGAGGGAGGTTGATGGAAAAGGAGGGGCATGTGATAGATGATTTGTTTAGTGTTTTACTTAATGACTCAATGTATTCTGGATTTGAGAATAAATAGAGTATTTAGAACTAATCTTGGTTTTCCTGCAGGCATGTAAGAAAAAATATTAAAAACCCATTTGAAATAAAAAAAAAACATTGTTTTTAGCTCCCTGGAAATTTTTAGTTTTTACTGCTATTTAGGGAGGGTATTGAATGTGTAAAATTCAAAGCAAGATCTACCACTGCTATTTGTCATCCTGTATCATTCAAGGGCTGCGACGTCAGTGAAGATAAGTTGTTCCTGTACTTCCTTTTCACTAAAAATGTAATCCATTATGCACTTTGTCTTTCTGCCTTCCTCCATTAGCTGATTTCTTTGGGACACTCTGCTTGTTTAGTCGGCATCACCGTTTCTTCCAGAAGCTGTGGGCTTTTGGGTGACTGAGAGCCCTAATGAGCATCCTTTTGTCATCAGGGTTTCTTGGTGTCTGCTTAGGTCCTCGCTCAGCTGTCGGTGCACAGTAAATGTTTCAGCACAATGACAGAAACACGGCCAGACTGTTCTTCATAATTAAACTTATAAATCCATGGGTTTAATAGGCTGCACTGTTTCCTTGAGCTTTTTGACTAATTATCTTCATCAGTTAATTTCTTTCAAAGTTAAAGAGCCCTCCTGGAGAACTCAAGTTGTGCACCTTTTCTTTCGAGGAACTGATAGGTTTTCATGGCCTCAGTGGCTCTGGATACTTTTGCCTGTGTTGAAATAATTCTCTTTTAGAATGCGAACCTTTAAAACTTGCTTGTCTTTTTAGCTGTGCCATCCCACATTCCAGAAAAATCCGAAATGGTCATAAAAGCCATTCTATTCTTTTTTGTAACAGATCAATTGGATGGCTTTCCAGTTCAATAAACTAGTTAGTGTGCTTTTGTAGCATTTAAACATGACTGTAAGGCCACCTGTGATAGTTTAGCACACCACTGTAAGTGAGGCCTCTAAGAGTCGAGAAAAACCCTCACACTGTGATCTAAACAGTGTTCTCACAGAGGATCTTTCATTAAAAGTGATGCTTGCAAATGGTATGGAAACGCTTGTAATGAAAAGCAACAGTGTCTTGCCTTACTATTTCCCTCACTTAGTTCTGCTTCTCAGAGATAGCCATTTTTGTGTGTGTGGATAATTTTTGCTTCTTCTTTGGTAATTTCCACATGTTAATATATGCTTGAGCACCAGCACTTAGGTGTTCAGTTTTAAGGCTCTTCCCTGTTGTCTGGTGATGCCCAGCAAGGTTACTGTCTCGGTTACCATCTCCCTCCCTGTAGCTGATTCAGCTTTTGGTCCTTTCCTTCTCCCTCTGACACATGCAGCCTCGTTTCTTGTTCCATGTTATTTCTTTTCTACCCTCTTCTGATTTCTCAATTTTGGGCAGCTGTAAGTTTAACTATATGGTCTCCTTGTTGGTGATATACATATTCCATTCTTTAATCTTAGTTAAGCCTTCTGTGAATTTTATCTGTAACTTGATTCTGAATAAGCAGCATTTTCTATATTATGATTAATAAATGATGCTTTTTCCAAAGAAGGTAACATTTACAAATTCCAGGGATTAGGATCTGATCTCTTTGGGACCTCCTGTAGTTGGCATTTCATACGTGAAGAACTTGAGACAGGCCAGTGACCACCCAAGGCCTACAGCACTTTCCAGGTGCTTCTTAGGTCCCTGGGCAGGCAGGGGTGATGGTCACCAGCTCTGGTTTCACAGGTTGGAAATGACCTTTCTGTCTCTTGGAGTGTGTTGCACACTTTCCTCAACAAACGTTTACCTTCCTCCCTAGAAACCCACTCCTCTAGGAGAGAATCAGCTCTACTCAATCTCTAGTCTGGTCCTTGCTGCAGGTATGCCTTGCAGCCAGGAGCTAGAAGTGGACATATCCTTACCTACTTAATGTTTCTTTTATGAGCTTGAATTGGAATATTGGATTTCATACCCACCCTGTTTTAACTGGGAAGAAAGGCTTTGTCAGTGGTTTTGCATTGTTTTCTTAAAGCTTGAGGTACCCAATTACCCAATATATATGTGTATGCATCAGGTTTATTTGATTGTTTTTTTTTTTACATGGGCAGGCACCAGGAATCGAACCCGGGTCCTCTGGCATGGCAGGCGAGCATTCTTGCCTGCTGAGCCACCGTGGCCCGCCCTATTTGATTGTTTTAATACATATTTTAGAAGAAAGGTTGGAAAGACAATGAAGCTTTACTTTTTCTTTTTTTTTTGCCTGGGCGGGCACCAGAAATCAAACTCGGGTCTCCGGCATGATAGGCGAGAACTCTGCCTGCTGAGCCACTGTGGCCCACCCTGAAGTTTTACTTTTAATACTTCATTTTCTCTCATTAGAGCAGTGGTCTACATAAATCTTTCTGTATAAGTGTATTTAGTGAATTAGCTACTACAGATGGGTCCCTCACACAGTGGTAACCTTAGCAGTGGATGCGGCAGTCTTTCCATAAACTGATATTACTATTGAATTGGTCTCTGGCATTCTACTCAGATAGCACATCCAGGAGCAGTGGCCGCAGATGGAGTTCTTCCTTATTACCTACCTGTAATATAATTCCCTGAGCCTTTATCGAATTTAAATGTAGGAAATCACACTTTTATCATCATTACAAAATAATTGACTCATTTCCTTTAAAAAAAAAAAAAAAAAAAAAAAAAAAAAATGGCGGGCCGCGGTGGCTCAGCGGGCAAAGTGCTTGCCTGCTATGCCGGAGGACCTCGGTTCGATTCCCGGCCCCAGCCCATGTAACAAAAACAGAGAAACAGAATACAATAAAACAAGAAAATGTTTAAAAATGTTTCCCTTTCTTCCTTCCTTCCTTCCTTCTATCCTTCCTTCCTTCTCTCTGTCTTTCCTTTAAAAAAAAAAAAATAATTGACTCATATATATATATATACATATATATATATATATATATATTTTTTTTTTTTTTTCCTTAAGACTTGACTTCACTAAGGTCAGGTATCTCCTTCATAAGCAAGTAAGGCCCAACCCCAAAGATTTTTCCTTTTATTCAATACTGATTTCCCACATTTAAATTTGATAGTAAAAAGGTAGCAGCTTACCCTTCTGTCAGCTGCCCACAGTCTAATTCCGTACTTGAAATTTATTTTTATGTTTGTACTGATTGATTATAAGGATAGGCTGGAGTGTTGAGCAGAAAGGGTTGTATTTGTAACCAGTTTTGGTTGTTTTTTGGTTCCATTACACAAAAATCAGAAGTCTTCATAATTTGGGGAGCCTAGTGAAACTTGGGTAAAAGTGATTTAGGAATTCAGTGGTAGAATGCTCGCCTGCCATGTGGGGGACCAGGGTTTGATTTCTGGCCCTTGTACACTCCCCACCGTCACCCCTCCCCCACACAGTGATTTAGGGGGCCGAATCTGGACGATTTAAATCTTCGTCAGAGTTTTATCCAACACCTGGAAATGTGCTTCCAGAAGGAACTGGGATGGTATGCAAACCTTTATCAAGAGTAAGGAATTAATGAAAATGTCTTTTATATTACCTCATTTTAAGGATTCCCCAAATAAATGATATATTCTTTAGTTTACATCTAAGGAATGAAGGATGGCCCAGTCTCCCCGTAGGAGAGCTTCTGGGCACCTACGTTGTCCAGGCGCTTGTTCATTTTGCTGTCCCTTTGGAGGTTTGATGCAGGCGCAGGGGGAGGAGCTCTACAAGAGTGAGCCTCCTGTTCTCTTCTTTGCCGCTCTTCTCAGGAAGCATATCAAAAAACCCCAACGAGAAGGAAAATAAATTAAAATCAGATCATTGGGAGGGTACAATGATGTGGGTCTTGCTTGGTGTCTTAACTTACACATTTCCAGAAAGACTGCAGTGCCGAAGACTCTGTGTAAGTGACCTGCAGGCAGCAAGAGAATAAGTTCAGGTGAAGAAGGGATACTCCTAGTGGGGTAGACTTAACCTAGGAAAGGCAGGATTTATTTCTGGCTTAGTTGATGCAGATTTTGCTGCTTAAAGCTGAAAAGGCTGCAAATCTTGGGGGTTCAACAAAATGGAAATTTACTTTTCTCTTGCCCCAGAGTGAAGCCTGGAGTCAGCCCTGTAGGGCAGGCGGGCAGCTCACAGAGGTTGGGTGGGGACTTGGGGTCCTGCTGCTGCGAATAAACTTTCAGTGCAGCGCAGTCACGCCTTACGTCGAGGTGAACTTCTAAATTCAGCACACGGGCAAAAGTCCCTTACAGACAAAATTACTCTGGAATTTCCTTTAGGAAGGTGTCACATCTCCATGGTCAGTCCAACACAGTGAGTTTCTCTACTGTAATCTTTTAATTTTTTTAGCATGGGCAGGCATCGGGAACCGAACCCAGGTCTACTGGCAGGTGAGAACTCTGCCACTAAGCCACCGTGTCCCGCCCTCTACTGTAATCTTTTTTTTTTTTTTTTTTTTTTTTTTTTTTTTTTTTTATTAACGGAAAGAAAAAAAAGAAATTAACACAACATTTAGAAATCATACCATTCTACATATGCACTCAGTAATTCTTAACATCATCACATAGATGCATGATCATTGTTTCTTAGTACATTTGCATCAGTTTAGAGGAACTAGCAACACAACAGAAAAAGATATAAAATGTCAATATAAAGAAAAGAAATAAAAGTAGTAGTAATAGTAAAAAACAACAACAACAAACAAACCAACAAGCAAACAAAAACAAAAAAAAACCCTATAGCTCAGATGCAGCTTCATTCAGTATTTTAACATGATTACTTTACAATTAGGTATTATTGTGCTGTCCATTTTTGAGTTTTTGTATCTAGTCCTGTTGCACAATCTGTATCCCTTCAGCTTCAATTACCCATTGTCTTACCCTGTTTCTAACTCCTGCTGAACTCTGTTACCAATGACATATTTCAAGTTTATTCTCGAATGTCCGTTCACAACAGTGGGACCATACAGTATTTGTCCTTTAGTTTTTGGCTGGATTCACTCAGCATAATATTCTCTAGGTCCATCCGTGTTATTACATGGTTCACAAGTTTATCTTGTCTTAAAGCTGCATAATATTCCATCGTATGTATATACCACAGTTTGTTTAGCCACTCTTCTGTTGATGGAGATTTTGGCTGTTTCCATCTCTTTGCAATTGTAAATAACGCTGCTATAAACATTGGTGTGCAAATGTCCGTTTGTGTCTTTGCCCTTAAGTCCTTTGAGTAGATACCTAGCAATGGTATTGCTGGGTCGTATGGCAATTCTATATTCAGCTTTTTGAGGAACCGCCAAACTGCCTTCCACAGTGGTTGCACCCTTTGACATTCCCACCAACAGTGAATAAGTGTGCCTCTTTCTCCGCATCCTCTCCAGCACTTGTCATTTTCTGTTTTGTTGATAATGGCCATTCTGGTGGGTGTGAGATGATATCTCATTGTGGTTTTGATTTGCATTTCTCTAATGGCCAGGGACATTGAGCATCTCTTCATGTGCCTCTTGGCCATCCGTATTTCTTCTTCTGGTAGGTGTCTGTTTAAGTCTTTTTCCCATTTTGTAATTGGGTTGGCTGTCTTTTTGTTGTTGAGTTGAATAATCTCTTTATAAATTCTGGATACTAGACCCTTATCTGATATGTCATTTCCAAATATTGTCTCCCATTGTGTAGGCTGTCTTTCTACTTTCTTGATGAAGTTCTCTGATGCACAAAAGTGTTTAATTTTGAGAAGCTCCCATTTATTTATTTCCTTCTTCAGTGTTCTTGCTTTAGGTTTAAGGTCCATAAAACCACCTCCAGCTGTAAGATCCATAAGATATCTCCCAACATTTTCCTCTAACTGTTTTATGGTCTTAGACCTAATGTTTAGATCTTTGATCCATTTTGAGTTAACTTTTGTATAGGGTGTGAGAGATGGGTCTTCTTTCATTCTTTTGCATATGGATATCCAGTTCTCTAGGCACCATTTATTGAAGAGACTGTTCTGTCCCAGGTGAGTTGGCTTGACTGCCTTATCAAAGATCAAATGTCCATAGATGAGAGGGTCTATATCTGAGCACTCTATTCGATTCCATTGGTCGATATATCTATCTTTATGCCAATACCATGCTGTTTTGACCACTGTGGCTTCATAATATGCCTTAAAGTCAGGCAGCGCGAGACCTCCAGCTTCGTTTTTTTTCCTCAAGATGTTTTTAGCAATTCGGGGTACCCTGCCCTTCCAGATAAATTTGCTTATTGGTTTTTCTATTTCTGAAAAATATGTTGTTGGGATTTTGATTGGTATTGCATTGAATCTGTAAATCAATTTAGGTAGGATTGACATCTTAACTATATTTAGTCTTCCAATCCATGAACACGGTACGCCCTTCCATCTATTTAGGTCTTCTGTGATTTCTTTTAACAGTTTTTTGTAGTTTTCTTTATATAGGTTTTTTGTCTCTTTGGTTAAATTTATTCCTAGGTATTTTATTCTTTTAGTTGCGATTGTAAATGGGATTCGTTTCTTGATTTCTACCTCAGCTTGTTCATTACTAGTGTATAGAAAAGCTACAGATTTTTGAATGTTGATCTTGTAGCCTGCTACTTTGCTGTACTCATTTATCAGCTCTAGTAATTTTGTTGTGGATTTTTCTGGGTTTTCTACATATAGTATCATATCGTCTGCAAACAGTGATAGTTTTACTTCTTCCTTTCCAATTTTGATGCCTTGTATTTCTTTTTCTTGTCTAATTGCTCTGGCTAGAACCTCCAACACAATGTTGAATAATAGTGGTGATAGTGGACATCCTTGTCTTGTTCCTGATCTTAGGTGGAAAGTTTTCAATTTTTCCCCATTGAGGATGATATTAGCTGTGGGTTTTTCATATATTCCCTCTATCATTTTAAGGAAGTTCCCTTGTTTTCCTATCCTTTGAAGTGTTTTCAACAGGAAAGGATGTTGAATCTTGTCAAATGCCTTCTCTGCATCAATTGAGATGATCATGTGATTTTTCTGCTTTGATTTGTTGATATGGTGTATTACATTAATTGATTTTCTTATGTTGAACCATCCTTGCATACCTGGGATGAATCCTACTTGGTCATGATGTATAATTCTTTTAATGTGTTGCTGGATACGATTTGCTAGAATTTTATTGAGGATTTTTGCATCTGTATTCATTAGAGAGATTGGTCTGTAGTTTTCTTTTTTTGTAATATCTTTGCCTGGTTTTGGTATGAGGGTGATGTTGGCTTCATAGAATGAATTAGGTAGTTTTCCCTCCACTTCGATTATGTTGAAGAGTTTGAGGAGAGTTGGTACTAATTCTTTCTGGAATGTTTGATAGAATTCACATGTGAAGCCGTCTGGTCCTGGACTTTTCTTTTTAGGGAGGTTTTGAATAACTAATTCAATCTCTTTACTTGTGATTGGTTTGTTGAGGTCGTCTATTTCTTCTTGAGTCAAAGTTGGTTGTTCATGTCTTTCCAGGAACCTGTCCATTTCTTCTAAATTGTTGTATTTATTAGCGTAAAGTTGTTCATAGTATCCTGTTATTACCTCCTTTATTTCTGTGAGGTCAGTAGTTATGTCTCCTCTTTCATTTCTAATCTTATTTATTTGCATCCTCTCTCTTCTTCTTTTTGTCAATCTTGCTAAGGGCCCATCAATCTTGTTGATTTTCTCATAGAACCAACTTCTGGTCTTATTGATTTTCTCTATTGTTTTCATGTTTTCAATTTCATTTATTTCTGCTCTAATCTTTGTTATTTCTTTCCTTTTGCTTGCTTTGGGATTAGTTTGCTGTTCTTTCTCCAGTTCTTCCAAGTGGACAGTTAATTCCTGCATTTTTGCCTTTTCTTCTTTTCTGATAAAGGCATTTAGGGCAATAAATTTCCCTCTTAGCACTGCCTTTGCTGCGTCCCATAAGTTTTGATATGTTGTGTCTTCATTTTCATTTGCCTCTAGGTATTTACTAATTTCTCTTGCAATTTCTTCTTTCTACTGTAATCTTTTAAATAGCTTGCTGCTAAATAGTTGGCTCTTGTTTTTAAAGACCACATTGTAAACGACAGAATCACATTTGCCACCCTGAGAGGTACTGAGAAACTGAGCAAGCTCAGGGAATTGTAATTCTCATATTCCCTCCCACAGTCAGGGGCTCACACACCCACTAAGAGGAATGGTAGGTGGAACTGCCTGCTGGATTTATTTATTTGTGTTCTATTATTATGCAAAATTACAAACATATTCAAAAGTGAAGGAATCCTATGCCCATCACTCAGCTTCCCTGATGATCAATTCTTAGCCAATCTTGTTTCATTTTATCTTTCCTCCTCACCCGTTGTTTTTTTTCACCACCCATTTTTTTTAAACTTTTATTGTGTTTTCTGTCAGTGTTTCAATATATCTCAAAAGATAGGACACTCTAAAAACTTAACTATAATATCTTATCACACCCGAAACATAAGAATTAACCATATTTACTTAATGTCATCAAATATCAAGTTAATGTTAAAATGTCCTCAGTTGTTTTTTCCTAGTTTCTTTGAACTAGGATTATTAAGGATCATTCGTTTGAATAAGTTGATATTTCTCTAAGCTCTTAATGTACAGGCTTTTCCTCCATCTTGTCCCCCTTGCGGTTTGTTGAAGAAACTATTTTTTAACATCGTTTGGTTCTCAACTGGGAATAATCCCCTCCCAGGACATTCTCAGCAATGTTGGAAATATACCTGCTTGTCACAATGTTATTGGAATCTAGTGGGTAGCTAAATTAATGCATAGGATAGACTCTTCATCCCTCCAACAAAGAATTGCCCCACCCAAAGTGTCGAGGTTGAAAAACCTTATTGTAGAATTTTCCAGAATCTGAATTTTGATGATTGCTTGCCGATGGTGTCATTTAACATGTTTTGTTCCTTATATTTTCTATGATTTTGGTAGTTAAATCTCTAGGTTTGGTCAGATTCAGATGTGGAATGTTTTTTTTTTTTGATGGGGGGACAAGTATACAAGAATTATGGTTTTTTTTTTTTTTTTTTTTTGCATGGGCAGGCACAGGGAATCGAACCTGGGTCTCTGGCAGGACAGGCAAGAATTCTGCCACTGAGCCACTGTTACACCGTCCCTTTTTTTTCTTTTTTTCTTTTTCAGGTTGTGTATTTTTATTAGGAAATATCTAATGACTGGCGGTCTCTCTTTGTGATGCTACTTTAATGATCATTACCTATATCCTTTAATTCATTAGTGAGTATACCATAGTGATATTCTAATTTTATCATTCCTTTTTTTTTCAATACACTGGGGAACTTCTGTAAAGAGAAATTTATGATTATCAATTATTATTTTTTCCCTGAAAGGCAGGGTAAATGTTTGATACTTTCCCTTTAATTTCAAAACAGTAAGTTGGTTCCTTAGCAGCATCCTCCAGAAGTGATCACTGAGGTTTTATTTTTCGTTTTTTGTTTTGTTTTGTTTTTCATTTTTTGGTGTAAATGTGATTCGCATCTTTCAATTTCATATTCTTTCGATGCTCAAATTGCCCCATGTTTGACAATTAATATCTATTGATGCTCAAGTGGGGGACCTTATTCAAGTCAACTCCTGAGCCCTTTTGACATGACTCCTGTTTTCTTTGATAGGCGCCTGCATTCTGGTGTAACAGAAAATTCCAGCCTTGTCTTATCTATCTCAGGGATCAGCTACTTCTCCAGGGAGCGCTGGTTCCTTTGAGTATTTAGAAACTACAGGATAGAAACTAGTCATGTTTATTGTTACTGGATCCATTGTCATTTCTGGATCTTTCCAGTGGACAGAACTAGGGAAAAATATATATGTGTGTATGTGTGTGTATATATATATGTCTTTATTTTAATAATGCATATAAAGATGAAACACATTATTAATTTGTACTGATATTTTCAATTGAAATTCAGGTATATAAGGTTTTTACTTAGTGTCATTAATTTAACATCAATGTTTTTCCACCTATGCCCCAAAACAAGTTCCCAGTGATACCATCATATTTTTTCATTTCTTCTATCCCGTACTCTACACACAATAGTCTTGTGTTTTAAAGATATTTGTAATAGTTCCTCTGTGTTGATTGTGCCGTCAGTTGGATTTATAGTTATGTTCATTGCTTTCATTCAATTTTTCTGTTTTTAGAGATTTCTTTTTTCTAATTTAATTTCTTAATAATTATATATACTATTGCCGAGGTTCCAAAGTCTAATCTATAAAATAAAGTACATTCAGAGGTGTTTGCTTTTATCCCTCTCTATCCTATTTCTTCCTACGCAATAGTTAACAGTTGGAAAAAATTATGGTTTCTCCTTAACTGTGTTTTATATATCTATACAAATGTGTGTTTTCATATTTGTGCCTCCCTCCCTTCTTAGCTAATCTGTAGCATGTTGTACATAACTTTTCTCTACCTTGATTTTTTTCGCTTCATCTATCCTGGCTCTTATTTCACAGTGATGTTTAGAAATAGTATTACTCTTTTGTATAGGTACATGGTCCTTTGCTATGTGCGTTTCCTCTAGCTTATTCAACTTGTCCCCTGCTGATGGACATTTAGGTGGTTTCCATCTTTTACTATTGCATATAGTGCTATGGAGAATACTTTGGGCACTTTTAAAATCGTTTTTCTTTTACATGTCATGGTGATGTAATGTACATGCAATGGGACTCCTTTATAAGAAGAGAGAAAGATGTCTACAGGCTGTTGGCATTGGTGTGGACAGAGCATGAGAGGGAAAGGGAGTTATGCTTGGGAAAGATGGAGAACTGTATTTTGGTAGAACAGATGTTCAATATTCAAGTAGAAGAAAACAGGGCTTAGGAAGATGTGTTGGGTCTAAATCTCAGTGACCTAGATTGCCAGACCATTGGCTTTGGATTTAAATCCTAGGCCAAGAGCCAGAAATGTTTTTCAGTAAAGGGCCAGATAGTAAATATTTCAGGCCACAGTCTCTGTGGTAACTATTTGACACGGAATTGGAGTTGGAGAGCAAAAAGCAGCCTTAGACAATACATAAACAAATGGGTGTGGCTATGTTCCAGTAAAGCCTCATTTATGCATACAGAAATTTGAACTTCATGTGATTATCATGTTGGGCAAATAATTACTCTTCTTTAGACTCCTTCCCCGTCCCACAAACCATTAGAAAATGTAAAAAAAACATTCTTATCTCACAGGCAATGGTCTGCTGTGTTCTTGATATCTGGGAGCTGTGGAAAATTCTTGAGCATAGGAGTGACCAGCTTAGAAGGGTTGGTCATGCTGGACTGACCAGGATCTTGCCAGTGGGAAGGAGTCCAGATTCAAGAAAATGCTGATTTTCACAACGTGGATAAAATTGAAAGGGGGATGTAGGAGTTGAAAGTAGGTTTCTTCTCTCTTCTTTTTTTCTCTATCAGCTGAGATTAGAGAACTACTGGAAAGCATGGATCACATTATATTATTTGATATAGAATTTATATTAATTTAAAGCCTCTGCTCCATAATTTTCCATGAATTTCACAAAGAGAGGCAGCCCAACCCACCATCCCACCTTATGTGGACTAAGGGCCAAATTGTCTCTTTCTTTGCCTCCTCTTCCCCTTAGTCCCTATCATGAAACCCAGTCTGAGCCCCATTTGAAGGCCAACGTTGTGTATCAGCTGTTTCAGGCATGTTGTTTCTTACAACATTTGTAGGCTAACTGTTGAAAACAGTATTTTGTTTGTAGGAGGAAGATCAAAGATGATGTAAATGAAAATGCATTTTTAGTGTAATGGAAATTATTAAAGCAACTTTTTAAATGTCACTGCAGATTAATGCAGACAGGAGGGAGCCGAGTATCTTTTAGAAAGTAGGTCAAGTAATCTCATGTTTATGAATGAGGTAAATTACAGTGTAGGTTTAGGTTTATAAAATTGGGTGATGCTATAGTTTACATGAATTACCTTCTTCCTAAATGAAATAATAACAAAATTCAATTAAAATAAAATGAATTTGTTTCTTTATGCTTTCTGGCTCAGTATTTTATACCTAATATTTTATGAATTTAATAAACTAGTAAAAGCAATGAGCCTCTTGTTTTTGCTCACATTTCCTGTATCAGACACAGAATCTGCTCTAGGGAGTTGAAGCGGAAATAGATATTATCCAGAGGTTAACTCTTCCAGAGGCCTTGGAAGGTTTGGAGGAGCAGGTTCCCACCCCCAGAACCATCCTTTTCTACCGGAACCAGGAGAGCATCTTCTGTTGCTGTTCAATTAGGCAGTCGCCACTTGAGCTGCTAACTCTGGCACTGGGCCTCATCTGCAAACAGATTCTTGCTTCTCAGTAATGGCTTTCTCCTCCTCGACACAGTTCCACATCAGGTTCATCTGCCATCCAGTCTCGTTGGTAGGATCGGTCATGTTGTCACTGTAGCAGCAAAAGAGTCAGGGAAATACAGTGTTTAGCTTCCCAGCCTCTCCGTGCTATGAGTGAGGCCATCCAGTGTTTGCCACAATTTCCGGTTCCAACAAATGCCTCCTCATATACGTATTCTCTGACAATTAGGCATTTGAAGGAAAGAATATTAGAATTTCCCTCTCTCTGGTATCTGATACATTTTGATTACTTTTGTGGTCGTAATCGTAGCTGTTGTTACTAGTGTTATACCATTGTTATTAGTTAACTGGTAATGGTTAATTGCGTTGCTAATGACTGAGAGAATCTGCTCAGGCAGCCTTTAGCATTTCAGGAAGAAATTGAACATAAAATACCTTGTTTAGATTTTTTTTAAGGTTGAAATTATTATAATACTAGGAACGGGGCACCTGTGGTTTAATAGTCAAATCTTCAGTGATAGTGGAATCCAGGCCTAGAAGACAGTATTTAATTTTCCTCATGCAGGACGGTAGGTCAGAAATACTGTCCTGGTCATTTATTACGTAAGCAGTTACGGTGCTAATCCAGGTCTAAGGTCATTTGTTCATCATAGTTTTTACAGCTAACTTCCTAAGTACCAGATGCTTCTGTTTCAGTAGACACTCTTTATTCTAAAAAGGAGCAGTCCTTCACAAGTAAAGTATCTGGAAACAGTACTTCAAAAGGAAGGTCATCGATTTTAAAATTGGGCAGACTCTGGTTCAACTCCTAATCCCACCACTTGATAGAGTTTCAAATTTTTTAAAGTGTTGACCTTTCTGAACCTATTTCTTTAGCTGTTGTATGGAGTTCATGTTACTTTCCTCATAGTGTCTGTTGTAAGATAAACCCAAGGTGTGGCACATAGCAAGTGCTCCAGGGTGGGCTACTGCTGTCGGCATCATCATCATCAACATCAGCAGCAGCAGCAGCAGCAGCACCACCACCACCATCAGTGCCTGGAGAGTCCTCGACTCTTTCTCATCTTCTGATGAGTTGCTGTATGGCTGTCTGCTTGTCTGTCTTCAGAGCAGTGATTTTATTGCCTGAGGTGCTGTGCTGGGTTCTTTGAACTCTTCTTTCATTTTGTGCTTTCTGCTGCCTTCCAGGCACCCTTGAAATCCTGTTAAGACTTGTTTCCTCCAGGGAAAAGATCTCTGTCAATGCTTCATAGGAATCAGAACCATCATGAGGTCACAGGAGTCATGTAGTTTTATTTGGCATCTAGAAATCAAGACCTTCTTCTGAGGGTTGAAAGGTTGGCTGCTCCCTGTGCCACCCCACTTCTTAATTAGATAACTGATTACATTTCAGTGATGGCTTTAAGCTAAAATGGCCTTAATTCCAGTGCTTTTGCATTTTTTTTCTTGATTCTCTCTCTCCTTTGACTTCACAGCATCACCTAAAATAAATTGTGTGATAGTAGCTGGGAATATATTGGCCTCTATTCTTTAGTAAAACCTCTGTGAGTTTTAGGGAAGTTACGATGGATAGTAAGTGAAAGATTCAAAAAGATCCTTCTATACCATTGGTGTTGCTAAGTAAGTTTCTGTAGGTGTTCCATGTTTGCTTTTTTAGCTGCAATTTGGTTATCAATCTCTAGGTTTTATTTTACACCTCCCGTGGAGCAGACGAGACCCCTGTTCTCCAACCCCGCCGTTGGCATTTTGGGTTTGTCAGCACACTGTGGGCAACGTGCCCTGCATATTAAATGCTCGGAATTGAGTTATGCTGTAACATGTGACAGCAAGCTAAGGTATATCCACTGCCTGCTTGGCTGGCAGGAACTGTGATTATGTAGGAAAGGACAGTGGCAGGGCAGAAGCCTGGAGGGTTTGTGGGCTTACAGGAGCCAGGAGACGGGGGACAGTTACCTTTTAAAGGCGGATGATGAGTGGAAGAATGCCAGGTGCCCCTCAGGTGCATTCTGTTTTGTAGCACTACGACGCTTACTGTTCTATGGTACACAGACACTCTTAAAAAATATTTAAAAAAATTTTTTGAAACAATCGCAGGCTTACAGAAAAGCTGAAGGTTTAGTACACACACAAAAATGTATTTCTTGAACTATTTGATTTTAATTTGCTGACCCTACATACCCTTAGTGTGTATTTCCTATAAAAGGATGTTCTCGAATGTAACCACCCATACAATCATTAAAATCAGGAACATTCGTCCATTACTACCATCAACTCTTCACACTGCGTTTCCCGAAATGTCTCACTCACGTCCTTTGTCCTAAAAGGATCACGATCATAGTCATTCAGTGCATTCACCCTAGTTTCTTTTCTCTCCTTCAGTCTGGATCAGTTGATGAGTCTTTCCTTGACTTTCATGGTATTGCCCCTTTTGAAGATGAAAATCCAGTTATTTTGTAGGCTCTCCCTCAAATTGGGTTTGTTTAATCTCTCCTGACGATTAAATTCAGATTGTGCATTTTTAACAGGAATATTCCAGAAGTGATGCTGGGTTCCTTTTGCATCCTGTCAGGTGGCCACAGTTTTGATTTGTTCAGTTAGTGATGATGTTCACATTATCATGTGATCAAGGTATTGCCTGCCAGGTTTCACCTCTGTAAAGCTATTCCTGTCCCTTTTCTACTGAATAAGTGCTCTGTGGGGAGATGCTTTGAACCATGTAAGTATCCCACTCATCAGACTTTTAATTCATTCGTTCATTTATTTGCATCCATGGACCCCTGGTTTCATATGCAGTAAGATCTAATGTGTTGCTGTCATTATTTTGATGCTCAAATTGTTCTTGAGTTTTAAACTGGCTCCTGTGTCCTTCTGATGTGTCTCTATCATTTTTTGAGCATGTTCTTACCTTGCACAGAGACATATTCCAGACTCATCTTGTACTTCTCCTTCCTCAGTCCTAGAACAGGCAATGTCTCCATCGAGTCCTGGTTGTTTTCATTAGAGAACTCTAATTGGAAGCCCAGATCAGGGCACTAAGTGTGCTCTTTGCTGTTGGGGTATTGCTGTTTCCAGGCCCTCCCAGTAGACAAAACTAGGGAATGCATCTATGTATATACATACTACCACTACACATACACATATAAACACACATGCACACCTCTCTATATATCTGTCTTCTATAATTCCTTCCATGCATCCATCCATCCATCCATCCATCCATCCATCCAAAACCATGAGTTCACACCAGTACTTTCAGTTTAATCCTAGAGAGTTCATTCTGGGTTTTTCTCTTTTCCATATTTGTGTCTCCCTTTTCTGACAGTCAGGAACCTGGCCCCAATTATCTTTCACGAATTTACTTATTGGATCAGTTGTTTGTATGTCATCAGTCTTCCATCTCCCCTTCCACTCCTTCACCCCTTTTGGATGCCAACACCTCACGCTGGACCACTCTCCCATGCAGATGGTCTCATCACCTTGTTTGGCGCCCACCATCCCATGCCAGACTGCTTACCCACTTGGACTTTGACTCCCTCACCCCGCCCCTCAGTGGATGGCTTCCTCCTGCCTGGCCCCACCCCAAATATGAACATCCTCTTCCTGACTTGGGCTCTAACCCTTCATACTTGGTTGTCCCCATGCATAGATGCTCACCTCACCTCACTCTATGCCAGGTTGCTTTCTACTTTGATCTCCTTAGCATACTCACACTCAGACTCCCTGTGCTGGGTGGTCCCCTCTGTGGATGCTTTCCTCACCTGCCTTGGGCTCTAACACCCTGTTCTGAGCTATGCCGGCACTCTGTACCCACCCATCGATGTTGCCCTACTCTTCCCTGCCTAATGATTTTAAGACTGCATTGTTCAGGAAGGGAAGAGTAGGGGAAGGGAGAGGGAGGGCTGTAATTATAATTGTTACGATCACATTTAAACTGTTATGCTGATTTAAGATAGGATGATATAGAAGTATTTATAAAGCTTCCCTCTATACTCCAAATTTGAAATAATGCATATCTCCTCAAATTTGAGGGAAAAATGGTATTTTTAAAAGCTATTAGGACCCCAAAAATTGAGAACTGACTTTATACATTGGAAAACAGAAACATCCACCATTCTTTTTGGGCTCAGGTATGAATGATGGGGTCACAAGTTGTGCCAGAGCTTCTGGCAAGCATCCTTGCCTGGGAGATAGACTATAATTTGAGGTGTCTGCCTCTCGATAGATGGGGAGTCCCTGGGTAGCAGAGACTGTGTCTGATTTATTCTTTACTTCAGTCTTAGGGCCTGCCATATGTAAGTAACTGGTAAAATTTGTGGACTTTATTTGACCACATCTTACCTGGTGCTTGCCCAGACTCTTCTGGAGACCATTCCTTCTAGTATAATGCACCTGCTTATTTTCCCTCACTTTCCCTGGGCAGCTCATATCTCTCTTTTTGCAGGTAGCCTTCCAGGGCCTTTGTCATCCAGAGGGATTCTTCTCACAAGAATTTCGGAAGGCTTTGGAGATTTTTTATAACATGGTAGCTAAGACCATCAAGTTTGGGGTCAAACAGAGCTGTGTTGGATTCCCAACTCTGCCACTTATTAGCTGTGTGGTCACGACTGAGTCATGTAACTTTTTTGAATCAGTTTAATCATCTCTAAAATGCAGATAAGGGTAATAATGCCTACCTCACTTGATTTTGGTGAGGATTAAATAAGGCAGTGTTTTGGAAGAGTTTAGCACAATGGCTCTACTTAGTCAATTTAGCAATGATGTTGATAGCAAATAACTATTTGGGGCTGAATGTGTCATCATCTTTTCCAGAGTCTAGGTCCTTCATCCAGTTTGATGATTAATTCCAAATTAGGTAGAAGTCTTATTTCCTCCTTGTTTTTATGTAACCATCTACCCTCTCTGCACCACTCCAGCTTAGAAGAGTGCTTTGCTTGTAGGTATTAAATATTTGTTGATTTGTCATTGAACAAGCCTCCACTAAGTTCCTTCTAACTGTGCATAATCTTGCTAGTAGAGCAGTTTTCTACCCTTTTATCAAGCACTGGGGAGATGCTGATTATTTTTTCCCAAACTGTCTTTTTTGATAATTAGTCAATATTCTATGAAACATGGCTTAATGTCACAGTGTGGTGCTGCTGGGAAGTCTTACTTTCCTTCCTTTATCCTTAATATAACTTAACCTTGGTCCCAATCGGACTCTTAGGCTCTTTTTAGATTAAAAAAAGTGGTTGCGCAATTACCCTCTGTTTTTACCCTTTTAGAACTATGACAACAAATGCCAAGAAGTTCTTACAACAAATTGCTGACCTGGTTATCTTCCAGCCCTGGGTCTTTATGTTAAGACCTTTTAGTAACTGAATTGGATTTTATAAAACCACGGCAGTCTGAGATACAGTGGATTATGCGTCTGTCTACTTGTGAGATTTTTTTCTCCTCTTTTCGCCAGAAAAGCACTCTGTTAAAAATAAATCATTTTCTTTGAGATAATGCCTTCTTGCTGCTTAGGATAGTCTTTTGCACTTAATTAGGTGACATCTACTGGATTGAATTAATCAATTTCCATTTTGCCTTTGCTCTGATGATTTTATATTACAGAGAATTGATATTGTAAGGATTCAGCATTTGATCTGACTCTTTAGCTCAAAATGATATTCCACAGCTTATGACCCAATCTCTTTCTTAAACGCTTGAAATCAATTGCCTCTGAGATGGAACAGGGAAGAATTGTGTTCACAGTTTTGTATTATAAATAGCAAATATTCAGAATGTGAGGTGGTAGCAGAGGGTACAGTGTAGTAGTTATGAGCTGAAGCACTGGGCTCAGATCTCCAGGTTCAAATCCTAACTTGGCTACTGACCTATGTGACCATGGGTGACTTTTTGGTCCTCTCTTTCCCTCGATACCCTCATCTATAAAATGGGTTGAATTTTAGTATCTATTCTCATAGGGTTGTTCTAGGATTTTTGTGAGATAGAATGCACAGAATCAGGCATGGTAAATGCTCATATGTTTGCTTTTGTTCTAATTGATATACTTTGCTGCTTTTCATTATAATCTTTTCCATTGGGCAGGAATTAAATATTCACTTTTGTTGTTTTTTAGAATGGTCAATTTATACTTCAGTTCCTATGAAGTGGACAAAACTATATATAGTATGTGTTTTCATAGACAGTAGATCCTGTGTTCTCCAAAAGGTATGGATAGCCCATGTGGAGCAATTAGACCTCTTCCACAGTGTTGATGGAAATGAAAATGGTACCCTCTCTTTGGAAAAGTTTGGCAATTTCTTCAAAAGTTAAGCATTCATCTACTATGTGATTCAGCCATTTCACTCTTCAGAATTTACTTAAGGGAAATGTAAGCTCATGTCTGTCTGTACAAAGACTTTCACACAAATGTTCATAGAAACTTTATGTGTAATGGCCCCAAATTGGAAACTGCCCATATGTCCATCCACACATGAAAGGATCAATAAATTGTGCTATATCCATTCAAGGGAATACAACTCAGTAATAAAAATGAAGCACTATTGGTATATGCAACATCGTGTTTGAATCTCAAAATGGTTATAATGAATGATAGGTACCAGACAAAAAGAGTACATACTGTATGATTCCTTTTATAAAATTCTAGAAAATGCCAGCTAATGCTCAAAGAACATTTCCTCCTCTTTTTTAGAAGGACTGTAAAAGTAGCTTTCTTATTTAACATAAGTAGACTTGTAATTATTAGTTTATCAAAAAAGTCATTTAAAACTGAGGATCATAAAGAGTTTTAATCTGAAATCTATACATATCCTTAACAAACGTCTCTGAATATGGGTCTCTTCGGAGAGCTATGACAGTGTTCTATCATGAATCATTCTCATGCTGTGGATCTATAATTTCCAGTTTTGGTTTCTGTAAAGTGTAATAGCAATTTAAAAGATAGTTGAGATGTAATCTGAGTGCAAACTCTCTCTATATTAAAAAAAACAAACAAACCCAATCCTTTTATAGTTGTCTGGCCTCACCTAATTTGGCAGGAGTTTTCTTTTTTAGTGACTCATCAAAGCATTCTACTGTGTTTTCTTACAAACATCACAACTTTCTTTTTGCACTCATATTTCTTTGGTCTGTGTCATCTTTAATGTATAGGTATATGTTCTGGTTTGCTAGCTGCTGGAATGCAACACACCAGAGATGGATTGGCTTTTAATAAAAGGGGATTTATTTTGTTGGTTCTTCAGAGGAAAGGCAGCTAACTTTCCACTGAGGTTCTTTCTTACGTGGAAGGCACAGGATGGTCTCTGCTGGTCTTCTCTCCAGGCCCCTGGGTTCCAACAACTTTCCCTGGGGTGACTTCTTTCTGCATCTCCAAAGGCCTGGGCTGAGCTGCTAGTGCTGAGATGAGGAATGCCGAGCTGCTTAGGCTGTGCTACATTGCGTTCTCTCATTTAAGCACCAGCCAATTAAGTCAAATGTCACTCATTGCAGCAGACACGCCTCCTAGCCCACTGCAGATGTAATTAGCAATAGATGAGATTCACATATCATTGGTTTGTGTCTGCAGCAACAGAAATAGGTATGCTCACCTGGCCAAGTTGACAACTGAATCTAACTAACACAGTATATAATAGGAACAACTGACTTGAACAGGTTTAAGAACAAACAAGCTGACTCTAACGGCCTACCCTCAGTAGTAGCCTAGTCACCAAAGAGCCACTTGTCATTTGGTAAGTTGGTTAAGTGGACATTGAGTCTGAGACCTTCACTGTTAACATTTTGGTGGGCTTTTAGTCTTTATGCATGTGTGTGTCTGTGTAGTTTGTAGCATTTTGTATCTACTTATGAACAAAGCAGTTACGAATAGCCTTGAACATTAGCAGTTGCACCTATCTCTAACTCCTAGAAATGAAATTCTCATAAAAAGCATGACCATATTTTTAAAAACATTTTTTGTATTCTCATCGAAAAGTATGACCATATTTTGTAAAAATATATAAAATGTAACATACGTACAAAAAAGCAATGCATTTCAAAGTACGTTATAGCAAGTAGTTATAGAACAGACTCAGAATTTGGTATGAGTTACAGTTCTACAATTTCAGGTTTTCCTTCTAGTTGCTCCAAGACACTGGAGATCAAAAGAAATATAAATATTTCTTTTTGTTATTCAAACAAAAAGAATTCAGATAACAAATTCAATAATTTGTTATTCAGATGAACATATTCATCTGTTAAATCATATCTTCTATGTTATAATTCCTCCTTCTCTTTGATCCTTCTCCCAGTCTTTCGGGCTAATTTGGGTTATGCCCATTCTAGCTTTTTCATGTTGGAAATGGATGTCGACATTATGGGATAGGGGGATGGAACTAGTTGATGTTCTGGAGAGGCTGGCTCCTCTGGGTTTCAGCACTTATTTGGCCTGAAAAACATCTGGAGGTTGTTGGTTTCTGGAAAATAATCTTAGAGCTTAAAACTTTTGTAGAATCGCAGATAGAGCCCTATGTGTTCTTTAGGTTAACAGGAATGGTTTTGGTTGGGGTTTGGCAGACCATGGAAACTAGCAATATCTAGCTGAAGTTTGCAGAACAGTAGCCTCCAGAATAACCTCTCGACTTTATTTGAAGTCTCTCAGCCATTGATGACTTTATTTTGTTAGATTTCTTTTCCCCCTTTTGGTTAGAAAGGCATTGTCGATCCCATGGTGCTAGGACCAGTCTCATCCCAGGGAGTCTTATCCCACGTTTCCAAGGAGATGCACACTCATGAATATCATGTCCTGTGTAGGGAGGAGAGTAATGATTTTCTTTGAAGAATTGAGCTTAGAGAAAGAGAGGCTATATCTGAGCAACAAAAGAAGTTTTCTCGAAGTAACTCTTAGGCATAACTATTGATAGGCTTAGATTATCCACTACAGAAATAAGCCTCATAAGAGCAAGCCTCAAGATCAAGGGCTTGGCATATTGACTTGGGAGTCCCCAATGTTTGAGAGTTTCAGGGGTTTCCTCAGTGGTAAAGTTTAATAGTTCCACATTTTTTCTCCAGTCCCAAGGGACTTTGCCAATACTTTTTAGTTATCAACCCAGCATATGCTGGGTTGTATCGGGTATTACATTAGCTATGCAGAATTATAAGCCCTCGTTCCCATTCTTGGGCTCTACGTACTTGGTTTGTTTAAATGAGCTACTCAGACAGGTTGAGTTAGATTATGTGCTACAGAAAATTTAGGTTTTGGACAAAATAAATCTCTCCTCTTCCTTTGGTCTCATAGAGTAGGTGAAGTTGTAAAATGCAGACACTGTCAGCCTTATGACTGTACTCTGATTTACCTTCGTCCTGACCAGATCAGCTTTGACATTATCTCTAATTGAAGCCTAATCTTTTTTTTTTTGGTTTCTCTAACAGTTGTTTATGTAGCAATGCTGACTTTCTGAGCTATATAGCTCCCCAACTCTGAATCTTAGGTGTCACACAGTTACCCAAAGTTCCAGGGAAAAACCAGGTTATATGCATATAGCATGGCATCTCGGAATCTAGAAATAATGTTTTCATTTCTGGAAAAGTGTGGCCATGTTAATGACTCTTAAAGAATAGTGTCTTATTGACTGCCGAATGTGTGCCTGCTGTAGAGAGGAGTGCGTATTTCACAGCATTATTTGCCAACATGATGACTGTTCAAATCACTGCCAACATGGCAGAGAGTAATTTATTTGAATTTATATTTTAAAAATGTTATTGAGGATGAACTTTCTTTTCTTGCCATTTGCATTTGTTCTTTTGTGAAATTTTTGTCCCTATTCTTGAACCGTTTTGTGTTGGGTATTTTGTTTTATTTTTGTATTGATTTTCTTTTAAGCTCTCAGTGGCTTCTGGTAGATGGTAATCCTTTTTCATGTGCTGTAGGTGTATTTTCATAGCTTATCTTTATAGCTTAAATTCATAGCTTATCTTCTAACCTTACTTTACAATGTTTTTACTTTTTATATTGTGAGTTTTGGAGCTTTTTCTCTTTTTTGTTTTTGCTTGGAAAGACCTTTCCTAATCTCAGTCAGGTAAACTGCATAAATCTTACTGTTTTAGGCTTTTTTTTTTTAATCTCTCTAATTCATGTAAATATGATTTTGTTGTATGGTATGAAGTATGACCTAACTTAATTTTCTTCCTGGATAACTTATCTAGCACCACCTTTTGAAGATTCTTTCATTTCATTTGGTTTTACTGTCTTATGGGCAAGGTCCCATTTTTTCTACATTGTCTTTGCTAATTTTAATTTACTTTCTTCCTGAATAATTATTTTTAGATAGAATATAGCCCAGGTTCCTAATGGTATTACATCTCCCTCCACCTTCCTTTCATATTTGGCTAATTTCACTAGGAATCTAGTGTAAAATTTGGGGAACTTTGTTATCACACCTGAAATTTTTTCACTTGATTCTTACTCAACCTTTTTATACTCAATCCTTTAAAAATGTGCTTTTTGCTATTGCTTTTTATCTAGTCTGAGTTGTCTCAGTCCCTTATTTTCTTAGAAAGCACTTGATGAGTAATAGTTACTTTCTTCAAAAGAGCAGCGCAGAAATTATGTTTTCTATTCTGTCTTGTCCTGTGTGATCCCTGCCATCAGGACCAGTTCTGGCGGAGGAAAAGGTATTGCCTGAGTGTGCTTCTCCATGCTGCATTTTCTAGCTCACAAAGGGAGATAGGACCATGTGATGTCACATGCCCATAAAAATGTTACTACTATTGGGGATTGGAGTCAAATGTAAGACTTCAAGGAGCTCAGATCGTTTGGACCGTCAATTTAAAGTCACAGTGCATAGGCATTATCAGGAGCAGGGGCAGCTGATTTATTTTCATCCTGTCAGCTTTATGCATTTGGAGAAAACTGTATAGCGGCTGAAATGCATGAGAGCAAAAAGTTAGCCAGTATAGGTCTGTTTTGCTGTCTCTGTGTTACAATTGAATCCAGAGGGTCTGTGGGAATGTTGACTGTATCCTTTGCGTCATCTGCCTGTTGAGCCATCCCTTGGAGTTCACTTATGATCACTTTCTGTTTCTGACACCCTCCTCTGGCTAACTGATGTTGAGGTTTCACCTCTGTCATCTGATATGCTGAGGCACACCCCTATTATCAATTGCATGCTTATAAAGAGCAAACTGGAAGAAAGAAAAAACACAACTCAAAGAAGCTGGAGTATGACCTGGCCTCCCTCCACTTTGTCATACCTCTGCTCGCTGCCCCATATTCTTTGTCACCTGGGTCACAGAGGCTTCTTGCTGTGACCACAGCTGTGGCTGCCCGCTGTGCTTTCTGACCACTGATGTGGGTGCTTTGGCTGTTTGAAGTGTCTGTAACACTGAATGGCCTGTGTTCATTTTGATTTTCTTGAACCTCTAAAACAAAGAAAGATTTCGGTGCTGCAAAGATGTTAAGGAAGGAATTTATATTAACCAATATCGGTAGGAAACATAATCTGTAATGCTGAAAGTACATGCCTACGAGTAGAGTATGTAGTTTTCCACATGAAAAATCCTTTCTAAAAAGAGAGCAGATGGGATTCCCAGACCATGCACCTAAAAAAAAGTAAAAGAGAACAGAATCTTGGGCAACGTTTAGCTATCTGAGATGATTCATCTTTCAGTTGATTCTTTAGATATGCATTTGACCCTTTCAGTAACAGTTAGTTTTGGGCCTGAGACCCTGGGGAATATTTTTATAGCTTTATACTTTTTTTGAAATTTAATTTGAAAATTCTCTCCTCTTGCTTTCACCTGCACTTTGTTTAGATTATTCTGATAGCCCTATGTCCAACTTCACTGACTTTACTTTCTGGTTCAGAATTTGCATGTTACTTTTATTAAATTTTTTTTTCTCTTGCTATTCCCTGCTGCCACTGTGACACGAAGGCAGGCCAGTGGACTCATGTGCTTATTCCTATAAGTTGCCGACTTAGAGTTCTAGTGTGGACAGGAGATTCAGGAAGAGGGGCTGGATGTGATCAGTGTGAGCTGGTTTTATGTTTTCATTTTTTTTTAATTGAAGGTATAACTCATTTAACATAAAAACCATTTAAAAGGGAACAATTTGCAGCATTTAGTATAATAGCAGTGTTGTAAAGCCATCGCCTCTATGTATTTACAAAATATTTTCATCACCCCAAAAGAAAACCTCTTCCTCGCATCCTGAGCCTCTGGCATCCATCGGTCTCCTTTCTGTCTCTATAGATTTACCTCTTCTGGGTATTTCATATAATTGGAATCATATAGTATGTGATCTTTTATGACCGACTTACTTCACTTAGCATACTGTTTTCAAGGATTTTTCACATAGTAGCAAGTATCAGCCCTTCATTTTTATGGAAGAATAATATTCCATTGATATATAGATATATATACACACCACATTGTTTATCCTTTCATGTTGGATATTTGAGTTGTTTCCACCTTTTGGTAATTGTGAATAGGGCTGCTGTGAACATGAGTGTACATGTAATTTGTGTGAGTTACTGTTTTCAGTTTTGGGGGTTGTATAACCTAGGGGTGAAGTTGCTGGGTTATACGGTTGGTTTGTTTATTTGTTTATTTGAAGTGCGGTTTGATTTCAGTAAGTATAATTTGTAGACAAAGCAGTGTAAGAGGCTGGCCACACTTTCCTACTTCCCTGGGGCTCGGGATGAGAACACAGACATTTTAATGTGTCAGCCATCAAGTGTGTAAACGCGGTTAGTGGGGGGGGGGCCTCGACTTCCAAGGCATGGGGAGAGGAGGGTCCTGAGGACCTCTGATTCTCTCCCAGCCCAGGCCCGCTTCCCAGTGGGGACCTCCCCGAAACGCTTTTCCCAAAGGTGAGTGAATCCTTCTCACCCCATTCGGGTGCTCCTCTCAGGCCACCCTCCCAGGAGGACGTTCAGGACAACCCCAAAGGATTTATTTATTTTTTTCCATTTCATCTACGACACGGACATCATAGGGCATCATGTGATCCACGTTTTCCGGGCCTGACAAGCTCCTCACTCACCCGGCTTGTCCCTGCAGAAGAGGCTGAGATCCACTGGCTCATGGCTCTAAGCAGCCAGTGGTCCGCTGCCAATAGGGATGGTGTGAGTCTATCGGGGGGCAGGGGGCAGGTTTTCTCTCCCGCCCTGGGGCCACAGCTCTCCCCCCCCACCCCAGCCTGGCTGCCTTAGTGTTGGGGACTTGCAGAACGTCCGGCCACCAGTGTGGGAGAGGAGGATGGGGTAAAGGGGGACAGGGAGGAGTGAACGATAGGCAGGCCTGGGCCTATGGGAGCCTCCTCCCTCCTGGGAAAAGGGCCCCCCCATCCCTGATATGCCAAGCAGAGACTCCGCACACCTCCCCTCAGCCAGGTGAATTCTTCAGGCTGGCTGCCTGGCAGGTTGTAAAGAATTAAGGCAGTCTTTTAGAGTTCTCTAGTCTCACCTGCCCTCTCCGGATGAGGAGATGGAGGCCCAGAGACCCTCAGAATGATCCCAAAGTCACACCTCAAACCTGAGGTGTGGGATCAGCCTGGGGCATCCTAGCCAGCAACCTCTTCCCCAGGTCAGAGCAGTGGCAGACTCTAGGCAGGGGAAGGAGGCCTTCCAAGCAGTGCTTTAAGGGACATGTGTTGAGGGGCCTAGCCTGACCCTCAGAACCCAGGGAAGAGTGAGGCTGGAACCTTGGCCATCTGACTTAGGGATATACCTGGACCAGGCTGTACAGAATGCAGCCAAACGAGGCCTTGGAAAGGGTTCTTTCCCTTCTGTAAGTGGGTACTTGGCAGATCAGGGAAGCAAGCATGCTGCAGCCCAGAGCCCTTGCGTGGAAGCCAGTGAGGATGCTTAGAGACCCTTGTAACTCCTGGAAACAGTCGCTGTGTCCTGGTAAGTCCTCTGGGCCTGCATTTGGGGAGGGTTGGCTGCAAACCTAGTGAGGCTGCAGGGCAGGAAGCACATAGAAGGGTCATTCTAGATGTGGGAGGCTTGGAGAGGAGAAGAAGGGGGAACTGTTCATTCTCTCTGTGCGACCATTGACAGCCTGACTCCAGCCAGCCTCCCTTGGACCCCAGATGGCTGGTCTCCAGCGGTCATGGAGACAGACAGACATGACGCGTACATGTGCATACACATGGCCTCAGACACACACACAAGGGGACTGGTTGTATTTTAAAAGGCTTCTGAGTGTATTAAGTTTCTTATGGAGACAGATTTCCACTGAAGCTTAGTGTATTGTCTGTGTATCACATGTTATGGGGCATGCTTCTCTAGTTCATCCATTGGAGAGGAACGACAGAGTATAATGGGCTGAGTGAATCAGAACAACAACAGTTTCCTTCTTGAAAACACTTTTTGTTATTGTGAAGTTGGTTAATCCTCAAGACTAGAGGATAAACGGATTTGCAAAGCTTTTCTGAAGCTTTCTGGTTTGTTTCTCCTGATGTGTTAGTTTTAAAAATGAAATACAGTGTTGAATGTGTTCGAAACTTTTCCCAGCTTTAGCTGTATGGAGGTATAATTCAGCTAGGGAACACATTTTGTTAAAATGGCTTTCTTTCTTGGGCTGCTAATAATTAACCTTACAACTTATATTTACAACATAAAAAAGAGTTTACAGAATTGAATAGTTATGCTTTTAATTTTTGCCTAATAACTTTGAAAAGAAAATTAGTCTTTTTGGCTGTGGTTTATACTATAATCCAGTTTATATTCTCAGTTGGATTATTTTATGTAGCCTAGATGCTGGAATGTTTAGTTTTTAACTTTGCATAGCAGTGAATCCAGGTAAAAAAGCAGTATGTGTTGGCTACAAATCTTTCCCAGGGTGGAGGTGAGAGGAGGGAAGCCATGGAACATTTTTTTCCTGAAAAATTTCATTGTAATTTCCTTGTTTAGCTTTCAGAACACAATTCTTTTCCTTTAGAGAAGGGTAAGAGTGTTGGGGGAGCTGTTAGTGTAGGCTATTGTGGGCTTTCTTAGCACATCTTCAGTTTATCTTCTTAGATGAGGCTTCTCATTTTCCAGTTGTTACTTCCTAATCCTAACTCAGCTATGGCTATGCATATAGCCAGTTTCATAATTCTACAGAAAGTTATTATTTTTATGTCAAGGTAATTTATGGCATAAAAGTTCAACTTGACTTTCCGTTAACAACCAGCACAAAATGCAGAGATTGAAGGTCATTCTCTTAGTGACCTTCAGTTTGAGGTAGTCTAAGTTTATAAGGGTTTAAACTACAATACTTATAATCAATGAAGTAAAGTTTTCCATATTCAAGAAGCTCCTGTGCCTGATACACCTTCTATTTTAATTTGGTCAATAAATTATAAAAGGAATTTACTGCCATCCCATAATATTTGAAGGAATTTCAGGTCTTTTTCATCTCAGCTTTTTACCTTTGTTTTCCCATTAAAAGTGAATTTTCAGATTCTTTAAACTTACCTCTCATAGCACCTTAGGATCTAAGGAAGGAATTGGTTGTGTCTCAAGTATTTGTTGTTCATATTATCAGTACTCAAAGACTTGTCTACAGACAAGTTGAAAAACTTGATGGAAGGAAAACCCTGCAAAGAATGCAGATGATGCTGTATAGCTGTGTGTTTTCTAATGTTCAGTGGGAAATCCAGCATTTGGGGAGCCTAGGCTCATCTAAGCTGTTAGGAAAGTCAGTACATGGTTATTGAAAGCAAGATGACCAGTGTCTTTGAAAGGGGGAAATAACTTTTTGGCCAATGGAGGCAGGTATATAAAATATCTTGGTGGCATTGATTCAGCTTCCCTGTGGGCTCCCAGCCCCGTATTCTCAAAGGTAAATTGGAAACTTTGGTCCATATTTATAGCCCAGATTCTCATGCTGTGAAGGGTTAGGCTAGGATTATGCAGCAGCATTATGTTCACCTGAAGTGGTGGTGGAGGTACTTACATAGTCGAGAAGTGTTGCTGAGCCTCTGCTGTCTTGCACTTCATTGTATTGTTCTTTGGCTCGATTTCTTGAAACAGGGGCCTGTTCAATTGCTGTGAAGCTCTCCCTGGTCACAGAGGAATTGGTCCCATATAAATGGAACCTCACCTGGCATCAGCAGATGCTAAAAAGTAATGGCAAGGCAGTGCAAGGATGGCTCAGCAGGCAGAATTCTCAGCTGCCATATCAGAAACCCAGGTTTGATTCCTGGTGCCTGCGCATGCAAAAAACAAAAACACAAACAAAGAAAGGTAATGGCAAAATCTGGTCTGTGAGATTTCTCCACATAGAATTCCTGGCCTGTTCTTCCAAGGGGACCTCCCAACACAGATGGGCTTAGGATGTAAAACCAATCTGGAATGGAGTATTGCTTTCCTAGTTTTAGTTGTCATTCGGATACATTCAGGAAAATCTTGCTGGTGTCTAGTAGAAAACATGTTCTGCTACCTGTACTGGAGGATGCTGTGCATGAGCCAGGCTTTTCTTGGTCTCAAGAAATTAAATGCTGGGATATTGGAGGTGGGGAGAAAGGAGACCAAGAGAAAGGGAAATAATATTTTTTTGGATATGAACTCTGCTACTTACTGGATTCAATTTAGTGTTTAGGATAATCCTATGTTTATAGGCATTAGTGTTCTTTTTTCCCCCTATTACTCATCTTTATTCCCTATGTTTTACACGTCTGTTGATAAGGTAGATAAAAGGAGCATCAAACACAAGGTTTTCACATTCACACCGTCACATTGTGAAAGCTATATCATTATACAATCATCTTCAAGAAACATGGCTACTGGAACACAGCTCCACATTTTCAGGCAGTTCCCTCCAGCCTCTTTACTACATCTTGACTAACAAGGTGATATCTATTTAATGTATAAGAATAACCTCCAGGATAACCTCTCGACTCTTTTTGGAATCTCTCAGTCATTGACACTTATTTTGTCTCATTTCACTCTTCCCCCTTTTGGTCAAGAAGGTTTTGTCAATCCCTTGATGCTCAGTCTCAACTCATTCTGGGAGTTTTCTCAGTCCCTTGATGCTGAGTCTCAGCTCATTCCAGGATTTCTGTCCCATGTTGCCGGGAAGGTCCACACCCCTGGGAGTCATGTCCCATGTAGACAAGGGGAGCGAGGTGAGTTTGCTTGTTGTGTTGGCTGGAGAGAGAGGCCACATCTGAGCAACAAAAGAGGTTCTCTTGGGAGTGACTCTTAGGCCTAATTTTGAGTAGACTTGACCTATCCTTTGTGGGGTTAAGTTTCATGTGAACAAATCCCAAGATTGGGGGCTTAGCCTATAGCTTTGGTTGTCCGCACTGCTTGTGAGAATATCAAGAATTCAGTTTGGGGAAGTTGAATTTTCGGCATTAGTGTTCTTAATGTAGAAATGATTATTAGTCTTAATTTGGAAATGGAGAGTTAATTCAGAGTACCAGAGAGTTAAAAATAATATCTCTAGGTCATACAATTAAGTAATTAGTAGGAAAGTCTTTTGGTTGAAAAGGAAAAAAAAAATGGAAAGGTGTGAGTAAATGTGCGTGTGCAGAAGTATAGAGGAATATTTTATTCTTTAAAATTTTCGGATTTCAGCCATTTAGCTGCAAATTTGGAGGGATGAGGAATATCCTAACGTTGAGTCTCCATTCAGTCCAGCCTGTAGAGTGGACACTGAAGTGTGATCTGTCACAACGTTCCCTTGTAGACATGTGGCCTCATCTGCACAAAAGAATGCAGACAAGGCCCTGCCTCTTCTTTCTTCCCTTCCCACTGTCTGTAAAAAATGTAATTAATATTAAAGATTAAATAATGTGGAATTAAATCCTTTTTCTTGTATTTACTGAGGAATTTTATATATCTTGTTCTTAATTTAAAATGCAGACGTAGTATTCTGTAGTCTTCCTCTTATGCACACATGTTCACTGAGTTAAGGTGCTCTTTATTTCCTTAATATATAAATTGATGTTTTTTCCTGTGTTAGTGAACTCTGGGAGATAAAAAGCTTCCTTAGTCCTGCACTGTGTCATGGATAATCCAACTTTATCTTAATAAAAGAAGATGGAGTTTAAGTTTCTCGTAGGCCAGTTCTGTATCCTTAATGACACCGTAATCTGTCCACATAGCATCCATCACTGCCCAGACCAATTGCTTGGAGGCCGTCGATGTTGCCCATTGTCTCTGTCTGTCTACCCTGTGCAGCTGGCCCTGAGCGCCAGCCAGTCTTTCTTACTCCAGCTGACAGGGCTAATCAGGATGATCAATATGGCCCTGCTCCTCATGGAGCAACCGCTAAGTAGATTTGGTTTACTTAATATCTCCATAGAGTGCCTGTTTGACTGGGTAGTGGATCTTTAACTAAGCCCTCTGCTGATAAAGCTTTGCTGGAGTGGAAAGGAATTAAACATTACCATATTCATGGAAGCAAAGCTCTTTGGGACAGGATATCCCAAATCAGGTGAGTGTAGGTAAATATTTTAGAATGATTTCCCACTAGATTTTAAATGACTAAGTAAGTAGTGGGCTATTGGTTTGAACACGTGAAAAATTGTTGGTTCTACTTTGAAAATCTCGTAGCTAGGAAATTAAAGGGAAAGGTAGCATATCTTGTACTATTCAGCCAGGGATTGAGTAATGATTTCATTTACCAAAACCAAGTAATAATTTGTGATGGAGCTTTTGCTGCTTGTGTTGCTATGATAAATTCATTCTGTGGTTCATATATGAAACCATAAACCTCAATGGAATGTAAATTCATTGTACCTAAAGTTTAAAGCATAACTAATCTATGTCAGTACAAACTGGGATCACCATTTGGTATTGGCAGTCAGCTCTCGGGTAATTGTTAATATTTGTTTAGAATAAACTTTTTTTTTTGTAATTCTTTGTTTTCGCGTGTTGATTGTTATCATTACACAGTTTTTATTTGATTTGGGCCCCATTTCTCTTTGCTTTTCCTATTTCTTTTGGGTTCATGTGTTCCATTTGGGATGAGAATAATTTACTCTGGTAAGAGAGTGAAATGTGAGAACAGGGTTTATCAATTGGGATTGAATTTCTGCATTTAAGTTCCTGTTTGTTTTTTCACTTTCAGTTGGTCAAACACTAATAACAAATTTTGAGATCAAAGTTTGGGAGATAGGGAGAGAGAAAGGGGAGTCTTCTGATCCCAATTCAATATCTGCATCTGATCAAGCTGAAAATATGTATTTCTGTTCCTACCTTTCCTATGATCTTGCCTCCAAGTTTTTGACCTCCCTGTCTTGCTTATCTGAGCCTGCTATGCTACAGAAAACACTTTGAAGGGTTTAATTCAGCTTATGATTCTTAATTTCTTTATGATGTAGTGAAAGGAAATAGGAGAGAATATGATAATTCTCATAATAGAGAGTTAATAAAGTGCCCACCGCTTCAAAAAAAGTGATATCAGATCTTTTTTGGGGGTGGCGGGAGGTGTTGGGTTGCGGTGGGAGGAGAGGAATAGAACATGAGAAAATCAGAAAATATTTTATGGAAGAAATCACATTTCTATCAGATTTTGAATAATAGGTATATATTTTGCTAGACCAGTAAATCATTCTAGTTGGTGAAAGGAAGAGAGTTTGAAAATCACCAGTTGATTGTGATTATTTCTGGAAAGAATCATCACTTTTTAAAAGATACATACATAATGCGAGGGAGGGAGGGGATTGGATAGAGATGAAATGAAATTGGCCTTGGATTTGTAATTAGAACTGGATGATGTGTATATGAGGCTTCATTATACCATCCTCACTACTTTTATATGTATTTCAGGAATTCTACAATATAAACATAAACAGAATAACAAAATTATGATAAAATCTGTCAATTCATTAAGCGTCTTTCAACATATACCTTGAAAAATATTAAGTGGTCTCTTTGCTCTTAAAAATCTTGTTGATGTTCATTTGATAGTCTTTTTAGCCTGTGTTGTTGTTTTCTTACCTGTATCAGATTTAATTTCATGAGTTGGTCATCTTGGATCCTGGCATTTTAGAGGGCCTTGATCCAGTTGGCAACTAAGAATGAAAAGGAAAACTTTGTGTTTTTTGTGGAAACATTTTGATTGTGATACTTACCTTTGTGTCTTTCAGACAACAAAAGCCTCAGGCAACTTGGAAGCTAATGTGCACACCAGCATAGGTCCACGAACCTTATTCCCAAAGGCTAGTTTAATTCATGGACATTTAAGTACCATCCTTTATGTCAAATTTCTGACCTTTGGGGTTAATACTAAATATTACTGAGTGTGTATTAAATGTAAGGCAGGGTGCTTGGTGTGGAAGAGAAACATGAATACCAGAATCATCTTTTCTTCCAGGAACTTATGTTCTTGTGGATAGACTGTTATACGTCACATGTAACCACTGTACAGGTAATATTGGAACTCATGCTACAGAAGTATGAACATTTTGTGAGGAATCATAGAGGAGGGAACAGTTAATTCTGATCAGGGATGTTCCAAAAGCTTCTATGGGTGGTAATATTTGAGAAGAATCCTTGAAGGATGAGTAGACTTTCAACGGGAAGGAGAAAAAGTAGGCTTAGCATTATAGGCTGGTGTTACCTACACAAAGATGCGAGGGTATCAAAGTGGGACTCCATTAGAATATGTTCCCTTATTCTCAGGAGGGCATATTGACCCTTGATTTTGGAAGATCAGTTCATTTTTCATTCTGTTGAAGAGGGACCCATCAGATGCACCGTTAATGTCAGATCTGCCCTTAGTTGATTCCTTTCTTGGGATATTATTGTAATTTATACTTATTGTCAACACTGTGGTGACTGAGCCATAGAATTTTTACCATATCCCTAACTAAACAGGAAAGTGAGAGATCTGTTATCTCATGGGAGCTTGAGGATGTAATTTGAAGGGCCATGCTCCAGATGGTTTTCTAATAGAGCTGTATAAGAATTTTGTATTCTACTCAAAGATGATATATTGGGTTTGTTATTAAATTACCAATTAAACTTAAACCACCCCCTAAAACCAATTAACTTTCATTAATAGAAGTTTCAGGAAGGTCCACAATTTGACCTGCAATGACACATACCCTTTCCCTACTTCTATATTCGCTCCCAAGCTTAAGGAAACTAGTCTTAGATGTTTTGTAGTATTGTTTTTCTCGTCGCTTTAAAAGTGATTGTAGGGCGGGCCACGGTGGCTCAGCAGGCAGAGTTCTCACCTGCCATGCCAGAGACCTGGGTTCGATTCCGGTGCCTGCCTATGCGAAAAAAAAAAAAGGTGATTGTAGCACTTCAAGAGGTCCTTTCCTTCTCATCTGATGAGTAAGCCCCTTGAGTGACCTCTCCTGTGTTTCTGAAGGAGTGGAAATGTCTCAAATGCGATGGGACGTGTGGATGAGTTGTTTTGTAGCTTTGCCTCAGAAATCAGGATATTGAAAAGCATAAGGTTTTCTGTTTTGGGAGCGGTGTTAAGAGGGAAGAATAAAGAAGGAATAAATACACAAGCTTTGACAGTTTTCCTCTGCTTTTTTTTAGCAGTCTGTCTTAAAACACTTTTCTTTAAGCCCTGGAAGGCTGACTTGCTTATTTCCTCGGCAGCCCAGTGTGTGATATCAGAAATGTGTGCATGTGCATGTGTGTACCTAGAAGTGTGTTCTTAAGCACCTAATGGGAATGGAGGCAAGGAGAGGTCTTGTTTAAAGACGGAAAACAGCACGGTAATGTGACATCTGCTGACCAGATAAGAAAATAAAATCACTGTGACTGAGAAAGATCAAACGCATCTTAATCAGAAGCTGTTACCTTGGTCTGCTAGACCATGGTGACCTCAAAGCTGCCTGTACCAATAACATCTTGAAACTGCTTTATTTCTTTTGGCTTCCTAAGGAGCTTATTACTGGGCTTTTGGGATGACTGTCATTGTGTTGGAAGTCAAAACTGGTGTGGAGTAGGCATGTAGGCAGTACCGGGATCACCCTCTGCAAATGTCACTGCTTGTACCTCACAAACCACAGAGTTGTGGGTCTTAACTCTTCACTGGCAAATGTGCACATCAGCCTTCAGACTGTGACTCAGGCCCTTGACCTACTTTTCCTGGTTACTCATGCCTAAATGAACATGTCAGGAGAGCTCTTCCAAGTTGAAGTCATTCTAGTCACAAGTCGAACTTTTCAAAGCACTGGCCTGTAACAGAGCCCCCTACACTGGGGGCATGGTCAGGCTTTGCTGACTGCAATGTAAGCTGAGGATCTTTCAGTATCAGATACCTAATGAATTCATCCTCGTAATTGAATTATAGGTAAGAAGCCATACGCTGTGTGTTTCCTGCAAGAAACAGGAGGAAATGCCTTTCACTATGAAATGATCTTAGAGGTTTCAGCATCCCTTCTGTTGGAAACCAGCAGCTGCTGAGAATTGCTAGGCTCATGTGCCCTGGCAAGGACAGGAACAGGCACTCCCACATCATATATTTGCCCTGGGAAAGGTAGCGGTGGGTAAGGCTTATGAGCAGGGAGGAATTTTAAATGGAGCCCCCTGTCTTTTTAAAGAGTAAGACTTCCTCTCAAATGTAGCCAGTTCTGAGCTTCTATACTGCCAGCCTGACTTTCAGACTGTGCACTGGTGATGTCATTTTGCTGGAGACTGCAGAAATCTGAGCAAGCAGGTGGGAGTGGATGGTAGAGGAAGGATTACAGGCCCATTCATGTATGAATGTGCAATAGGGAGAGGCAGGGTACAGCTAGGCTATAGGAAGTGTAGGACCTGAGTTCCCTACAAAATACATTTGCATTCAGACACTAACAGTGGACAGATGCTATATTCTCCCGTGTGCCAGAAGGCGAGTTAGAGAGCATGTGTCTTCCTACACCCCTTGACTTCAAACCGTTCATCCTCATGTTTTCCAAGCACTTTGGATGATAGGACATATAAGAGTACACATAAGGCCTTTTCATAAGAGGTGGTCGTGCATTTGAGGCTTTTAGAATTATTAACTCAAATAATTTTGCAGAGTGACAATTCTATCTAGTGTTGGCTAAAATTGTATTTTCTATGGCTTAGGAAAATATGGATAATTTTTTTTGCTTTCCGTCTATTGAACAAGCAAATTGAAAACCATAAACAGGTATTTAAGGTCTACCTTCCTTGGAAATATAAGACGAATAGTTTACTTATGTCTGCTGAGACCCAATCTGTAGCCCCCTGGAAGATTAACATACAGTTAAAGAACTATCAGTCCAAAGCACTATTGACTCGAATATGGGAAATAAAGGAACAACTCACTACTGCCCTTTATCGTTTTCTTCCCTAATTATAAAGTCCCAGAGCCCTGAAGACAACTGAGAGTGAAAATAGCTTTTTCCTTGCTGCAGGCAGGGCAGCAATGATGCACAGCTAGACATGTGGCATTGGATGCTAGAAGGCCAACTGTGAGGCCACTTGTTTTACAGATAGGGAAAGTGACGTTCAGAGATGGCACGTGCCCTGTCCAAGGACACACTGCTCTTAGAGGCCCATGCAATGCTATGTGTGAAGTTACAAATACGAGCTTTTACTTGGATCAGTGTCTGATGCACTAGTGTGAGGTTGACAAATAGATGAAATTAAAGATGGTATAAAGGGCACTTGAAGCTGGATAGTGGACATAGGAAGGAAAAAGCTAGAGGAACGTAGTCGGGGGTTAGTTTGGGCACAAGGATGAATGCAAATGTTTCATCATGTCAGATATTCACTTGCATTAAAACAGGTTTTTTAAACTCTGCCCTACTGAAATATGATTGTGGATGCATTTTGGGGATTGAGAGGAAAGATCAAGGGAAGTCTGGTGGTAAAAGAATCAAGAAACATCTTTGTTTTAAGCTTGCTTGTGCTAGCCACGCCTTTATTACACTTCCCTTTTGAAATTTCATTATCACTGAAGCAGATGCAGGTCCAGTAGTTAGACCGTTTTGTTTCTTGGCAAAAGAGAATTCTTAAGGGGATGGTCTATTCTCTTGGATATGCAGGAAGGAAGGTTAGATATAAAAATTTCTGTATCATTCCGCTTTTTGGTAGGGAGAAGTTATACCCTAAATACCTCAGCTGATTTAATTATGAAGAGAAATTTATAGGGCTGTCATTTCAGTCTTCCTGTACCTTTGTCCTTCCTGATGGAAGGAATTGGTGAGTTTTGGGAGCGAGCCAAAGAGGGAAATAGGTAAGCAAAATCTTTATTTCTGCTTTTGCCATGTATTGGTAGATCAGTGATATTTAATAGTTGCAGTTATCCTTGAGATAGGCAGAGGTTTGCCATATACAGAATCACATTGTAGAATGTTGACTTGTGCTTTTTGGAGGCTAATGCAGAAGTTGAACTTTTTTAATATATGTTGTTTACAAAAAAAAAGAGCCATACTCCATGCGTGTTACCACTTTTGCCTCTTTGCTCTACCAGAATTATCTTTGAGTTTTAAAAATTGGTTATTATGCAATTACATTATCAGTATCAAGTACACTAATTTTCTTTGCCTTTTCTAGTTGTTGACACTTTCAGAATGAATGATTTCTATTAGGCAAATTTCAGCTGACATGTTTTCCCTTCTTTTAATTCTTTCCAGGTGGGGATCTTGTGTGCCTCCAGTGCCTTGTATCATTTGCAGTTGTGAAGTGTTGAGCATTGCAATTTAAACCATTAACATTCTAACTGTGCTATGACTTTACTTTTCAATAGAGAAAATTATAAAAAGGGTGAAATCACACATGGACTGTTAACATGGAAAGTGAACATTCACATTTTCTATAACCTATTGATATAAAAATCAGAATTTCGTAATTGTATTAGCATACTTTAAGATGTATGCTAACTGAGAAATTTAAGGTTAACGATGACGTTAATTGGTAGTCATTACTCTGTTTAAACTCATGACACAGTTATTTAGTCTTGGTAACAAGGAGGGGACTGTAATTTTCTTTCTCTTTTGCTAATAATTCACTGTATAATTCTGGGGTAAGACTGAAATGATTGTAGTTTTGAGACAGGTCATGTACTCACTGGTGTGGCTTTGGCTTTTTAAAGCAGTTTCAGGTTTGACTGCACAGTCATTCTGAGGTGCCTTGTTTAGACAGAATCCCAGTTTCATAGTACTGTTGAAGCTGGAGCAGACACTGAAATAATATTAATACTTAGAATATTGTTGCAACATTTTTTTAAATAGCTTTTTAAAATAGTGTTTGTTGAAACATTAAACTGATTTTAAGTTTGTGAATTATATTAGAGACCATGTACTGTCTCTATATATGCTAAAAGAGAGACATTTTTCTAAGGAAGATCTAGATATTAAGTAGAGTCTTGGTGACTGATTCTCATAATTAAGATCTAGAATTAGAAGATGAGTTGACTGTTCCTGTGTATGGTGCACGGAAAAAGAAAGTTGGTCAGCCAACATAAATGGGATATTACAAATCCATTCTGTAAATGTTTTTGTTTATGGAATGTTTGTTTATTGTGGTTAAGTAGATGTAAAGCGAGATGGAGCTGCTGTTTCAGGGAGAACTCTTGCCATATACAGAATCGCATTGTAGAATGTTGACTTGTGCTTTTTGGAGGCTAATGCAGAAGTTGAACTTTTTTAATATATGTTGTTTAATATATGATTTTTCACTTGGAAACTCTCTTGGAGACTAGAGCAGAAGACTGCTTTTTGAAAAAAGTTTTTTCGTTGAGAAACTTTCACGCAGATATTTTCTATACATATGGTACAGTTAGTGGCTCGCAGTATCATTGCTTTTTGCTTGTAGAAGCAAAAAGAAGATTGCTTTTTGCTTGTAGAATTTGAGCAGATGGTCCTGGCTGGCTTTCTATGGGATCTGTCATAAGGTAATGATACTTCACTGTACCTTCTTCCACTCAGGAATTTCCCATGCTGGTAATCTGCAAGGGTTCCCTGGATGATCCTGCAGACTCACCTGTATGACGGTGCGGCTCTCACTTTTCCATTGTTCATGTCAGAAGTTTGGCATGGTGGCATCTGGTGGACCTCATGTAGGTGTCACTGATTTCACGTAGTCCACGGGTGGGGTAAATGGGAGGAGCATTTTGAATATGCATGCATGGCACATAATGGATGATCAGTAAACGGTGTTCCCATCTGCCTGCGAGATGATGCTTTCACATCAGCTACATGTAGCAGTTTTTGAGATTATTCTGATTCCAAGATGATTCCTCTTTTAAGAGAAAAACCCTGAGCTGAGCTTCCGGAGAGGTATCTCGGTATTACCAGCTGTGATTTTCAGTTTTGAAGCTTCATATTTTAGAGCAGTCCTTCTGTGTTGATATCTGTTTGTTGCTCCACCCCCCACCCCACCCCCAAGTGAGGCAATTTCTGAAATCATCCGTACATTCTGAGGCAGCTCCATGTGAGACTAAACGATAAACTCTCTGAATTTGTTATGTTTGCAAGAGCCTGGCTCGGAACTGATGTTAATTAAATGTTTATTCCTCTGAGAATAATTGATGTGCTGGTTTGTGTATTTTCTACTCATCTTCCCACATACTCATAAGTGTATGTTTTTGAGTACATTTTGCTTTTCTCCATTTTTCTAGTGATTCTAGAACTTGGTGACAGATAAAGTGGGGGTCATGGGGAAAACTAAGTTTGGAAGCCTACCATCCTGTTTAAAAACTAGTTAGGATAAAGCCCCAGGCAGCAGTTAGAGTTTGGGGTTCTAGTCCATTTAAGCCTTGGAAAAATCCCTTACAAAATATATGAACATTCTAAAGGTGATTGAGGATGCATAAACCATTTTAACACCCTTTCCCCATCATTCTTAATTTAGAGGGCTGTCTGTCTCCAAAGTCAGGAAATGGTTTTTATCTGGTGAGGTGGCTGTCTGGTGTATAACTCACTTTAAAGAAGGAGCCAGAACAGTCATTAACAACACTGTCAAATCCAATGTCGCAAGTAGCTTGTGCCCCTACATACATATTTCTTTAGCCTTGTTGGCTTCAGCATGTAAGATAAGGATCCTGAAAGAAATAGATTTTTTTGTTTTTTAATGACAATATAGTTTATTCATTTCACTCTTAGAGATTGAGCTGCTTCCCTGGGCAACCAGCCTTATTTCCCAAACCAGACAAAGGGCCTTTTAGGATGTGGGACTGTGTCTTCTGTATTTTTAGATCCTTGTAGGGCCTAGCAGAGGGCATCCTCTCTCACTGACATCCAGAAACTTTTCCTTTAATTGATTGTTTTGGTTTGAAGATGGGGTACTTTAATATGAAGTCTTCTTGTTACTTGGCTAGACATTTAAAAATCACCAAACCCTAAGCCCCACCTCAATTACTGCCCATAAACCCTAAACGCGGCCTTCTAAATTATTGAAGTTAATTTTAGACCCATCAGGATAGTTCATTTGCTCTTTTCTCATCACTCCTAAATTAATCTTGAGTTTGGACTTCTTTAGCCTTTTCCCCCACAGCCTTCATTAGGTGAAAGTTAAGGGAACACTATTTCCTAGTTTTAAAAACTGATAGAGCTAGTTGATAATGCAGTAGGAACTCCTTCGTTCCCAGGTTTGCAGTCACTTGGAGGAAGGTCAACCTCGTAGGTAGAGGTAGACTTTAGGACCCAGAAAACAGATCTGGAGGAACCTTAGAAGTTATCTAGTTTAATAGAGGGCTAGAAAGTTGAAGAGGGCCACCCACATGTTTTCTGAGCTGAGTGAGGACTTGAAACCATGCAACTTTTGTTTTATAATCTGTCCCACTATGTTTCCTGTTTTCTGCTAGCTTCACAGCTGGATTGGTGGGACCGAGCCCTAAGAGTGTATGTCTCAGAAGAGGAATTTCATGTACTTGGAGGTTCTCACCACAGAAGAAGGCACTTGAGCAGCCCCTCTCTGGTGGGCCATGGTTGGGTTTGTTTTGACATCGCTTTCTTGTTTCTCTTACTGCCCTCTGAGTGCATATCAAAAAGAGATTAAATGACTATGTTTGGTCTGAATTTATTTGATGCATGACCTGGTGATTTGTGTTCCACTGTTACCGTTTTTGCTTTCTGATTATTATGTATACAAAACTAAATCAATAAAGAAGGGAATGGAGAAGTGGCCCTGTTTAACATTTCAGGGGAGAAGGAATAATGCTGTCTATAAATATTTATGTTTTCCTGAGCAGATGCCTTTTTTCTTCTGACATTCAAACTGGTTCCCAGAGAGAATCACCACTGAGGAAAAAAAAAATGAAACGTTTTTGTTCTCTGTAAATTTTCTAGATGTCTTTCAAAAGATAAATAGAAAAAAAGAAAACTCAGAGAGAAATCAATTTTTCATTATAATAAATCTGGCATGGGCTATTTTGCCAGTGTTTCTTCACCCAGGGGAAACATGGATATAGCAATTGAAGGGTCCCAGAAAGCCAAATGTCCTTAACCTTGCAGCTTCCTGTATGTTCCATGGCTTCCTATCTATATTCATTTCCTAGGGCTGCTATAACAAAGTATGGTGGCTTGAAACAACAGATCAAGATCTCAGCAAGGCAGTGTGCTCTCTGAAGGCTCTGGAGGAGAGTAGCCTCTTGACTCTGTTTGAACTCTCTCAACCACTGATATGTTATTTGTTAAACTTCTTTTCCCCTTTTTTGGTCACGATGGAAGTGTTGATCCTATGGTGCCAGGCCCAGGCTCATCCCTGGGAGTCATCTCCCATGCCGCCAGGGAGATTTTCACCCCTAGATGTTGCATCCCACATAGTGGGGAGGGCAATGATTTCACTTGCAGAGTTGGGCTTAGATAGAGAGAGGCCACATCTGAGCAACAAAAGAGGTCCTCCAGAACTAACTCTCAGGCATACTTATAAGTATACCATAAACTGATGTGCAGAACTCAGGAGGGGCAGGGTGAGGCTGCGACACTATGAGTGGGGTGGGCAGGGGTAGTTTGGGTATGGAGATTAGTGCCCGCAGCCTTTATGTGCTGGCAACAGCTTTCAGGGAACAGGGTGGGGGAGGTAGTGCTTGGGAGGGGTGCAGGAGTGTTGGTTGTGCTGCATTTGGAGTGGGAGTGGTGGTCAGGTACGTGCATTGGGGGCTGGTGGGATGGGGGCACGTGGAGCACAGGGAATGGAGCGAGTGATGGGGTTCGGGTGCATGGGGTGTGGGGTGAGTCATCGGTCACAAGGCTGCACTGGTGAGGGTAGTGAGCCTCAGGAACGTGGCCTGCCTTAGTTCCTAGTCCCTGGCTCCTGTCTGTGCACTCCCATGGGCTCCATGCCTCTGCGCCAGGCTCCAGCTTTCTGCTCCTCAGTTCCTTGGCCTCTACAACCAGGGCTGCTGCATGTGGTGCAGAAGGCTGTCCCAGGTTAGCTGCACTCCTGAATCACCACCTCACTCGCCCTCCTGTCTCTTCTCTAACTTCCGTGGAGCAGGGCTAATCTCAAGCTCTATTACTAATTTTTGCACATCAATTTTATATCCTGCTACATTGCTGAATTTGCTCATTAGCTCAAGTAGCTTTGTTGTAGATTTCTCATGAGTTTCCAAGTGTGTTATCATGTCATCTGCAGATGATGAAAGTTTTACTGCTTCCTTTCCAGTTTTGATGCCTTTCATTTCTTTTCCCTGCTTAATTCCTCTAGCTGGAACTTCTAGTACAATTGTGAGTAATAGTGGTAAGAGAGGGCATGCTTGTCTCTTTCCCCATCTTAGGGGGAAAGCTTTCAGTTTCACCATTGAGTATGATGCTGTCTATGAGTTTTTCATATATGCTCTTTATCATACTGAAGATGTTACGTTTGGTTCCAACTTTTTCAAGTGTTTTTAACCAGAAAAGGCTGTTGAATTTGTTGAATGTTTTTCCGGGATCAATTGTGATGATCATGTGCTTTTTACCTTTTGATGTGTTTGCGTGCTGTATTACATTAATTGATTTTCTTGTGTTGAACCATCTTTGCATTCCTGGTAGAAACACCACTTGTTGTGTTGTATAGTTCTTTTAATGTGTTGTTTAATTTGACTTGCTAGTATATTTTGGAGAATTTTTGCATCTATGTTCATTTGGGAGATTGGTCTGTAGTTTTCCTTTTTTGTACCATCTTGATCTGCTTTTGGTATTAAAGTGATGTTAGGCTCATAAAATGAGTTGGCTAGTGCTCCTTTTTCCTCAATTTTTTTTGGAAACGTTTGAGCAGGATTGGTGTTAGTTGTTTCTGGAATATTTGATACAATTCCCTTTGGGCCATTTGGCCCTGCGCTTTTCTTTGTAGGGAGATATTTGATGACTGATTGAAACTCTTTATTGGTGATTGGTTTGTTAATATCTTCTATTTCTTTTTGAGTCATTGTAGCTTGTTCATGTGTTTCCAGGAATTTGTACATTTCATCTAAGTAGTCTAGTTTGTTGGTGTACAGTTGTTCATAGTATCCTCTTATAATTAAAAAAAAAAAATTCTTCAGGGTCTTTTGTAATGACCCCCCTCTCATTTCTGATTTTATTTGCATTCTCTCTCTTTTTCTTTGTTAGTCTTACTTATGGTCCATTGATTTTATCAGAGAACCAATTTTTGGTTTTATTGATTTTTTTTCAGTGTTCTTTTGTTCTCCCATTCATTTAACTCTGCTTTAATCTTTGATATTTCTCTTTTTCTATTTGCTTTGGTATTAGTTTGCTGTTTTTTCTCAGGTTCCTGCACTGAGCAGTTAAGTGCCCTGTTTTGGCTGTTCTTTTTTTTTTTTTTTAAATAAACACAAATTTCCCTCTCAGCACAGCTTTTGCCACATCCCATAGGTTCTGATATGTTGTATTCTTGTTTTCTTTTTTTTAAATTTTTTATTAATTAAAAAAATTACAAGAATGAAACACAAACATTCTTAATATATGTTCATTCCATTCTACATATATAATCAGTAATTCACAATATCATCACATAGTTGCATATTCATCATCATGATCATTTCCTAGAACATTTGCATCAATTCAGAAAAAGAAATAAAAAGACAACAGAAAAATAAAATGAAAACAAAAAAAAATTTTACATACCGTACCCCTTACCCCTCACTTTCACCGATCACTAGCATTTCAAACTAAATTTATTTTAACATTTGTTCCCCCATCATTTATTTTTATTCCATATGTTCTACTCGTCTGTTGACAAGGTAGATAAAAGGAGCATCAGACACAAGGTTTTCACAATCACACAGTCACATTGTGAAAGCTATATCATTATACGATCATCTTCAAGAAACATGGCTACTGGAACACAGCTCTACATTTTCAGGCAGTTCCCTCCAGCTCTCCATTATATCTTGGTTAACAAGGTAATATCTATTTAATGCATAAAAATAACCTCCAGGATAACCTCTCGACTCCGTTTGGAATCTCTCAGCCATTGACACTTATTTTGTCTCATTTCACTCTTCCCCATTTTGGTCGAGAAGATTTTCTCAATCCCTTAATACTGAATCTCAGCTCATTCTAGGATTTCTGTCCCACATTGCCAGGAAGTCCACACCCCTGGGAGTCATGTCCCACGTAGACAGTGGGAGGGTGGTGAGTTTGCTTGTTGTGTTGGCTGGAGAGAGAGGCCACATCTGAGCAACAAAAGAGGTTCCCCTGGGGTGACTCTTAGGCCTAATTCTAAGCAGACTTGACCTATCCTCTGTGGAGTTAAGTTTCATATGAACAAACCCCAAGACTGGGGGCTCAGCCTATAGCTTTGGTTGTCCACAGTGCTTGTGAGAATATCAAGAATTCAACTTGGGGACGTTGAATTTTCCCCCATTCTCACCATTCCCCGAAGGGAACTTTGCAAATACTTTTCCACTCACTGATCAAATCACTCTGGGATTCATTGGGGAATCACCTGGACAAACCAACAAAATCTCATGTCCTACCCAAGGTTCCATGTACTTATGGTGTTCGACCAACTATCTACATAAGTTATATTAGGAAATGCACTAGTCAAAATATAAATTTTGTACCAAATAAATATTTTTTACTTTAGTCTCACACATAAGTTGAAATTTTTAAATATTAATTACCATCTATTTTCAGCACCCTTCAGTAATGACATTCTTTTGTTCTTCCTCATGCAAAAACATTTAAAAAATTTGTACATTTAGTCACTATCATTATACACTCTAGGCATTCCTAGATTATACCATCTCAATCTTTATCATCTATCTTTGTGATTTCATTTATGCCCCCAGCCCTCCTCCCTCTGTCATTCTCACATCCAGCTTCTTTCAGTGTTTTAACATAATTGTATTACAGGTAGGTAATATTGTGTTGTCCATTTTGGAGTTTTTATATTCAGTCCTAATGCACAATCTGTATCCCTTCAGCTCCAATTACCCAATATCTTACTCTATTTCTATCTCCTGATGGTCTCTGTTACCAACAAAATATTCCAAGTTTATTCACTAATGTCACTTCATATCAGTGAGACCATACAGTATTTGTCCTTTTGTTTTTGTCTAATCACACTCAGCAAAATATCCTTAAGGTCCATCCATGTTGTTACATACTTCATTCTGTCTTACAGCTGCATAATATTCCATCTTATGTATATGCCCCAGCTTGTTTAGCCACTCGTCTGTTGATGGACATTTTGGCTGTTTCCATCTCTTGGTAATTGTAATATAATGCTGCTATAAACATTGGTGTGCAAATGTCCGTTTGTGTCCTTGCCCTCATATCCTTCGAGTAGAGACAGCATATAGATGGGTCCGGTTTTTTAATCCGTTTTGCCAGTCTATGTCTTGTGATTGGGAAGTTTAATCCATCAACATTCAGTGTTATTACTGCATGGGTAGTACTTTCTTCTACTATTTTGCCTTCTGGATTTTATATGTCATATCTAATTTTCCTTCTTTTTACCTTTACTCATAGTCTTCCTTTCTACACTCTTCTCCACACCTCTCTCTTCTGTCTTTTCATACCTGTCTCTAGTGCTCCCTTTAGTATTTCTTGCAGAGCTGATCTCTTGGTCACAAATTCTGTCAGTGATTTTTTGTCTGAAAATGTTTTAATTTGTCCCTCATTTTTGAAGGATAATTTTGCTGGATATAAAATTCTTCGTTGGCAGTTTTTCTCTTTTAGTAATTTAAATATATCATCCCATTGTCTTCTTGCCTCCATGATTTCTGCTTAGAGATCTACACATCATCTTACTAGGCTTCCCTTGTATGTGATGGATTGCTTTTCTCTTGCTGCTTTCAAGATTCTCTCTTTCTCTTTGACCTCTGACATTCTGATTAGTAAATGTCTTGGAGTATGTCTATTTTGATCTATTCCCTTTTGGGTATGCTGCACTTCTTGGATCTGTAATTTTAAGTCTTTCATAAGAGTTGGGAAATTTTCAGTGATAATTTCCTCCATTAGTTTTTCTCCTCCTTTTCCCTTCTCTTCTCCTCTGGGACACCCACAACATATATATTCATGCACTTCATATTGTCTTTCAATTCCCTGAGTCCCTGCTCATATTTTCCCATTTTTTTCCCTATATTTTCTTTTTCTTGCTGGATTTCATATGTTCCATCCTCCAGTTCACCAATCCTATATGTTCTGTCTCTTGAAACCTACCATTGTAGGTTTCCATTGTTTTTTTCATCTCTCCTACCTTGCCTTTCATTCCCTAAGTTCTGTGATTTGTTTTTTCAGACTTTCGATTTCTTCTTTTTGTTCATTCCTTGCCTTCTGTATATCCTCCCTCAGTTCATTGATTTGGTTTTTGATGAGGTTTTCCATGTCTGTTTGTACATTCTGAATTAATTGTTTCAGTTCCTGTATGTCATTTGAATTGTTGGTTTGTTCCTTTGACTGGGCCATATCTTCAGTTTTCCTAGTGTGATTTGTAATTTTTTGCTGGTGTCTAGGCATTTAATTACCTTAATTAGTTTATTCTGGAGATTGCTTTCACTTCTTTTACCTAGGGTTTTCTTGCTGGATGAATTTTTTGTCTATCTGTTCTTTGTCATTCAGTTCAGCTTTATCTGGACCTCTAGCTTAAGATTTGTTAACATAGGAGAATTTTTCAGTTCTTGTTTTCTTGTTTCTTGCCCTGCTTGTGTGGTGCCTTTCCCCCCTGCCACACTTAGGAGAGTCTACCTAGGTATTATAGACCCAGACCAAACTGGCCTCCTATCAGGAAGAAAGAGTCTCCTGCATTGGAGAGTGAGACCCAGCAGGTTGAAAGACTTTCCTGTGAAGTCTCTGGGCTTGGTTTTTCCTATCCTGCCCAGAATGTGGTGCTCGTCTGCCTGCAGGTCCCACCAGCATAAGATGATGTTGTACCTTTAACTTTGGCAGACTCTCCCTGGTGGGGGTGTGGTGGAGACAGAGGACAGGTTGTAGGCTGTATTTGATGGCTTCAAATTACCAAGCCCTGGTGTCTGAATTCCTTGAGGGAGGGATTCCACCTGAGTTGGGCTTCACCCATCCCCTGGGGAAGGCACAGGCTCCAGACAACCCCTCAAACGAGCTTGTTTATGCCTATGTCTGGGGCAGTTGCAGCCTGAGAAGTCCTGCCGCTGTATCCAAAGGCAGTCAAGCCTCTGTAGAAACACAGCCACAAAAACCGCTGTTTTCTTTTTTTTTTCTTTTTCTGTCAGCCCTGCCCCTTTGGCGCTGGAGCAAAAATGAACAACCTCCACTTTAACCAGGTTCACCTGAGCTGGGGGCCTATTTTTAGTAGTCAGAATTTGTTAATTAATTCCACAGTTGGGGTTTGGTTGGGTTCAGCCCCTGCTGCTGGTAAAGTCCCTTTCCTTTCCCCTCTGGGAAGCAGCCTGTGGGGGAGGGGCGCCAGCCGCAGCGGCTTGGGGAACTCATGGTTCTGGGGGTGCTCACAGCCGGTCCAGACTGGGGTACGCTGTGTGTCCGGTCAGTGATGTGGTTCCAGGAGCTTTTTTGTACTGTTTCTGGTTATTTAGTAGTTGTTCTGGAGGACAAACTAAATTGCGCACTTTGTTAAGCCACCATCTTGGCCCAGCAGTCCTCTGTGTTCTTGTTTTCATTAGTCTCCAGAGAGCTACCAATTCCACTCCCAATTTCTTCTTTGACTCACTGGTTGTTTAAGAGGGTGTTATTTATTCTACATATATTTTTGAAAGTTCTCATTTGTTGGTAGTTATTGATTTCCAACCTCATTCCATTGTGATCAGAGATGGTGCTTTGAATAATTTTGATGCTTTTAAATTTATAAACCCTGTGTGTGCTCATCATGTGACCTGTGCTGCAGAATGTTCCATGAGCACTAGAGAAGAATGTATATCCTGGTGGTTTGGGGTGTAACAACCTATATATGTCTGTTAGGTCTAGTTCATTTATCAAATTGCTTAAGTTCTCTAGTTCCTTGTTAATCCTCTGTCTGGTTGCTCTATCTTTAGAGGAGACTAGTGTAGTGAAGTTTCCTGTTATTATTGTTGAAATGTTTATCACTCCCTTCAGTTTTGCCAATGTGTGTCTTAATGTACTTTTGAGCTCCTTGATTGTTGGAGCATAAACATTTATGAGTGTTATTTGTTCTTAATGTATTATCCCTTTTATTAATATACAGTGTCCTTCTTTGTCTTTTATGCTGGCTTTACATTTAAAGTCTATTTTGCCTGATATTAGTATGTCTACTCCCGCTTCCTTTTTATTAAAACTTGCGTGGAACATTTTTTTGCATCCTTTCACTGTTAGTCTATTTGTATCCTTGTGTTTAAGATGAGTCTCCTGTAAGCTCCATATAGCTGGATTGTATTTTCTGATCCATTCTGCCAACCTGTATCTTTTAATTGGTAGGTTTAGTCCATTCACATTCAGAGTTCTCACAGTAAAGGCATTTCTTGAATCTACCATCCTGTCCTTTGAATTTTATTTGTCAGCTCTGTGTTTTCTTTTTGCTCTTTCTCTTTTTACCCTTTAAGTTACCCTTACTGACTCTCTTCAGTTCTGTGCCATCCTCCCGACTTCCCTCTCCTGTCGTTTTTTTTCAGTTGGCACAACTCCCTTTAGTATTTCTTATAGTGCCAGTCTCTTGTTGACCAATTCTCGCATTTGTTTTCTGTGAACATTTTAATCTCTCCCTCTTTTTTTTTTTTTTTAACATGGGCAGGCACCAGGAATTGAACCCGGGTGTTTGGCATGGTAGGCGAGAATTCTGCCTACTGAGCTACCATGGTCTGCCCACTCCCTCAGTTTTGAAGGACAGTTTGACTGGGGACAGAATTCTTGGCTGAAAGTCTTTCTCTTTCAGAATCTTGAATATATCATACCACTGCCTTCTCGCCTCTGGGGTGCTAGTTGAGTAGTCTGAACTCGGTCTTTTTGGTTTCCCTTGTATGCAGTAGATTGTTTATCTCTTGCCTCTATAAGGATTTACTTTTTCTTTTTAACATTTGACAGACTGATTTGCATGTGTCTTGGAGTATTTAGATTTATTGTATTTGGAGTTCATTTGACTTCTCTTTGCATATTTATGTCTTTTATAAGGCTTGGGAATTTTCCCCTATTATATCCTCCACTAATCTTCCTAGCCTTTTATTCTTATCTTCTCCTTCTGGGTCACCAGTGCTCCTTAAATTTGTGCACTTTGTTTTGTCCAACATTTCTTTGATAGCCAATTTAAAATTTTCCATCTTTTTTGCCATTTTTTCTTTTGCATATTGAAAATCAGTTGCCCTGCCCTCTAGTTCACTTATTCTTCCTTTTGCTTCTTCCAATCTTCTGTTGTGTGTCTAGTATATTTTTCATTTGGTTTACAGCATCTTTAATCTTTGTGATATCTGCTAGTTTTCTGTTTATTCTTTTGAATTCCTCTTTATGATCTTCTAGTGTCTTTTTTTTTTTATCTCCTTTATGTTATTAGCCAACCCATTGACTTTATTTAGTGGAGTATATAAGCATTTACAATCAGTTGTTCCAAAGTTAGTGTCTCCTCTGGTGTTTTATTTTGGTCATAGACTGGGCTGTATCTGTCTTCAACATGATATGCTTATGATCTTCTATTGTCTTTGAGGCATGCAAATATCTTGATGGTGTTACTTTGGAAGTTTATGTCCTTCGTTAATCTGAAGCTTTGTATTTACGGGACTGGTGTGCCACAAGGTTTGGGATTTGGGGAGGAGCACAACAATGTGGTAGTGGGTTGTGGCATAAATCTGGAACGCTACGCTGGTGTCTGCGAGCATGGGGTGTGGGGTATGGGGTTGTGGAGGTGTGGTATGGGGTTTGTGTGTGTGGAGTACAGATTAGGCAGAGTGCAGGAACAAGGCACGGCAGGGGGCAGATGGGGGTGCTGTGTGGATGCATGGGGCCGATGTGCAAGCAGGATGGGTCTGGGTGGTTGGAATGTGGGGTTCCTGGGTATCAGGGTGTGGGTTATAGGGCACAGAGGTTGGAATGCCAGGAGGGTGGGTGCAGATGTGTCCTTGAGCAGGAGGAAAGGTTCAGAGGGTCCAGGATTTATATGTACGTGTGTGCAGGGTTGGGGCACAAGTCTTGGGGGTTTCTGGACTTCAGTCAGGAATGGGTGGGTGTGGCCCTGGTGGAGGCACACATGTGCAATCTTTTGGGTCAGGGGTGCCACCGTGTGCAGTGTGACATCCATGTGCAGGGTGAGGGCTATGTGGCAGAGATATACATTTGAGCACCTGCCTGTTGTGGGAGCAGGGTCTTTTGCAAGGGGGTTGGGCTCAGGTGTGCATGTGTGCAAGGCAGGGGGTTGGCATGCAGAGGTTGAGAGGTCAGGGCACAGATGTGTGGTTCCCAGGCAGGGAGGATATGGCTGGGTGCGTGCCCAGAGGTCAGGGGCAAGGGGGCAGGGTTGCATCTTTGTGTGGTGGGGGCAGTTGTAGACCGGATGTGCTGTTCTGTGTTTGGCCAGAGCATGGGGGGGGGGGGGGCGGCAGCTGGGCAGCAGTGTATGTGTGCTTGAGACCAGATGGGCGGGGGTTGGGGTCAAAGGGACGTGTGGAGATGAATGAGTTCCGAGGCAAGCAGGACATGGGTGTGCGCATGTGCGTGCACGGGTCTAGGGTCGGATGCTGATGTCCGTGTTTCTAGACCTCGGGGGTGATGGGGCAGGCTGTGTGGCTGTTTGGACTGGGGGCAGGTGTGACCCACATATGACGGTGAGTACCTGCAGCCCAGATGCTCAGGTAATGATCTGTAGGGGGCAGCGAGGAGGGAAGGTGGGGGTTGATGGGTGGATGTGGGTGCGTGGGTCTCGGGAAGGGCGAGGCTAGACTTTGTGCTTGTGAGGGAGAGGTGGGTCAGGCTGGGGCAGGTGTGTACACAAGAGTAGAGCAGGGTGTGGTAGTGTTATGTGGGTGGGGGTTCGGGATAGAGGTGCTTGGAGCACAATTGGGGGTATGGCGTGGGGTTCAATGTGTCAGGTGTGGCTGGAGTCGTGGGTTGCAGAGTGGGGGTTGTGCGCATGGGTGTAGGTCTTTCAAGGAATGCTGCTTGGCCGATTTCCTCTTCCCTGTCCCCTGTCCCCCTGTCCCCCTCCCCCCTTCTTCCTCTCTCAGTATAATCTTGTGGGCGCTGGGGATGCTCTTTGTCCTATCGGATGGCCTCCGGTTCTTTGCTTCTGAATTTTTCAGCTTTTGCAACCAGACCCTCCCTATGTGATGTAGAAAAGACCCTCTCAGGTTACTTATACCCTGGAATTGCCGTCCTGGTTGTTTTTCTGTCACTTCAGTAGCTGTTCCTTGGAGCAGGGGTGAACTCGACCTATCCTATTCTACTGTCTTCCTGGAATTCTCTAGACTGACTTTTGTAAATGGGGTTTGTTTAGTTATAAATTTATTAATTTGGGAATGCATAGAGCAACATCTTTTGGCCCTTGCTCCTGGCATCTGGGTTCAAATGGCTTTCTTTTGGGCATTTCGTTTCTGTATCTCCAGTGTCTGTGTGTGAGCTGGCTCTGAGCGCTGAGTTAGTATGGCCTGGGGTGCTGGGTTGCTGGACTATGCTGAACTGCTTGTCTCTCTCCTGACCTCTCCTTTGAAGCCTCACTTATTGCGGAAGGCTCTCCCTCTAGCCAACTGCAGAGGTAATCAGCCATAGATGAAATTCACATGCTGATGATTTAGGCCACAGCAGCAGAATAACTGGGCACCACAAATGGTCAGGTTGACACCTAAACCTAACTGTTGCCCTTCATTTCTCCCATTCTGTTTGGGATGCCTCTGCCTGTGTTCCCAGCTTGATGGTCACAATAATGGACACAGACCCTCCAAACAGCCCAGAATCCAGCTGCAGAAGGGGCTCAACGACCTTTCTTGGTGAGGATGAAGGCCTGTACAGAAAGCGTGACGTTGCCATTTTTAGAGTTCTGAGTCGGGAAGTTGTAGGCTGGGATAGAGGGACAAGGCAATGAATCAAAGCAGTGCTCCCTTGCGTGGAGGTCCTTGAGTGTATTTTCTGTATTTCAGAAATTCTGAAGTCAGGTAGGCTGGATAAGGGAAGGCTGTGCTCTTTTATTTGATGGTGTTCTAACCGCCCAGTGGGGAGGTAGTGGTTATTGTACATGCTAATCAGTAATAATGACTAGAAAATGGAAAATTGATTAGTGCAAATGAGTGCAGTTTTGGGGTGAATGATATCTTTTTGAAAGGGCGTTTTGAAATAAAAAAACAATCATGACCCTAAAAAAGTTGAGATGTGCATACATAAACTAGTGGAGAAGACTGAGCTCTTGTATGTCTGGACCCTTATTGGTCAACCTTGGTGGAGAACCCAGAGACAAGGTTGGGGTCACAAGAGGAACTTATGCCAACTATGAGACTCGGCATGTGAATTCCTAAGAGAGCTCACTCAATGTATCCTTATTTAAGTCAAGATGCCTTCTATAGCACAAATAATCATGCTTTTATCTGCTGATTTTTTTTTTTAAGTTTAACAGTCTTATGGTAAGGTATTTTTTAGTAGTCTCACCAATATGTATGATGGTGATGATGGTGAAAACTATAGGCTCCAGTATTGTCAGAAGATTTGGTAATGTGGGCACCCACAGAGGGGGCAGCCCTGGACCACCGGTAAGAGAGTGTGGCCACAGAGTCCCTGTGTATACTGGTTAGAAGTTATTGATGCTCTCCCTACCATCTTACATACAAGTCTAATTTCTCCCCATGGCCTTCTGGAAAGTTCAGGCAGCTGTTTTTGGTCTTCATGTGTTACAAACAAACAATGGAGGACATGCTAAGGGACTTGTGCCTACCGTGTAGGATGTGGTTGAGGTGATGCAGCTCTTGATTTACTTGTGTGGGAGACCATTCCTCTTTTGACTGAATCATACCCTCCTGGATTTTTCCTGGGAAGGTTCAAAGGGACCCAGATTAATTTCAAACCCTTTAGGATTCTCAAGGACTCCCAGCCACCTGAATCCTTAGATCCCCGACTTCATCCTTCAGATGCATAGATCTTGGATGGGTTTTCTGATTAGAGCAACTAAGGGTCTTACTGCAGCACTCATCACCAGTACTGCTGGTTGATCTTCTCCCCGTGACCCATTGGGAGCTCCTACAGGACAGAAGTGGAGTCCTCTCTGTGAGAGCAGCACCTGGCCCAGGAGACTGTGCTCAGTGACCGTATGTGGGCGACCAAAGAAGCAGATGGGTGACTTTATTAAGAAACAACCATTTTGTTAGGAAACAAGCATCTTGTATATTGTTTCCGTTGAAAGTAGTCAGCTTGGTGCCATAGTGAGAACCAGCCCCAGGATTGCAACCCAGCTGTCTGTTCCTCTGATTTCTTTTCTTTTTTTAATTTAGTTTTGCTTAAGATTTTAATATTAAAATCTCACCTCACCTCCCTGTTTTGAGGTTTGTTTTTATTTTTAACCTCTAAAACCTGAGTCATAAGTGACCGCCACTGTGTAAGGAGAAAGTAAATGACCTCCCAAGCAGGGCATATTAAGGAGCTGGTTCTTACTGAAGAACTATTATCCTTCCTACCCTCTCCACCAGCCTGATGTCTGTCACTTTGTATCTTTTTTGGATGGATTACGTTTTAGAATTTTGTATTTTTTTCTGTTTATATCCAAGCAGAACATATTAAGTAATAATGATAGCAGTCGCTAATACTATTAGACTTTTCAAATGAGTTCTTTTCTATATGCTATTTTATATGAGTTTTGTATAAGCTGAGGCTCAGAGAACATGAGTTCACACAGCCCTAAGTGTAGCACTACCAGGTGTTCTAACTCCAAATCCTTTGCTTTTCTCTATTACATGGTTTGTCTCAGTATTAGTTAAGACAGTGGCAAGAATAGGCTTTAAAATTGCTGATGGATGGCAGTGTTATTAAGATAAGTCTTTACAAACCTTTATTGTATGGTCTCTTGAAGGAACTAGCCTAATTTCTTAACAGAGCTGTGGTTTTCTTTCTGATGCTTGTTCCTCCATAATAAAAAGGAAATAAATCAGATGGAGCATTTGCATCTACCTGTTCATTAAATATTTCTTGAGAAATTGTCAGGTGCTGAGGATAACAAATAGTTGTGGGCCCTAAAGGAGCTCGTAGTCATTTAGTTACATGTTGGCAGCAGGTCAGTATGGTTACTCATTCAGGCCCTGCTGGGCTCTGAGCTGAGCCCTGGAGACCCAGCGGTCAGAGTTCTGGATGGTGAGTACTATTAGAGAGAGGAGAAGGGATGGCAAGCTGAGACTTCAACTAGGATTAGCCACTGGATGGCTGCTCAGATTGGCTGCTTCATCTGACTGTCTGTTTTGGATGTTCTGTGCAAGTTGGGTGATGACGCACAGATACAGCTAGCCAGCCAGCCAAGAATGCATGAAAGGACAGCTTTGTTAGATCAGAGACCCTAGTGGGAAACTTGGGAGAATGAGGGTGGCGGGGGCAGGACTTACCTAACGTAGGTTCCTGTGAGGGTCCATGGATGTGGGGGGTGGGGAGCACTTGTGAGTCCTGGAAGCATATGTGAGAGGGAAAGGGTAGGGTTTTCCTGTGGATCATGGAAATCAGGAGTTTCAAACTATAGGGTGCAAAAAGCAGAAGCAGTAAGGGCCATTTGGAGAAGCTGAGGGCAACTTCGATCCAGTCCATATGGAGATATGGGCCTTTCAAGTAAATGATGCAGCACAAAAGGGCAGGGGTCCATTTTCAGAGAAGTGGCAAGAACCGTTTGGAGAAGCTGAGTGTGATTTTTATCCAAACTGTATAAAGATACAGGCCCTGCTAGTTGTGATTATGCTAGTTGGGGTGGTTGCGCCAAGGGAAGCATGACTAAGCCAGGCAGGCAAGGGGTGCACCAAATATAATTTCTTTTATGCCATTACACTTCCCTTCTCCCTCATTCAAATCTGGTCCGTATCCTTTAAGACTGAGCTTATAACTCACCTCTAGCTTGAGGTCTGTTCTAATGGACTCATCCCAAAGTTGTCTCTTCTTCTTAGGAATGAATTCTTGTCTCCTTGCATCATATCTACTTCTTCAGAAGTCCTTCCTGAGTGTGGGTCCTAGGTGTGCTGTGAGAACTTAAGCCTCTTGAATGCAGGATCAATCTTATTTATTCTCCTGAAATACTCCATGTAGTATCTTTTACAGCATGAGTGATTTATAGTTATTGTTTAACCAATTTTCGACCCCCTTTGTTGCTTTCACCCTTGCTGGGAAATGTGAGTCTTGATTTTCACTGTGTTCATGAGATGTTTGTGTCATAGATATTTATGTTCACAACTTGATGTGGTTGTGTTAAATGTGGTGAGATTCTGCAGAAGATTTTGAAAATCACTCAGTTGAGGAATGAGATATTTTATGGAATTACCTGATATACAAAGAGCTGAGCTTCTTCCAGTCTCGTTATACAATCGAGAGGATAATCTTACAAGGGAAAAAGCTCTGTAATTTCATTAGAAACAGTCATTGGGAGTGGTCTTGAGTTGTAGTCAAATGTATATCTTAATTTGGGGGGGGGAGTGTGTACTATAAGAACAAACTTTAATAAAAGCCAAAAGAAATCAATGCAAAAAAAGCTGTGGTTCCACCACTATAATAAAATTCTTGCATAGTATCTTCCATATTTGTCTGAAGAACCATGGGTTCTCCGTAACTTAAGTCATCTCATTGTAATATCAAAAGCATGGGTTTATTGAGTGGTGCAGAGCACTTTTGTTGTAGAAGGCCTGTGGACTCTGGAGTCCCACCCCCCTTACTCACTGCCTTTATGACCTTGGGCAGAATATATATGTAAACATATGCCTGTGCCTTTTCTACACCTCCACCTACATTTATGCCTGCGTGTACATGTTCATATATCATTTCCCCACAGATTTTTACTATACTGTTAGTCAACTCATGCCAAAAAAACTATACTTGGAAAAACTATTATTATTTTTTTTCTGTGATTGTCTCGTAAAAAGATTATTTTTCTCTTCTTGCCTAAATGTACAAAGGCAAAAAGAGTACAGTTTATATATATATAATATAATATATATATATGAAATATATATATGAAATATATATATATGAAATATATATATGAAATATATATATATGAAAGAAACAAGAAACTTGGTAATGTACACTTTACAGAAGGGAAGAATCAGGAAGACTGAAATTAAATCCAACAGAGCAACGCCAATGGAACAAAAAATATCAACAGCAACACTGCCCCTCCAGCCCGGGCCTCCAGCTCGCCCCAATCTGCTCCCAATGAGGGGCTAGAGCACCAAGGCAAGCGGGTGGGCTGGGGCAGGAGGGGCTGGGGACAGGGTCTGGGAAGGGTTCAATCTCGGGAGGGGACCATGGCAGGGGATCATCGGAAAGCTTCCTGGGATGCCCAAGTAATTAATCAAATAACAAAGGCCCAGAATTATGGGGCCAACTAGCTGCCCATTTGAATCTTGGAAGTGGAGGGGGGCTTCAGAGTAGACATTGGAATAGTGATAGGATATATGGGGTAATAAGGGACATTAGTTGCCTCAAAGTTCATATACAATAATGAAAAATTGTATTATTAAAAGAATAATCGAACCATTTTAGCCCAAGTTAGGTGCTCTGTTGAAGGACAACATGAGTATCAACATCTTACATCTAACACTGGCAAATGTAATGCAATTCCCATAGATGAGGCATGGGCACGTTCAAAGTCGAAGATTCTTCAGTCCTGCCATTTCTTTAAGAATCCTCTCCTTTGTCCCTCTCTTTCTTGACTGGTCTCTGAATTTCTTCTGTTATGTTTCCAACTTTATCTTAAGTTTTATATTTGTTTTGCAGTTATTTTTCAAGACAAGTCCAGGTTGTGGAGGTATGATAAATGTGACACTGCTTTCCATTAATCCTTTAGGTTTGTTCAGGAAAAGTTTGCTGTGGAGAGGTCATCGTTTCATATCACCTCCCATATTTGCTTCTCCCATGTGCTCTGGATGAAGTAATATTTATGGATACAGGCTTAAATGTGATTTTCTTTTTTGTCATTGGGAAATGTAAATCGTATCTGTAACTCACGATTTAATTGGCAAGAGTTTTGATCTGGTTTTACTTTATGAAGTACAGGAAAATGATACTCCATCAGAGCATTTCTATTTAATTAATTCTGGTTCAATATGCTAGCAGTTCTAGATACTTGGGCTTACAGAAGGTAGAGCATTGTATTTACTATGCACATCCATGCTATTTTCTCTAATAAATTCTGGTTCAGCCCTTTCTTCTGTTTGTCATTTCTGCTGTTTGCAGTGTATTTTAAAATTTATGTTAACATCTATCTTTGCTCTGCCTCTTTTCAGTACATCTGGTTTATTGCCAGATCCCCTCCCCACATTCATTCCTTTGTCAAGTCTGTCTCTTAATATGGTTCCTTTCAGCCTGAGCCCCCTGATAGTAGGATCATTCTGTGGAGGTAGATTGAACTATAAAAACCTGGATTGATTATTGGCCTTCCCGGTTGTTAATGCATATTCATTTAGTTAACCCATAAATCAAACTGCTGATATGGGTACATTCGGATTTCATTATTTCTTTTTGCCTTGAGATCTTCTGGGTTGCTCCTTAAAAAAAAAAAGGAAATCTAGTTTAAGAAAATCTGAAATAAAGAACAGAGGAGGTTTTAAACAGCGAAATCTTCATTGCAGCCTTATTTATAATTTGAGAATTTGCAAGTAGCTGATATACACAAATCAAAGATACAGCCAAGTAAATTATGGGTCTTTGCATTGCAATATTATATATCCATTAAAAACAATGTTTTTAAAGAGCTTGCAGTATTACGGGAAGTAATTATGATGTAATTAGAATGGGGAAAATGTTAGGATATAGAATAATATAGAGTGTCATCTCAATGACCTAAAATTTGCATAAGGACTAGGAGAAGATGTATCAAAACATCGATAGTGCTGGTCCTTGGGTGGGGTAACGGGGTGGGCCGTAGAAGTCTGGATTCAGACAGACCTAGATTGAAAACTCTCGTTCTTCCTGTGTTTGCCTGTTATTCATCAGACATAACCTCTCTGAAGCCTGATTTATCCGGGGCAAATAGGGTTAATAAGAACACCATTATTAATAATAAATGTTCCAGCCATTTTAGTGTTCTCCTAAAACAACACTTCATTTCTTCATGTTTCCTTTGGTTTTAATAGGCACACGTTAGGATCAGCAGAGCCCTAGCCCACGGTCTCTGCTGATGGACTCTAACTCCTTTGCATGGAATTAGGTGGATGATTCAGTGACTTGACCCATCAAATGTGCTTAGAATCAGTCCCAGGCACATACTTAGTTATAAATGTTATCTGCTATTATTATTTATTTAAAATTAAAAAACATATGCATTTATTAATTATTATTACTACTTACATGCAGGAGAATGGGGGAAATTACATCAAGGATTTATATTCCTGTAGACAGCTGATCTTGGTGATTTCTCAGTCTGGAATCAGTATACTACAAGCTACAGTTTAACTGAAACATTCAAAATTTTAAATATAAAATGGGATAATCTAGAATGAATGGGCATAGGAAATAGGGATCCTTTGGAGAACCTAATCTAGTGTGAGAATGCTGGATGTGGTCCTCTGAAGGTGTGCTGCTAGGCTCTAAGTCTCCAGAAATGTAGAATTTAGTCAAGTTCCTTGGTTTATTTCAGTTCTCAAAATAGAGCCCAGATTTTTAGGTTGGTCTCTAACAGAAAATACCCCTCTGATTTGTGGTGAATGGATTAATACAAAAGAAGGGACCAGAATGCGTTTTGTTTTAATTTAAAAAAATAAATAAAGGTTTTACTTAGAAGTGTTCAGAATGTCAACAAAACAGCTGCAAATTTTTTTTTCAATTGCACAATGCTACTCAGTTAACAGAACAATGATTGTTTTGGATAGGCTGCATCAGAGACAACTGAAGATGAAAAAACTATAATCCATAGATAGATAGATATAGATGGATAGAGAAAGAGAGATAGAGAGAGAGAGATAAAGTCTGAATCCAGATTTTCATGCCCCACCGTCCTCACCCCACCCCAGGGTAAGCACTACTTACATTTTGATGCATTTCCTTCTAGTCCTGCTTTAAACTTCCATTCCAATTTACAATCCCTGTATTGTACCAGGCAAGGTTAGTGGTTTGAAAAGACCACCAGGACAGGGCTGTCTAAAGACACATTCAGTGGTGTGTTAACTGTACAAAAAAAAGACACAATGCAGTTTAAAAGCACATCTTACCCTTCAGTTTTTTTCTGTAGAAGGAATGAATTGTGTGCAGGAGAGTTAACTGCTTTCTAGACAAGGAGAAAAACTGCATTAGAACCAACTCACTTGTCACCGTCTTCATGTTCCTCCTCATTGTCATCTTCCTCATCTTTTTCATCTCCCTCCTCCTTTTTCTTTTTCTTGCTTTTTTCAGACTTGATGACTCTTTTTTTTTTTTTTAGCTGCATTGGCTCTCCTTTAGCCCATATGCATATTCTTTTTGTATTTCTCCTTCAGCTTACCAGCCTTTTCATAGTCCTGCTTGCCATTTGCAGCGGTATTATTCCACGCCTCTCCCACTTTCTTTGCATCATCACCAATGGATAGGCCAGGGTGTTCACCTTTGATTTGGGGGTGATTTTCAAAACAAAACAAAACAAGAAGGCCAAAGGAGGCCTCTTGGGTGCATTGGGGTCCTTGAACTTCTTTTTTATTTCCTTTTTAGGAGGAATATAGGTTTTCATTTTTCTTTCTTATTGGGTTTTTGTCTGCCTTGACCATGTCTTCAGATGTTCCTTTCTCTTCAGCAGACATGGTCTTCCACCTCTCAAGCACTTCTTAGAAAGCTCTGAACAGTTGACTGAAGCATCTGTGGACTTCTTCCTGGGCTCTTCTCAGCAAGTTTGCACAAAGAATGCATATGATGACATTTTGCCTCTCGGCTTCTTAGGGTCTCCTATGTCCATGTATGGCTGTTTTTTGTCTGCGATGCATTCGCCTAGTGCCCGCCTGGCTCACACTTGCTCTGGCACTGTCTCTGTGGAGCTCAGTGTTCTGCAGAGGCTGTGAGAGCAGGAACGAGATGCCAGCCTCCTTACTTTCTCTGCTCTGTAGACCAGAATGCATTTTTAATTTTCTTTTTTTTTCCTCAAAATTCCTCCTTGCCAAAACCCTGCAGTCTGCCCGTGTGAGTGATTTATGATGTTGTGAGTGTGCTGCTTTTTGAGTCACTGCTTGGAGGCTGGTGGTGAAGATCCTTTCAGTGACAGGAAGCACTTAGGGAGTGGGGGATTTCTCCAGTTTCTCATATGAAAACAAACATGAAAATGGAGGTTTGCGTGCCACTTCACAGTCCAAATTCACTCTGCTTTAGCAGATATTCTTCATTCGGGGCTACGCTATCTTACCATCAAATTTGGCATGACAGAGGGGACTTGAAAAGGAACTTGTATGCAGTTCTTTTCACACATTCTTCTGGGTTTGACTTGGGAAATACTGGTGTTTTGCAAGGTCATTTTCCAATAAAGCTCTATTTTTTTTTTTTTTTTTAGAAAAAAGCTAGTGTATCTGTAACTGTCACAATAGTGTATTCCTTAATGACAAAATTTATGTTTATCAACCTCAGGAATAGCCTAAAGAATCTGCTTTCCTGGAATCTTATAGACGTGTCACCAGGGCTCACATTAAGAAACCAAATAATAGGATGAGTTTATGTCCAGTTATCCAGATGAATGATAAATAATCTCATCTTTTTCCTGGTCTTGACCTCCGCTTTTATTTTTTCTTGTCCCTGACTTTTTATGTTTTTTTTTATATCTGTTTTTGTAAACTGGTCCTACTCATTTGAATGAGTAAGGGTATAAAAGAATTCAAAATCTGAGTTCAATTTGGAGCATTGTTCCTTTTTTAACTTGTAAGAGGAGGAAAATAGAAGGAGTGGCAGGTAGTCTCCAAGAAAAGTAAGATATGTGATTTATGCAGCTCCTGGCAACTGTACATGAGTGATGACATTGTTGGAAGAACCAAAGCAGACTTTCTTAGGGGCCAACAGAAAATGACAATATATTCCACACACATGCCAGAAATTCACTTATCCTTCTGAATTCTCTGTCCTTATCTGTAAAATGGGGTTACAAAAAAAAAAGAAAAAATCTAGTTTACTTTCTAGCCTGATGAGCACATCAAATGAAAAGATATATGTAAAAGTGCCAGGGTGCTTTTCAAGTGTTAAATGAATATTAGGTGATAGTCTCTCATGTTTGTTTCTGTAGTGACTTCAGCCCAGGAGGGCCGATGTTGGAACCAGGGCCACAGATGAGTGTGTTGAGGAGAGAGTCCCTGCTGGCTAGGATGAGTTTGAAAGAATAGTTTAGAAGACAGCTTGATCGTGGGTCTTGAAGGGTGAGTAACAGTGAGGAGGGTGGTTAATTTCAGAGGTAGCCCACACAGGCTAAAATACTTGTGGCAGTTTTGCAAGGATTATAAACACATCAGTTTAGTTGTTCTTATCATATAAATGGGAAAAGAGTTGTAGATAGATGAGGCTGTGTGACAGAGGGGGCTCCCTGACCCTTGGACTGAAGAGTTTGACTATAATTGCCCATACATTTCAAAATGCTGTGTGCATTAAAAAATCAGCTCTAAGCAAAATTGTAAAGTAGAGAAGTGCACACGTGTCTGGTCTCCTTCCTTTCAGCAGGTCTTCTCTCCCCACTTCCTGCTCCCTGCCTTCTCTTGGCACTTCCAAGGTTCTGGAGTGGTCTACAGTACACTACTCTTCCCTCTTCAGAATTTCTTGTTGATCACAACTCATCTTTAATAAAGGGTAGCTCTTAGCTAATTTGTCTGAAAGGTTCTGAAACTTATTGTTCTAACATAGTGATAGGTGATAAAGGCAATATCTACTTTTTTAGTAAGGTTTAAGTGGGAACAAATCTTTATGACTGAACAATATACTCAATGATGAAATTTCAGGTACCAGAGCCAGGCTGAAGTAATAGTTCTTTTGGGTTGGGAGGGTAAGTCAGAGGGATCCTTGGAGATATCTAATCATATCATTGCATAGCTTTTTCTGTTCATTGTGGAGGTGTGGAAAGGTCTGATATGTTTTCCTGCAGTGTGTGACCTGCTAAAGGTCTCGTTATCTAAAAGTTGTAGTTTCCTCATCTGAGAATGGAAAACAATATCAAAGGTCTTTTCCCGTCATTCTGTATTCTGTATTACAGGTATTCTCTTTGGGTGCTGATTTGCCTTCTCATTTATGCATTAAATATGCATTGAGTCCTTCTCTGTGTCATGTACTTATATGATGTGCCATGCACGTGATCCCTACCCTTGCAGAGCTTCCAACCCCAGAATTATTTGGCTTTGGTTTTATTCTGAGTTTGTCATTTGCCAAGATAGAGAACTTCATTTTGTAAGCTGTCAAAGTAAGTTTCTGTATGGTAAGACTGGAGTAGGGTGTTGAGAGGTGGAAATAATTTGGTGTGATGGGCATTTGCCTTCTGTTAATCTTCTGATGATTAATTTTTTAAAAAAATCTGCTTAAAACTACCCATGGATTAGATGTGAATTCCACAAGCATTTATTAAGCATCTACTGTGTGCTGGATGCCATGACTGGACTTCATAATTCAAAGGTGACTCTAATGCTGCAGTTCCTGCTCTCAAGAGTCCAGTGGGGGAGAAGGATCTCTAATGGCAAATCTGTCCTCGAAGCCAGTGTGTGGATCTCATTGCTGGTGTATTGGCAACAGGCAAGAATACCCAGTAGTGGCCCTGTGGGCTAAGGAATTTTTATTGACCTGCCTGGCATGCTGCTCAGTTCATACTAGTGTGGGTGGTTAATCATTTCTCCTGTGCTCTAATACTTGACTTTCTAATAAGGTGGTTATTTCTAGTTGAAGTATTCAACAATAGTCCTGGCCTCTTTAGCTACTGTGAAAGAGGGGAGTGATCCTAGTGTGAATCTTCTCTGGTTTTCTGTACTCTTTACTCTAGCTGCAAAGGGCAGCATGGCCATCCTCGTCCTTTTCTAAGTGAGATGCTAGCACCATTTAAAATTCACATCAGCTATGTTTACTTGCGGGTTTCCCTGAGTTTAATATTAGATGTAGCTCTCAGAAGGTGTGGATGTTGGAGTCTAGGCTAAGGCTATTCAGGCTCTGCTTTCTGGGAAAAATTATTAAAGAAGGACTAGCCACTTCCTGAGAATGTGGCTTTCTGGTAAAGCTAGACTGGAAATGAGACCAAAAGGAGACATCCTGCTTACTCCACTCCTCTCCCCTGTTTGAATTAAAGAGAGCTGGCACCTGGTAGAGGGTTGTCCTGACACACTTTCCTAGATGCTGACAGAGAAGACACCTCTGTGTACCCAGTCTGCTCCCCATATGGTGTCTGAATGTTCAAGATGATTCCCAGTATATCTAAGCAAGGCAGGTGAAAACCTGGCCTTTACTTTTGAGGCCCCTCTGGGTGGCTGTGCCCCAGTGCGTGATAGGTTTTTACCTTTCAGATCGGCTACTTTCTCCCTCGACTGCTGAGGAGCAGGTAAAGGGTGGAGAAAAGGCTTTCTGTCTCTCTCCTTTGCGTTTCTTTGAGAGAACAGAATTGTTCACAAGGGGTTGAGATGAAAATGTAAATTAGTAATAGCTTTGAACGTACCCACATTTTGCATTGACATTCAGTTATGTGATGCATGCTGTATATTAACTTCTGAGAGGAGAACAGATAATAAGAAGGTAGAGTATTGGGGTTGATGGTACAGCCGTCCCCAGTTAGGTGCAGTGTTGTCCAGTGGGTCAAAGTGGAGAGTCATCGATTGAAGGTACAAAGAGATCTGGGGAATTGTGGTCAGTTTTCCTGGGAGATCCAGGACTCCACTGAGACATGGTGACTCAACCTGGCACAATACCCTTACTCTATAGGCCTCAAGGCTGCTATAGCTTATCCCAGAGCAGAATCTATTGACAAATCCCAGGGCAGGAACCCATCGTGATACCTGTCTTGCTCCCAGAGAGCGTATGTTGTATGAGTTAATAAGGATGAACATAAGAGTTGTATAGAACAAATTTATAGAGTTACTAGATGGCGAGCTTACTATAGATAGCACTCTTGCCTATTTTTGCTCCCTAATACTTTTTTTTTTTGTATTTTGTGTGGTGGAGTCACATTTCATTATTTTCCCATGTGACTATCACGGTATTGCAGCACCATTTGTTGAATTTTTTGTTTGTTTGTTTTTGTTGGTTTCTTTGTTTGTTTGTTTGGAAAGTGCACGGACCAGGAATCGAACCCCAGTTTCCCGCATGGCATGCAAGAATTCTACCACTGAACTATCCTCGCAACCCCTCCCCAATGCTTTTGTAATGCCTGGAACATAAAAGATGCAAAATAAACAGTAAAACAGATTTGACAGCTGAATACACACTGCTCCCAGTGTTTCTCCAATCCCCACGATAAATAGTAGTAATATCAAACACTTACTTAGCACCTTCTGTGTACCTTTGCCGTATATTAGTTCATATAATTCTCCAACAGCCTAATGGGTAGATCTATTATTGTCCCCATTTTACAGAGGAGGAAGAGAAGGCAGATTGTGCTTAGTAACCATCACAAGGTCACTCCCTGGTAAAACAGGGGTGGAACTGGAACACCTTGTGGCCCTCACTTATCAGGGCAGGTATCCAAGGGGTGGTTGCTTATCCTGACCAGTGATGGCCATTTGTTTCTCAGAGGAAGAGGCTGGGCTGGAGCTGGGCTTGTTTGTCCCTGGCTGCGCCAGACTTAACTTGGGCACCTGTACTACTGCCATCATCCTGGGCTGCTTACAACTCCCTGGGACTGAAAGGATTTTATTTCAAAATGTGGATGTCTGGGTTTTACCACTGGTTCAATTGGCTCCTCACTGGTTTCATTGGCTCCTTGTGAAGGATGCCACACAAGGAGGGTTTTTGTGTTGGCCCAGGTAACATTCAAATATATAACCAGGCCAAAATGATCAGATATTATGAAAAGAGAAGAGATTATGAAAATGAAGAATAATGCCTTTTTAATGAATTTATGCCCTACCTTTTTTTTTTTCCATTTACCCAACTTATTTTACTCTTTGACCCCCCCTATAATTTATTTATTTTTTATCCATATATTTTTACTCATCTGCCCATACCCTGGATAATAGGAGCAATAAACCCAAGGTTTTCACAATTCCACAGTCACGTTATAAAATCTGTGTCATTATACAATCATCTTCAAGAATCAAGGCTACTGGAATACAGATCAACTATTTCAGGTGCTTCCCTCTAACTATTCCAATATACCACAAACTATAAAAAGAGATATCTATATAGTGCACAAGAATAACCTCCAGGATAACCTCTTGACTCTGCTTGAAATCTCTCAGCCACTGAAACTTTGTTTGTCTCATTTCTCTCTTCCCCTTTTTGATCAAAAAGACTTTCTTAATTCCTTGATGCTGGGTCCCGGCTCATCCTGGGAATTCTATCCCACATTGCCAGGGAGATTTACACCCCTGGGAATTATGTCTCACATAGTGGGGGAGAGCAGTGAGTTCACCTACCGAGTCAGCTTAGAGAGAGAGAGAGGCCATGTCTGAACAACAAAAGAGGTTCTTTGGGGGTGACTCTTAGGCCTAATTTTAAGAAGGCTTAGTCGATCCTTTGCAGGAATAAGTTTCATAGGGTGGACCCCAAGATCGAGGTCTTGGGCTATTGATTTGGTTGTCCCCACTGCTTGTAAGAATATCAGAAATTTTCCAAATGGGAAGTTGAGTATTTCTTCCTTTCTCTCCAGCCCCCCAAGGGGACTTTGCAGATACATCTTTATTCACTGACCATATTACTCTGGGATACATTGGGCCATCACACTAACTTGGAGAAACCAGCAAAATCTCACACCCTTTTCAAGATTCCGTGTCCTTATCATACCCTGTCTTTTTGCAAAAAAAAAAAAAAAAAGAACAAAGATCCAATAAGATTGTATTATAAAACTAGGGAAGTGAAGAGAATCATAAATAAGAGACAGGGATTAAACTATAGCAAGACTGGAAGAAACTACACAAATTTGGAAGTGATCTTTTTTGCAGCCGAACCAGCAAAGAAATCCTGATCAGCAACCCTAGACTCAAGAGTCTGAACCATTAAGAGCCTGGAGATGCAGGGATCAGCATAGGGGTGAGGTTACAGAAAAGCAGAGATGAGTGTCAGTGCAGGCTGTACCAATGCTGTGATGCCCTGAAAACGTCACTAAGGAGGAGGGTGGTTAATTCTTTTTCCAGGTATGTTCTCCAAGCTGCCCCATTTTTCAGGGCTTTAGTGGATGTTAAGTGAGACATCTCCCAAATGTTAAAAAACATACCCTTTTTTAGTTGGCATTTCTTGGTTGCTATATGCTTTCATTTCATTTTAGTTTTGCCAAAGGATAATTCAAACAGATGTCCATTTTGCAAGCATCTCACCTGTTGTGAATGGTTCTAGAAACAGCTTAGCAGCGTGATATGAAGTCGCCATGTACTTTTATTTCAGACCTCATTGACATTTTCCTGTGTGGATGACCATCTCGAATAATAAGGAAAAAAAATATTTTGCTTTAAAAAGCATTTTATAGTTTATAAAGCATTTTTTGCTTTTATGCATTTTTGCATGATTTGTATCGTGTAATATTCTCATGAAGTAAATTGTTAGTCTTGTTTCCTGCTTGGGAAAATTGAGTCATAATAAAATGGGGAACCAAGAGTAAGAAGAAGAAACTGGCACCTTTTAGTCTTAGACCAGGGTGTAGTACTCTCTGAGAATGATGAGTTTATTTATTTTGATTGTATTTTTATGTATTTATTTTTGTATAATGTGTTCCCATGTGGTAATATTGATGCTTTTCGCGGTACTTGTTTTTGGGTGGTAGGAAAGTTGAGAGTGTGAATCCCGTAATGCACTTCTGGCATTTCTAGTCCTGTTCAACACCTACCCCGGACTAAGATCCCTGTCCCCGTTGGGTAGGCTCTGTCATGAGGTGCTAGGGTCAGGAGACAAGGGATCTGATGGGAATAGTTGGCCAAGAATCATGTGTTTTTTTGGGAAAGTTCCTTTCATGGGAGCTGATTGTTTCCTACCCTGTGAAGGGCAGAAAGGGGAAGTAGTGGGCTCAGAGGTCCAAGAGATCATGAGGCCTGAGATTGACCCTGGACCTCGGACTCCTCAACCAGTGCTCTTTCTGGGAAACATGACTTCCTGAACCGTCCCCTCTCAAATAAACCTAGACAGCGACACCATGGGCTGGGCCCAGAATCGAGATCCTGTGTGGTAAGGCATGTCTCCCTAGTTTTCCTGGGACCGTCTCTAGGCCATAAAAAGGTAGAAATCATTTCTGTGTAGATACTTGTATATGGAGTTTGTAGCATATGGGTGATGCATTTTGGTGATGGTAGTGTAGTGGTAGCAGGGGTGTGACTTCAAAAGCTTTAGTCAGCCTGTTCCTATGTCCCTTCCCCACAGGCCTCCTCAGGAGAGGGGTCTGAAGCTGCTACTGCAGCCAGACACCGACCCCACCCCTCCACTGAACTCTAATGTCTATTAAAAGACATTTCAGTGTTGTCAGATTCAAGTCCTTATTTTATCTGACCTAGGATCATCCTTTAGCCTAGCTGACTCCTCTTTCCTGCTTGGTGTACTTTCTTCCAGAACCTACCCTCTCTTGGGTCTCTTCTCTCCTTTGTTCATTCCCTAGGTGGCCTTTCTAGTGCCAAGGATTTAAATATGATGATTTCATCTCCATCTTTGCCTATAACCTTCTAGCTCCCCACTTAATTCATCCTACACAAATTTACACTGCTCACACCCAAACCTGTTCCTCTAGCAGTCTTCTCCACCTCAGCCAATGACTTCTTCATTTTCCCTCTTATTTTGGATAAATACTTCCCTTGACTGTCACATATTTTCTGCTTCTTTCTTTCCTTTCAGCTTTCTAATTCTGTGTGGCGTTTTCCCCTGGCCTCCTTGTTGATTCTGCTCTGCCCTGAGAGCCATCTTCATCTCCCTACTCTTGCAGTCTTTCTTTGCCCCTTTCTCCTTGTCTCCTCTGTATCTTTACTTCCTTCTGAGCTCTTCTGGTTATGGTCCTGCTTTTACATTCTGCTTTTGGCCCCTTGTCATGGCTCCACTTTTCCTTTTCATTGAATCTCTCTGCATTGCTGGAAGGACCATGCATTTCTCTTCAGAAAGCCCCGTATTTTAGCCTGGAAAGTGTAGCCTTCACATAGTGCCACCTACACTGCTTCCTATTCCAAGGAACAGAAGGATTGACCATCCCATCCTTGCTGGTGCATCCTGTACACAGCATCCATGATGACACTGAGTTCTAGTAGCTTCTCCACTGACTGTCTCCACCAGCCACACTTACGGATCTCAGTGGTTCAGGAATCCCCTAATTGCCACCAGCCTCAGGGGACAAACCAGTGCATGGAGCAATCTGCATCATAGCAAATTTGTCAGTTTGTCTCTAGAATTTACATTTTATTTCCCCATGTTAGGTAGTTAGTTAAATATGCTTATAAAAAGAGGTGTGGGAAGCTGTGTGTATATCGTTCTAAAAGTCATGAATATTGTAGGTGGAAATTGTCAGATGTTTTGAACTCCTGCCTTGTCAGCAATCCAACCACTACCCGAACTGTAGTAAATTAATTCAGTTTTGGGAGATGCCCAGTGGACACTGCTGTTGTTTGTTGAACTGTGTGTTCTTGACATTTCTCAAATAAAAAATATTTCCACAGACAAAACTCATTCAGAATGTTACCAGAGGTCAGAATGACCTTAAAGTTGGATAGCCTGAACAGTTGCTTCATGAAACTGTTTGTAAACCTTGCCCTGGACATCAGAATATTCATTTTAAAATGCCTTCTGTGCCCAAATGACCCAGTTACCTGTCTGTAGGGAGCCAACAGTCAAATGAGGAGTGAAGCCAAGACCCTAGAGGCACCCATTTAGTAGTCTAGGGCCAGATCAGCCTGTTGTCCTCTCTGCCTTTTGACTACCTACTGCTTCTTAGCACTTGTGTTCATAAGTGGGAAAGAGGAGTAATGGGAGCTGGGGTCCAGGTTTACTACCTGTCTTATCTCCATTAACAGACAAGAAAGCTGTAGGACCTTCCCATGGATTTATGTTTTCTGTGCCGCATCAAAGATTCTCTGGGCTGCTAACTGTGCAGTGCCTTGTTAATAGACAGCCAGTTAAGTCTGTGAGGGTTTTTCAGGCTCAAGGAAAATGAGCAGTGAACTTTTTTTTGCCTCCCGCTTGTGCCCAAGACATGCGTTTGATAGAAACTGGCTTGGGTTGGGCCATGGGGTGGGGTACATTTTCTGGCTGTGAAATAGAATAGCTACGTGAAATAAACCATGTGCCTACCTCAGAGGAAATGTGCTAAATTGTTGGACTTCCATTTTAAAAATAAGGCACTTATAAAATAGTTCAAACCCAGCCTAAATCTATGTATTTTCTAAAACCATTACTGGAAGAGAAGCAAAATCTCCTAGTAATTTGTCTGAACTAAGTAAAAATTGAACGATGTCTTTTACTTAAGAGACTCCCAAAGAGTATGATGCTGTCTGAAGTATTTGGTGTTTACAGTTTGCTCACTTTGGCCTTATCTGTGATGACTGTATATTGTCCTAGATTCACTTCTTTCATGAATTATGAAGGGCTAATACTTTATTTGTGGGGAAATTGAGGCACAGAGTGGCCAAAGAGACTTGTTCACATTTACACATTCTCTTAGTGATGGAACCGGGCCTATCTTCTGGTACATGGTATGATGGAGCTTTCTGGGGAACAGAGAAGGGGAAATTCATGATTCTTTCCCCTCATCCCCACACCTACCCTGGAGTTGGCGGGGAACGGGCCCAGGGGTGCTGTGACTACAGACAGAGTATCTTCAGGAGACAGCCATGGATATCCATAGCTTGTGACTCTCACCTTAAGGATGTTAACCTGGGAAATTCCACTCCACAGGACCCCCTTCCTGAAACCCAAAGTAGGAGGGGAGGACAGTTGAAAGGGAGGTTTGGTGAACATCTGTGACTCTGCCTTCCCAGAGGGTTCTCCTTGCCACACTGTGATAATGTTAGCCCTTAGACTGTAGGCTGTCATCTTACTTTTAAAGCCTATTTAAAAATCTTTAAGCCTACTTTTTAAAACTTTTTTTTATTGTATAATATAACATATATACAAAGCAAAGAAAGAAAAGAGCAATAGTTTTCAAAGCACTCTTCAACAAGTAGTTACAGGACAGGTAAGTCCCAGAGTTTGTCATGGGCTACCATACCATCATCTCAGATTTTTCATTCTAACTGCTCCAAAATATTGGAGGATAGAAGGAATAAATATTTCTTTATCATCACAATCGACTTTTTTCTTCTTTTTTTGTGAAAAATAACATATATACACAAAAGCAGTAAATTTCAAAGCACATCACAATAATTGGTGGTTGTTCTAGTTTGCTAGCTGCCGGAATGCAATATACCAGAGACGGAATGGCTTTTAACAAGAGGTAATTTAATGAGTTGCTAGTTTACAGTTCTACGGCTGAGAAAATGTCCCAATTAAAACAAATCTATAGAAATGTCCAATCAAAGGCATCCAGGGCAAGATACCTTGGTTCAAGAAGATCGATGAAGTTCAGGGTTTCTCTCTCAAGTGAGAAGGCACATGGCGAACACAGTCAGGGCTCCTCTCTCATCTGGAAGGGCACATGGCGAACACGACGTCATCTGCTAGCTTCTTCTCCTGGCTTCCTGTTCCATGAAGCTCCCCGGGAGGCGTTTTCCTTCTTCATCTCCAAAGATCACTGGCTGGTGGACTCTCTGCTTCGTGGTGCTGCAGCATTCTCTACTCTCTCTGAATCTCTCATTCTCCTCTTTTATAGGACTTCAGAAACTAATCAAGACCCACTCAAATGGGTGGAGACATGTCATCCCCTAATCCAGTTTAACAACCACTCTTGACTAAATCACATCAACCAGGGAGATGATCTCATTGCAGTTTTAAATATACAGTATTGAATAGGGATTATTCTACCTTTAAGAAATGAGATTTATATTAAAACATGGCTTTTCTTAGGGGGCATACTTCCTTTCAAACCAGCACAGTTGTAAAACAGATTTCAGAGTTTTGTATGGGTTATAATTTCACAATTTTAGTTTTGTACTTCTAGCTGCTCTAAGATACTGGAGACTAAAAGTAATATCAATATGATTCAGCAATCCTATGTGTTTGCTAAACCCTACCTTGTCTGTATAACTCCACTATCATCTTTGATCTTTCTATCCCATTCTTGAAGCCTACTATTTAAATTGTTTTTTTTATCTTAAGGCATTCTATTTAATTGCTGATTCAGTTTCTTTCCATTTTTAAAGCTGATTCAGAGTGCATCATTTTTTTCTTCAAGACGAATGATAATTGTGACTATCAGGGCTTGTCATTTTGTGTTTTCCAGAAATTCTAAGTGAGAGCCTTCAAATCCATCTAAGAAGATGGTGGCCCTGTCCTTGAAGATCTGTGTCCGCCACTGCAATGTGGTAAAGACCATGCAGTTTGAACCGTCAACAGCTGTGTACGATGCTTGTCGAGTCATTCGGGAACGGGTACCTGAGGCCCAAACTGGCCAAGGTAGGTCATTGGTTGTTGGCTTCTTAAAAAGTGTCAGTCAGTATGTTCATCGTTGTATAATTTAAGAAACAGGCTCTGCGTGGTGTGCAAGCCCACCAGTGTGTGTGTGTTTTATGTGAAAATCTTAGACTGAACACTGTTTCCTCCCTATATGATCATGGCTTGTGATGACAGTGACCCCTTCTACAACTGACATTGTCATGATACATCGTCATTCTGGTTGGGCTCAGCAGTTTACATAATCACTTTATGATGTATCCTCTCATTTGCTCAATCAAATATAAATGAAGCTGCTCTAACAATGATTGGTGTTCTAGTTTGCTAGTGCAACACACCAGAGATGGATTGGCTTTTAATAAACGGGGATTTATTTCATTAGTTCTTCAGAGGGAAGGTAGCTAAGTTTCAACTGAGGTTCTTTCTTATGTGGGAAGGCATAGGTGATCTCTGCTGGCCTTCTCTCCAGGCCTCTGGGTTCCAACAACTTTCCTTGGGGTGATTTCCTTCTGTATCTCCAAAGGCCTGGGCTCAGCTGCAACTGCTGAAATGAGATATGCTGAGCTACTTGAGCTGTGCTACGTTGAGTCTCTCATTTAAGCACCAGCCAATTAAATCAAACATCATTCACTGCAGCAGGCACGCCTCCTAGCCGACTGCAGATGTAATCAGCAACAGATGAGGTTCACATACCATTGGTTCATGTCCACAGCAACAAAACTAGGTGCCTTCACCTGGCCAAGTTGACAACTGAATCTAACTATCACAATTGGCTTTATCTATTCTTAACTAAGTCAAACAGATTGACTATATCTATTCTTTAACATATGTGAAAACCTTCTACTGCCAGCAGCCTGGAGAAGTCCAGAACTGCTGGCTCAGCTGCCCTCAGAATCTGGGGCAAGTCTTCTTTCAAGCACTTTGAAGAAGCTTTATATATTTCACTTCAGACCTTCGGCGGGCGGAGGGAAGCATTTATGTACATGTTTTGTTTGATGGTTGGTCAAGCCACTCAATCTGAGTTTAAACATAGCCATTCATACAATTTCCATTATTTTCCTTTCCCTTTGTCCCCTCTCTACATTTCTTTCTCTTGTTTAGTGTTTTGTTGACTGACAGTTAAGAATCTCAGATCACTCCCAAATTGACAAGCCTCTAATATGAAAAAGGGATAAAGTTTATCTTAAAAATTGGAGGATTAAAAATCAAACCTAACATCCAGGGCAATTAGAGTTAGGAGACGGGTCTTCTCAAAAAAAAAAAAAAGAGTTTCTCACAAAACTCCTCAGATTTTTTTGGTGTAAAAGCATTGTTGATATTACTCAAAATACTCTGCTGTTTCTAGATTACCCAGAAATAGAAATAAAATTTGCTCACATCCTCAGCCTTACTCCATGATCTGGCTATGTGGTCATTTCTAGTGCTCTTATTTTCTTGTTCCTTTCTAGTTGTTATTTTCCTCCCAGATCTTTCTCCCTTCATTTTTTTCTGGTCAGATTACTCTGCACCTCTGGTGATGCTGTAAGTCTTCAAAGATCTCAAAGTTGTTTTCTGAACGGCAGGTGCTCTGACCCTTGTCTGAATCTCTGAGGTTTTGTTGAATTACTTTAAGGAAGAGAGATGTCCGTATTCAGGAAGCAATACTGCTTCTGTCCTGCTATCACCCCCTCGCACCGAGTGGGATTAAGGGAATTCTGTGGAGAGCATGGAGTTTAATTTTCCAACTTTTTTCATAATTTGGTGGTAGTGGGGAGTGGAGACTTCACTTCCCAGGAAATTCCTGTGTAGCATTATGGCTGATGAGAGGCATCGTTTGAGGTGTAAAGGTTCCATCTGTCCCCCTTTGCCTCGGTGGGCTCAGCTCAAGCATTCACTTTCTTGTTTCTCTGTGGCTATCTTGACATTCTCTGTGGGTTCTTAACTGTTTTTTTTTTTAAGTAAATGCTAAAGAACAAAGCCAAGTTCAATTAGAAATTTAGATGTTTTCTTCTTGGGTTTCCCCTGAATTTTAGAAGTGACATCTGGTCCACTGGTTTTAAGAAACATGAGCGTTGCTTGTGGGCATTTCTTTTGCAGCTGAGTTCTTATTCCTCTTGACCTGCTCTCCTCCCAGTGATGGCTTGTGTTGTCGACATGCAACATTTCTCCCTTGCCAAGTCGGCAGGCTCAGGGCCTAGCCCTCAGTGATCACCATCACTTTGTCTTTTATTTCTCTTTCTTTTTATGTTCTAGCTTCTGACTATGGGCTGTTCCTTTCGGATGAAGACCCCAGGAAAGGCATTTGGCTGGAAGCAGGCAGGACACTGGATTATTACATGTTGCGAAATGGGGTATGCTGCGGGTCTCCTTTTTATTTTTTTTCAACACTTTTGTCCCTGGGTCTTCTATAGAAGCCAACATGATTATACTTTGAAGACAAGGAGAGAACCAGTGATCTGCTTTTACTCAAGGACATTTTATTTATAGTTGTTGTAATGTACTTTTTAAGGGCTGTCCAGGTGATGATAGAAAATGCCACCAGTCTGAACTTTGAAACTCCACAGAGAGACTGAATCGGGTTGGGGTTAGTATTTTAAGTGGTCTCTACATGCCATTGTTGGACATTGTTGTTAGTTACAAGATAAGATAATGGCATCTTCCAGTAAGTGCGTAGGAGGTATCCTTGTGATGGAAAGTAAGGTTAGAACAGAGGGAAAACTAAAATGTATCCTAAAATTAATCAGAAATTACATATTTAATCAGTGTTTTGTTTTTGAAGTTAGAAATGAGAGTTTAATAACTTTTAGTAACAGTAACCACAACAGCAAAAGAATGTATTATAGAAGCAGGGAAGAGGTAATAAGTAAAAATAGTGTTAAGCCTAGTGTTCACCTTAACCCCCAGGGCCCTGAAATTTGGGTACATGGAATGGGTGGTCATATCAGAGTGGTCAGTATTCCATAAAGTAAGAGAAAAGCATGCAATGCCAATTTATTTTCCCTTCCATACTTTTATTTTTACGGTGTGCAGTGAAAAAGAAGCCTCTTAATTAAAAATAACCTTTAAACTTATTACCCCTGTTTGGTTTTGCCTTTATTGTAGAATATGTAGATATATTTTACACTGTCATAAAACCATACCCCACTGCTGTAAAGAATTACAGGAATGTTATTTATATCTCTGTTCGTGTTTGTGTGTGTAGTAAAAGCTGTTTCTTACAGTAAAAGGGATTATTGGAGAAACATACTGCTACATATAAGAACATATGTGACTTTCATTTTACATTTTTTAGTGATTGTGCGCTATGAAAATTACTTTGGCTGCAATTTCACTGTCAGATTTTAAAGAACTCTTTGTGAAGGCAATTATTAGCTACTAGATATTCTGTATTATATGATTGGCATCAACCCCCATGAAAACTTTGATGTCTGATAGGAAAGATTCACTTCTTTAAAAAAAAACAAGGTGCCCACATTTGTCATCTATTTTCCTATTCACCGTTGCACCTAGATCCAGGAAAAGGCCACTCTACAGTGTTTCTTGGTTTGTGCTCTAGGATATTTTGGAATATAAAAAGAAACAGAGACCTCAGAAAATCCGGATGTTAGATGGATCTGTGAAAACAGTGATGGTGGACGACTCCAAGATGGTGGGGGAACTCTTGGTTACCATTTGCAGCAGGATAGGTGAGCTTTCACATGAGCTTTTTTATTTTGATTTTTTTAATGACATGTTTCTTCTTTCTTCACCTCATTTGGTGTCTAGCAATGTGTCAGTGTGTCTGATAGCCCACCGATATCTGTCCAGCCCCAAGAGAGTGTGTTCATTCTCCTGATTTGCAAACCCACCAGCTGGTTTTGTAAAAATTTGAAGGTCCCATCAAGTCATAGTTGAGAGCTTTTATTTCCCTTCCAAAAATGGAAGAAATTTTCAAATTGAAAATGATGTTTCTGAAATTGTCCAGTTCAGTATCCCACCCATTGCTGGGATTCTATGAAAGTATCACTGTTGTCTAGAATCTTCTTAAGTACACATAGTAAAGCCTTTGTGATTGATTATTGGGCAACTCTTTTTCCTTGTAGCTTCTGTTAGTCTCCCCAGAGAGCATGTCTGCTTCCTTTCTATGCGAAGCCCTTCGGATATTTGCAGAAAATAGCCTTGCCTACCTTTGTTTTCTCTTCATGCAAAGGAGGCCCACTTCCTTCAGGAACTTCTTCTTTGACATTGTCTGGGCTTCGTTTGCATGAGCTCTACTTTGTCCTTATTTTTCAAGAATTAGACAAGAGAATTGAACATGACATTTTGAGTAGGACTTAACTAGCTAAAGTCCTCCGTTTTAGCGAGAGTTTTTTGATGTATATTCCGCAGGGTGGTCTCTCTGACCCTCACTATAGTAAAACTTCTTTCTGTTCTTTGCCACTACTGAGTTCTTGAAATAGTGTATAAGCCCCAGGGTGAAAGGGGTTGACTGATTCAATCATTTGTATTTATAACCTAATTTTTATTTTTAGGAATAACGAACTACGAAGAATATTCTTTGATCCAAGAAACTATTGAAGAAAAGAAAGAAGAAGGGACGGGTACACTTAAGAAAGATAGGACACTGTTAAGGGATGAAAGGAAAATGGAAAAGCTAAAGGCCAAGCTTCACACGGATGATGACCGTAAGTGTTTAAGAAGGAAGTGCAGACAGGCACATTGTTTTGCCAAGACTCACTCCCCTGGCTTCGTCCATATTACTCAGGGAAAGCCCCCCCCCATTATTTATTTTTTTTAATCCATATGTTTTACTCGTCTGCTGATCAGGTAGATAAAAGGAGCATCAGACACAAGGTTTTCACAATCACACAGTCACATTGTGAAAGCTGTATCATTATATGATCATCTTCAAGAAACGTGGCTACTGGGACACAGCTCTACATTTTCAGGCAGTTCCCTCCAGCCTCTCCATTACACCTTAACTATACAGGTGATATCTATTTAATGCATAAGAGTAACCTCCAGGATAACCTCTTGACTCTGGAATCTCTCAGCCACTGACACTTTATTTTGTCTCATTTCTCTCTTCCCCCTTTTGGTCGAGAAGGTTTTCTCAATCCCTTGATGCTAAATTCCAACTCATTCTAGGATTTCCTTCCCACCTTGCCAGGAAGGTCCACACCCCTGGGAGTCATCTTTTGATTTAAAAAAATTTCATCTATAAACATTTTGTTTTTTGAGTCAGTGAAAGAAAAAGACTCTAAAGGGAAAACAGTGACTGTGTCATTTCATTTAAAAAAACCTCAATATCAGATATACAAATCACGTTCACATTTTCTCCACTGTCTTTTAAAAACTTTTAACAGCTGGTTTGAACTGGGATCTAAAAAGATTGAATGATAGGTTGCTTAACTCTTTTAAATATGGCTACCCCTCCACCTCCTTTATTTTTTTCTTTGCAATATTTTCTTGGTGGAGAAATCAGATTAATTACATGGTATTTACTACAGTCTGAATTTTGTTGAACTTATACCTGTTTTGCCATTTAACATATTTCTCTGCCCTAAGATCTAGAAGCTTATTCAGTTTCTTGCACATTTGTGTGTGTGCACATTTGTGTGTATGCATGTGCATAAATACTTATTTTAAAATAAAGACTCTTTTTTCCATGATGTTGTGTCTTACTATCAGAAAGTTGTAACAGGTTGTCTCTTTTTTGTGATGTTAACCATTGATGATCATTGTCGATATCCAGTATTTTCTTAAGGATTACAAAATCGTAAGATAATTCTGTTATGTCATTTTCTAAGGCCATGCAGTTAATATACGGAAATGCTAGTATGTACACCCCTATGCCTCAGAGCCCATGCTGTGTGCACCTTGCTACTTAACCTTCCCCTGAGAGGGTCTTAATTCGTGCCTCAGCTTGGATCTTTCCTGCCCCTTCTGTCACTGCTCTTGCTCCATGCTGCATTGATAGATGTCATTTTTGTCATTGTGTTTATTCATCTTTGGTTGAGCTGTCGTTTCCTTTGACCCTTTTTCCATTCTTCCTTATTTGATTTCTAGTAGTGTACTCCTTTCCAAGTGATACTATAGTAGACAAATCCTGAGGATTTATTGATATTTGCATGATACTCTCCCAAGTACTGTGGGAGATGAGATCAATCAAATGCATTTTTTGGTGCTGAAGTTGCTTCTAATCTGGTGAGGCTGGTAGTAAGTATAGACCCACAGTGTGTGTGAAGCCCAGGGAGGAATGTGGGCCTCAGAGCTCTGGAAAACATAGGGGGGGATCAATTCCTGTGAGGCTTGATTTTAGGAGAGAGTTCTTAAAATGGGTGACATTCAAGCCGGGCCATGGGCAGCATTTCTGCCATCCTCACCTCCTAGTGTTCTGTTCTCCCTCCCTTACCCTCCATTATTTTAATTTTCTTTTTTACTTCTTTGGGTCAGAAGTAACTCATTATGACCAGAGTTTGTAAATTATTTCACTTGATGAAACTGTCTGCTCTTGATTTGAATCCTAATATGATTGTCTTAACACAGAGCACTGATTTCCTTATTTCTTTTTTTCTCCCTAAAGGAAAAGGTATGTATTATAAACTCAGTTGTTGTGTTTGAGCCAACTTTAAGAATGGCTGGGACTAATGAGGCCAAATATACTCCATCAAATGTTATCTCTCATTCCCTTTGTGGTTTGTCATATGATGGATGTGAAATTAGTTTGCAAGGTTGAAAAGCATAGTTCTAATATAAAAAGTAGCTAAAAGTCAGTATGAGATTTCTAGAAATCAGTTGCTGTTTTGGTAAATCCCCTTTGAATATGAGGAAAAGTAAACTCAGTTCTTTCATATGTCTTATTGTGTTGCAGTTAATTGGCTGGATCACAGCCGAACATTCAGAGAACAAGGAGTAGATGAAAATGAAACATTGCTACTTAGACGGAAGTTCTTTTACTCTGATCAGAATGTAGATTCGAGAGACCCTGTGCAGCTGAACTTGCTTTATGTTCAGGTACAGTATTTAATGCTCAGACACTGAGGTGGGTGAGATTGCAGGAAGCTCCTCGCCACATTTTGTAGTAAGCAGGAGTTCAGCTCTGTCTTCCATCTTTATTACAGTCTCCAGGTTCCAGTGGGCTCTGCTTGTGGTCTTCTCACATGTTTTTGGCAATGGTGCAGGCTGATGTTCAACGTGAGCTGCTGAGCATCCAGTACACAGCCTCTCTTGGTTCTCTTTAGCCTGGCAGCTAATACTGTCCTTCTCTGCCATTTAATGTACTTAACTTGACCACCACTCCATATGCAGTAAAGCTTGCAAATATAAGAATAAAGCTTATATTCTTAGCTTGCATTTTAGACTTAAGAGAGTATCAATCAGAAAATCTATACTTCTTAACTGAAAGGTATCCTCTCAGTGGCCATTTATGTCTTTACCATTCATTGATTGTTTAACCTTTGACAAGTATTGAACTTATCTGAGTTGCAGGTTCCAAAATGTAACATGCAGACTTTGCACCAGGTGGTCCCCAAGGTTTTGTTCAGTGCAAGAATAGCAGAGTCTCCCTCTCTCTTTTGTAACTGCCCCTCCCCCACTTCCTTTCTTCCTTTCCTTCTACCCCTTTCTCTTTGCTCTCCTTCCACGTTACCTACTGTGTGCTCATAGAAATAGTGCAGGGGAGCAGCAAACTGTGGCTGCTCTGCAGCTGTGTTTTTAAGTAAAGTTTATTGAAACACAGATTGCTTGTTCACGGATAGCCCCTGGCTGCTCTCACACCCCAAGGCAGAGTTCATTTGTTGTGACAGAGACTTTATTGTCTGCGAGGTCTCAAATATTTACTGTCTTGCCCTTTACAGGCACAGTCTGTTTGCCCCTGAGGTAGTGGAGGGAAGGATGTGTGGAAAGGAGGAGAGCTGGCAGGAAAGAGGGATAAGACAGGAAGAAAGGCGGTTATCGGGATAATGAGAAAACACTTATTGGCTTAGGGTGTAGAGCGATAACTGTGAGTATATATTTGGGGGGGTTCTTGGGCTCATGTAATTAGAGAAAGGAAAGACAGAAAGAAAAGAATAAAGAGCAATATCACAGGTTGGGAACTGGGAGAAGGACTTCACACACAATGGGTGCATTTGCTTGTCATTTTTCCTAAATATCTCAAGTATTGAATTCTTGTCTGTGTGTGTCTGTCAGTCTCTCTCTCTCTGTCTCTTTATATTGGTCATTATCTTGGACTGGGATCAAATTGGTTTCACTTCTACATTGTTTTTCTCAATTAACTTTTCACTTGGGTAATAAAAAGTAAATTATATCCTATTTTGACCCCTACGAATCTGATATTTTAGCGAGGATTTTCTTTTTTTTCAATTCATAATCACTTCTACCTTCTAGAATAAATCAAACTTTAGTTTTGATATACCAAACACTGCTGATGCTTTCCATCTATAGGCAGTTTGGGGCAAAGGCTTGGTTTCCTTTTATACTCCTGTGGTACAGCCATCCGTGGCATCTTGAATGCCTCATTGTAGGGTGGTTGGCAATTTCCCCAGGGCTCCACAGAGAAGTGTGTGTTCTGGTGTAGGAATGTGTCATTTGAGAGACTATCATTTCCCAGGCTTCTGATACTTTTGCATCTTCTTGTGTTTCAGGCTCGGGATGACATCCTTAACGGCTCCCACCCTGTCTCCTTTGAGAAAGCTTGCGAATTTGGTGGTTTCCAAGCACAGATACAGTTTGGACCTCACGTGGAGCATAAACACAAGCCTGGATTCTTAGAGTAAATGACTTTTTTGTTCTTTTTGCCTTCCTCTTCTCTCTCCTCACCTCTCCTGTGTCTCTTCTTCTTCGCTTTCCACCTATTTATTTTTGAGCTAGCTATACAAAATACACACCCATGTTTCAACCAATTGTGAGAATCTCAGTTTTTACTCAGTTGAGTATTTGATCAAATTTGCAGACCTTAGGAGTGCAAGCTGCAAAGGAATTCAATGTTGGAATGGCTGTAGAGGTTCTCTGTCCCAAGTTCAGGAAGCATATGATTTCCTCTATTCTGTAGAGTCTGTAGCACTTTTCCAAGCTTTTGTCTAGCCTGTTACAGGATACCTCTGGAGTTGAGGAACTCACTTCCTCCATCTTCTGAAACCTCTGCCCATTAGAACATTCCTTGTTCATACCTGACCAAATTGTCTTCTTTAATTTCTTTATAAGATCCCTATATTAGAATGGCAATGAATGTATAAACAAGAGAATTCACATTCTTTATTGTAATTTATAAACTATCTATTGCTCTGAATATATGATGCAAATATTAAATTCTTGGTCTACTCATTTTGCCCATCTGGCCTTTTATCCTGTTTTATAAAATGATGATTCTTTTTGGCTCCAGACTTCTAGATTCACGGGAAAGCTAACCCTACAAATCCTATATGTTCATTATGACCCCAAAGAATATGGGCCTTATGGTCAGGTTTCCTGGATATGCTCAGCAGGATTCCAGACATACATAGGTAACTGTTTATCCAAAGTTACTTTCCTTTCTCTTTTGATCTCATCTTTTTTGTCCTCTGTGAACACTCTTTTTCTTTATCTATTCCCCACCCCTTCCTTTTCTGTCTCCCTTATGCTTCCTTTCAAAGCAGATGAAACATTCGAATGAGCCAAAAAGTCACTTCAGAATTTCAGCCTGGTAATATGATGCTGTTACCTAGAGTGCAGCCTGTAGAGGCATTGGGATGGGGGTCCTGATGTGAATGCCAATTGTGGGGCGGGCGGATGGGAGCTTTTCTGGAGAATGCATCAGCATAAAATGTGTTGACTAGGTCACTGGTTGTATTGTGTCCAAATGTACTGCACAGCCAGGATAATGTGAATGCTTATTTGTCCCTTGACCCTTCTCTCAGCTTGGTGGAAAGTAACTGGGACCATCAAATGCCCTTGATTAAGAAGACTACCTTACTTTTCCCTGGTGGCAGAGAATGCTGGCCAGCCTATTGTTTGGTCTAAACTTGTTTCCAAAAACAAACAAACAAACAGACTTTACCCTTGCTTTAATGAGAGCCTTCCCAAAGTGATGCTTTGTCCTACCATATACCATACATGACCTTGACTCGTAGAATGGCTTTGAGCAGCATCTTTCACTGGCTTTGTTCTGTGTTATCCATTGTGTCACGGTGTGGGGTTCCTCAGAACCCATGTCTGCCTGGCTAGTGTGGCTTCCTTCCTCCAGCAGGAGGGGAAGCTGCCCATCCTGTCTCTTCTGTGGCACCCCAGAGGCTTTAGAAGACCATGGGCCCGTGTGCTTTTAGCAGTTTTCACATCACCACCTTCTAACCTGCCAGTTGACCCCTCAGAAACATTTGATGTGACAAAACTGAGGATTATAGCCACAGAAATTGATAGGAAAACATCAAGAACTAATCAAGCCTGTTTAGTTTCCGTCAGCAGCTGTTTCTATCAGTGACTGATGGAGAACAGGAGAAAATGGAAGGAAGGTTTATGAACCCAGACACTTTAAATAAAAACATTGACCTATTTTTAGACCTTCATGGCTGTAAACTTACATGGCCCTGGTCAAAAGGAGATCCAAATGTAGCCATTCAACTGCTGCCTCGTTGTGAATTGAGAAAGAAGTATTACATATGATGGATGTGGAGGAGGGGCCACAGAAAGAAATGGCTTGGTTACAGTTACTTAAGGAGTTTTTCTGCAAATGATTTGTGACTGCTAGCCTTGGGCTCTATCATTTTCAGAGGAATTTGTACTTTTGGGGCATGTACCCCTTTGCACTCACTCCTTAATATGCTGCAAAATTAAGAAAGTACCTAAAAATGTGTTTACAGAGTCCTTTGTCTTTCTGCTAGTGTTAAGAGTTGTGCCAGCCAAATCTCAGTGGATATTCTTGTAACCATGGCTGGCCTGGGCCAAGATTGCACACGAGCATCAGTGGCTAAGTAGTCACTCTTAACGGTGCGCTAGCATTTTCTGATCCTACTGGGGGCTATATGCTACTTTGTAATGTCCCTAATCTAAGATTAAGCTGTTTAATTGTTTTCTCATTTTCTGAAATTATAATGTGAGGCTCATGCTTTTAGTGCTAAGTATACTCTTACTTGGATTACAAATTTAAAACAAGCTTATTACACCTGGTGGCAATTATTTTTCCTTACAAATTTGATTTATTTTTGAAGTAAACCAAGTCTGGTCTAGGTAATGAAGCGTTTACATTTAATTGTTTACGTTATTGTGCATACTATATAGGTAAAACTGTGTGTCCCCTCTTAATTAAAACAAAACAGCGAAGCTACATTTCCTTGATTTTAATTTGGGGAGTTAAGTGCTGTTTTCAGTGATAATATCCCTGGGCTGTCCCTGGTGACTGGCTGAGCTGTGTTTTTCAGATTTTTATGTCTTTCCCCATCTAGCTCTCATATGTGCTATCTGCTTGAACAATTCAGAGTGAAAAAAAAAGTGAGAGGGCTTGATTTGTCACACAGCCAGGCTGATGTTACAGGCCAGACAGAGATTTCAGTCACAGAGTTTCTGAATTAGGTATCTAGAGGTGTTGAGTAAATTTCTTGAAAATTTATTTAGCATTTTTGTTCAAAGTTGGCATAATATGGACATTCTTATGAGATTCTCTGTTACCTTTCTTTAGTCCCTTAGATGATGTCTGAAATCAATTCCACCTTGGTGAAGGTATTCATTTAGAATAAAGGAAATCAGCAAGTGCAAGGTTTCCATAGTTTTTAGCAATTGAATGATAATGCACTCTATCTACTCTACAGACGGAGGAAATAGATTGTAGAGAGAGACAGAGACAGAAACAAAGTGAAGAATTGGTGGAAGCAACAAAGCGAGAAGAAAAGCCAGGTCTACAAAGTCACGTCTGATGCATATTATTTACGTGACAGTTTCCTTCAGTCTATCTCTAGAGGGTCCCAGAAAGAGACATTTTATCAGAGGATGATAATTTAATAATTAAGTATATACTTGATACTCTTCTATGTTTAGAAGATGCTAACAGCAAGCATGCTGTACGTTCTTCTTTTACTCAAGGGCTTCCTGTGTGTATCCTATTGTGATAGGTATGGGGAGACACAAGGAAGATAATGTACTAATTCCTTGCTTGTCTCTTTGACAAAGAAGCATATGAAATGTTAATTATGGGGACCAAAGGTGTACCATTTAACTCCATTTTAAATGCAGGATGATCTATTTAGTATGCCAAAAGTTACAGTTCAGGCTATGGAGGCTGCTGTAAATTGTTTCTAGAAAGGCAGCTAGAGTACAGTGCAAAAGGCAGTGTTGATCAAAGAATTTGCTAAAATAGAAGACAAATCTAAAGATTTTAACTCTTAAACTGCAGCAAAAACAATATTGCTAATTTCACGACCCTTAAAAGCAAGGTGAGAAACATTAAGAAGTACGTAATCAGAGTCAAAGCCTTCTATAGCAGGAGGAGAAAGAAGCCAATAAACTTTAGACAATAAACCAAGAATACATGATAAAATTGATGGTAGCCCCATGTGATGGTTATATTGTTCACTGTACAATTCTGTAAACTTCATACGTCTGAAAGTTTTCATAATAAAATGTTGAGAAAAAAAATTGAAGGTGGCACAGAAGGCTAGAAATAGACTGTATAACTTCCCAGCATGTTAGAGAGGAAAAAAAATAGAGGAATACACACAACTTGACCAATATAATGGAAGTTGTACAGAATGGATTATGAAAAAAAAGGCAGAAGTATGGTAAATAGACTACACAAAAGAAGCTAATGGAAATACATATTTGCCATCATAATAAATATAAACAGATCAAACTCACCAGTTGATAGAGAGGTTCTCATATTGGTTGGAATTTTAAAAAGTTTTAGCTATAAACTATTTCCAAGAGATACATTTGAAAATAAAATCATGGAAAATAATGTGCCAGGAAATTACTAGTAAATTCAAAGTGATGGAGCTATTTTTAATATCATACAAATAGACTTTAATGCAAACAAAGCATAAATAGAGTTAAAGAAGATCAGTATAAAGATAGAAGGAATAACTCACCAGGGTGATATAATAATCATGAACCTGTATGTACCTAACTACATTGCATTAAAATATATTTTAACTATTTTTTTATTGTGAAATATAACATATATGCAAAAAAGCAATACATTTCCAAGTACAGTTTAACAAGTATTTATAGAAGAGATTTTAAAGTTTGTTATGGGTTATAGTTCCATGATTTTTCATTTTTTTCTTCTAGCTGCTCGAAGACACTGGAGACCAACAGAAATATGAATATAATGATTCATCAGTCATACTCATTTGTTAAATCCTATCTTCTCTGTTATACTCCTTTTCTTTAAATAACAAACATAAGCAATAAATTTCAAAGGACATTACAACAGCTGGTTGTAGAACAGATTTCAGAGTTTGGTATGGATTACAATTCCACAATTTTAGGTTTTTATTTCTAGCTACTCTAAGGTACTGGAGGCTAAAAGAAGTATCAGTATAATGATTCAGCACTCATACTCATTTGTTAAACCAACCTTCTCTGTATATGTCCACCATCACCTTTGATTTTTCTCCCACTCTCTAGGGGTATTTGGGTTAAGCCCATTCTAAACTATTCATTTTGGTAGGGGCTGTTGATAATTTGGAAAATGGATAGAACTAGTTGATATTCTGGAAGGGCTGGCCCCTCTGCATTTCAGGACTTATCTGGAACAGGAACCCATCTGGAAGTTGTAGATTTCTGGAAAGTTACCCTAGTGCATAGACTCTTATATAACGCTATAGGTGTTCTTTAGGATTGGCAGGAATGGTTTTGGTTGGGGTTTGGCAAGTTATGATAGGTAGCCATGTCTAACTGAAACACGCATAAGAGTGACCTCCAGAGTAGACTCTTGACTCTATTTGAACTCTCTCAGCTACTGATACCTTATTTGTTACTTCTTTTTCCCCTTTTGTTCAGGATGGCCTTGTTGATGCATGATGCTAGGGCCAGGCTCATCCCTGGGGTTCATCTCCCATGCCTCCAGGGAGACTTTCATCCCTGGATATCATGTCCCACGTAGGGGGAGAGCAGTGGTTTCACTTGCAGAGTTGGGCTTAGAGAGAGTGAGGCCACATATGAACAACAAAAGCGGTTGCATTAAAATGTAAAGAAAAAAAGTGGACAAAACTGCAAGGAGATTTCAGATATGCAATTTTTGTGAAATAATTTAATATGTCTCCCTCAGTAAGTGGTTGATAGAACAGGAAGATCAAAATAGAAGAAAGGAAATAATTTAAGAGAAATTAATGAAATGGAAGCCATAAAAGAGGGTCAAACAAAACCAAAAGCAGTTGAGAAAAATTAATAAAGTAAGTAAACCTCTGGCAAGTTTGATCAAGAAAAACTAAAGATGGCAAAGCCACAAATAAACATTATTAATAGTGAAGTTAAAACTTGTCTAAAGCTTAGAGATTTTAAGCTGAAAAAAATTGAAAACTTAGACAAAATGGATACTTGGGAGATTGAAATAGACCTATAATCTGTAGAGAAATTGATTTATTATTTTAAAATATACCAATCAAAAATATAAAACAAGAACAAAAATCTAGGCCCAGGTTATTTCACAGAATAGAAAAAGAATTAAATCTCCTTACTTTAATTTGGAACTAGCAGACCCATAATACCAAAATTAAATATAGGCCATATATAAAATTTGTAATGGTAGTTCATTCTAATTTATGATTCTAGATGTTCTTTCCCAAAAGAAAATAAAATATTAACAAAGTCCAATGCGATGTGTGTATATGTATAAGTGTAAGTTGTCATAACTAAATAGCATTCCTTCCAGGAATGTAAAATTCATTTATTTCAACAAATAATGTATTGAATGTTGCTCTGTGGCAAACCCTAAGCACTGGTGACACAGCAGTGGACGCACAAACATCCCTGACCCTATGGAACTTACGGTTTAATGCAGAGAGGCAAATGGTAAGTAATAGTAGGTAAAATGCAAAATGTATTAAATGATGACATCAACCAAGTTGAAAAACAAAACAGAAAGGAAGACTAGGAGGTGCATGTGTTTTAGGGAGTGAGGGAGAATTTGACACTTTAGAGCGGATGGCCAAGGAGAAAGCCTTGTGGAGAAGATATTTGAACTTTTCTGGGTTTAACATTAGGAAATATGCTAATTTAATTTGCCATGTTAGCAGAGTAAAGAAGAAAGACTATATTTAATTGTCTAAATTATTGGAGAGAAAGAATTAAGTAAAATTCAGTAGCAGTGATTAAAAAGACCCAATATCAGAATTGGGATAATGAAACTGTCATTAGCTGCAACTGATAATGATTATAAGTAAGACCTGAAATAAAGACCAAAATATATAGCAGCAAATCATATATTCATATATAATAATTAGAAAATATAATTTGATAAGAAATATCCTTTTATAATAGAAACAGTTTACCTAGAAATGAAGCTGTCCAAAGACTTCTAAGATCTAACTAATAAAAGTTTATTGAAGAACATGCAAGACTGAATAAATGGAATGATTTGCTGTTAATGGATAAGAACACTTTATATCATAAAAAAAGCAATTCTACACAAATTTATGTATAAATTCACTTCAGTTCCAATAAAAACTCTACTTGCTTATCAAGTACGGAGAAAAACTAATCTTAAAATTAATATGGATATTTCAGTAAAGCTGTTGAAAATTTATATGGGGCAGGCCACAGTGGCTCAGCAGATACAGTTCTCACCTGCCATGCTGGAGACCTGGGTTTGATTGACGGTACCTGCCTATGCAAAAAAAAAAAAAAAATTAATGTGAACTGGTCTAGTATCAAACTGCCAAGGCTAATTGAAGAAACATGGTGATCTCATGCAACTATATATTAATATTTCTTACAAAGCTATAGTAATTAAAACACTATGGTTCATGCGTGATATAGAAGTTTAGAAGTTTGATTAAAATATTTACCTCCAAAGCATGTTAGGTGAAGGAAGTCAGACACATAGGGCCACATATTGTATGATTCCATTTATATGAAATATCCGTTAGAATAGATTTATTCATATAGACAATAGAGATTGGTGGTTGCCAGGGGCTGGTGAGATAGGAGAATGGGGAAAACTGAGTAATGGGTGAGGGGTTTACTTTGGAATGGAAAAGGTTGGGAACTAGATAGAGATGGTGTTTGTGTAAAATTGTGAATATAGAAAATGCCACTGAATTTTTCACTTTAAAATGGTTCATTTTGTTGTGTGAATTTCACTTCAGTGGGTTATTGAAATTAAAAGCAAAATATTTTATTAAGCAAAGGACATCACTAAGTTGAGTGAAGTTTCAGAGTGGAAGAAAAAATTTGTGTTATTTCCAATGCACTACCAAGAAAAAACTAATATCCAGAAAATATTGAAAAGAAAAATCCCTAATCTTCAAAGAAAAGATCACTTTCAGTAGCTGTAGGCACTCTAGAGAAGAATCTCAGTTGCCTTGTAAAGATATAAAAAGATGTTGAACCTGATAAGTAATTTGGAAAATGCGAAATAAAAAAGGACATATAGCATTTCATGTCTATCAGGTAGGTACAAATATAAATGTATGAAAGTGCCAAAGTACTTTAATGAGGAAAGAGAACATTTCAGAATATAAAACAGGATATATTGTTTCTAGATGCGAGAAGATGTGGGAATATTGTGGTAGATTAGACATGTTCTTAATCTGCAGTCCGGTGGGTGTGAAACCATTGCAAATAGGAACTCTTAAAGATTATTTTTCGTTAAGGTGTGGCCAGCTGAAGTAGGGTGGTTCTTAATGTGGGATATTGGAGGTCTTGTAAAGAGAACCTGTAAGTCACAGAAGTAGAAAGTGGGAAGTCAGCAGGAGCCCGGAAGAAAAAGGAGAGAGAGGACACTGCTGTATGATGGGAAAGACAAGGAGCCCCGAGGATTGCTGGCAGCCTGGCCCCAGAACACTCCCGACCCCCGGAGAAAGCATGGTCTTGCCAACATGTTTGATTTGGACTGCTGGCTTCTGAAACTGAGAGCCAATAAATTCCCATGGTTTAAGCTACCCACTGTGTGGTATTTGTCATAGCAGCCTGGTAAACCCAGATGACCATATTAAAATATGCATATAAACTAACTTCTTAACGTGGCATCCATTAGAAAGGAAAAGAAGGATGGTATGGGACTTCATTTAAATCTTAAATTTTAAAAACAGAGAGAGGAAGCGATCTTAACGCAGATATGATGATGTGTTATCATGTATTTAACCTTGGTTGTTGGTATATAAATTATAAATTATGTATCTGGCTGTATATTTGAAATGTTTCACAATTAACATTTCTTGAAAAAGGAAATTGCAGTGGTCTGAGCATTAGGCAGTAAAAGCCTGTTTTCACTGAGGTTGAATGTATCACACATGGCAAAAGCAAAATTGATAGGAGTTGGCGGTCAGACAAAAAAATTTCCTTTTTTTTTGCCTAATTTTGTTACATTGTGTGTTATAGGAAGAAACACCAGTGATTGGGTGCAGGCAGGCAGGTAACAGGCTGAGGAAACTTTTCTCATACTTGATTACCAGAGCCTCTTCTCATAGTGGTAGGGTTGCTTCTCCAGAGTATTTTACTGAGAAAACAGAGCAACCCATTCTATGAATTCACTGTGTGAGAGAGTTTAGAGTAGACTTGGAGAATTTCCTCCACAAACTCAAGATGGGTCTACTGTCAACAAACAAAGCTTTTGACCCAGTAGGAGATCTTAAGGAAGCTTTTTTTGTGGCATCTGCTCAAACATGTATTTCTATGCTTTTTTTGAAGTTGGCCTTCTGAGTGCTTTTGTAGAATAATTTGGCTGTGGATTCTTTGTTTTACAAGTAACAGTGAAGTGGGCATTTCAGCTTTGTTTTTCACCATCTCCTTACTTGCTATTCCTTGCTACCACCTACTCACTTAAATTAAAAGTAAAATACATCAAAGGTCATGTTCACTCCTTTCTGCACTGTGTTTTTAAATTTTGTCATTTTTCATACTATATTTATGTATGTATTTTACATCTATCCTATGCTCTCTCTTTCCAGCCCAGGGCTCACCTGTCAGTTTTGAAAGTTGATACTATCCAGTGGCATCTCCATTGTTTCCTCCTAGTAACAACCTCTGCCTTGTAGGGTTGAAGCCTATCTCCCTGGCCACTTTCAAGCTCTAGGCCATTCAAACCAGGGAACTCTGAATTTATTTCCATCCAGAGTTACCCCTTGAGTTCCATGACAGTGGCCTGTAACAGACATTTGGATTCTTTTCAGTATTTTACAGTTGTCTCACCTATATCTAACCTGGTAGCTTTTTTGCAAATATTTACCTGTAGGAAGCATTTGGCTGTTCCCTTTTTGTACTATTTTAGCAGTTTATAGGAGATATCAGTAATTACTTAATCACAACATGGTGGAGATGAAATAGAACCATTTCCTGGTAGGAACACTGTCTTGAATGGAGCAGCTGTGGAGAGCTTCTAGAGAGGAGCCTCTTGGTTGCACACTGTTAACGTTCCATGACTGTTAGAGAGGAAGAAGGGCATTGATTAGTCTGCTAGCTTGGTGGGGTGGAGATAGTATTATTTTCCTTGCATTCAGAATGGATGATCTGTACAAGGTGGGCAGTAGAGTTTAGAGGAGAAGTGAGGTCCAGATGCTTGCATTTCAGGTGGCTGTCCTTTTAAGGTGGGAATATGCAGGGAGGAAGTGGGAGGGACCTTGCTTGGCCAGAGCTTGGCTTAATTAGGGGAAAAATTTCCAATCAGGTTTGACAATCTGACCCACTTCCTCGGAGAAGGCTGACTGAGTTCACTTGTACGCATGTCCCAGATGCTTAGTAGCCTTCCAAACTCAGGCGTGGTAATCAAAACAACAGCTGAGCTGGAACTGCGGTACTTCCTCCTGGCAGGCAGTGATGACAGGCTACCTGCTTACTCCAGTTTCATGCTGACTCTGTGTACTTTGTTGATTTACTTATTTGCTGATACACCACACACATATGCATGCTTGCATGCATGCACGCACACACACATACTTCATATTTTAAAATACTTTAAAACAAACTCCCCTCCACCTCGAAATCCACTTTTGAGAACACCTCTAGGGTAAGATTCTGGAAGGTCTTCCCAGTGACTACTAAAGAATAGAGAGGAGGCAAATTTGGGTAGGTTGGTGTTTGGGTTTGTTAAAGCTGCCAGAAATGGAATAGCTTTTAAAAGGGGGAATTCATTAAGTTGCAAGTTTATAGTACTAAGGTGATAAAAATGGCCAAACTAAGGCATCCAGAGAACAATATCTTGACTCAAGAAAGGCCGATGGGTCCTGAACACCTCTGTAAGCTGGGAAGGTATGTCGCTGGCATCTGTTGGGGTCTTTGGCTTCTGGTTTCAAACAGCGTTCCTGGGGCATTTTCTTTCTGCGTCTCCTCTTGGCTCTGAAGTTTTCTTCCCTCTTAAAGGACTCCAGTAAGTGACCCACCTTGAATGGATGGAGACACATCTCCATGGAACCACCTAGTCATATGGTTCTACCTACAATTGGGTGAGTCACATTTCTATGTAAACTACTTAATAAAAAAGATCCCACCCTGCAATATTGAATCAGGAGTAAAGAATCTGGCTTTTTGGGGGGTAGACAACAGTTTCAAACTAGCACAGTTGGTTTTGCAGAATTGTGAATTTAGGGCAGCTTATTGTAGTGTAGGACTTTCTTGTCTTAGTGCCCAGAATATTCTATCCCTGCTTGGCCACTGGAAACTACCACCTGATGCTCTTCTAGAAACATAGCCATTGTTCTGGGGTGTTTGTCTGGAGGCCATTTTGGGGTTCTTTTGGTAACCTTCTGCCCAGTAGCCCACAACTTTCATACGTCTTCATGAACATTTTAAATGTGCTTTTGGGGGAAAGCTTAAACTGTGGGCCACCCTTGGTTGGGGAGGTTAAAGTAGTTGAGAAACTACTAACTGGTCCTGTAACCATATTTGAGTCACTTTACCTCTGTGTGACTCAGCTTCCTCTTTTGTAATCCTAGTACCTTCCAGATCTCTAACTTTTGTTCACTTTTTTCTAAGAAGTTACTTAAACAGGGTTATAGCATCTAAGCTACTGCTGACTAGACATTTCTTAGATTCCTCCTGCTGGCTGCCTTTGAGTCTCGATGAGAATGATATGCCAGTGCTCAGTCCCAGATCCCTAAAATTCCAGGATGTACTTAGAACTTGTCCACACAACTAGTTGCAGATTGAACAGACATCATCATTCGAGTTTTAATGGCGCTAAAACCTGAACTTTTACACCCATCCCCCTTCTTTTTGCTGGAATAGTCTAAAATAAATCCTAGACAGCAAATCATTTTATCTATAAATTCTTCATTTCCAAAAATCCTTTCTGGATAAATCCATCTCCAATCCTGGCTTTTTTCTGAAATGGCTGACTGCTTCTGCGTTAGGTTAAATCCTCATGTCGGGCACTATTCTCTCGGGTTTTGTCTTCTGAAAACTCAGAATTTTCCAGACCATTTATTTCTAGATTTTTTGTGCCCAAGAGTTCAGCTCTCAGCTTATCTCTCCTGTTGCATTTTACTATAAACTGCAAGGAGCAGCCAGACTGCATTTTCCACATTTAGCTTGGAAATTTCTTCTGCTAAATATCCAAGTTCATTACTTTCAAATTCCGCCTTCCATCTATAAAGAATGCCTTCTTCCCAGTTTTTAACAGCATGTTCATCATTTCTGTCTTAAAGCCTCAACAGAGATGTCTTTAGATTCCACACTTCTACCACAGTCTCTTCAAAGCATTCTAGGCCTTTTCTGTCAAGCTCTGCACAAACTTTTCCAGAATCTTCCCCCTATCTATTTAAAAAGCTGTTCCAACATGTTTGGTATTTACAAACTTAAGCACCCCCTACTTTTTTCTGGTACCAAAATCTATGTGTGTTAGTGAGCTGCTGGAATGTGATATACCAAAAATGGAATGACTTTTAAAAAGGGGAATTTATAAAGTTACAAGTTTATAGTTCTAAGGCCATGAAAATGCCCAAATTAAGCAAGACTATAAAAATGTCCAAATTAAGGCATTCAGGGATAGATACTTTGGTTCAAGAAGGCCGAGGATGTTTGGGGTTTCTCTCTCAACTGGAAGAGCACAGGATGACATCTGCCAGCTTTCTCTCCAGGCCTCTCAAGTGGCTTCCTCAGGGTTCTTTCCTTTCTGTTGGTTCTGGTGGCTCTGTTGTTTCTGACTCTCCAAAATGTTTCCTCTTTTAAAGGATTCCAGTAAATTAATCATATCTCCATCCAATCAAAGGTCACACCTACAGTTGGGTGTGTCACATCTCCTTGGAGATAATGTAATCAAAAGTTTCTAACCTACAGTGTTGAATCAGAATTAAAAGAGATGGCTGCTCCCACAAGATTGGATGAGGATTAAAACATGACTTTTCTGGGGATTCATAATAGATTCAAACTGGCACAATTTGATACCAACTTGACTTCTGTAGCATATACATATTCTGTTCTTGTACAACTTTCCTTTTCTTGGATTTGTTACAAATTATAGATTTGTGCATTATATGTTCAAAACCATGGATTTATCATTACTTTTTTTTTGTTATACATCTGTATTTTATCATCTCTGGGAGCAAGAAGTGGCATTACATACCAACAAAAACAATACAGTATTCCCAAACAGTTACCTTTACCGGAGGTCTTTATTTCTTGATATCACTTTGAACTATTATCTCATGTCCTTTTCTTTGAGTCTGAAGAACTCCTTCCGGCATTGTTTGTAGGCCAGACCTACTGGTGACGAACTCCTTTGGCCTTTGCTTGTCTGGAATGTTTTATCTATCCCTCACTTTTGAAAGACAGTCTTGCCAGATATAAAATTATAGATTGGCAGTTGTTTTCTTTCAGCGCTTTAAATATTTCAACCCACTGCCTTCTTGCCTCTGGTTCCTGATGAGAAATCGGCATTTAATCTAATTGGGACTCCTTTATACATAACATGTAGCTTTTCTCTTGCAACTTTTGGAACTCTTCCCTTTTTTTGCATTCAGCAGTTTTTTAGTATGTGACAGGGTGTATTTTTCTTGAAGATTGTCCTGGTTTTTTCTGTTGTTGTTCTCTGTGCTCCTTGCATATGCATATTCATGTCTTTTGTTACGTTGAGAAGTTTTCCGTTCTTTGTCTTTTAATCTTTTGTTGTACACTGTACATTTTAATATTTTAAAATGTTGACTCTGGGATTTAGTCCCTGAGATGTCTGTTTTTTGAGTTTGTAAAAAGCTGGTGATATGAGAGAGATTTTGCTGAGTGTCAGGAGATAATAAAACCAACCACATCTAAGCAAGAACACCTTTTACCATCTGTGTGAATTGGCTTTGTATTGACTGGTATTCCGTTTCAGAGTTCATCTGTCCCATCGGAAAGGTCAGACCCAGACAAATGTAAGGTATGGGGAGAACAATTTCATGGTATTTACGGTAATTTACCAGCCTTTTCCTCCTGCTCCACCCTGAATGCTGTGTGATGATCTGTTGGATTCTCAAGTTGTGAAATAGTTGATTCAGACAGTTCCTGCATGTTTTATATGGTGGAAAGATGATTCCCGGGACCTCGCTTCTACCACCTTGCCCTGAAAAAGATGTATTTCTTCATCTCCTTTTATTTTTTCACTTGTCCCTGTCTTCACAGCCACTCCCAAAGATATGAATTTGCACAGGACATGGGTTAATTTTGTAGGAATTTCCTATTTTGGGATTTGGCTGAATTTATCTGGTCCTCTCTTCTACTTTTATAAAATAGCATGTAGATCTAGTGGCTTAATTCAATTTTGGTTCACTTTTTTACATATTGATTCTTTATTGTTTGCCAAGAATATGTCCTTGCTGGTGCTGTACACTTTCTTATTTTAGCCAGCAAGGTTATGTTATCTGGATAACCAGGTTTTATTAATATTAGAATTGTCAGTGGGTTTATATGTTGTCAAATTGATCCATCCAATGTAAAGTTCCTCATCAATTTGTCCCTTACTGGTTTGAGCAGCCATCAGTGCTTTTGTTTTACCCATTATTTAATTAAGGGTTGTAAAATGATGATTTTGGAATTCTGTTATTCCTACTGTATTTATTAGCTATGATTCTTTCCCTCATTAATATATAGAAATGTCAGGATCAGTGTTTGGTTTTTCTTTCCCTTTGTTTTTCAGTTTGCAGTATGAGTTGTTATCCTAGCAACCTCCTAAAGTAACTAATGATTCTTTCACATTTTCATTTTCAGTATTTTCAAACCTACAGGATAGTTACACAACAATACAAAGAACACTACCGCATACAAAGAATGCCAACATATCCTTGTCCCCTCAGGTGGGCAGATACGCCAATTTTAAAATTTTCTGTATCATTTTATCTGTTTATCTATTCATCTGTCTTTCTTTCCATCTGTCTATTTACCGATCCTGAGCAAGTTTCCTGAACACTTGCTTAGAAGTTGTTTGTCATGCTCCTTGAACACTGAATGCTGCCATGTGTATTTCCCCAAAACAACGTTATTCACTGATGTAACCACCTTCAGTGTGGTTCTCGAGCTCTAGAAATTTAACATTGATAAAGCTTACAGTCTGTGTTTTAGTTTGCTAAACTGTTCAATGCAGATTACACGAAATTGAACGGGAATTTATTAGCTTACAAGGTTACGGTTTTGAGGCTGAGAAAAATGTCCAAATCAGAATTTTACTAGGCACCACTTTCTTCCTGAAGATCAACTGCTGGCGATCCCAGACTCCTTCTTCAGATGACCCCGCACATGGCAGTGTCTGCTGGTCTGTCCCTTTTCTTGTGTGTTGTGGTGCTTTCAGATTCTTGCTTCTCTGGGTTTCTCTCTTCTTCTGAAGTGCATTCTTTTATAAAGGATTCCAGTAAGAGGAATAAAACCCACCCTGAATAAGGTGGGTAACATCTTGTCTTTATCCTACTCACCATGAAGTTACAATGGGTCCATAGCCACACAAATGAATTAACTTTTAAAACATACTTTTCTGAGGTATATACAGATTCAAATCATCACAGTCTATATTCCAATTGTTTTGTATATCCCGATAGTGTTTCTTTGAGCCTTTTCTCCCCCTTGCTAGTTCCCATCCAGGATTGTGTACTGCATTTAATTATCATTGTCTCTTAAGTTGTTCTTCTTTACATACATATATATATATATATATATATACCCGGCATAAACTTTCTTCATCTCAGCTCCTCCCAAACATACCATTCAATGGGATTAATCACATTTGTAATATTGTGGTACCTCACCATCTTCCACAGTAAAACTTTCCCATCTTCCCAAAAGATTAAGCATTAACTCCCTATTCCCCCGCCCCTCCCCACCCTCTGCACCTGACAACCTGCCCTCTAATTTCTGTCTCTGTGAGCTTACATATTTTCTTAGTAGTCACCGTGGTTTAAATTCAGTATCCTAAATCTATAACACACTCATTTGCTTTAATTCCAACTTAACTTCAATAGTATTTAAAACTGTGTTCCTATGCTCCTCTGTCCTCACCACCTTTCTGTAGTTCTTGTCACAGATTACATGTATGTACTTCAGGAGTCCAAAACCGTTGATTTATCATTACATTTTGTGCATTTGCCTTTTAGGAAGTAAAACATGAGTTACAACCCAAAAATATAACAGGCGTGGAATTTGTATTTACCTGTTGTCATACTTTATTTCTTCATGTGACTTTGATCTGTTGTCTGCTGACCCGTACTTTAACCTGAAGAAATCTCTTTAGCATCTCTTGTAGGTCCAATCCAGTTGTATGAACTCCCTCGGCTTTTGTTTATATAGGAATCTTTTTTTTTTTTAATACACTCTAGGCATTCCTAGATTATACCATCTCAATCTTTAATATCTATCTTTCCTTCTGATTTCATTTATGTCCTCAGCCTTCCTCGCTCTATCATTCTCACATGCAGCTTCATTCAGTTTCTTAACATAATTATATTACAGTTAGGTAGTATTGTGTTGTCCATTTCTGAGTTTTTGTATCCAGTCCTGTTGCACAGTCTGTATCCCTTCAGCTCCAGTTACCCAATATCTTAGCCTGTTTCTATCTCCTGATGGTCTCTGTTATGAACAAAATATTCACCAAGTTTATTCACTAATGTCAGTTCATATCAATGAGACCATACAGAATTTGTTCTTTAGTTTTTGGCTAGTCTCACTCAGCGTAATGTTCTCAAGGTCCATCCATGTTGTTACATACTTCATAAATTTATTCTGTCTTAAAGCTGCATGATATTCCATCATATGTATATACCACAGTTTGTTTAGCCACTCGTCTGTTGATGGACATTTTGGCTGTTTCCATCTCCTTGCAATTGTAAATAATGCTGCTATTAACATTGGTGTGCAAATGTCCATTTGTGTCTATATAGGAATCTTTCTCTGTTTTCTAAGACAGTTTTGCCAGATTTAGAATTTTTAGTTGGCAATTTTTTGCTTCCAGCATTTTAAATGTCACTCCACTGCCTTCCTGCGTGGTTTCCAATGAGAAATCTGCGCTTTATCTTACTGAGTTTCCCTTATCCCTAACATGTTGCTTCTCTCTTGTGGCTTTAAGAATTCTCTCTTTTGGCAGTGGTGTGGTGTGGTGTGGTGTGATGTGATGTGGGTCTACTTGAGTTTATTCTGTTTGTCATTCATTGAGTATACTGGATATGTATATTCATTTCTTTGGTTAAATTTGGGAAGTTTTCAGCCGTTATTTCTTTGAGTATTCTCTCTGTTCCTTTGTTTCTTCTCCTCCTGGGACTCCCACAGTGTGTATATTACTGTGCTTGATATTCTCCCACAGGTTCTTAAGCTCTGTTCACTTTTTTTCATTCTTTTTTTTTTCTCCTCTCCCTCTGATTGGGTGATTTCAGTTGTCTTATGTTCACCTTTTCTGATTCTTTCTTCTTCCTGCTGCAGTCTGGTTGACCCCTTCTAGGGAATTTTAAATTTCGGTTGCTATAGTCTTCAATTCAAGTCTGCTTGGTTCCTTTTCTTAATACCCACCTCACTATTGATAGTCTCTTCGTGTTCATCTGTTATTTTCCTGATTTCCTTTAGTTCTTTGTCCATGTTTTCCTTTAACTTTTTGAGCATATTTCAGACTTTTTTTATTATTATCATCAAACCAAAACAACATGCAAACGTGAACATTCTTAATATGCAAACATTCTGTGCTTGGTGTACAATGAGTAGCTCACAGTATCATCACCTAGTAGTCTGTTCATCCCCATGATCATTTTTTAGAACATTTGCATCACTCCAGAAAAAGAAATGAAAAGAAGAAAGAGAAAACTCATGCAATACATACCATTTACCCCTCCTTCTCATTGACCGTTAATATTACCATCTCCTCAATAGATTTTAACCTTTGTTCCCCCAATTTTTTTCTATACCCCTCACTACTCCCTTTCATTGTTCACTGGTATTTCAATCTACTCAATTTATTTTAACATTTGTTCCCCCTATTATTTATTTATTTATTATTTTTTTTAATTTATTTATTTTTAATCCATATTTTTTTACTCATTACACCATTTTTAAAAAGTATTTGTCTGAAATGCCCAGGTCTGATGCTTCTTATGGATGATTTCTAATATTTTGATCTTTTCCATTGCCTGCACCAGTGCTTCCTACTTATTATTTACAATATATAAATATATGTAATATGTGTATATAAAATGTATATAGTATATTTTATTATTTTTTATTGAAATGTGGACTTTTTGATATTTTAATGAGATATTGCTGGAATTTAGTCTCTGCATTGTTTATTCCCTAAGCTTATATTGGCTTGTGTTATGACAGAACTTTCCTTGAATGCCAGGAGCTAAAAAACAAATAAGAAGGACAAATAGAAAACACCTTCCCAGTTTTTCCAGATAGTCCTGTGGAAGTGCTGCCTTTTGGGCTTATCCATACAATGACTTTGGTGTATAGCTTCAGGTCAAAATGTAGAGGCTTCTGTGAGCCTTTTTGTACATGCGTCTTGTCTTGGGCATGCCTGTGTGCCCCTAGAAATTTCCTTGTTTCTATAGTTCCAAATGTCCCCTCTTCCCTAGGAAGCAATTTCCTCATGGTCTTGGATACTGCACTGTATGTTCTACAGTCATATCCCCAAGCAGCATGACATGACTGCTCTCCCACAGCATTCGTAGGAGAGCTCAGTGAGCTGCCATCCACATGCAGGGTAATTTCTGGGTTGGTAAGGCCCTCAGGCTACCACCAGACAGGTTCAGGCTACATACTTCCTGTAAATGCACAAGGGTTATTCTGCTCCTTCTGGAACCAGGACCAGGGATTTGTACTGGAGCATGAGCTGGCTCCATGCTGAGCCAGTGAGGGATGGTGGAGGGCCAGGCAGAGCTACCTCTTATAAGTAGCTTTATTCTTGATTCAGTGCTCTGATACTGTATTCCCTTAACTGGTATCTGGAGATTTGAAAAAGATATCTATGCCATTTCTTGCTGTTGTTTAAAGCTTCTTTGAGGGGGACAGATCTCTGAAGCATCTCATTTCCCCTTCTTTATCAGGGTGGGGCTTCCAAATGAATTTCTTTTAAAGGACCTTTTGGAGTTTTACGTACCTGTGTTTTAATGCACTGCAGTCATCCTTCTTTCCGATGCTTAAATTGTGCTATTGCATGGAATTACGCATATCTGCGATTTGCTTCAAAATATTCCAGGGGAAGGGATGTGCACTGGGGAGTAGATGAATCATGATTGATCCTGAGTTGATAATTACTGAAACTGGGTAATGTGTTTGTTATACTGTTTTCTCTTTTCTCAAAGTTTTAAAAATTATCTCACTTTTTTTGCCATTGATCAACCCCTTGATGTTGGTGCCAGATTCCTTTTGATAATTTCTTTGATGCAAAGCATAAAGAGTCTCCAGTACATCTTATAAATATCCTGCCCCAGACCTGGAATCAACCATTTCTCTAAGGATCTCAGCTCCTTTTAGTGGAAAATTATATTTGAAGAACACATGGCCAAGGTTCAAGGGGTGCCTGTGCCAGCAGATTGTCTTGGCTTCTAGACTTTTTAGTGGACACAATTGAAAAATGTGTGTTTTACAGAAAAAGGAAAATGAATCAGGTGTTCAGGCCAATACTTGTAACTCAAATGAAAGATTACAGGAATTTTATTCAATTTTCACCTTATATTTACCTATTTTATGTTGATGGCTTTAATTTCTAACAACTTAATTACTCATTCATTTTATACTAAGTGTACATATATATGACACATCATATTATATATAATGTAATTTTCTATTATACATGGTGTGTATGTATATTAATAGGTATATTTAAAGAAAAGGAGGGAGAGAATGTTAATTTTAAATAATGATAATCAGTATTTTTACTAACTAGTCTACTATGGTTCATTTTATCTTTAAGATATGTCCCATTAGAGATATATAACCAAAAGAGTGCTTTTCACAATTATTGAAATAATTATTCTTCCTATAGTTTTGCTACCAACTTCATATACTGTTATATTCCTTTGTTTCAGTTTGCTTTCAATTTTCAGGGATTGCTTTCTTCCCCCTTTATGATTTCATGTGGCTCCAAAATTGAAATACAAGGAATACAAGGAATATTTGTTTTCCATCCTCGTTTCCTTCTCCCTATTTTTTCCTCTTCATAAAGAGAATTATTTTTATTAGTTCAGGTTTATTCTTCTATTGTTTAAAAAATTATATAAGCAATATAAAGTATTGTCTTTAAATATAAAAAAATTTTCCTCCCTTTCTTTCAAAGGTTAGCATACTGTACACTTATTAAGCCTGTTTATTTTTCACTTTATAATATATCATGGAAAATTCTTTAGATATGTTTGACCATTTTTATCAGACTAGCAATATGTCCTTATTTAAGTACATCATGTGAAACGGCAGCCTGTTATTAATTATGCCATAAAAAATTAGTAGCGTTAGTGACTTAACTGTGGGTTTTATGAAAAGTCTTTTTTCTTTGCTTCTCATCTTAGAACATAATAAATGCCTTACCACCCCCTACCCACCCCCCCTTTTTTTTCCTTCCTCAGTCTAAAAGAATTCCTACCCAAAGAATACATCAAGCAGAGAGGAGCTGAAAAGAGAATATTCCAGGTATGGAAAATGTACAGAAATTCATTATTCTCCTCATTCCCTGCCCTCATTTATTAGTGAGAGGAGCTTCAGCACGTGGTAATTTTGTACCCTGTACATGTACTCTGCTTATATAATAATAAATGATTAGTGACTCAAGAGTAAAGAAGCTGACAGTTCTACTTTCAGCAGATTTATTGTCTTAATCCGTACCTTTTTGCTAAAGGTTACTTAGCCCTTCTGAGAAAAATGTGCATACATTTAATTTTAAAAGGCATTATCTAGTAGCAGTGAAACAAGGTGAAATATACCATCAGATGCACTGGGGAGGCAGCTTCAAATAGCCTCTTTGTCCTAAGATTTGTTTCTTGAAACTGAAGTCTAGGAACTGATGTCTTTGTAGTTAATCCAGATTTATTTTAAAAGTCAAAGACTTGTTCATTTTAGGCAGCCAGTAGAAAAAGCCCTATCATCAGCTTGGTCATGAAACATTCACTCTAGTGAATCCAAGATATTGAAGTTTTCTTTGGTCTTGAAATATAAATAGCAATTGAAATATAAATTTCAGGTGTACAAAACACAATTTTGGTCCGATTTTGTTCCAAGTACTGTGATATAGAGGCATTTATAGATCCTGCTCTTTGAAAAATGTTTGTTGGTTGGGAGTTGGAATGATACTTTTCTTTAGAAGAACATTTTTATAGCTGTGATTTAAAGTTTTGGTTCTGAACCTTTTTAGGAGGAGGCCTTTGAAAATCCAGTTACAATTTTGGACCCTCTTATTCCATGCTGGCCAAGTATATGAATTGTTGCATACAGATGGGAGATATACAGAATGTTTAAGCTCTAGTTAAGAAACCCTGCTTTACCACCTTCTGTGCTGATCTTCAGTCAGAGCAGGACTCCTTACCATGAAGGGGCCTCTGACGCAAACCTCCCTAGACCTTCGTAGCTATCAGATGCACCGTGTGTAGTAACCACCTCTTGCCAAGTCTCCCTGCAGGCAGAGCTGCATTAATTTATCCTCTAATACTGTCGCTCTCACAGGAGCACAAGAACTGTGGAGAGATGAGTGAAATAGAAGCCAAGGTGAAGTACGTCAAACTCGCTCGATCCCTCCGGACATATGGTGTTTCCTTTTTCCTGGTGAAGGTGAGTTGGGTAGGACGGAGAGGGTGTTAACTGCCACAAGTTTATCTTCTGTTAAAGCGCTTGCTGTTAAGTTTGGGTTGTCGTATGTGGAGTCCTAGCATGCGCCGCTGGTCTGTGGTTGCAGACGTGGAGTACAAGAGCCACGAGGCTGACATGTGAACCCGGGCACCTCCAGTTCTCCCGGCATGTCCGCTTGACTCCCTGCCCCTGCTTCAGAGTGACTGAAACAATTAGTTCATTTTGACTTGTTATGTCTTTACCCCAAGAATGTTTTGCTTATGAAAGTCAAGAGTCCACTGTACAATTAAGTGAAGACCAAATAAAATTCATCTGGTAGATATAGTATGTAGTTTGTGTACTTTATTATGGGTCTTTGGTTTTTTTGTAGCCTTAAGATCTGTTTTAATGGAAATTGTTTGTCTTCCATTACAAACTGTTAAAAGGAAAACAATGTGTCTGTAATTTACCCTGTGAGTAAGCCAGAGTAGCCACTTGGTGGGTGTATTCTTAAATTAGCTAATAAATCTCATTAGCTCCATTCTCCTTTGCTCTTCCCATGCTGGGATACCTTGTTTTAGTCACCCACCTAACAGGTTTCATTGGTTTCCACTTGTTTTGCTGTGACCCTGGACCTCTTTCCTCTTGTCCTTTGCCCAAGAGAAATCTCCAGCATGTGACAGTTTCTTGTGTTGCTTGCCTCAAATGGAAGTATAAGTGGCTTTGTTGCAGCTTCTTCCAGGGATGAAGTTGCAAGGGCAGAGACAGGGTAGTTTAAAGAGGTTTCTTTACTCATAACAAAAAAGAACTGCAATGAAGGAAGTTAGTAATTGATTCTAGAATATTTGAAGATATGATGCTTTTCTTTTTTTTATTAATTAAAAAAAACTAACAAACAAAACATTTAAATATCATTCCATTCTACATATACAATCAGTAATTCTTAATATCACATAGTTGCATAGTCATCATTTCTTAGTACATTTGCATCGATTTAGAAAAAGAAATAAAATGATAATAGAGAAAAAAAAACTAAACGTACCATACCCCTTACCCCTCGCTTTCATTTACCACTATTGCAAACTGAATTTATTTTAAAGTTTGTTCCCCCTATTATTTATTTTTATTCCATATGTTCTACTCTTCTGTTGATATAGTAGCTAAAAGGAGCATCGGACATAAGGTTTTCACATTCACAGAGTCTCATTGTGGAAGCTATATCATTGTTCAATCATCATCAAGAAACATGGCTACTGGAACACGGCACTACATTTTCAGGCAGTTCCCTCCAGCCTCTCCACTACATCTTGAACAACAAGGTGATATCTACTTAATGTGTAAGAATAACCTCCAAGATAACCTCTCGACTCTGAAATCTCTCGCCATTGACACTTTGTCTCATTTTACTCTTCCCCCTTTTGGTTGAGAAGGTTCTCTCAGTCTCTTGATGTTAATTCTCAGCTCATTCTAGGGTTTTTCTCAGTCCTTTGATGCTGAGTCTCAGCTCATTCCAGGATCTCTGTCCCACGTTGCCAGGAAGGTCCACACCCCTGGGAGTCATATCCCACGCAGAGAGGGGGAGGGTAGTGAGACTGCTCATCATATTGGCTGGAGAGAGAGGCCACATCTGAGCAACAAATGAGGCTCTCTTGGGGGTGACTCTTAGGCCTAAATTTTAAGTAGACTTGACTTATCTTTTGTGGGGTTAAGTTTCATGTGAACAAACCCCAAGACTGGGGGCTCAGCCTATAGCTTTGGTTGTCCACACTGCTTGTGAGAATATCAAGAATTCAACTTGGGGAAGTTGAATTTCTCCCCACTCTCACCATTCCCCGAAGGGGGCTTGGCAAATACTTTTCCAGTCACTGATCAGATCACTCTGGGATTCATCGGGGGATCACTCTGGACAAACCAACAAAATCCCATGTGCTACCTGAGATTCCAAGCACTTATGACATTCAGTATGGTGCTTTTCTTGATTCCACTTTTTATTGGACCAGGCTGCTTCGTTTGGGGAAGGAGGAATAAATATGCCATACTACAGAGAGGTGCATGCTTCTGTTAATCAGTTATATCAGCCCCTAGTTTTACATAAAAACAATGCTGGTGTCCTTGACAATGAAGAAAGCCTATATTACTCACTTTGATTTTAGGGAAAACAGTTTAGAAGTTGACTGTTAAATTTGATGGGAGTTTTAAACAGTCACTGAATTTTCTTTGTTTTATTAGAGAAATTGTAAGTTTATAGAAAAAGCTGGCAGAAAATGGCGAGTTTCCATTTACCTCTCCCCAGACACCTAGTTTTCCTTATTATTAACACCTTGCAGCAGTGTGGTACCTTTGTAACAATTGAGGAAACAAAATTATTATAATTATACTATTAAAAATAGTCTGTGGTTTACATTAAGATTTGTTTGTGTTGTTCAATTCTGTATATATGGTACAACATATATACAACCTAAATTTCCCTTTTCTACTACCTTCAGATAAATGATTTAGTCATGTTAATTACATTCATAATGTTGTATGCTATTATCATCATCCATTACCAAAACTTTTCCACCGCCCCAAACAGAAACTCTGTACGAATTATGTATTAACTCACTAGTCTTTACCCTCACCAGGGTCAGATTCCAGGTGAACAGTTTTCTAGTTTCTGACTGTGAATTTGTTTTTTCTGATTACTTAATATCAGTGAGCTCATGCAGTATTTGTCCTTTTTGGTCTGGCTACTTTCACTCAATATGATGTTTTCAAGGTTCTTCCATGCTATCACATGCATCAGAATTTCATTCCTTTTTATGGCTGAATAATATAGTTCATTGTATGTATATATCATATTTCATTTATCCATTCTTCCCCTGGTGCACACTTAGATTGCTTCCTTCCTTTGGCAATTGTGAATAATGCTGCTTTGATCATCAGTGTGCAGATATCTATTGACACTCTTGCTTTCAATTCACATCCCACTGGAAGTAGGATTGATCAGTCATATGGTGGTCATTCTATACTTAACTTTCTGAGGAATCCCCAAACTGTCTTCCACAGTGGCTGGACATTTTATATTCTAACCAACAGTGCCTATTACTCTGTATCCTTGCTAACACTTATTATTTTCTTCTTTTTTTAATGGTGGCCATTCTAGTACATTTAAAATGGTTACATTGTGGCTTTGATTTGCTAATGATATTTAGCATCTTTTCATGTGCTTATTAGCCATTTGTATATCTTCTTTGGAGAAATGTCTAGTCCAGTCTTTTTCCCATTTTATAATGGGTTGTTTATCTTTTTTTTGTTGAGTTGTATTCTTTATGTATTCTGGATATTGAACCTGTATTGGATATGTGTTTTCCAAATATTTTCTCCCATTGTGTACGTTGTCATTGTACTTTCATGGTGAAGTCCTTTGCAAAAAAGTTTTTAATTTTGACAAAGTCCCATTTATTGATTGATTGATGATTGCTGTGCTTTTGCGTACTAAGAAACCATTGCCTAGCCCAGGGTCCTGAAGATGCCTCCCTATGTTTTCATGTAGAAGTTTTGTAGTTTTGTTTCTTTGACCCTTTTGAGTTGATTTTTGTATTATGTAATGAGGTAGGGGTCCACCTTCTTTCCTTTGCATCTGGATTCCAGTTTTCCCAGTACCACTATCAGTGAATTTTTTAATGGATATGAATGTGTTCTAGATAATAATGATACCATTTCTCAGTGTTTATACTAGAGTTATAGCATCTAGTAACTATTATATGTCAGGCATAAGTCATTCAAATCTATCAACAACCCAGTGGTGGAACTATTACCATTATCTTTTTCTTTTTTAACATGAGCAGGCACTGGGAACTGAACCCAGGTCTCCAACATTGCAGGCGAGAATTCTGCCACTGAATCACTGTCGCCCACCCTACCATTATCTTTTAATAGATGAGAAAATTTTGGAGGCCCACAGAGATCAAATAACTTAGCTGGGACCATGATCCTAGTACCTGGAGGCCCAGACCTTGAATTCAGGATTCTCTTACGTCAAAAGTCTATGTTCCCTGTCACTGACCTAGATAGGGTGACCCTGTTTGAGATTAGTCACCTGCCTTCACCATCCTTACCATTTGCTGGCCATACAGTCTTTGTCTCAACCACTCGGCTTTGCATTTGTAACATGAAAACAGTCATAGGCAGTACATAAATCAGAGGCATGTCTGGGTTCACATGGGGCTTTATTTATAGACTGAAATTTGAATTTCACGTAATTTCCACATCACAAAATACTCTTCCTCTTTTGATTGTTTTTCAACTATTTAAAATTGTAAAATCATTTTTGGCTCTCGGGCTATAAAAAAAAAAACAGGCAGTGGGCTGGATTTAGCCCTTGGGGCATAGTTTGCTAACCTCTGATATTTTGAATGTCTGCAAGCCATATAGTTAGCACATAGGAAACAGTGTTTCATTGCAGTTTATATGCTTTGAAAAAAAAGACCAGGGTTTGGATCCTGGCTTTGCCCCTTAACAGTTTTGCCTTGATAGCTTACCTTACCTCTGTGTGCTCCCCTGTAAAATTGACTTTTTCAAGGCTTAAATGAAGCCATATAGATATGACTGTTTCATATAAGATCTCAGTGAATGGGAACAATAAATGTCTATAGTATTCTGCCATTGAGGCTTATTTTGCATTTCAGCATAATCTGATAATCATAATCCCATAAACAATGGTAAGACCTTTCCCTTGATTTGAAAAGGATGTTGTTCCTTTCCCGGAAGGCCTTGTGTAAACCTTCTCACTTCTAATTTTTCATTTGATGTTTCCCTGCAGGCTTAGCCATGGCCTTGAGGTGAATTACCTGAAGCATTGGCCTGCCCCAGCACTCCCCCCCCCCAACTGTAAAAGCATCACAGAGGGAATTTAGAAATGTGAGTTAAGTCAAAATGCATTGCCAATAGTTTTTGGAGAGAGAGATGACTAATAAACTGGACCTTTACTGCCCAGTTGGGCTCTTAACCAGCATCCCTTTCTGCCGCACTCTTAAAAGAAGTACCTGTACTGATGGCAAAGCAACACACACACACACACACACACACACACACACACGCACGTTCACACATTCACACATTCACACACATACACATGCCAGGCTTTGGCCCCAGGCCAACATAGAGCTCCAGTGAACTCAGCGGAGTTACGTGGAGAACCTCTTGGTCTTAGGCCACATTCCAGTGAGGACATAGAGCTAAAACATGCCAGAAGCTTAGCCCACTTGTTTCCCACCCAATTCTGAATCTCAGATGTAATGTTGTAAGCAATGTAAAGAGCAGTCAGCCTCTGCATCTGTGAGAAGAGCAGACTTGGTCAAAGTTAGCTGCCAGACCTGAAGCCATAGGAAAGGTCCAGCCATGGTTGAAAGAGGAGGGACAGGCTTATAACAGATCCTGTGTCTCCTTGGTGTGATGCTTACATTCTCCTGCCTCTAAGTTGTGGCATTGTATAGACATTGTCAGAAACAAAACCAACCTATTGAACACTACCTCTAGAGAGGTGTTTCCATATGGCTGGCAAAATCACAACCAGAGTCTCTTTTTGTGTGTCTGTGTGTGAGAAAGACGGGTCTTTATTAAAGCTTGCCTGCTTTTTCCTACTGGAGATAAATGGATGCTGTCTGTGTAGTTGATGGAGAGGAGAGATGTGGGTGGAATGAGACGCCAGGCATAAGAAGGAAGGGGGGACTTACTACCCTATCAATCTCCTAAAGTGCAGGTCTTGCCCCTGCGGGTCCAAGACAGGTGTCTGTGTCAGGGATGACCCTAGTGGCGACTCTAGACAGGTGTCTGTATCAGGGATGACCCTAGTGGCGACTCTAGACAGGTGTCTGTATCACGGATGACCCTAGTGGCGACTCTAACTTTCTCCAGCTGCTCCGTGTTTTGTGGCTAGGAGCTGAAGTGATGTCTCTCTTGGCCGGGGTCTCTATTGCTTAGTTTCAGTATATATATATATATGTATATATGTATACATATATTTTTTTCGCATGTTATGTGGCAGGGGTCACATTTCATTCTTTTTTCCATTGCAGCACCAGTTGTTGAATTTTTGTTCGTTTGTCTTCATTTGTTTGTTTGTTTTGGAAAGTGCGTGGGCTGGGAATCGAACCCACATCTCCTGCATGGCAGGTGAGAATTCTACCACTGAACTACCCTCGCACCCACTAATTTCAGTGTGTTTTGAGTTCCTTAGATGCCCCTTCCTACAACTGTGACTCTGAAGAAATGCCACCATAAGTGATTTGCTTGTTCACCGTGGCGGCTTTCCCAAGCCAGAATGATCTTGATGAGAATGAGGGCAATCCGTCGGGATGCTGTCTTCCCTCCCGCCCTTCCTCACCCGGAGCGCTTCTCTGGGGAGAGGTGCAGATGGCAAAGGATGCGAGCAGCTGCAAACCATATTTTATTCCCAGTCTCTTGCCTGGGTCCCAGCAGCTGGGCTTGCGCCGACACTGAGCGACTAAATGAGCCGCCTACAACCTTCTCAACCTAATCTCCCAGTAGTTGCTGAAGCCAAATTAGATTGGCCTCCTTGTCCACCCTGTATCGATTTCACCCCTTGTGGAAATGGCCTCTTCTTAAAAAGAATCTGACCCTTCTCAGTGTTTTTTGTTTTGTTTTGTTTTTGTGGCTTTTTTTTTTAAGGAACTGGAGGTCCTTGGGTGTGGTGTTCCCCTTGGACACCCAGAGGGCCTTGACACAGTCAGTGCCCACTCCCGGGAGGGAGCTGGAGGTGTGCTGGGACCAACAGGCCTGAGGGCTGGTGAAATGCTCGTGGGGGTGGGGGGTGGGCTGATTTTTATCTTTCCTATGGTTATTTCTACCAGAAGCTGGGAAAGTGTGGACAGTCTGCTTTTTTTTTAATTTTAACTTTTTTATTGTATAGTATAAAATATATACAAAGCAAAGAAATGAAAAAGCAATAGTTTTCAAAGCACTCTTAAACAAGTGGTGACAGGACAAATCCCAGAGTTTGTCATGGGCTATCATATGATCCTCTCATATTTTTCCTACTAGCTGTTCCAGAATATAAGAGGCTAGAGTGCTTAAATATTTTTTTATCATCACAATTGACTTTTTTTCCTTCTTTTTTTGTGAAAAATAACATATATACAAAAAAACTACAATTTCAAAGCACAGCACCACAGTTAGCTGTAGAACATATTTCAGAGTTTGACGTGGATTACAATTTCACACTTCTAGGTTTTTACTTCTAGCTGTTCTAAAATCACTCAAAGAGATACCAATTTGATGATTCAGCATTCAAATTCATTTGCTAAGTCCTATCTTCTATATATAATTCTCCCATCACCTTTGATCTTTCCATCCCTCTCTTTAGGGGTGTTTGGGCTATAGCAATTCTAAATTTTTCATATTGGAAGGGTCTTCACTAATATGGGGTAGGGAGATGAAACTATCTGATGTTCTGGAGAGGCTGGGCTAGGTTTCAGGACTTGTCTAGACCAGGGACCCATCTGGAGGTTGTAGGTTTCTGGGAAGTAACTCTAGTGCCTGGAACCCTTGTGGAATCTTATATATTGCCCTAGGTGTTCTTTAGGATTGGCTGGAATGGTCCTGGTTGAGGGTTGGCAGGTTATGATAGGTAGCCAAGGTGTAACTGAAGCTTGTGTAAGAGCAACCTCCAGAGTAGCCTCTCGACTCTGTGTGAACTCTCTCTGCCACTGATACTTTATTAATCACACTTCTTTTCCCCCTTTTGGTCAGGATGGAATTGTTGATCCCATGGTACCAGGTTTGTATTCATCCCTGGGAATCATCTCCCACATCACCAGGGAAACTTTCACCCCTGGATGTCATGTCCCACGTAGAGGGGAGAGCAATGATTTCACTTGCAGAGTTGGGCTTAGAGAGAGTGAGGCCACATCTGAGCAACAACAGAGATCCTCCAGAAGTAACTCTTAGACATGCCTATAGGTAGTCTAAGCTTCTCTGCCACCTACCTAAGCTTCACAAGAGTAAGCCTCATGATCGAGGGCATGGCCTATTATTGATTTGGGTGTTCTTAAAGTGTGACACAGTATCGGGTGATTCCCTGATGGTAAGGTTTAATAGTTCCATTTTCTTTCTCCTCTTCCTCAGGGGACTTTGCCAATACTTTTTAATTATCTGATTAATATAATCTAAGATGTTTCCAGGCATTACAATAATCTATACAGGATTAAAGGACCTCTTTCTTATTCTGTGCTTCCTGTTTTTCAGTTGCTCAAATGAGCTGTACAGATAGGTTGAATTAGACTATGCACTACAGAAAATTTCAGTTCCAGATCAAATAAACCTTTCTTCTATTGGTCTCAAAGAGTATCTAAGATATAGACACTGTCTTCCTTACCCCTGTGTTCTGAATTACTTTAACCCCAACTTGTTCAGCTTCGTTCTTATCCGTAAATATCACGTTATATATATAAAACAGCCTCTCAAAATTGAGAAATAAAAATCACCACTCTGGACTTAATGTGTCTGCTCTCAAAGCTTACCATCTAAGCCCCTGTGTTCTTATAAGCATTTTCTAAAGGTGATGATACCATTCTTGTTCTTTTGTTTCTGGCTTATTTTTGGACAGTCTCTTTTTGAAGTCAGAGAAATGTTTCTGCTGCTATAATTTATATTTAAATCTTAAATGTTACCATTCAGCACTGTCTGCCTTGGGCAGTTTCATCTTTGTGTACACACAACCACATATAGATACGTAGTGTGTGTGGCAGTGTATCTGTGGATTCCTCTGAGGATAGTGTGTCGGATATTGCTAGGTTTCCTCTCAAGAGATCTATAAACCTTCAGCAAGTATGATAGGGACTGGCATTTTGAATTTTTTTTATTGACAATAAAAATACACAGTCACTAAGTAACATTTTGGAAAAAAGGAAAAGCACAAGAAAATAATACAAATAACAGGAGATGATCATTGACATTTTTTCATGTAGCGGAAAAATGCTTGTTCTTAAAATGGTATTTCACATAGTATGATAATTCTATATATATGTTTTATATTTTGTTATTTTTAAAATGTGTGTAATTTATTGCCATAAAACCAATTGTTTTCTTATAGGGATTTTTAATAGTTGCAGAATAGTCTTGTTATTTGACTGTACTACCATTTAGTTATCATATCCTCAATTTTGGAAAATTTTGGTTGTTTCTAGTTTTATGCTATGACGAACTTGCTTGTGCTTTCTTAGCATAAATCTTTTTAAAAAAAATTATTTTCTGTAAGTGAGCTGTTTCAAAGGTATGAACATTTTTAAGACTTTGTGGGAGATATTGACACAATTTCTGTCTTCCATAAATGCTTTACCATTTTAAACACCTATCAGTAGTGGTCCTTACCTTCCTCAATTCTGAATATTAACAAAAAAATATTCTGCTATTTGCGTGATTGAAATTTTACCTAAATTTCTATTCATGTTCTTTGCCAGTTATTTTTGTTGATTTACACTTTTTACATATACAGTAATATGAAATATTTTATTATCATATTTGTTGCAACTATTTATTCCCCAGTCATTTGCTTTATTTTCTTCTATTTTTCTGTTGTTGTTTTTTTTTAGCTGTACCAAAGTCTATATATTTTGCAGTTAAAGCTATTGATACTTACCTTTATCATTTCTTAGTTTTGTGTTTTTGCTAAAAAGTCCAATTGTATGTTCTCCCTAAAATATTAATCCGTCTTGAATATGCTTTGGTAGGAGAGTGAGATAAAGATTCATTATTTTAATAGATATGGTTACTATTTTTTAAAAAGATCAGGAAAACTAATCATAAGAGATTTTTTAAGAATCAGTGTTTGTTTAAAATACCAACAAGAAAGAAACTAAACGGAAATAATATTTGAGAGATTTTTAAAAAATGGTACTGTGTGTCTCATCATAATAAGAAGTTTCTACTTTGGCAGATTGTAGTCAATTTTAGATAGCTCAAGTGTGGTACTTAAATGCCCCATCAGTCTTCTTAGTTGGTTACTGGTTGTGATAACATTTGGAATTCACATCAGCTTCTTCCTTTCTGCGCCATTCTGTCCTTTCTGTCTTTTCTGTCACTGTTTCTGTTTTGGAGCAACCTGTCTTCCTGAATGGCATCCCTTTCTGGTCTTCCCAAAATGGCATTCTTTCCAGAAAGAAAACCTTTGTGGTCTTCTGGTATCGCTTGTTCAGCTTTTTCAAATTATTCCCCATCCCTTTAATTTAGTGTGCTTCTTACTTAGCCTTAAAACACTGGTTTTCCAATGACGCTCGGCCTGTTTGAACCCCAGCATACATAAATTAACTGCAGATAAAACATTGCAAAATTACTTCTCTCTTGGCAAAATCAGATGAATCAAAGAAAGAGCAGTGACTCTTGGGATCTCTTCTTTCAGGAAAAGATGAAAGGCAAGAACAAACTGGTGCCTCGCCTGCTGGGTATCACCAAGGACTCGGTGATGCGTGTGGATGAGAAGACCAAGGAAGTGCTGCAGGAGTGGCCCCTCACCACGGTCAAGCGCTGGGCAGCTTCGCCCAAGAGCTTCACACTGGTAGGGACTCATAGAGGGCATCGAGGAGGCCAGCATGGCCTTGCTGGTGTCATGGGGGCAGGAGATAGGACAGATCCAAGCCTGTTGGGTTTCCCCAGCCTTAGAGAGCCCATATGGAGAGGGGAAGATGGTAGAAGTCCATCTGCCACAGGACAACTGAGTGATATTGGCAAGCCTGGGTTTATTTAGCCACCACTTCCTTCCAGTGCTCTATGTCTTCCTCAGTCCATTAACTAGGGAAGAGCACAACACCAGAATGGTTCTGTGTTCTGTATTCCTGAAGACATCCCTAGCATGCCCTGAAGATCACACAAAGGCCTCCTCTGTATCTCTAGTTGTTTTAGAAATTCCTAAGAATTCCAGTATCTTGTTGAGGAGTGTTTATCCCGGCTGCCTAGAAAGTGTGGTATATAGAGGAAATAGTCTAGACTTTGGGATTAGTATTGAAAACCCCAGTTTATTTCCCAGCTCTTTGTCCTTGCTCAAGTTTCCTCTCCTTGCTGAGACTTAATTTCCTCAGCCATAAAATGGGATAGTAATATCTGCTTCATGGGATTGCTAGGATTAAGTGAGATGGCGACAATGAAATGCTTGCTGTAAAATTTTTGTAAAGTAGAAAGAATACTCGTTCCACCTTTAAGCCTCAGAATTCTCCTCCCAACCTCAGAATATATTGTTAGCAGAGTATAACTACATAGCCTTAAATGTAGCCATATTTACATGTAAGATTAGACAGGACGAATATTTGTAGGGCAGGTTGAGCAATGAGAAAAACCAAAAAATGTTAAAATTTGCCAAGCCCTTCAGCACTCCTGAGGTACACTGTTCTCCATCTCCTCTGGACAGTAGAAATGTCAGCAGGCATCTAGGCAAGACCTCGTCATTGGGTATCAGCCAAGAAGGTGTAAGGAAGGGGCCTTGCAGGAGTAACTCAGGTGTCTGTTGTGATCACTGATGAATGGACTCAGGCGAGTTGGAAGAAGTCTTCAGGAATCATCCTCCTTTCTTCCCATAGACCAGCAACAACTGTACCTGTTACTGGTACAGTTACAAGATGGGTGACCCTTAAAAGTTGGGTGTTAATACTTAGAGAGCCGAGTGCTCATCTTTCACTGTGGGAAGTCAGTGGGTAATTTCTAAAGTAGAAAAATTAAATATCAGTATAAACACGTTATTTAGAAATATAAGAGAAACTTCCAAGAGTTAAAATGGTTACCTTTGGAAGGATGGTAACCATCCACAGGTTGAGGATGGGAATGGATAGGGACAGCTGTGTTACACATCTGGTAACACTGTTTGACTTTTTAAACTAGGCCTAAATACTACTTTAAAAAAAGTATTTAAAAAATAAATAGAAATAGTGGTGAATCTCGGTACCTAATTGAAGTACAGAGAGTATGAATATCATTTCCATTAAAGTATAAAGTTACATTAAAAAGTGTGCCCTATTCCTAGCCTTTATTTAATTTCCAAGTGTTTGAAAAGTGTTCGTTTGTCTCTTTCTGTTACTGTTAGTTTGAGTCCATTATGGTTAGGGAACATATTCTGTATGAGTTCAAGTCTTCTAAATTTATTAGGGTTTGTTCTAAATCCCAGGAAATGGTCATCACTGGTATTCAAATGTTCCAGGAGTTCCAGCGTGAAAAGAATGTGTATTTTGCTGCTGTTGGGTGGAGTATTCTATGTCAGGTAGATCCTGTTAGTTGATGGTGTTGTTCACTTTTTCTATATCCTTGTTGTTTTTCCGCCTAGAAGTTCTATCAGTTGCTGAAAGTGAACTCCCCAACTCTAATTGTGGATTTGTCTATTTCCCCTTTCAGTTCTGACATTTTTGTTCATGTATTTTGAAGTTCTGTTGTTTAGTGCATATACCTGTCTTTTTGATAGATAGATCATTTTATCATGATGTAATGACCCTCTTTTTCTTAGTAATTTTCTTTGCTCTGAAGTCTATTTTATCTGATGTTAATATGGCTACAATGGCTTTTTTTTTAGTATGTTTGCATGATATATTTTTACCTTCATGCTCCGATGTTGTTATGTTTGAAGTGAGTTTCTTATAGACAGCATATAATCAAGTCATGTTTTTTAATTCACTTTGTCAATCTGTCTTTGAATAGGTATATTTAGACCATGTACATGCCTTCTTTCCAGCTTTCAGAATACTTTTACTGTTGTTTGGTGAATAATTTTTTAGGGTGTTTAGTTATATTTAGAGGGCAGGAGCAGGGAAAAGTAAACCTCTACCATCTTGTTCAGACCTGGAGCTCCTAGCCTTAAAACTGCTGAAATATCTGATATGTCTATATTTCTTCTAATGCAGACTTTTTTTTTTCTCAGGATTTTGGGGAATATCAGGAAAGCTACTACTCAGTACAAACCACTGAGGGAGAGCAAATATCCCAGCTGATTGCAGGCTACATTGACATCATCCTCAAAAAGGTATTTTATATGGATGCAGTTTGAAAAGTAAGGCCACAGTCTACAAGAAGCCTCAATTTAGGTGATATGGGTACCTTGGAAAACAAACCCTATTTGAAATATATCATTTACCCATTTGATCTTTGGCATTAGGATTGCTTGGATGTAAAGTCCTTGACCTAGAATCCTACAAGAATTTCTGGGTTTGCTTTAGCACCTACTTCTGCCATTTATTGTCAGATAATGAGCAAGAGAATGTTGTTTAGATAGTGGACAGGTCTGGCCCACTCCTAGGCATCACCATCTTTTTCTCCATTTTGCTGTGGGTTGTGTTTTCTAGCCTCTGTAGAAACCCAGACTGAAGGACTGAAAATGTTGTTTTGCATTTTTCATATTTATTTTACCAAATTTAATGGAGTTATATGCCTTGCTGTATACATATTTCCTAAGACTCCAAAACCAGCCAATGAAATAAATAAGATCTACTAGATTATTAATATATACCTCTTGATTTTTTAAAAATTTCTTTTGTTTTTTTAATTACTCTTTTTTTTATATGCCTGCTGATTTTTAACTATGCAAAGTTGAGTGTGCAATAATAAATACAGAAGATATATATCTTAAATAATGGACTTCATTTTTTTTAAACTGTGGCTGTTCTTGTTTTCATTCGCCTACCGCTTATGAAATATCCAGTAAAAGAAATGCTGGGTAAACCTCAACAGTTTTGTTAATGGGTTCATTCAGAAGTCTTTTAAAAGGTCCATGAGGAAAATCTGCTAAGTTCCACTCTTGTACCTTGTTTTTACCTACAGAAACAAAGTAAAGATAGATTTGGACTCGAGGGCGATGAAGAGTCAACTATGTTAGAAGAGTCCGTTTCCCCCAAAAAGTATGTATTGTTATGAGACCTGCCAGATTTTCTTCTCCGCAGGTGGGCAGGTTTCCTCCTGCCAGCCCAGGGGCAGTCACCCTGAAGTTGTCACCTGAAGGAGTAGATGGAATGGATCAGTCTTCTCAGAGTGTGGGCTCCAGACCAACAGCATACCTGTTGTCTTTTGAGGAGGTTGTGAGTTTCAGGGAGACCTTGAACGAGATGTGGTATTCAATTTCATCTTTAGAGGCAGTGAACATTTGTGAGGCCTATTCTTCATTTCTCATTTAAATTTCATGGACTGGGTCATTTTCATCAGAAGGCTGGAGAATGAGCTTTTGTTTGATTCTGGCCCTTTTGGTTTGGGGCAAGGGGTCTCAGGGTCCAGCCAGCGGAGGAGTTGTTGGTTATGAGCACTTGCTACATGCCATGCCTGCACACATGTTATGGACAGCAGAGTACATGGGAGAGCAAGGGTATGGGCTCTGGAGCCAGACTTCCTGGATTCAAAATGTGCTCTGACTTTTACTAACTGTGTGGCATTGGGGAAGTTAATCTCTGCCTTTGTGATCTCATCTACAAGATGGAGATAATGGTACTTCCTGCCTTAGAGGTTTTGTTTTAATGACTAATGACTCATAAAGCCCATAAAACAATACCTGGCATATAGTTATTGATATCATCATTATCATTATTATTTTAAACATGGAATGGTCTCAATTTAAACCCATTACAGGATGAGGAAACTGAAATGTAATAAAATCAAGTAAAATCTAATAAGTTAATACTTATTTGGAAATCTGTGTGGCCATCTTTGTGTCAACTAGAGTGTTGTAACAGCTTTTTTGTCTACACTTTACCATGTGCATCTGACATGCTGTCTCATTTGATCCCAAGAACCTCCCACTGTACAAGAGGTATGCCAGGTATTATCATCCCCAGGTTGTGGATGAGGGCACTGAAGCCTATGAGAATTAGTTGAGATACACACATCTTGCAGATGTAGCACTCAGATTCAGATCTTGTACTGCTTCCATAGTGCCTTGCCAGAAAGTTCTAATATATTGATTGTTTCTCTAACTTTTCCACCCTTTCATTTACTTTCAAACAAATTATTTCTTAATCACCCTGAAGGTGCTTTTCCATTTTTCCCCTATTAATATACAAGTTGGAACCAACCTTGATATGACGTATTTCAAGTACTTGCTACGCTTCAACAAAGCACCTTAAGTCCTTGAAATTATTAATGACCATTAGATGGAAATTAAAAAGCTAGTGCTGCCTGGCAGGGTAAGGGTTCTCTTCCAAAGACCCTGCTGCACTCAGGCTTCCCACAGGCGCAGCTAAGTATCTGAGCCCAGAACACCAGGACCTATTTGAAGTGTCACTGTGGGATCTAATCAGAGGCAAGCAGGAAGAATGGTTTAGATTGGTCCCTATCTAGAACTTCTACTTCTCCTGCTGAGTCTTGGAATGTAGCTGACTTCTACTGGAGCCCCCAAATCCACCAGCCCTACCTAGTGTCAGACATTAGTATTTCTCCACAGGTAACCACGGATTGATAAACTGGCATTCCCCATGGCTCATGAGCTTTGCCCTGGGCAATAGAAGGTGATCTGTGATAGTTCAAGAACCCTGGGACAGAGACCTCTGTCCTTAATGCAGCTGCATATCAACCACAACCCTCCCCCACCCCCACTGCACACAGGTACAGATAACCCCCACACCCACACCCACATGCAGGCTCCTATGGGCTGGTCCACTGAGCTACTGAAGCAGATATGTCACCCTCAGACTTCATACCTTCATATGTTCAACTTCTTTTGCACGTATCATTCATTCTGAGAAAAAATCAAGTAAAAAATACATAATTTTTTGGAAACCGTAGATGTCTCCTCAGACTTTAGATGAAAGCCATCTGGGAGAGATACCAAAGTCTGCCTCATGTTGCCAAGGACCACATGTTCCCTGGGCATGGGCCTTAGACCAGTAGAGGTCAGGGTAGTGGTGGTGGGAGTTAAAGCTATGGGAGATTTAATTTATAAATTCATTTCCATATTTCTCCCTTCAAACAGGAGAAGTTAATAAATTATATCCCTAGTACCTAGAATACAACCTGATGTAGTAGATATTTGTTAAACGAATGCTATTTTAGATAGAATATACCCAACAGTAGGTGGATTTATCCAAAACCTTCACTTAAACTGGAATAACATCATTATTATAGGAATACCTTTTTTTCGAGGAACATCCAGTTGCATAATAGCATGACCCTACTAAATCAATAAATTGGGAATAATTATTTACTTGACAGATTGTAAAAGAATTCCGGTTCTTCTGAACATTGTAGTGCTACTTCTTTGTTTGCTGTTCTCCATTTGTTTGTGCCGCTTTTACAGTATCCTCCCCAGCGTAGAGTAGGGAACAGTTGTGACGTATGTGGTATCGGTACATTTTACTCCGCCAAGGTGGCCGCCTCCCAGTGACCGGACTGCCTGTCCCCTGCAGGTCCACCATCCTGCAGCAGCAGTTCAATCGGACAGGGAAGGTCGAGCACGGCTCCGTAGCACTGCCGGCTGTGATGCGCTCGGGCTCCAGCGGACCTGAGACCTTCAACATCGGCAGCATGCCTTCGCCGCAGCAGCAGGTGATGGTCGGGCAGATGCACCGAGGCCACATGCCCCCACTGGTGAGTCTCTCAGCGTGTTTCCCCTGCTCACCAGCCTGCTGCTTGCAGTGTACAGGGAGGGACCCCAGAAATGCATATTTGTGCAGCTGTGCAATCCCAGTGCCAACCTCCTAGCAGGTGTTGTCTTAATTGCATGATTCTGCTAACTTCCCCTGTGGAATCAGAGGTACCCTCAGTGGCTGGAAAAGACTTGGTCGTCTCTCAGAGTAACTTGCTGATATAAAGACAGAACCTTACTTCTCTGCCTTTGCAGCCTCAGACTGATTGGCCCAGATATCCCTTAGAGAGACCTAGTAATAGAGCAGGTCTTTAGTGGCCCGGACACTTGACTCAAGCAGATCATTCCATCCTTTCTGCTGGGCGTGTCTGCCTGCCTGTCAGTGCCTCTCTCTGGCCTGCCTCAGGAATAAACAACTTTTTGAAAGCTAGAGAGCTTTAATGACTCCGAAGAAGTGTGTTGACGGTAACTTTGGGTAGAATTCTTTTTTTATTTTTTATTTTCTTAGAAAGAGTAGATAGTTTTTTGTTTTGTTTTGTTTTTTTAACTTTTTTATTGTATAGTATAACATATAAACAAAGCAAAGAAATAAAAAAGCAATAGTTTTCAAAGCACTCCTCAACAAGAAGTTACAGGACAGATCCCAGAGTTTGTCATAGGCTACCACACAGTTGTCTCAGATTTTCTCTTCTAGCTGCTCCAGAATATAGGAGGCTAGAAGGAATAAATATTTTTTATCACCACAATTGACTTTTTTTCTTTCCTTTTTGTGAAAAATAACATATATACAAAAAAGCAATTCATTTTAAAGCACAGCACCACAATTAGTTGTAGAACATACTTCAAAGTTTGACATGGGTTATGATTCCACAATTTTAAGTCTTTACTTCTAGCTGCTCCAAGATAGACTAAAAGAGGTATCAATTTAATGATTCAGCAATCATATTCATTTGTTAAATCCTGTTTTCTCTGTATAGCTCCACCATCACTTTTGATCTTTCTGTCCCTCTCTTTACGGGTGTTCGGGCTATGTCCATTCTAACTTTTTCATATTGGAAGGATTTGTCACTAATATGGGGTAGGGAGATGGAACTATCTGATGGTTCCTGAAACCTCTAGGTTTCAGGGCTTATGTGGACCAGGAACCCATCTGGAGGTTGTAGGTTTCTGGAAAGTTAGGCTAGTGCATAGAACCCTTGTGGAATCTTATATATTGCACTGGTTGTTCTTTAGGACTGGCTAGAATGGTCCTGGTTGGGGTTTGGGAGGTTGTGATAGGTAGCAATGTCTAATTGAAGCTTGCATAAGAGCAACCTCCAAAGTAGCCTCTTGACTCTATTTGAACTCTCTCAGCTGCTGATACTTTATTAGTTACACTTTCCCCCCCCCCCCCCCCCTTTTGGTTAGAATGGAATTGTTGATCCCACAGTGCCAGGGCTGGATTCAACCCTGGGAATCATCTCCCATGCCTCCAGGGTGATTTTCACCCCTGGATGTCAGGTCCCTAGTGGGGAGGGCAATGATTTCACTTGCAGAATTGGGTTTAGAGAGAGTGAGGCTACACGTGAGCAACAAAAGAGGTCCTCCAGAAGTAACTCTTAGGCATGCCTACAGGTAAGCTAAGCTTCTCCACTACCTACATAAGCTTCACAATCAAGGGTATGGCCTATTGATTTATAGTTTGACACAGTATCAAGGATTTCCTGATAGTAAAGTCTAATAGTTCCATATTTTCTCTTGGGGTGGAACTCTTGAGAATTTAACAAGAAGAGTTTTGGTTTAACACACACACGTCTCCTCTGTATGAAACCTTTTGTCCTCCCAACTCAAGTTGTATATTTGTGTCTTGTAAAGACTCTTCCTCAACATTCCTCTAGGCTAATTAAGCCCTCCACACTCTTCTGTCTATAATCCTTCTATTGCAAAAACCCTCATTTAGTGTTCTCTAAATTTATATAACAAAATATCTATTTCTACACCACCCCACCACAAGTTGAAATGGGAGGTGGTTCAGGCAGTAGTTGAAATCTACCCTGTGCTGCTTTACTTTGAACCCAGAATTTGGCCCTCATTTATGTGGAGGGCTGTGTCTGTCCTAGGCTGTGATCTGATCTGCCTTGGGTTCCCCTGCCTTTGCAGACATCAGCCCAGCAGGCTCTTATGGGGACTATCAACACAAGCATGCACGCTGTCCAGCAGGCCCAAGATGACCTCAGTGAGCTCGATTCGCTCCCACCTCTCGGCCAGGATATGGTAAATATTGTCCACGTGGTTTTCATTCTGCACTTAAAACAGTATCATACACCCTTCCTGGATTCAATATTCTTTCTCTGTCTCCCAGCTAGGGAAAGTGGAGACCCGTCTTCTAATTTAAGATATTGAGTCTTTGTTTCTAGATTGCACTGGCAGGAGGCAGGAGGAAAGAATCGTGGGGTCCACCTGTCTCATGGCAGGACAGCACAAAGGCTGGAATAGGAACTGGAGATTCTGGAGGCACATGATCTGGTTCAGATCCCAGCTCCATTGCTCTGCCTGTGTGAACCAGGACACCTTAACCTTTTGAAGCTTCCACTATCTCATCTCTAAATAGGGTTGTTGTGCCTGGCCCATAGTAAAAGTTCAATAAGCATGAATTCTTTCTGTTATTATTATTACTACCATGGTTCTCAAATGCAGGAGAATCACTTGGAGGACCTAAGTCACAGATTGCTGGGCTCCACCCCTGTTTATTCTGATTCAGTAGGTCTGATGCAGTTCCAAGAAATTCTCAGGTGATACTGATGCTGCTTGTCTGGGGACCACACTTTGAAGCAGGGAATTACTGCTGAGCTTTGTAGCAGGGGAGGATAGGTAATTAGTGAAGAGGACTTCCTGTAGCTGCTGCTACATTAAATCATCTAGCCCCTCATCAGTCAAATTGTTATTGACAGGCAGCATCGGCAATATCTAGAATCTTGCTAGAGATGTAGAAACATGAGCCTGACTACCAGATACTGAATGAGAATTGGTACTTGAGCAAAGTCCTCAACTGTTTCATGTGCACATTAAAGTTTGAGAAGCACGGGCTGGTTCTGTCAGTCTCAACCATGCTTTGCACACTAGAATCACCTGAGAAGTTTAAAATAATGCCTAAGGCTCCATTGCAGGCTAAAAATCAGTATTACTAGGGGTGGGACCTGAGTATCAGTGTTTGTAATCTCCACAGGTGAGTCCAGTGATGAGCCAATATTAAAAAGCACTGCTATAGAATTGACTGTTGCCATTGTTAGGGAGAACCAAGATGCAATTTGTAGCTCCATCTTGTCCAGCAAGGATAATGCCCTCTAATCCTAGCTAATGCCATTTTTCCATTTTTCATGTATACATGTTTCAGGAATACAGGTTGCTAGTGTCCTCCATGCTGTTTTTCCCAAGTACCTGAAATCATTAAAATTTTCCTTTTGGGAACTTCAAAATGAAAGTATTTATCACAGATTCACATATCCAACCCAATTGTGAGATGGAGTTTAGAAGTCTTTGCATTACTGATTGTATACCATATACGGAATGTTTGAATGTTAAGAATGTTCATGTTTGCGTGTTGTTTTGGTTTGATAATAAGAAATAAGTTTAAAAAAAGTCTTTAGATTTAGCCTCCCTGCTTCCCCAGTTTATAAAGAATCAGAATGCCATAAAATATTGTTTGTGCTACGAATATCCTGAGCCTTGAGTAATATTTTTCATATGTTTTGGGGGAGCAGACCAGCACTTAACATTATTGCAGGTTAAGTGCTTGATAATGATAATAATCATTATCAATGAGGATTATCATTTATTGGCAAAGTTCTGAAATACCAGAAATTAGAGTTTGCCTTCATAGGTGCCAATGAACATAAAGTTTAAGAGCTAGAAAGGGTTTTAAAGACAATCGAGTTTCTGTAAAACAGGAACTTAAGTTTCTGGACCTGGTTGTGATTTGCCTAAGGTCATATCACTTGTTAATGGTAGAGCTAATCTAGAACCTGTCCCTTAGTCCTTCCAGGTAAGGTGCCACTTCTTCATGGCAATTCATGTTGTGAAGAAAGAGATTCTTCCTACGTTAACAGAGAACACTTGTGAGCTGAAACACACTTATTCTAACCCTGCTAAAAAAAAAAGACAAAATCTAGCAACAAATGTTGGTACTAATATGCAATATTATTATTAGACCTGAATTTTTCTCCTCATTCTTTCGTGATTGAATTTACCTAAGTAAAGCCTCATAGAATTTTGCTCCAAAAGATCTTAAACGTGAAAATGAAAGTAATTATTGTAAGAAACTGAGTATTTACTTGCCTCGCATTCCACATCTATGAACAAGCAAGAGGCCTGTTAAGGCTGTTGCTTAAGATGACTTAAGTGCTTAGTCTGCCGCAGGCTCGGGAGGAAAGAGCAGCCAGGATGTGTCTGTTTTATGGTAGTGTGGCTTCTTTGGTTTCCTGGGTAATTCTGTGCACTGATTGTGTGATTTTGCAATTGTCTGGTTTTGCAGGCATCTAGGGTATGGGTTCAGAACAAAGTTGATGAATCCAAACATGAAATTCACTCTCAAGTTGATGCTATTACAGCTGGAACGGCTTCAGTTGTTAACCTCACGGCTGGTAAGTCTCTGAGGTAGAAATTTGTGGTGTATCGTGGTTTTGTTTTAAAAAAAAAAGACAAAACTTATTCTTTGATTGAAACAACAGATTTTTCCTCTTTATGAGAAAATGGTCTATTTTAAGGAACTCAGTTCTTCAGAGTTTCTCCCCCTGACCCAGGAGAAAGGTTAGGAAAATCTTACCTCTTTTTGGCTACATTGTTCATCATCATTAAAAAGCACTTATTTAGCGCTTCTCATTGTTCACCAACATGCTAGACATTCTTCAAAGCATATTGAGATTAGTTTCTCCCTTCTGGGAGCTTACAGTTCGAACATGGTTTTGAATGAACAGTTTTAGGGGGCAAAGTTGGCCTCTGTTTCAGGGGCAGAGTTGGCCTCTCGAGCTTTTGATGGGTTTAATGAAAAGGGCTGTGAGATACTGAGACTTCCTTTGGAATTATAAATATGTCCATGCTCAGTATTTCAATGTATGAGGCCTCACAGGGAAAGAACCTTTTGAAGAGTAGTCCATCTAATTGTGCTTGTGTTAAGTGTTTTCTTCCTTTGACTCCCGCAGGTTGGTGGGTGGGGAAGCCCCTGTAAGAATGTGAGGTTTGACAACTCTCCCCAGGACCACTTACATCCTGCCTGCCTGGGCTGCCTGCAACCTTCATGGCCCTCCCATGATGTTGCTGGTTCTTCTCTGCCCCAGGTGACCCTGCAGACACTGACTACACTGCTGTGGGATGTGCAATCACCACTATTTCTTCCAACCTGACGGAGATGTCCAAGGGTGTGAAGCTGTTGGCTGCCCTCATGGACGATGAGGTGGGCAGCGGGGAGGATTTGCTGAGAGCTGCAAGGACCCTTGCTGGGGCAGTGTCAGACTTGTTGAAAGCTGTGCAGCCTACCTCCGGAGAGGTGAGCTCTTGGGGCAAGCAGTCACTCAGGTTCCAATGAGACAAGTGCATCTTATGGGTACCTTGGGGCTCTTGCTTCCTAATCTCTTCCTTCCATCCTGATGGGGTATGTTACTGCACAATTGTATTTGAAAGTTATTGAAATGCATGCAGAAGTTGTCACTCAGCCTTGGGGATTGGTTGAAGGTCTCCTCATCAAGGGTACTTGATTGGATGCAACCCCAGAAACTAACATAAATGACTAATATACATGTCAAGGGGATACAAGTTTTCATCCTAATTTTTATTAAAGCACTTCTCACTTTCTTACCAGCTGAATGAGGCTTGTTAATTGAGCATCCAGAACCATTCACCTAATGCTGATTTCTTTGGGCATTTTCTTACACAAATTTCACAAGGATGTTTGTGCCTCCTGCCTGGCAGACACCCTGAGTCACTCCCACAGAATTTCTCTCCCTGCATGGCCATGTGGATGAGACCCTGGAGGAAATGCACTTTCTTTCCATTCAAGGTGTTTATGTTCTTTGTTCATAGCCTCGACAGACCGTTTTGACTGCAGCTGGAAGTATTGGACAGGCCAGTGGGGATCTTCTGAGACAGATTGGAGAGAATGAGACTGATGAGCGATTCCAAGTAAGATTTCTGCAGCATCACAATCTTAAAAAGAGTATATGTGATGTATATTCCCAAGCAGGGAGATGGTGATGATAAACCAAGTCTTCCCTGAGCCATCAGAAGTAAGATTGAGGTAGATTATTTGGAGAGAGATGTCTTTTTATGTTAATATTCAAGAAACTTTTTAATGGAAAAATTCATTTCATTTATATCATGCATCATCATTGGTGTGAACTTCTTTAGCTCTTCTCTTTGTCAGTGCTCTGCTATTCTTTAAACACAGAAGTGGAGAGAAGAACGACATGAACTCCCATGTATCTTCTACCCAACCTCTGTTATTATCAACTCAGGACCAATCTCCTCTTTTCTATATGGGGGCAGTTTTTAATCGCTTTAATTGAGTGTGCATTTGAGCAAAAACATGTGCACACCCAGAAGTGTGCCTACAGACACAGAACTTAGTCCTATCTTTGTATTCAGGCAGTACAATACAAAGGTTCAATTTTCTGAGTCCCATCCAAAACCACAAGTGTAAAGAGAAGGCTTTTTTTGTGACTCTTCTTTTTCAATACTGGGAACATGTGTTGTTTGTCCCTTGGTGAACAGCTGTAGCCACTGTTTGTAGCTGCTTGATTCACTGCCAGCCTCACCACAAGTTCCACTGCCAGCCTCACCACAAGTTCAGCTTGCCTGTGCTCATTCCTGGTCCGCCAATTCCTGGTCCTGCTGCTGGGGCAGGACAGGCTAAGATGAGCTTCTCTTCTCATGTACTCATGGTCAGATGCCTTCCCTCTCTGTTTCCTCTTCTTACGCCCTGATTTTGCAAGTGTTACATGAATGCATCCTAATTAAAACATTACAGTTAGAGCCCAGATTCTCTGGAAGGTGTTCTTTTCCGTATCCATTGTCGAGTTTACTGTTTGGGAATTGTGCATAATTTTATTGGCATTTACTTTTTACATTATGGTAGATTATAGACAGGTAACTACTTAGGAATTGGGTTGATTTGAGATTCAGCTCCTTTTTTATCTTGAAGTGGTCAACTTACTTTCCTCAGACATATTGCTTCTCCAAAGAAATTTGGAAAGGCCGAGAAGGTCACATTTCTTGCATCCTTGTATTTTAAAAGACTTTATCTTTTTTCCTCTTGAATAATGTTTGTTTCTTTTCAGAAGTGCTAGGGAAGCAGGTTCAGGGAGATAAACCTGTGGGGAGGCTTTGTTAGCAGACTTCATTACCTAGCTTGGATGTTTTCTGTTTCTGTAAGATCTCTAAGTAAACACCAGTGCAGTAAGGGGATACTGCAAATTCCTCCAGTAATAGGTAGCCCCTGGCTTACTGACATTGGATTTCTTATTCTCTATTTTTCTGGTTCTTGAGATTTTATCTTGCAGCTTTACTTTGGGTTCTCATTGTACTGCATGTTCCCAGAGTTAACAGAGATTTAGTTTACATGGGCTACATAATAGTAGTCTTGTTGAAAAGTTTGATAAAGGCCTTGTCAGCAGCTACCATTGTGGTATCATATTCTTTTTCTAACTTTTTTTTTGTGTGTGTGTGTGAGAAAATTAATAGAGGGAACAGGATTTCTTTCAATGATTGTAACAAAGCAATGATTTCAATGATTAATTCTACAGGAAAATATCTTGGTCCCTGTGGGAAAAGATGGTGTTCTAGTTTGCTAGCTGCCGGAATGCAACACACCAGAGACGGATTGGCTTTTAATAAAAGGGGATTTATTTTATTGGTTCTTCAGAGGAAAGGCAGCTAACTTTCCACTGAGGTTCTTTCTTACGTGGAAGGCACAGGATGGTCTCTGCTGGTCTTCTTTCCAGGCCCCTGGTTTCCAACAACTTTCCCCAGGGTGACTTCCTTCTGCATCTCCAAAAGCCTGGGCTCAGCTGCAAGTGCTGAGATGAGGAATGCTGAGCTGCTTAGCTGTGCTACGTTGCAATCTCTCATTTAAGCACCAGCCAGTTAAGTCAGACGTCACTCATTGCAGCACACCCGTCTCCTAGCCGACTGCAGATGTAATTAGCAACAGATGAGGTTCACGTACCATTGGCTTATGTCCGCAGCAACAAGACTAGGTATGCTCACCTGGCCAAGTTGACAACTGAATCTAACACAGATGGATTAAAAATAAAGTGAAAGAATAGTATGACCCACTTTGGAAAGTTATTTTTTTAAATATTTTAAATAAATTTGCAACATTCAAGCCTTGTTTTTACTGGAGCTTTAGAGATAGGTATCCAGGCACTGAGGCTTTGCAGAAGCTCTCTCTTTAAGAGTTTGTGGCAAACCAGCACCATTCACACCCCAAAGGCATCTTCAGGTTTCAGCACCACAAGCTTTGGGTTTTCCTTGAACATCTGGTTAACAACACAGACCTAAAAAATATTGGACTGGGTGCATGGGTGGTTCAGTGGTAGAAGGCTCGCCTTCCATAGGGAGACCCATATTTGATTCCCCCCCCAAAAAAAACAAAAAAAAAAACATTGGACTAAGCTCTTCCTTTAAGACCCGTTGATTTTTGTGTGTTTTAAAATTAGCTTACTTGGCGGATTCATAGGTTTCTGATTTGGCTTGATAACGAGCAGTCTCTGCTCTGTATATTATTCTACAGATTTATCACTCTTTTTCATATCTTCTCATAAAATATCTTGTAAAGACTCTGCATTTCCTATGCGGGAAAGCTTTGATATGTTTGTTCAAAATTAAAATGGCTCATAAGTTTGGAAAGGCACTTACAAACTCAATAAGCTACCTTCAGTATTAAAAGAAAAGAAGTAGGGGTTGCGAACATAGTTCAGTGGTAGAATTCTCTCCTGCCATGCAGGGGACCTGGGTTCAATTCCCTGCCCATGCGCTTCTCCAAGAAACCAACAAAAACAAACAAACCAGCAAACAAAGTCAACAAATGGTGCTGCAATAATGGGATACTCACATGGAAAAAGAATGAAATGTGACCCCACCATACAGCATACCAAAAAAAAAAAAAAGTAAATTCAGTGTAACCATAGTTATCCTTCAGATGGAAGAGATGGGTGACAAATCTGGCATGCCTTAAGGGGAAGGACTCTCTGTCCTGCAGCCAGAATGTCTTGTCGTTGAATTGAAGCATAAACTTTTCTTTATGGGGTCAGGGTTTCTTGCATCTTCTGTCAGACCTTCTTGTAGCTAATTTATTTATATAGACTCTTTTCCTGCTTTCCATAATAATTTAATCCCTATCCAAATGGCTTCAGAATGCTGAAAATAGCTTGGGTAGAGAGAATTCCTCGGTTCTTGAGCTGTGAGTGTTGATGCCAGCTGTTTGCCTGTGCATGTCCAACGTTGCCCTCTGGAGGCAGAGATATGGCCAAATTTCTGATAATACTCTGTGTGCAAAGTAAAGATCTGAAAGATAAATTTTCACGTTACAGTGGAGCATGATGGCTTAGAGGCCATGAATTATAACCTTCTGTAGTACATGGCATTTGTGGTGTCTATATATTTTCAAGCTAAACTTGTTCAGCCACACTGACCACATAACCAAGAGATGTGGTAAAGACTCTTGGTGTCAGATAAGTTCCATGAGTGTAAATATGCAGTTAAAATGAAAATCCTTTCCCGAAATGAACCTATTTGAGATTTAAACCTACACTGCTTAATGGATGTATAAGAGACTGTTATTAGTTGTGAGTGTCCTTCCTTAATTATCTCTAAGGATAAGTTGACGTTTCAGAAAAATAAGTGAAAAAAACATTTCTAAAGGTAAGAAATCATGGAATTTTAATAAAATTAGATAGATGCCACATTTTATTTTCAGGCTGTGATGAGTAATTAGAAAAATTAAGTGAATAGTCTTTGGTTCCCTTTTCTCAGGATGTTTTGATGAGTTTGGCCAAAGCCGTTGCCAATGCTGCTGCCATGTTGGTACTGAAGGCAAAGAATGTTGCCCAAGTGGCCGAGGACACGGTCCTACAGAACAGGGTGATTGCTGCTGCCACCCAGTGTGCCCTCTCCACTTCCCAGCTTGTGGCATGTGCCAAGGTAAGCCAGCTGGGACTCCCAGCCCTCTCTGAGAAGTGTCACATGCTCTTGTCTGCCTCTGGTCACTCATGGGGAATTGGGGCAGAACTTGTGAAAATAGTCTGAGACTTAGGTATCTTCTTTTTGGATAGGAGTTGGGCATAAGCTTTCTAACTGCTTTTATCATTTGTTCTTGCACAGGTCCTTTCAAGCAGTTGTTACTTTTCTGTGTGTCTTAATGCAAATTGCGATTTCTCCCTTTTGAACGTTTCAGTTTGTCTTATTTATGCCTGCATTGTGCAGTACAGTGCTATAAATGGGTTCAGAAATAATCTGCAGAGTTTATGGGAGCACTTTCTAGATTGTACAGTGTCAGAGTGAGGGTGTGAATTGTTGCCAGTTCGGGTGTGCACATTCTGTGAAGCATGCATCACCCTATTAAATCTCCCCAGCAGTCCTGCAAATCAGACGCCATCATCCCCCATTTTATGATGAGAAAACTGAAGCCCTTAGATGTTAGGTAAGTAGCTTAAAGCCACAGGAGTTGCAAGTGGCAGAATTAGGGTTATAATTCAGGTGTTTCTGACTCCCAACACCCTTTCCACACCACCACATTGTATCTTTGCTGAGATGATGCATCAGAAGATTGGAGATATCCATTTCTCAACTTTATTACGTGCCTTGTTGTGCAGATTGATGATCTAGCTCCGCCTGGCAGTTCATATCCATTGGGAGGATTAGCAGTATCAATTGGAGGTGTCCTTGGTAGTTTCCCTCCTGGTTTCCCTGCCCATTCTCTTAGGATCCACAGATAAATGACAGTATTTCTCTATTCATTAAAGCATTATGAGGCAGAAATCTTTGAAGAAATACAATTTTTGTAGATCATCTGCTTTTCCCCGCCTAGAAGACACAATTAAGAGTTTTCTAAAATTGGAGGTATAATTGATAAATGTTAGAAGTGTTTCTTTATAGAAAGTCAGTAGTATGGACTGTCATTTATCACAAATGACAGTATGAATTAATTATCAGGACATCTACCATCACATAAAATAGAAGTATGAGAAATCTTAGCAATGGTTCAGTTTAATCCCTGGCCTTGAAGTAAGGCACTGGGGCCCAAAGCATGCAGGACCTCGGTGGAAATGTCTGTGCACACTGGGAGTCAGGCACGACCCCACAGTGTCCACAACCCACTCTGGTCCTTCCTCAGGTGGTGAGCCCCACCATCAGCTCCCCTGTGTGCCAGGAGCAGCTGATTGAAGCCGGGAAGCTCGTGGACCGCTCGGTGGAGAACTGCGTGCGCGCCTGCCAGGCGGCCACTGATGACAGCGAGCTCCTGAAGCAGGTCAGCGCCGCGGCCAGCGTGGTCAGCCAGGCCCTGCACGACCTCCTGCAGCACGTCCGGCAGTTTGCCAGCCGTGGAGAACCCATCGGCCGCTACGACCAGGCCACCGACACCATCATGTGTGTCACTGAGAGCATCTTCAGCTCCATGGGCGATGCTGGTGAGGAGCCAGGCTATGGGTAGACCAGGTCGGGGTCCCCCAGTGGTGATGCTCATGAGGAAGAAAGGTGAAGGCAGCCTGCGTGACTGGCAAGGGCAAGCGCTCATCAGCCCCTGTGCGAAAAAAACTGGGACTCCTAACACGCCCTTCCATAGCAGCATTTCAAAAAGAAAAAACTAACTAGTTTTACTTTTTTGCAATTTAGATTTACAACAAATACTTTTTCAGTCTGTAAGTTGAAAAATAAGTCTTCCTCCACCTAGCCCATCACTACCCCATCCGCATCCTCTGTATTGACCATTTACAGTTTATTTTAAAAACCTAGAAATTTTTTATCTTCCTACAGTCATATACAAATGTATGTGTAAATACAAAACATATGTATGTGTGTATATAAGTATAGCTCCCCCTTTCTTTTTATATAAATAGGATTGTGTTATACATTCTCTTTTGCTTAATATGTCTTGGAGGCTTTTTTCATGTCAACTTCTTCCTTAATCTTTTTAATGATAGCGTATAATCCTCTTCTATGGATACATCACCATTTACTTAACTAGCTATCGTTTAATGGTCAATTAGGTCGTTTCTAAGTTATTTTGTTTGTAAGTCTGTCTTGCTTTTCCAAAAAATAATGGTGCAATGAGCATTCCTTATCTAGATATACTTGGGGAATATACACGTAGGATAAGTTCTTATCAGTGGATTTTCTGGACCAACATGTCTGTAGTTTTGTTTTGTTTTTTTTCTTTTCGTCTGCAGGCTCTGGGAATCCAAGCCAGAGTCCTGTATTGCAGGTGAGAATTCTACCACTGAGCAACCTTTGCAGAGGCCTGTAGTTTTTTATTTTAAGTTTCTATGAAATTTATCTTCAGGAAGGGCCTCCAATTTACAGTCCTACCAGTGGTTTATAAGATTCTGTTTGCCCACTTTTTCACCTGCCACAAGTATTTTTCAGAAAATTACTTTGTGCTCTTTTAGATGTTCCTTAAATGATTTGAGAAGTATGAATTCTCCATACGTTTTTATTTTTATCTTTTTTTTACTAAACCTTTTATTTTTGAATCATTTTAGATTTGCAGAAAAGTTGCAAAGGTCCTGCGTGGCCTTTCCCAGTTTCTCCTTTTTTTTTTTTTTTTTGGTGCATGGTCCAGGAATTGAACCCAGGTCTCCCTCATGGAAGACGAGCATTCTACCACCGAACCACCCGTGCACCCCCAGTTCCTCCCATTTTTAACATCTTGAGTAACCATGGCACATTTGCCAAAACTAAGACAGTAGCATAACTATTAACTAAATGCCATACTTTATCCAGGTTTCACTAGTTTTTCCATTAATGTCCTTCTACTATTCCAGGAATCCAATCCAGTATACCATGTTGTATTTATACTGCATTTTGATTTTTATAAAAGCTCTTTTCCCTTAATGTCACAAAGCTTCCCCATTCTTCTCAGACAGCTTTTGGTAGAAAAAGAAATCTGTTTCACTAGGGTAGTTTTATCCAAACAAAGTTGAAACTGATATTAATAAAATTGTGATAAGACCAAAACCATTACTGGAAAGGAACGGGAGCAGAGAGAAAGAGAAAAATAATAGGGAGGACCCTTAGCCAAAGAAAATCTGAGCATTTGAGCATAAAACTGAGCACTTATTGTGCTTCCTATTAGCCAGAGCAAAATGGCATAAATATAGTAAATTATGGGATATTGCTCCTCTGGTATTAAGGAGCACGCAAATTAATCCAAAATTTTAAAATAATTTATTCCTGTGCCCATTACAGAGTTTATTATACAGCTTTTGTATTAGCAGGTTCTTGCAGTGAGATAAATGGTATTTTCTCAATCAGTATTTACTAAAAGTAATTCCACATGGTCAATCTACATAGTTTTGCTCTCTGTTTTGTCTTTATAAAATTATCCTGTTTGGTTCCTTATGTCATATTTATCCCTCATAGATTGATGGAACTTGGATTTATTGTGCAGTCTTGGCAGCCACAGAGAATGCTTTCAGTTGTGGCTCTAATTTGGGTAATGTTAAACGACAGAGGATACATATGAGGCTCGGTTCTCCCTATCCGGCTTGCCAGAGTTGTGGAGAGAGCACTGTATTGGCTACTGAGGGGTTTTTGTTTGTTTGTTTTTAGTTTTGTGGTAGCATATAGATAAGATTTTCCATTTGAACCATTTTTATGTGAACAATTCAGTGGCATTAATTGCATTTGCAGTGTTGTGCGAAGATCCCCAACTCCTGAAGTTTTGACTGAGCTTTAGAAGCAGAGAAGCCCACGCCCCCTCTGTCTTGTTCTCTAGGTGAGATGGTGCGTCAGGCACGAGTATTGGCCCAGGCCACCTCAGACCTCGTCAATGCTATGAGGTCAGATGCAGAAGCTGAAATCGACATGGAGAATTCCAAGAAGCTCCTGGCAGCAGCAAAGCTCTTGGCTGACTCCACTGCTCGCATGGTGGAAGCTGCAAAGGTATTACCTTGAATTTGTTGGGTTGAAAAATGATTATTATTGAGAGTTAGGGTTTGGAAGGTACCTTCAAGATGGAGGATGGTCAGCTAGGAGTGCATTTTTGTTAAAGCCTATATAGCCTTGTCACATTTGACCTTGCTCAGATATAAAAGGAGAAGGATGATGGCCTTATGAATGAAACTCTTTAGGGAAGTGGTGCCAACTCAGTGGGAGACAATAAGGTGTCTGCTTAGCAAGGGCTCTTTTCCCACTGGGTCATCACCATTGACTGTACTGAAAATGGTGATCAGTTCAGACTTGAGATTTTCAGCAGTAAATCACTTCCACCTGTTTTCTTCCTGCAACCCTGATGTTACTTTGCCCTCACTTGAGTTCTCAAACTCCTAACAAGAGGTTGCGTGTTATAGTGCTTTCTACTCTACTGTTCTTCAAATCCCAGTGGCGGTTTTAAAGATTATATTTGTTAAAAAATTTGAGAAAAAGGAATTGAGAGCCAGTTTTGTGCATTGGGAAAGAAAAAGCTGGTGATTCTTGTCCAGGCATCTGTTTCAGAGGCCTCATAAAATGTATTAAAATGCAAATGGCACAATTCCACCCCAAAAGATGCTGATTTAATAGGTTGCTGATGGAATCAGTGTGTGTGTGTGTTTATATTCCACAGAAGAGTCATACCTCTAGGTAAAGACTGTTTAAAAAGGATAAGGTATATTTCTGTTTGTTTCAATTATGTGACTAACACATTTCTTGTGAAATTAATAGTAAACACAGATATGTTTACTATTTAAGAAAATAAAAATCACCTTCAATTTCATCACCCCCAAGATAAGATTGTCAATGTATTTCTGTGCATATCAGATTTATTAAATGTCCTCACATCTTATCCTGTGTCCCTGGCCTCCCGTGGAATAGTAGTGCATTTCAACCAGGCACGTGAATTACTTCTCTTACAGTGTGTTGTGACATGCACTATATAATGTGTAGGATCTTGTTTGTCTTAACTTGCTGTTGTGTTACCCAAGAAACTGAGAGTTCTTAGAGAGCCCTCACGGGTTGGGGTGAAGGAGAAACCCAAGTAGGAGGCAGGGTCTGTCCCCTGTTTCAGCCAAAGAAGCTCTGCCCTTAAAAACCCATTTTAGCAAAAAAAATATATAATAGGATTTTGCATCATGACTAATTTTCTTAAGGGTTTCACTTGTTTTTGTTTTTGTTTTTTCTGTTCTTTTTTCCATCCTTTATGTACAAACAGCTATTTCAGGCAAATCCTCATGTTAGTAAAAATCTATATGCTGGACTGAAAAGAACCTTAGAAAACATCAAAATTGATCCTTACTTTACATATGAGAAAATTGAAACTCAAAAGGATTAAGCCTAAAATCATGTATCAGGCCTGAGCCAGGATCAGGTGTGCCGTGTGTGCCAGACCAAGTCACCAAATTACCAAAAACATGTTTCTTTTAAGTATTTAGGATTGTTTATATTAGATGGGATGGTGTTAAATATATTTGTTAATTCCTTTAACTTTTAGTTAAAAGTGGTCACTGTCTCTACAACAGCCTTTTAAGAACTGCCCAATTTGTTGAAAGCTAAAGAACATAGGTGGTTCAACTTTCAAAGAATATGTTCAATGTGCAGAAAAAAATATATTTCACAATCAGTAACCAAGATTTTAGGGCAAGATTAGGACCCCAACCATATCTGACACACTTTTATTATAAAAAAGCCTTTGGGAAAGAAGGATCCAGAGCATGCATATTGGTGTAAAGTTTGAAAATGTTGATTTCCATCTATTCAAAATATACAATTAAAGCTGATGTGCCTCTTCAGGCATTGATAAAAGAGTGCACTAAAAACATACCTAATGACCAGAAAAATAAAATGGCTTTCATGAACTTGCAAAAGAATTCAAAAGAGGCCTGAACAATTTTCACATATCAAATGCAGAAATCCAATGTTTTAATTGTGAGAAACACAAAATCAAGTAACAGTGGTTAAAGTTTCAATTCTATTCAAGAGGACTGTCAAAACAATTCTGCCACAAATGTTAAAACCATTCCATCCAGTATGATTTACTCTCACTTTTATAAATAGTTAAAAGAAATAGGCTCTTAGAAGTTGGTAAATTTGGTGAATTGGAAAATTGATTTTCAATAAATTGATCTATTTCCTTCTGCTGTCTTCCCTGCCTCATGAGCAAATATTATAGCCCTTAAGTGTTCACAGAAAGAAACCCGTCACTGGCACTGCGCAAACAATCTTGATTGCTGTTTTTATGGTAGGTGTGAAAGGAGGGCTGAATGCACTTCAAGTCTTTGTTGAATTACTATGGAATAAACTTATACCCTTCGTACATTACCTTCAGTCTTTTGTAACTTCAGACTCCCACACATCCAAATAAAATACACTTGGGCTCCTAAGACTCTTTAAAGCCATGTAGTGAAAGGGCCGTGGAATGAGAAGGAACAGTGTGGCGATGGGCTGGGCATCTTCTTTCCCTGCCAGGTTTATCGTCACATTTCTCTCATTCAGTGCAGCTGGGTACAAGATCTTCTTTGCTTCCAACTCAGGCTTTCTAGGAATGTGATTTCCTGGCATGTTCTTTCTTTAACAGCATTTCCTTCTAGTGGCTCTGGACGGCATTCCCATCCGCTTCCCCACGCTCACCACCCATGTGTGCATGTTTGTACTGGAGTCTTAGCCCCTTCTCATTTGCTAATGCCACAGGGAAGGAGACTCTTTCAGCGGGGATGTGAAGATATATCTATCATTACTGTGTCTTTCATGAAAATTGAAATAGGATCCTTCCTAAGAGATTGGGAATAGAGGGCAGTTTATCTTATGTTTTAAAACCATGGATTTCTGACCACAAGTAAATTTGTATGGATGACTCAAGCTTTGATCTCAAGTGTTTAATTATAACCTGAATTTCTACTGTTTAGTGGTACAGTTTGGAAACATCTTTATCATAACAATATTGTTTGCAGAAATTTCTGTTTCAATTACTTTCCACCTGTTACTAGGCAAAAGTAAAATTGAAGGCACGAATTCAGTATCTGGGGCATCCTGCCTCCTGGACCTTTTGACGTCTTCATTTTCACCCTCACAGGGGGCTGCAGCCAACCCTGAGAACGAGGACCAGCAGCAAAGACTGAGAGAAGCTGCAGAAGGTCTCCGAGTGGCAACCAATGCTGCTGCCCAAAATGCTATTAAGAAAAAAATCGTCAACCGACTGGAGGTCAGCAAAGAGGCTGCTTTACTAGGAAGCCCATTTTAGATTGCCAAGAGTCAGTTGAAAAAGTAGTCATTGAGTTAACAGGATGATGCCTATATAAAGAAAGTTAGGTTAAGGTTAAGTACATAGTTTAATTGACGCGATTTGAAAAATTGCTTTAGTCTGGCTTCATGAAACTGCCAAAAAGCTACAATCCTTTTCAGAGTTTAACATTGAGATATACTATAATTCAGAATTTTCTAAGGTGGAACCAGTTTTGGGTTTTGTTGTTGTTATTGTTGAATTAGAGTATATACGTGTTTAGGAAGGACTTTTACCTGAAAATAATATATATTTTGCCAAGAGGCAATAACTTTTCCAGGTCTCCCCATAGAAAATAAGGACTTTGGAAGACTAAAGATGGGGAATCAAGTTGGATAGAGAAGTATGGGAGGGAATAGAAAGAAATACATGTGTTGATTTTCAGAACATTTATTTATTATCCATAAGAAATTGTCAGTAGTAATTTTACATGGATGGATACAGTTAGACCAAAATTTGTTGGTTCCAGGGCTGAGAACCTGCCATTCTAATGAGGAATCCCTCCATATGCTGTCTGCCTATTCTGAAAGGAAAAATGTCTTTTTCCTTAGAAAGAGACATAGAATAAACATGATTAAATACTCCAGTGGGAAAATTTCTCTGCATTTTTAAGCCAAGGCTTCTGTGTGTTGCAAGTAGAGTATCATGAGCTTTAGCAGTATGTGCTTCTTGTGGGAGATCTTTCTTTTTCCCTAAAACACCCAGAGTTTGGTGCTGCTTATCAGTGCCATCAAAGTCTTGGAATTGTTCCCGTCTTCTGGAGAAAGACAAATGAGCACTGGTACTTCAGCTTTCAAGCCCACCTGTCTTTATCACTTGGCTCTGGAAATGTAGGCCGAACGAAGGTAACAGGACATCGTTAGGTTAGACTCCTCAGGGATTTTTAGAAGTCGGAGCCCGCCCGGTCTTGGAGTTCTCTTTCTCATATGTGTGAGCTGTCTGAATGTCAGGCCTTTAATAGAAGCGAAGTACACAAAGGTGGCTATCTGCATATAACCCTCATTCACTCTCCCCTGTGCAGGTGGCAGCCAAGCAGGCCGCAGCTGCTGCTACGCAGACCATCGCTGCCTCCCAGAACGCGGCCGTTTCCAACAAGAACCCTGCAGCCCAGCAGGTGCTCGTCCAGAGTTGCAAGGTGAGGTTCTCGCCCACTGAGAGCCTGGTCTGCTGTGCAGGGCCCTGTTCGCCTGAGGACACCAAGTGCCCTGGTTAATGCAGACCCTCTGGGCCCTGATCTGGTTTGCATGGCTCCCATGTTCCGTGGGTACACACATGAGCCTTTTGTCAGTTAAGTAGATGGCCTGTGTTTGGAGAGAACATACATATGTTTTTTCCAGCATTATCTTTCCTTTGTCCAGATTCTTTCCTTTCTCTTCAAGAGACCAACTCAAAGAGGATCAATAACGAAGCCATTCTCCGGCTCTGAGATGGTTATGAGGCATTGAACTTCCAGGGCGACTTTCTTTCTTTGAGAGCTGGGCCTTCACATTCAGGCTTTACTGACCAGAGGAGGTTATTGTTTCTTGCTTTCCACGCATCACTCCTGGAGGATTTATTTCACCTGGCTGGCCTCAGTGACCTGCGCGTTTGTGCTTACTCCTGTGGGCTATTTGTTCTTCTCCTCCCTGGGCATTGATGAAGGATGCAGTGTTGAGGCCAGTGTACTACAGAGGACACAGTGAACAACCTGGAGTTGTCTTCTCTGAGGGGCCAGGGAGTTGGCTCTCCCAGGAGACCTCTGAATGGTGCCACATGCAAACCTTAAGTTCGTGGCCCTTGCGCATGTGTTGGCAAAATGGCTTTGCCGTTAGCAGAGGGAGTTGGTGGAGAGGTGCATTTGACTGAGCCTGGGCTATGAGAGGTAATTGCCTTGTTCTCCTTCAAATCTCCTCTGACAGATGATGGTTTGCATTTAAGGGGTGTCAGCAGTTCTACCCTAGAAATGGCTTTACTTCCCGGGGAACTGCCCAGAGCCCTGCCATCTTGATTCTTGGTTCTCGATGATCAAGCCCCACCCGTGTTAAGGAGCAAGTGTGCTCTAGGCAAAAAGCCTCAGCAATGCAGTAGGGCCCAGAACCCATTGTCCTGGGACATAAGGCAGATGCAAAACAGGAAAACAGGTCTTGCTGAGAGCGAGACCCCTGTTGTGAGAGAGCTTGTTTTCTGTTGGGAATATCAGGGGAGGGTGAATGGCTTTTCCCAATCTCAGGAAGCACATGCTGGGAAATGCTACAGGATAAATCCCCCAGCCATAATGCAAGGCACACTGAAGATACTAAGCCTCTTGGTGTTAACTGCCAAAAAATGATAGAATTATTTTTTAGATAAAATGATAGAAAAAATTTTTGGAGAGGGAAAAGGGACACCAAATCACTGGGGCCAGCAAATTCTTAAATAGACTTAGGGCAAATTCCATGGACATAGGTAATTTTTCCTTTGCTGCAAGGGGTCCCCCAAAAAGTGTGTCACCAGGCCAGGGTGTATTTGGCATCAGCTTTGATGGCCATGAAACGATGACTTTGAGATCCTGGTTAATCAGGTGGAGGGTGGATACAAGGAGATCTTTTAACGTCTTATTAGGAAGAATTATCTTCTGCTGAATGTACTAGGACATTGGGACCACAGAGTAGAGACAGTGTGAGTGAAGAGAACCAGAGAGTAGAATTGGGTGTCCCCAAGAACCTAGCTGCTTAAACAGGCAGAATAAACCCAAGGCCTGAGACAGGTGTGCCCCTGCAAATGAATAGCACAGCCCCTAATTATATTTGACAGTTCCTTCCATGCCAGGTGTGCTCAGTTTTTCTTTTCCTTGCTTCCTGCAGGCAGTGGCTGATCATATACCTCAGCTGGTCCAGGGGGTGAGAGGGAGCCAAGCACAAGCAGAAGACCTCAGTGCTCAGCTGGCTCTCATCATCTCCAGCCAGAACTTCCTCCAGGTAACACAAGCATTTACCTTGGTGGTGCCCAGAGCCTCCAGCCAGCAGAAGTCCCCTTTATCCTTAAGAAGACGAATTACATTATTCACATTCTTAGCAAAAGCTTTGCAATAAGCAGACCTTGAAGACCTCCTCTTTATTTTTCCAGTTTCAGGAGAGATTTAACTTGGCAAAGCAAAATGCTAACATGCCTAGAAATTGGCTGGGGAGATGGCACATGATCCATTTATTTCCTGAGAGTATCATTCTTATTTCTCCTCTGAGAGAGCAAACAGGTAATAAGTTGGGAGTTCTGAAGAACATTCCTGTATTAGTTATTGCTTTAATACTGTGAGTTTCCTGAGGGCCCTAATGCTAATGTTATTCAAGAACTGGGGTCAAAAAGAAGTGGTTGATGTGTCTTCTCTGAAGCTGTGATCATTGTTCTGGCAATTGCACTATTTTTTATTAGTAAGTACTGCCAGTCTCTGTAGGGCTCAGGGATCAATTCCTTTTAAGGAAGATTGGGTAAAATCAGAATTTTGAGTTAATGGAAAAAGTCCCTTTACACATGCTTGTATTCAGATCTCTTTACTTTATCAGCACTTTTGTTGTCTTGTTTCTTGAGGAAGAATTAAACTCTCTTCCTCAACCCTTTCTAGTTCAACCTATAGGTGCAGGACCTAGTGGTACAGTTATTTGGTTAGATTTTCAAGTGCCATCATTCTAACATACACAGATAAAATATGAAATTTGAGGGTATTTTCTCATAATTTAACTATGTTTAGTTTTAAATTGGAATTCATTGTATGTAGAGTTCTTGTGTTTTTTACGTGTAACATTTATATGATTTTGAATAATATTCTTCGTTCATATTACTATAATTTTTGTTTGGCTGTTCTCCCATCATTGGACATATAGTTTGTGTTAAATGTTTTTTGCCCTCATAAACATCCTGTGATGTGACTTAAAAAAAAAATGGTTGTAGAGCCAAAATGGTGGCTTAGCGAGGTGTGGGATTTAGTTCATCCTCCAGAGCAGCTAGTAAATAGCCAGGAGCAGTACAGAACAACTGCCGGGGACACATCAGTGACCGGACATACAGTGTACCCCAGTCTGGACCAACTGGACCAGTTGTCAGCCCACCCAGAACCGTGAGTCCCCCAAGCTGTGGCTGACGCCCCTCTCCCACAGGCTGCTTCCCAGAGGGAAAAGGAAAGAGACTCTGTGCTCAGGGGCTGAGTGTGGAATTAATTAACAAATTCTGACTATTGAAAATAGGCCCCTAGCTCAGCTGAACCTCGAGTAAAAGCTGAGGTTGCTGGTTTTTGCCCCAGTGCAGAGGGCTGACGAAAAAAAAAAAAAAAAAAACTAAAACACTTGAAAGAGTCTGGGTCTTAAAGGAAAGGAGGGGGCGTATAGGACCTGAAGATACATAGAGCAACTTACCAACTTAAGCTCTTGATTGGCAGACCCAAGGAATGCACTGAAAAGGAGTTTTTTTCTTTTCTTTTTTTGTGGCTGTGGTTCTAAGGCTTGACTGCTCTTTGGATACAGCTGCAGGGCATCTCAGGCTCCAATTGCCCCAAATATGGGCAGAATTAAGCTTGTTTGGGAATTTGTCTGGAGGCTGTGCCTTCCCCAGGAGAGGGGTGGGGCCCAGCTCAGGTGGAATCCCTCCCTCAAGGAATTCAGACCCCGGGGTCTGCAAAACTGAAGCAATTAAAGCCAGCCTACAATCTCTCCTCTGACTCATCTACACCCCCAGAGGAAGAGTCTGCTGAAGTTAAAGGTACCACATCACTTTATGCTGGTGGGACCCACAGGCAGAAAAGTGCCACATTCCAGACAGAAAAAACATAGAGTCTGGAGGCTTCATAGGAAAGCCTTTCAACCTGCTGGGTCTCACCTTCAGGGAAAACTGATGGAGGTGACTCTTTCCTCCTGAGAGGAGGTCAGTTTGGTCTGGGAAAACCTGACTGGGGTCTGAGTAGACCCACCTATGGGGGGGAAAAAAAGGCACCATGCAGGCAGGGCAAGAAACAAGAAAACAAGAACTGAAATATTCTGATCTGTTAAACAAACCTAAGCTAGAGGTCTAGAATAAGCTGAACTGAATGTCAAAGAACAGATAGACAACAAAGTCATTTAGCAAGAAAATTCTAGGTAAAAAAGTGAAGACAATCTCCAGAATAGACTAATTAAGGAAATTAAATGTCTAGATGCCAGCAAAATATAACGAATCATACTAGGAAAATTGAAAATATGGCCCAGTCAAAGGAACAAACCAACAATTCAAATGAGATACAGGAGTTGAAACAATTAATTCAGGATGTTCGAAGAGACATGGAAAATCTCATCAAAAATCAAATTAATGAATTGAGGGAAGATATAAAGAATGCAAGGGATGAGCAAAAAGAAGAAATTGAAAGTCTGAAAAAACAAATCACAAAACTTATGGGAATGAAAGGCACAGTAGAAGAGATTAAAAAATATAGTGGAAACCTACAATGTTAGATTTCAAGAGGCAGAAGATAGGATTAGTAAACTGGGGGATGGGACATCTGAAATCCAACAAACAAAAGAAAATATAGGGGAAAAAATGGAAAAATATCAGCAGGGACACAGAAAATTGAATGACACATGACCACATGTCATTCCACATGAAGGCAAATCTATATGTTATGACCACATGAAGCACGCAAATATATATGTTATGGGTATCCAGAAGGAGAAGAGAAGGGAAAAGGAGGAGAAAAATTAATGGAGGAAATTATCACTGAAAATTTCCCAACTCTTATGAAACACTTAAAATTACAGATCCAAGATGTGCTGTGTACCCCAAATGGAATAGATTCAAATAGATGTACTCCAAGACACTTACTAATCAGAATGTCACATGTCAGAGAGAAAGAAAGAATTTTGAAAGCAGCAAGAGAAAAGCAATCCATCACATACAAGGGAAGCCCAATAAGACTATATGTAGATTTCTCAGCAGAAACCATGGAGATGAGAAGACAGTGGTATGATATATTTAAGATACTAAAAGAGAAAAAGTGCCAACCAAAAATTCTATATCCAGTAAAATTTTCCTTCAAAAATGAGGGGGAAATTAAAACATTTTCAGACAGAAAAATCACTGAGGGAATTTGTGACAAAGAGACTGGCTCTGTAAGAAATACTAAAGGGAGCACTAGAGACAGATAGGAAAAGACAGTAGAGAGAGGTGTGGAGAAGAGTATAGAAATGAAGACTGTCAGTAAAGGTAAAAATAAAAATTAGATATGACGTATAAAATCCAAAAGGCAAAATGGGAGAAGAAAGTACTGCCCTTACAGTAATAACACTAAATGCTAATGAATTAAACTCTCCAATCAAAAGACATAGACTGGCAGAATGGATTAAAAACAGGATGGACCCATCTATTTGCTATCTACCAGAGAGCATTTTAGACCCAAGGATAAACATAGATTGAAAGTGAAAGGTTGGGGAAATGATATTTCATGTAAACAACAATCAGAAAAGAACAGAAATAGCTATACTAATGTGCAACAAATTAGACTTCAAATGTAAAACAATTAAAAGAGACGAAGGACACTATATATTAATAAAAGGAACAATTCAACAAGAAGACATAACAATCATAAATACTTATACACTAAGCCAGAGTGCTCCAAAATACATGAGGCAAACACTGAAAAGAGAAATAGACACATCTACCATAAGAGCTGGAGACTTCAATTCCCCACTGTCATCAATGGACAGAACATCTAGACAGAGAATCATAAAGAAACAGAATTTGAGTAATACAATAAACAAACCATACTTAACAATTATAGAACATTACACCCACAACAGCGGGATACACCTTTTTCTCAATTGCTCATGGACCATTCTCAAAGTTAGACCATATGCTGGGTCACAACGCAAGTCTCAATAAATGTAAAGAGATTGAAATCATACAAAACACTTTCTCATATCATGAAGGAATGAAGTTGGAAAACAATAATAGGCAGAGTGCCAGAAAATTCACAAATATATGGAGGCTCAACAACACACTCTTAAACAACCAGTGGATCAAGGAAGAAACTCCAAGAGAAATCAGAAATATCTTGAGGCAAATGAAAATGAAAACACAATATATCAAAATCTATGGGATGCAGCAAGGTCAATGCTGAGAGGGAAATTTATTGCCCTAAATGCCTATATCACAAAAGAAGAAAGAGGAAAAATCAAAGGATTAACTGTCCCCTTGGAAGATCTAGAGAAAGAACAGCAAACTGTTACACAGCAACCAACAGGAAAGAAATAACAAGGATTAGAGATGAAATTGAGAACATGAAAACAACTGAGAAAATCAACAAATCCAGAAGTTAATTCTATGAGAAATCAATAAAATTGATGGACCCTTAATTAGGTTGACAAAAAGAAGGAAAGAGAGGATACAAATAAATAAAATCAGAAATGGAAGAGGTGACATAACCACTAACTCTGCAGAAATAAAGGAGGTAATGAGAGGATACTATGAACAACTTTATGCTAATAAACTAGACGATGTGTATGAAATGGACAACTTCCTAGAAAGGTATAAACAACCAACATTGACTTGAGAAGAAATAGACGACCTCAACAAACCAATCACAAGTAAAGAAATTGAATTGGTCATTAAGAAGCCCCCCCCCCAAAAAAAAACAGTCCAGGACCAGATGGCTTTACATGTGAATTCTATCAAACATTCAAGAAAGAATTAATACCAATCCTGCTCAAACTGTTCAAACAAAAATTGAAGAGGAGGGAAGGCTACCTAACTCATTCTATGAAGCCAACATCACCGTCATACCAAAACCAGACAAAGATACTACAAGAAAAGAAAATTACAGACCAATCTCTCTAATGAATATAAATGTAAAAATCCTCAACAAAATTCTTACAAATTGAATCCAGAACCACATTAAAAGAATTATACACCATCCAAGTAGGAATTATCCAAGGTGTGCAAGGATGGTTCAACATAAGAAAATCAATTAATATAAGACGCCATATCAGCAAATCAAAGCAGAAGAACCACATTATCATATTGATTGATGCAGAAAAGGCAATTGGCAAAATTCAAAATCCTTTCCTGTTGAAGCTACGGTGGTCAAAACAGCATGGTACTGGCATAAAGATAGATATACTGACCAATGGAATTTATATGTTGTTATATTTAAAAAAATTAAAAATAAAAATAATAATGTTAGTACACTGAATGAAGTTGAATGTGAGGATGATAGAGGAGGGCTGGGGGGCACAAATGAAACCAGAAGGAAAGATAGACAATAAAGACTGAAATGGTATAATCTAGGAATGCCTAGAGTGTCCAATGATAGTGACTAAATGTACAAATTAAAAAATGTTTTTGTATGAGGAAGAACAAAGGAATGTCAATATTATAGGGTGTTGAAAATAGATGGAATTCATATTTTAAAACTTTAGCTTATGTGTGAGACTGAAGCAAAAAATGTTTATTTGGTGCAAAATTTATATTTTGACTGGTGCATTTCCTAATATAACTTATATGGACAGTTTAATTGAACATCATAACTATATGGAACCTTGAATAGAGCATGAGATTTTGTAGGTTTGTCCAGAGTGATGCCCCGATAAATTCCAGAGTGATTTGAGCAGTGAATAAAAAAGTATTTGCAAAGTCCCCTTGGGGGAATGGCAAGAAAGGGGGGAAATTCAACTTCCCCAAGTAGAGAATTCTTGATATTCTCACAAGCAGTGGGGACAACCAAAGCTATAGGCTGAGACCCCAATCCTGGGGTTTGTTCATATGTCCCTGCAAAGGACAGACTAATCCTACTTAAAATTAGGCCTAAAAGTCATCCCCAGAGAACCTCTTTTGTTGCTCAGATGTGGCCTATCTCTCTCTCTGCCAACACGACAAGCAAACTCAGTGCCCTCCCCCTCTCTACGTGGGATGTGACTCCCAGGGATGTAAACCTCCCTGGTAACATGGGACAAAAATCCTAGAATGAGCTAGGACTCAGCATCAAGGGATTGAGAAAACCTTGTTGACCAAAAGGGGGAAGAGAGAAATGAGACAAAATAAAGTGTCATTGGCAGAGAGATTTCAGACAGAGTCGAGAGATTATCCTGGAGGTTATTCTTACACATTTTATAGATATCCCTTTTTTAGTTCAAGGTGTATTAGAGGCTAGAGGGAAGTACCTGAGACTGTAGAGCTGCGTTCCAGTAACCATGTTTCTTGAAGATGATTGTATAATAATATGGTTTTTGCAATGTGACTATATGATTATAAAAACCTTGTGTCTGATGTTCCTTTTATCTAAGATATTGACAGATAAGTAAAAAATATGTACTAAAAATAAACAGATAATTGGGGGAACATATGTCAAAGTAAATTGAGTAGATTGAAATGTTAGTGAACAATGAAAGGGAGTGGTAAGGGGTATAGGAAAAAATAGGTGGAACAACTGTTAAAATCTATTGAGCAGATGGAAATACTACTGGTCAGTGAGAGGAGGAGTAAGAGGTATGGTATGTGAGCTTTTTTCTCTTTTTCTTTTAATTTCTCTTTCTAGAGTGTGCAAATGTTCTAAAAAATGATCTTGGTGATGAATATACACTATGTGATGATATTGTGGGCCATTTTTGACTGTACACCATACACAAATGTTTGTATGTTAAGACTCTTCATGTTTGTATGTCTTTCTTTCCTGTTCTGGGAACCAGCCTGTGGGGGAGGGGCACTGGCCTCCACAGCGTGGGTCTCACGGTTCTGGGTGGGCTTGCAGCTAGTCCAGCTTGTCAGACTGGGGTACGCTGTGTGTCCCGTCACTGATGTGGCCCCAGAAGTTATTCTGTTCTGTTCCTGGCTATTTACTAGTTGCTCTGGAGGACTAACTAAATCCCACACCTCATTAAGCCATCATCTTGAACTAAAGTCCAATTATTTTAAGTCCGATTATTTTAAAGTTCACTTTTAAAATCTTATAGAAGGGTGCGCGGGTAGGTCAGTGGTTAGAATGCCTGCCTTTCATGCAGAAGACTCGGTTTTGATTCACGGACCATGCATCCCCAAAACACAAGAAGACTTATGAATGTGTGCAAGGTTTAGGGATTTAGGTACAAAGGTGTTTACCACACCATTTTTATTGGGCAAAAATGGAAGTATGCCCAACAATAGTGGATTGAGAAATGTTGACAGATGTATACAATGGATACTGTATAGGTATTTTAAAAAGATAGAAATGGAAAACAAGGAAATTGTAAGATCACACTAGTGTATGATCTTGTTTTTGAAAAATGCATGTACATACATCTGTCTACACAGACATCCATGTGCCACGAAATAATTTTCGGCCATGGCATGTGAGGTGATTTTATTTGATTTATTTTGTCTGTAAGTATTTTTCTGAGTAGTCTGTAGGGTGTATTTGTGACAAAGATTGAGGAACTATTCCAAGAAATACAAAGAAAGTTTATGTCATAAGAAGAATCTCAAACAGCTACCCCAATTTTGCCCCCTGTTCCCACACACATCTTTTGTTTTTTGTTTTAATATTCCTAGAATGTGCTGCACTAGAGCGTCTGACTTGGAAGTAGCAATTTGGGAATGTGGGTGGGAACGTAGAGTGGTTTAATATTCTTTTTTGTAGGGTGGAATAGGTTCTGGATGATACGCAGCACTGCTCTACATGAGCTCTACTCCTCTGATTCTGGCTGCCCGGGAGCCATCTTACTTTGTGCTCCTCTCTCCACAGCCTGGAAGCAAGATGGTGTCCTCCGCCAAAGCCGCGGTGCCCACCGTGAGTGACCAGGCTGCAGCTATGCAGCTGAGCCAGTGTGCCAAGAACCTCGCTACCTGCCTGGCAGAGCTGCGCACGGCCTCACAGAAGGCAAGTGGTGTCCTTGTCAGGAACGGATGAGCTGGTGGAGAGTGGCTGCAGCCTGGGGCCTCAACACTGAGGGATGCATTTTTTGGCAGCATTGCCCTTTCACTTGTGTGACCAAAGTGCTCTTTTGGATTGGCTTTTACCACGTTTAGCAGTTACCTCTTAGAGTTAGCTTTAACCTTCCAGTTAAAAGATGACTCTTCTCAGACTCCTTCAGGTTACATTCTTCTCTGTTCTCCCATGTCCTTGATGGCGTGATGGACATTTTTCACAGTCCTAGGGGAGACTTCTGGTCAGCAGTTTCTTGGTGCCAGGTAAACGGTGGGCCAACACAGCTGATCCTATCTTCCAGTCATCGACGTCTAAAATTAATAAATTACGTAGGCAGAAACTATGTTTGGAGGGAAGTGGGGATGGAATAGAGTAGTCATTTCTGTTCTCTTTCTTTTCCCTGAAAAGTTTTCAAACCTTTCCCAGGGGTATTCACCTTAACAAGGTCCTGAATAGATCGTAAGTAGGATTTAGATGATTTTCTGTCTCTGGAACTGAATAATTATCAAAGGGCATAATTGCTGCACTGTTTGGTACAGTATTAGAATGAAGTTCTAGCATGAATTCATTTTTCCTCGTGTGGCAGTCCCTCTGTGGAAACTGTCAACTTCATACATGTACAAAGGAAGAAGGTAAGAGTTGACATGAATTCTTAGTATCACAAAAAACAATTCAGAGCATTAAACTATGTCCAATAAAAAACTCTTTTGAGCTTTGTTTTTCTAAGGGGAAGTACTGGGATCATTTATTCTGGCACCACCTAGGAGTGCTTATTAGAATGTAGGTTCCTGGGCCTTGCAACTGAAAAACCAAATCAGAATCACTGACAGAAGACTGGGTATCTGCATTTTAACAGTTTTCCTCAGTGAGTCTTAGATGCATACTAACATCAAACAGCTGCTTTGGAGCAGAGCTCCCAAAGTGGAACTCACCCAAGGCCATCTGCTGGGTTCAGAAAAATACCATGAGAGCTTTTAAATATATTGTAATACAGTTTAAGGATTAGGGGTGGTATCTGTAGATTCAGACTGTCTGCAGAAAATTCTGGCCCTGCTGTTGACTAATTTTGAGATCTGGGCAAGTTAGTTAACCTCTATGCCTCATTTTCCTCGCATCATATTCTAGTACATAAAAATCATTTGATTAACATATACAATATATATATTAATTGCTGTTATCTAAAAAGGGTAAAAATTGGGAATTTCCCCTATTTAATATTCTGACCACTCATTATGTATATGTCTATATAATTTACCGAGATTGTTGGTGGAATGCAATAAAATCTTTGGAGACCTGTGTTCTGAATGATCAAAAGAATAAAGTATTTTTCTTAGAACAAATTACTAGGAGAAAAATCTTTCCTGATCTTCAGTTTGAAAGAAAATGGCTTATAATCTAGAGATTTATAAAGAAAAACAAGGCAGAGTCCTGGGTGCACTTGGTTATTCATTTAATCACCACCTGCCTCCTGAACCTCTTTGTGCACAGATACCTCTGGCACTAGGTGCTAGATCTCTAGAATGTAGACTCAGCCAATAAAGGCTAATTTTCCTCCTAGCCTGAGAGGAAAATTCATGTCAGATAAAAGAGCTTCAATGAGATTTAAAATAAGTCCATTTATGAGACACACATAGTTGATTCTTTAGGGAATTTAGGACTGAAGTCCTGATGAAGGATTATTTTGCTCTCTTGGGAAATACTTCTCACCCCTCCCTCCTGTTACTGGATTTGGAGGCTTACTGGGTATATCAGAATGGCTTCTCATATGTTGCAAAAGTGTTTGGTACAGTTTTCTGAAACTGACTTTGTACACATATTCCCAACTCTGTTGACAGGCCCATGAAGCTTGTGGTCCTATGGAAATCGACTCAGCTCTGAATACTGTGCAGACACTTAAGAATGAACTACAGGATGCTAAGATGGCTGCAGTGGAGAGTCAGCTGAAACCCCTTCCAGGAGAAACGGTGAGAGATTTTAGAGCCAGCTGTGGAGCAGGATTGTCTTCTTGTAATTAAAGTCTTGTTGAGGCATCTCTAGAAGCTCAGGTTCCTGAATTGCAAGCACTTTGAATGTAAAGTCTAAGATAGCCACATTTCCTTAAAACTGCATTAACAGAAAGATCATGGTGACAGTTGGGGACAGGGAGGGTTGGTCACATGGTTACCTGAGAATGAAGCACGGCTGAGAGTGAACAGGGGTCTCTTGCAAGGGCAATTCAACATAAGAAAATCAATTAACGTAGTAAACCACATGAACAGAATGAAGGGGAAAAAAAACACATGATCATCTCAATTGGTACAGAAATAGCTAACTTCACAATTAACAGTGAAAGACTGTAAGCTTTCTCTCTAAGATCAGGAACAAGTCAGCGATGCCAACTGTCACCTCTGTTATTCAGCATTGCCCTGAAAGTTCTAAACAGAGCAATTATGCAAGGAAAAGAACTAAAAGACACCAGGGTTTATAAAGGAAGAAGTAAAATTCTCTCCATGTGCACATGATGTGATCCTAAATACAAAAAGTCCTGAAAAAAATCCACAACAAAACTCCTAGAGCTAATAAATGAATTCAGCAAAGTGGCAGAGTACAAGATCAATACCAAAAAAAATCAGTAGTCTTTATACACATTAGTAGTGAGCAAGAAGAAAAGGAAATCAAGAAAAGAATTCCATTTTGATAGCAAAATAATCAAATACCTAGGAATAAATTTGAGCAAGGTTATAAAGGTTCTATATGCAGATATCTACAAAACATTGCTAAAAAAGATCAAAGCAGACCTACGTGAATGAAAGTACATCTTATGTTCATAGTTAGGAAAAACAAATACTGTTAAGATATTAATTCTACCCAAATGGTTCACAGATTCAATTCAGTCCCAGTCAAAATTCCAATGACCTTCTTTGCAGATGTGGAGAAGCCAATCATCAAGTTATATGGAAGGATAAGTGGCTGAGAATAGCCAAAACCATCTTGAAAAAGACAACCAAAGTTGGAGGACTCACACTTCCTGATCTTAAAATTTATTACAAAGTTCTCAAAAAAAAAAATTACGAAGTCATAGTAATCAAAACAGTGTGGTACTGGCACAAAAACAGACAATAGCCGATGGAATTGAATCGAGAGCTCACATTATGGTCAACTGCTTTTTTGATAATGGTGACAAATCCACTCAATGGGAAAATAATCATCTCTTCAACAAATGATGCTGGTAAACTATATCTTCTTTTGCAAAATGGATCAAAGACCTAAATTTGAGGACCAGAACTATAAAAGTCCTAGCAATAAACATTGGGAAGCAACTTTAGGACCTTATCTTAGACAATGGTTTCTTGGCTTTACACCCAAAGCACAAGCAAAGCAACTAAAGAAAAAAATGGTTAATTTGGGGACCTCTTCAAAATTAAAAGCAATTATTCCTTAGACTTTATCGTGAAAGTAAAATGGCAGCCTACTCAGTAGAAGAAAATATTTAGAAACCGTATATGACAGAGATTTAATATGAAAAATATAAAAGAAATCCTTCAAATTAACAAAAAAGAGACAACCAATCTAATAATGGGCCAGAGACTTGAATAGACATTTCTCAAAAGTGGCCAAAAATTACAGGAAAAGATGCTCAACATGGTTATCTATTCATGAAGTGCAAATGGAAACCACAGTGAAATACCGTGTCATACCTACTAGAATGGCTTCTATTAAGAAAATGGAAAATTGCAAGTGTTGGAGATGTACAATGTAAAATGGTATTGTTGTGAAAGACAGTTTGGCTATTCCTCAGAAAGGAAAGTATAGAATTACCCTATGACACAGCAATTCCACTTCTAGGTGGGTTGTAAATTGAAAGCATGAAGAATGAAGCAATGAAAGAATGAAGTCTTGATGTGTGTATCATAACATGGATGAACTTCAAAGACATTATATTGAATGAAATAAGCCAAACACAAAAGGACCAATATTATGTGATCCACTGGTAAGGAAAAGTTAGAATAAATAAGTTCATAGAGACAGAATCTAGAAGATAGCTTACCAATTATAGGGTGAGGGTAGGGAATAGGGAGTTAGTGCTTAAAATGTATCGAGTTTCTGTTTGGGATAATGGTGATACAGGATGGTGGTGGTGGCACGACCTTGTGAATGTAATTAACAGCGCTGAGATAGTGTTTGAATGTGGTTAAAAGGGAAGATTTTAGATTGTATATATGTTACTAGAATTGAAAAAAAACAAAAAAAACCCTGTGGAACTGCCTGACACTAAACAGTGAACTGTAAATTAACCATGGACCATATAATAATAGTATAATCACAAAAATATACTTGCATTCATTGTAATAAATGTACCACACCAATTCAAGGTGTCAGCAGTAGGGTGATATGTGGCAACTCTGTCATTCAGTATGATTTTTCTGTAAACTCACAACTTACCTAAGAAAAAGAAAAAGACAAGATAGCTCAGGTTCAGATATGTTAGTTCACTGAACTATAGTCACCCAGTTGATGATCGAGCCAAGTTTGGTTCCTGGTGCAGCAGCTTTCCAAAATGGTCCAGATGTCCCTTTGCAAACTCCTGTTCCGAGGAACCCAAGAGAGACTGCCATGACACAATTTTTGCCTTTTCATAAAATAAGTAGACAGTTAGATTGCAAGTAACCAAAGTGTAATTTTTGAAGTAATTTGTGTACTAAAATGTGTGTGTACCATTTTATGACATTGTTGGCTAGAATGGACCAGACTCTATTTTTTATTCAAAGCTCTGCCTCTCTTTGGAGACATGTCATGAGAATAAAAATGTACACATTCTCTGATGCCTTTCTGTCCTCGTGCCATGTGTCTGCCAGTTCTCATCCAAAATGTTACCCTCATCTAGTAATCAAATAATTATCTTTACCCTAGGCCTTGAAAGACTTTGTTCCCTGAATTATTTATTCAGTTTACAAAGCAAGATGACAACTCTTCATGGGAAGCAAGCACTTTGCCCATTTTCATAATCTCATTTACTATTCCAAGCCTCTATTTCTATTGCATTTCCTTTCTGTTGAAACTCCTCACAGTATAATGATCAAAATGAACAATGTTAATGGTCCCACATGCCAGGAAGGTGGTACAGCTGGATATCTGCCCATTTCCTGCCAAGGCATAATTAATTCCCACTAAGGATTTGTTGCAGACCTTCTAAATTAGCTTCTAAATGAGTAATACTAATAGCTACCATTTGTTGCGTATCTACATAAATGCTCGCATAACCTTCCTACCTAGGAATTACAATCTCAGGAAATAAGGCTTGGAGAGTTTCAGTAACTTACTCAATCTCGGGAAAGTGGGCAGTGATTTAAACCCAAGTTTGTTAAGTTTGGGCTCTTTCCCCAGTGTCACCCAGATTCTTCTTAAAATCATGTGTGTATTAGATGGGAAATAGCTGAAGCCCAAGATTTTATCTGCATCATTTTTCTAATATAAGCTAAGAATTCAGTGGATGCTTTTCTTCTAACCCCCCTTCTCCTTTGAATATTCTTCTAGCTGGAAAAATGTGCTCAGGACCTGGGAAGTACATCTAAAGCAGTGGGCTCCTCCATGGCACAGCTCCTGACCTGCGCTGCTCAAGGCAATGAGCACTACACAGGTAAGGCTCTCTGTGCCCTTCAGGATGCCATGTGGCCAGGTGCAGACACCTGTGCTGTTTTGAGGTTGTGTGTGGCGGGGGTGGGGGGGTGTTGAAGGGTTGGTAGGGAGTGGTGTTTTCACTGATTTGACAGTAAACCTGATTTTTTTTTTCTTTGCAGCAGTTCAGCACATATTTTCCAAGCACTTTATATGTCCAATGAAACTCCCTGCCCACACTCTTGTAAAAGAGCGCCCATTTATGGGATATCCCTCAGATGCCATTCACAGGTGATCTCATTGACCCTCACAGGAACCCAATAAGTAGATATCATGATCCCTGTTTCACAGGGAAGACAGAGGCCCAGAGAGATTAAGTACCCTGAAGTCACATTGCCCAAAAGTGACAAAGTTGAAATTAGAACCTAGGCTTGTTTCTTCCTGAGCTCAATCCTACGTATACAAAGAATAATAAAATATACTTTCTCCAAACTCCTTGTGGGCCACCCCTGCTAAACCATGAACAAACACTAGTTACACTTTTCTAGGACTACTGCTGGCTCTTGAAATCCCATGAAATGAAAGGAAAACAAAAGTTCAAAGAGAATAGGGGAGGAGATGACAACTAAGTAGATGTCAGTAAAATTTTGAAAGCTAGAAGGAGACAAATGAGTGGTAAGTGATAGAACTGAATAAACAAAAACATAAAGTACTCCAGGTATAGGGAAGTCACTAAGAAGCAAGCAGATTTGTGCTGCAAAATCCTGGTAGAATATTAAAGTATAATATACATACAAAAGAGAGCATAAATATGGAGTGTGTACCTTCTTAAGTTGCGCGAATTCAGTGCACCCAAAAAAGCACCACCAAGACCAAGAAATAGAACGTTTCAGCAACCCAGATGTGCCCGTGTGCCACTCCCAATCTCACTACCCCCTTTCTCTGCCCTTAGTGGTAATCACCCAGGACTTCTAACATCTTAACGTTGCCTGCTTTTGAAGTATGAATAAATGGCATCATACACTATGTGTCCATTTGTATGGGCTTTTCAGCATTATACATGTGAGACTCCATCTATATTGTGTGTAACAGTAGTCCGTTCATTTGCATCTCTTTCTCTAGTATTTCTCTAGAGTGCACATCCCTGTTTGTTATTCTTTGTACTGTTGATGGACATTCGGGTTGTTGCCAAATAATGTTGCTTCGAATATTCTACTACATGTATCTTCATGAACATAAGTAAGCCTTTTCTAGATCCATACCTAAGAATGAAATTGTAGGGTCATCAGTGGTGCACATATTCAGCTACACTCCCTACAGAAGTGCGTGAAAAAGTTCCATTTGTTCTACATCCTTGCTAAAAACTTTTTATTGTAATCTTTTTCATTTTAGCCACTTTAGTGAGTGTGTAGTAGCACCACATACATTATGGTTTTAATTTGCATTTTCCTAATGAGCAATATGTTTGAGGAATTTTGCGTATATTATTGACCAAATGGACATTGTTTGTGCCTTGCTTGGTCTTATGTTTTGCCTGTTTTTAAAACTTGGGTTATTCAAGATTCCATGTACTTGGGGGTGCAAAGGCTCCTTAGGGATGACAAAAGGTAAAATAAGTTGAGGGGTGGAAACTTGGGTTATCTTTTTCTTATTTATTCATAGGAGTTTTTATCATTTATGTATTTCTTGTATCTTCTTTCAGTTTGTAGCTTCCCTTTTCACTCTCAAAGGTATTTTTGTGGAATAAAGGTTTATTTTTCTATTTTTTAAATTTTGATAGTCTAGTTTATGAGTTTTTTCCTTTATAGTAACTACTGTTTTTGCCCTATTTAAAAGTCTTTGCTTATCCCAACGTCATGAAGATACTCTCCCCTAATATGTTAAAGAAGCGTTTTTGTTTTACCTTTCATATTTAGAATTATATTTGTAGTTGAATTTTGTGCATTTGCCAAAAAATTTCCAGTTTAATTGCTTTTTGCATGAATATCCAGTTGACTGAGTATCACTGATTGAAAAGACCATCCTGTCCCCAATAGTCTTTAGTGCCACCTTTGTCATAAATTAACTGAAATTAAATGGGTCAGTTTCTGGTCTCCCATTCTTTTCCATTGATTTAATTGCCTGTCCTTACATTAATACCACACTTTCTTAATTATGGTAGTTTTGTAGTGAGTTTTAATATCTCGTAATGTAAGTCTTTTGACCTTTCTTCTTCAAGGTAGTTCTGATATTTTTGACCCTTCACATTTCCACATAAATTTTAGAATCAGTCTTTGATTTCTTCCCAAAAACCTACTTGTTTTTAACTGGTATTACATTGAATCTCATTTTGGGAGAATTGACATTTTTACATTATTGAGGCTTCTGATCTGTAAGCATATATCCATTTTTTTTTAGGTCTTTTTTCCTCTCAATATTGTTTTATAATTTTCTGCAAGAAACATTGCCTTGTTTATTGTGTGCAAGGTATATCTTTTTCCATCCTTTCAGCTTTTCTGTATTCTTATATTTAACATGTATCTTATGAGTTACTTATAGTTGTGGTTGTTCTATTTTGTGGGGTAGAAGTCTATTTGTTTGCATAACAATCTTTTTCTTTCAATTGGGTTATTTTATTTACATATAATACAGTTTTTGGCATATTGAGTTTTGAATCAGTCATCTGACTTTTTTCTTCTCTATATGTCCTATCTGTTCTAGGTTCTTTTTCTCTTCTTCTCTTTAGATTTATATATTTTTGTTAAATTCTTTTTCCCTCCGCTTGATTGGTTTTTTAGCTGTACATTCATTTATTGTTTTATTTTTTTAAGTCTTACAAATTAATATATTTACCTCTTCCTAGACAGTACAGGTATCACTTTACCTTCATTTACCACTGTATTTTAATTCCTCTGTAGTTTAATCTCCTCAGATCAGTCTTAGTATTATCTCATACAATAAATATTCTTTTAGAGTTACTCACATAGTTACCCTTTCCATTGATCTTTAGTCCTTCTTGCATTACCACATGCTTCTGTCTAGGATCATTTCCCTTCTACCTTTAGTGTGAGTCCATTGGTGACAAATTCTCTCAGTTTTTGTTTGTCTGAATATGCCTTTGTTTAGCTTTTATTTTTGGTGGATAATTTCACTTATTATAAAATTTTAGGTTGGCAGTTATTTTCTTCCAGCACTTTGAAGATGTTATTCCATTGTCTTCTGGCTTCCTTTATTTCTCTTGTGCAGTCAGCTGTCAGTTTACTCTACTAAAGGTAATGTGATTTTATTTTTTACTCCTCTGCTTGCTTTTTGAGTGTTCTCTGTCTCTGGTTTCCAAGAAGTGTGCCCTAGAAGTTTTCTTATGTATTTATCCTGCTTTGGGTTGCAGTGTCCTTAAAAATGGGATCTGTTGAAAATGGGATGTCATTTCTGGAAAATGCTCCACCCCTGTGTCTTCAAATACTGCTCTTCCCCATTCTCCCTCTCTCTCTCTCTCTCTCTCTCTCTCTCTTTTTTTTTTTTTTTTTTTTGGTAGGCTGCAGTAACTCCATATATTAGATCTTTTCACTTTTACATATTTTCTATCATCTTTTCTTTCCATAGCTTGTTCTCAGTATTTTTTTTACTCTATCTTCTAGCTCACTCTTCCTCTCTTTAGGTTATCTATTCTTTCAACACTCTCTATTAATTTTTTATTTTAAATGTCATATTTTTGAGCTTTAAAATATCCATTTTATTATTTTCTTATAGCCTCCATTTCTCTGCTGAAATTTTTATCTTGCCATCTAATTTTGTCATGTCTGTAACATGTTTGTCACAGTTATTTAAAGTCCAGATGTGATAACTCTAAACTCTGTAATCACCTATAGGCCCATTTCTTTTGTCTGTTATTTTTCCTCTTAGTTTTCAGCCATTTGGTCTTATCTTCTGTTTTTAGTTTTGTTTTGTTTTTCAATATTAGATATTGGTATTTGACATTTTGAAAATAATTTGGGGCTCTAGATTGTGTTTCTTTCCCTAGAGAGGATTTTTCTTTTTTGCTTTATTTAGCAGGTGGTTAAGATAGGAGCCAATTATCATAATCTAAGCAGGGACTGAGTTTATTGGAACTAGAGGTGTATTTCCAGTTTATCTTATAAATTGTACCCCTTTGTTGGTCCTTGGTGTTTACCATATCCCCTCCTGTTTCTTGGACCCAAAATTCTACTTTTTATCCACCTAGCTCCCGGAAATTTCAGGAAACTCTGCTCTACTCAGCTTCTTGGTAACAGTTTACAAATTAGCAAATTCCTCGAGGGGAAAAGCACCCCTAAACATTGGACTTATCATTTTGTTCTTTCCTTCTCTTCAAGATTTTGGTTCTTTTTTCCTTGGTGCTTTGGTATCTCTTCCTGGCCAGTGCCTTTGAATATGTTTTGTATATTTTTCCTGTGTTTCTAGTTGTTTTCTCAGTGGAATGGTTGACCTGCAATAAGTTATTCTGCCCTTATTATAAGTAAAATTCTCTTTGATTTTTAAAAGTTTATACATTTGTTACATTGAAATTAAAAAATTTTTAAAACACAGTAGGAGGACAAAAGGAATTATGGGTATGGTATAGTAACTACAATAATAGGAACATATAATTCTGCCTTAATGGAAGGGTAAAAGAGAGTTTTAGAGCAGAATTGACATCTAATCAGGGTTTTGAGAATTTTTTAGCATTATTGACAAAGGAAAAGTATGTGTAAATGCTTATGGAACATAGGGTATATAAGAGATTAAGTTTCTAAAATTTTCACATATTAGTTCATTCTTGCCTGATTTTGCTTAGAAAAGTCTGTTTTTGGTTGAAGGAAGACAGGTTTATAGCTTGCATCTTCTGATACTGATAATATCCAGGATGACAGACTGTCTAGTTAATGTTTGGACAGTAGCTTGGAAGTATCACAGTTTAGTTTATTGGGCTATAGAAAAGGTGGTTCTGGAAATAGGAACAGCATGTATGACATTTCAGAGGTGGGAAAAAAGAAGACTGACTAAAGGAACTGAGAAAGCTTTAAGTAAAGGTAAGGAAGGTAGAGCATAAGAAGATAAGGCTGGGAAGTTAGGCTGGGTAGGATTCCAGAAGGCCTCAAAAGTCAGTTTAAATAAATCAGCATTTAACCTAAGAAAATTGGAAAAAATTAAGTATTTTCAACTGTGGATGCAATCCAGATGGACTTTTATATAGACTGCCTTACCTTCTGCATGCAGAATGGATTGAAGGGAAACAAGGCTGGAACAGGTAGACCAGTGAAGAGGCTGTTGAATTAATCCAGATAAGATAGTGATTTGCAGTGGAGAAAAAGAGGGGGATTAAGGAAATCTTGGTGACTAGTTAGAAATTGTCAGAGATGGGGTTAAAAAAGGTAACATGGTTAACTCTATCTGGTCTGATAACTGAACAATTATGATTCACTGTTTTGGGGAATGCAGGACCTTTGGCGGGTCTGTGTGTGGGTGAAGGTCAGGGATGCCAAGTTCAGCTTTAAATGTGCTCAGTTTGAAGTGTCTGCAGGATAGCCAAATACAGGTGCCCATTAAATGGCTAGACATTCGGTTCTAGAACTCAGTAAAGAAGGTTAGCTGGAGATATAAATATGGAAATTATAAGTAAATGATAATGATTGAAATCATGGAGGTTGATAAGTTTGCCAAAGGGGAGTGGTTGAGTGAGAAAAGATGTAACCCTGAGGATTCCAAGTATTTAAGGGAAAGGCTGAGCAATAGGAACTTTGGAAAGCAATGAGAACATGTGGCCCTGGAGAGAACAAGGGAACTGGGAAAGTGGAATGTCTCTAGAGCTAGAGACTATTACCTTAGAGAGAATGGCCGATAGTGGCAGTTGCTACCAGAAGTCATGTAAGAGGGGAACTTAAGACGCATTCATTCATTTTAGGAATAAGGTGGTCACTGCTGTTCTTGTTGAAGGTGATTTCAGGGAATTTGAGGAATGTGTGGAAAGCAAGGAAAGAGAGTAATGGTCCCAATTCCCTTGTATAATCCCCCCAGGCTTTGTGGGATATTCAGAAGTTGCACATGAACGGCCAATGGCCAGATGTATTTTTGGTTGGTCAGTTCAGTATTCAAAATACATATCTACATGGCTGAACACAGTTACATAGAATCCTTTTCAGATATTTTGGGACAGATTTAAAAATCTATGTTATACCTGATTTTTACTTTGTGGGTTTGTTATGGGGTCCAATACTGTCTTGACACACAGTCTACATGAATTCTGATCAAGAACAACTGCTGCAAGGAGTTCTACTGTAGTTCATATCATTGATGTGTTCTCTTAAGACTCTGCTACTAAATATAATTTAAGATCCAGTTGGCATGAACACTGTGAAAGTAATCGTGTTTTCTAAGATTGTTATTGAAACAAAAGTCTACTTCACTATTTCCCTATTGATGGTTCTGGCATTGGGATGCATACTTGACTACAGGGACAGTTTCATCCGGAGAAGTTTGCTTGGACTCCTGACTCTATCATGTTTGTCACTGTGAATGCTATTATAAATTCAGCCATGTACATCCTTCAATGTCCACTGAGCTCTCTGACCCCAAGTGACTTTGTTTCATCCTGTTGGTGATATGGCTTCCTCTTTCCAGGAAACCTGATCCCTCCAAAGAGAATCTCTGATGTACCCTGAGATTTCACAGTGAGTCCTCAGCAGAAAACATGTGGGATGGACAGGCTTAGAGTTTTGAAATTTAGTTCTTCCAGTTTCTGCCTTTTTGAAGTTGTCTGAGTATATAAAATATTCTTCAGTAAATGAGTTTTGCATAAACATGGTTTTTCTAATTGCGTAGTTAGAATTCCAAATTCCTATACAATTCAAACTGAAATGGATTCAAGGGTCTGTATAATAAGTGGGAAGGGAAGAGAGGAGAGATCTAGAAATCACAGCCTGGAATCTTCTGTGGTCAGAGATGGAATCCCTGCCTCTCCTAAAACTGGAAAACTAAAGGCCAGAGAAAGATGCCAACAGTTTAGACCACTCATCTGTTCATCACAGAACCAGAGCAAGGATGAGTTCTTTCTTTTTTTTTCATTTTTCTATTTTTGTTGACAAATCTTCACACATATGCATTCCATACATGGTGTACAATGTCTTACAGCATCATCACATACTTGTGTATTCATCACTGTGATCATTTTTAGAACATTTGCATCACTCCAGAAAAAGAAATAAAAAAAAAAAACCTCATACATTCCGTACCCTTACCCTTCCCTCCCATTAATCCCTAGTATTTCCATCTACCCAATTTATTTTACCCTTTATCCCCCTTTTATTTATTTATTTATTATCCATATTTTTTTGTTCATCTGTCCATACTCTGGACATCAGACACAAGGTTTTCACAATCACACAGTCACATTGTAAAAGCTGTATCATTATACAGTCGTCTTCAAGAAACATAGCTTCTGTAACACAGCTCAGCAATTTCAGGTATTTCCCTCCAGCCACTCCAATACACCATAAACTAAAAAGGGATATCTAGATAACATAAGAATAACCTCCAGATAACCTCTCAACTCTGTTTGAAATCTCTCAGCCACTGAAACTTTATTTTGTCTCATTTTTCTCTTCCCTCTTTTGGTCAAGAAGGCTTTCTCAATCCCATGATGTGGGGTCCCGGCTTATCCTGGGAGTCCTGTCCCACATTGTCAGGAAGACTTATACCCTTGGGAATCCCACATAGGGCAGGAGGGCAGTGGGTTCAAGGATGAGTTCTTACCCTCATCTGGTACTCTTCTGAGCAACAGCATCCCTTAATCCTGTGCAGAAGGCTTCAACATAAAATGGAAGGACCATTCTATTTTTCTGTTCCTCTCCTTCACCTTAGCTTCATTTACCTTTGTGCTTTCTCTTCTGGGCTTCTCCTTTGCTGTAAGACAGAAAACACGCTTAAAATTCGTTCATTCAGCAAGCTGTACTCAGAAGCACCATGTGATAAATGGTAGATTGGCAGTTTTGTAATTTGCCTTAATTAGATTGCAGTTATGTCTCAGCCCTGTGACTTACTATATATTTTCAGATTAGCAAGTCTGTGGCACTGCAGAGCTGTCTTACTTTATGGATGTGGGGCCCTTCTGACACTTGATTGTATTGCGGAGTTCCATCCTTAGTAACAAGAAGACCACCTACAGCATCTGTGCCACCTCAGCTAAAGTGACTGCTGGTCAAGGCCACACTCACTGTGAGCCTGCAGCTCATGCAGCTGCATCCTTCAGAACCTAGTCAGTTTAAAGTTGAGGGTGTGAAAGAGATTGATTGGTATATTTTTCACTTAAAAAGAAACCCTCATATCTCTCTACCCCAAAGCATCTGACCTGGACATTGAGAAAACCTCAGCTCTAGGTCTCATGATGCCTATAAAAGAGTCTGCGGACAAGATAGTTGGCACCAGTGGGCTTCATCTGTAAAATGGGTAGCTGAGATAGAGATGAGATGAGCGCTCAGGTCTGCCGTTTGGCAGTTCTTGGGCTCTTGTCACATACCCTGGCATCTCAGTCTCTGTCCTGTTCTTCTGTGCTGTATGCGCTGTTGGTGTGGGTTTAAAAAGCTTGTATCCATAATTTATCCAAAGTCTTGGCATCGGTTTAGAAGTGAAGTTAAAGATGAACAGGGACTTCACAAAGAGCACATCCAAGTGGCCAGTAAACACGAAAAGGTGCTCAACATCATTACTGATCTGAGAAGTACAAATCAAAACCTCACAGAGATTCAACTACACACCCACCAGAATGGCTAAATTTTAAAAATAAAACAATATCAAGTGTCGGTTAGTATGTAGAGCAACTGGGAATGGAACTTTCATACATTACTGGTAGAGTATAAAATGGTAAAGGCATTTTTGAAAAATTGTCTTGCAGTATCTCCTAAAGCTAAACATGCATTTTATGATTCAGCAACTTAACTCCTAGATATACCCAAGAGACTTGAGTTCATATATCCAACAAAATGCATGTACAAGAAATATCTTGGTAGCTTTATTCATAAGCCTCCAAAATTGGAAACAATCCAAATGTTTGTTTGAATGTTATGATTCAAATGCTGTGAAGCATGGATGAATGCATTTTGGTGTATTCATATAATAGGATACTATAGCTCAAAAAAAAAGAATGGACTGCCCCATGTGACAACTTGGGCAAATCCCTTAGTATTTATGGCAAGAAAAGAAATTAGACACAAAAGATTGCATACTGTTTTGTTTGTTATCATGGAGTTTAAGAATAGTAAAACTAGTTTAAGGTGATAATTTTAGAATAATGATTACTTCTGGTGTGAGGGAGATATTAACTTCAAAAAAGCATAAGATGATAGAACTGTTCTGTACCTCAATCTGGATGGCGATTACACGGGTGAATACACATGGTGCACGTTAGGCCATCTGTATATTTACTAGCACACGGTTGGTGTTCCAGGTCTAGGGACAGGGGGTGGTGGAAGCAAGGAGCTGGAGGGAAAAGTTTTTTTAGCATTGTGTTTGTTATGAACGTTTTTCTTGGTTTGGTATAGAGCCAGCAGTATAAGTTACTTTTTTGAGAAACTCAGCAAATTCAAATTTTATGAAAGGTTATATGAAGCCCACTGTATCCTGGGCACTGTGGTAGTCTTCTCTCCTTTTAAGAGGGCCATCGTTTAGAGATTTATTCCCACCTGAAAGTGGGGTTTTTTAATGACATCTAACAGAAGGTTTGGTGGGCTTTTATCCACAGGTGTGGCTGCTAGAGAGACGGCCCAAGCTTTGAAAACACTGGCTCAGGCTGCTCGCGGAGTGGCCGCCTCTACCACTGACCCCTCAGCTGCGCATGCCATGTTAGATTCTGCTCGAGACGTGATGGAGGGCTCGGCCATACTCATTCAGGAAGCCAAACAGGCGCTGATTGCACCTGGAGATGCAGAGAGGCAGCAGAGACTAGCTCAGGTGAGGCCCAGGCTTGGGGATTATGGTCACCAGAAATGGGGACATGTCTCCAGGTTGTCTCCTGAGCACTTTTTTGCCTGCAGGAACCCTTTCACTCAGTGAGTGTTTTCATAGCCTTCCAAAGTGCCGTAACAATGTAGGTCATAAACGATAGCCGCTTTTGTAAGTCTTATCCAGGTAAAATTGAGGTTTACTTAATTCATAGACAGACGAGGGTATGGGGGGTTATTGAAATCTGTCCTTGGACATTTAGGAGCCAGGAAGTTATGTTTTTCTTTAGGCCTGTTGATGCTTAGTCTGGGAAGTAAGGTCAATGTACAGTTCTAGCTGCTCCACATTTCAATTCTGATTCTCAGTTTCCCCCTTCAGATGATTTTCAACTACCTAATAAAACCAATAAAAACTAGACACCATACAGGGAAAGTCTCATCATGGGGCTGGGAAGGAGATGGTTGAGGTTAAGGGAAATGACGAGGCCAAGAGCACAGACAGTGAGCCGCTGAGACAGCCTTAAAGGCAGTAGGTGAGTGGTTCCAGAACAGTGCAGCCTAAGTTGGCCAGGAGGGGCTCAGAGCATCCTGCCTGTCCTTGGGAAGGGTGAGTTTTAGGGATGTTTGTACCAGAGGGTCTGTGAGCAGCACAAATCAACCGCAAGGCTAGCTGCCTATGATCCAGGGACTCAAGGGCTGCTTCCACCTCTGTGACCTCAGCAGGGCTCTCAAGAAAGGAGGTATTTTCATTTTCTTGGCATTTAATATCTTTGTTTCAGTACCTGCCCTGATATGGAGAGTTTTGTGTTTGAATCACAAAACCATGGCTCAGCCTGGCTTTGGTGAATGTGTGTATCACGTCCATTGCCAAGACAGGATGTTAACCCCATGAGGACACTTAGCTTTGCTCTTGGCCAAAAGACCTAGGTAATGTTATTTCATATAGTGAACAGTGTCAGGTCTATGCTGGTGGGCATTTTCCCCGGGGGTATTTGTTTTGGCTCTGCATAATGTCATTGCTCATTCCCAACAGAGTGCAGAAATGTTTGTACTGAAATTCCTGGCGCTCCTTTCTTATGGCATTTCTCACCCCCCATCCCCTATGCCCCCATGTACTCAGGTGGCCAAAGCCGTCTCGCACTCATTGAATAGCTGTGTGAACTGCCTCCCCGGACAGAGGGACGTGGATGTGGCTTTGAAGAGCATCGGGGAGTCTAGCAAGAAGCTGCTTGTGGATTCGGTGAGAGGCTCTTGGATTTGGGAAGGGACACAGAGGGCAGTGGCTTCGCTGTAGGTGTGAGCACTGTCTTGTCCCTCTGTGGGATCTCCAAGCCGCTGACCAGGAGTCCTGTTTCCTTGTTTTGTTTTATGATCAGAATCAGTCTCCCACGTGGAGCTTTAAAGTTTACTTTTTCTTTGAGCTCATGTGACTCTTTGTTCTTTAACCACCCCTGTGAGACAGAAAAGGGGATATGTAATCATCTGACTTTTTACCTGGGCATCCCGGGCAGGTATTATCAGGTGATAAAGGGGCAGGTATCCAGTGCTAATGAGAGCGGGGACAGTGAGGAATTTCAACTTGGGGACTGTCTCCTTCCCTGCTTTGTGAGTCTCTTGAAGGTGGGATTTGTACTCATTCATCTTTGTTACTTCTGTACACAGTACTTGGTACGTACTAGGTACAAAAAGCAATGTAGGGGCGGTGCAGCAATGGCTCAGTGGCAGAATTCTCACCTGCCATGCCGGAGACCCGGGTTTGATTCCTGGAGCATGCCCATTCCAAAAAAAACAGCAGCAATATATGTGGGTGACTAAAACTCTAGCTTAGCTCCCCGAACTCTTCTTTTAGTGACATGTCTAATTCTGTAGAAAAGTTACATTATCAGCAAAGACCACTAATCAGACAAAATTGGTGGCCATTAGTTTGGAAGAACAAGATTTGGAGGTTGATAATATCTGCGTTTTACTTCTAGAAAGCAAAAACTTTGACAGCTTTCATCCTGAGCAAGAACAGTCTGGTGGTTCATTGAGCAGATTCTGGAGTCAGGCTTCCCGAATGTGAATCCTATCCCTGCCACTTAGGATCTCTCCCCTAAGCCCCTGTAGAGAGCTGCCTGTACCATTTTTCTATCTGTAGTTTCTAGCACTGAGAGTTATTCTGTACATTTAAAAGAGTGGATGAATGTATGTATGTGGAAAGTCAAATGTCATGTGGGCTCAGATCCCACAGAACCTTTTAGTCTTGATAGCTCAGAAACAAGTCTCTAGAGAGTGTTTCTTCCCTCTGTAATACCACCTTTGTCTCTCCTGTGCAGAGGTAAACTTCTCATGGGGTGTGCCTTCTGTTCCCCATAGCTACCTCCAAGCACAAAGCCTTTCCAGGAAGCCCAGAGCGAACTGAACCAGGCAGCAGCTGATCTAAACCAGTCTGCTGGGGAAGTGGTCCATGCCACACGAGGCCAGAGTGGAGAGCTGGCTGCAGCCTCCGGAAAGTTCAGTGATGATTTCGACGAATTCCTTGATGCTGGTATTGAGATGGCTGGCCAAGCTCAGGTGGGTGTGGAGGTGGCTGTGTGGAGTTGAGCCTACATCTTCTTTGCTCTGGTGGCTGTCCTGCTTTGTGGCTGATTGGGCAAACAGGAACAGGGTACCTGTTAGCAGTCCATAGTTGGCTACCTTCTCTCTGCTGCTTAGGAAGCTCCCTGACTTTACAGGAATGGCGTTCCCAAAGATGCTATCAGCTTGTGTGTGAAGTGCCTCCCAGTGCTGAAGGATGACATTTCCCATGGTCCTCCCACAGAAACCATCATTTTACTTTTGGAGAGAGGGTGGGAGAAAGAGGGAGAATGTTTACATAGATTAGGACAGCTCTTCGAACATGGTATAATGTAGTAAAAAATCATTTATTTGAAGTTTAGCAGGCCCAGTTGAAGGAACTGTGCCTAATACTGAGTGTCAAATGATTAAAAAATTACCTCCTCCAGATGAATGGATAAACTCCTTGTTTAGAATAAGGGAGCATCACTGGTCTGGAGCCAGCTTTCAGAGCTGTGTTTTTTTTTTCCTGAGCTCCTATGAACTCCCTAAGAGAATATCCAGGTTGTTTCTTGCTCTGATTGATAAAGGGTTGTTCCTCTGATGGCAAGCCAGGCAAGAAATGTTTTCCTTCCCAATTCAGGAACTTCTGGGATGCAGTCAATTCAGAATACCGAGACTGCTGATCACTTGTGCCAGGCTGAGATAGACAAGCTACTTGACAACTCCAGCATTGTTAAGCAAGATGCTGGGATTGTTGCTTGGTCTGTGTGCTCACTCTCTCCCCTTTTAATGCCTCTGCTTGTGAGAGCACAGCTCATGGCTGACCCGCTTAGGGATGGATTTCTGTCCCTGTTGATCTGGGCATCTGCTTGAGTAAGGGTGGGTATTGGTCAGTGTCCCAACAAATTGGTCATCTGTCACCTATTGGCTTTATTGTGTCCTATAGAAGTAACCTGCTTCCATTGTAGAATGTGCCCCTCGCTCTCTGAATCCTTTTAGGAGAGATGTACATCCCTAATTACTTTGGTTCCTTTTGCCCTTCCAGACGAAAGAAGACCAGATCCAAGTGATAGGGAACCTGAAGAATATCTCTATGGCATCCAGCAAACTGTTATTAGCTGCCAAATCTCTTTCTGTAGACCCAGGAGCCCCCAACGCAAAAAATCTCCTGGCAGCAGCTGCAAGGTAAGAGTGGGACAGCATGCACTTTTTGTGTGTGGTTAAACAGTGTCGCTGCTGTCTAAGAGATGTGCCTGACATCCTCCTCCCGTTGTTGAGCAAAGAATTGGTGTTGTGCTTATGTTGTCAGAGGTGGAGGTAAGAGTGATGGAGGCTTTAGTATTTTATAAAACAGGCTCATTTACATGTGCTTTCCCTGCTAAAAATATTTGCTGTCTTCTCATATAGCCTTTTCAGTGGAAACTTGCTCAGACTTAAGGATCCCATTGTTTTGTAAACACTATGGCTTTAGTTATTTTTTTAAAATAGATGTATAGTTTTTGGGTTTTAGAAGAAATATATGCCCATTGAAAAAAAGTCAGAAAGTACTGAAAAATATGAAGAGGAAAATTATGCTCAATTAGTCATGCAGCAGACATTTATTGAGCATTTACTGTGTGCTTGGTATCAATGTTATTTAGATTGATTTTTTTTTAATTCTGGGTGCATGATCCAGGAATCGAACCTGGGTCTCCCACATGAAAGGCGAGCATTCTCCCACCACCTGTGCATCCTCTTTTAAACATTTTTGTTGTTGTTGTTTGTTTGTTTGTAGATTTTTTTTTTTTATTAATTAACGGAAAAAAAGAAATTAACCCAACATTTAGAAATCATACCATTCTACATATGCAATCAGTAATTCTTAACATCATCACATAGATGCATGATCATCGTTTCTTAGTACATTTGCATCGGTTTAGAAGAACTAGCAACACAACCGAAAAAGATATAGAATGTCAATATAGAGAAAAAAATAAAAGTAATAATAGTAAAAAACAAAACAAAACAAAACAAAAACCTATAGCTCAGATGCAGCTTCATTCAGTGTTTTAACATGATTACTTTACAATTAGGTATTATTGTGCTGTCCATTTTTGAGTTTTTGTATCTAGTCCTGTTGCACAGTCTGTATCCCTTCAGCTCCAATTACCCATTATCTTACCCTGTTTCTAACTCTTGTTGGACTCTGTTACCAATGACATATTCCAAGTTTATTCTCGAATGTCGGTTCACATCAGTGGGACCATACAGTATTTGTCTTTTAGTTTTTGGCTAGACTCACTCAGCATAATGTTCTCTAGGTCCATCCATGTTATTACATGCTTCATAAGTTTATCCTGTCTTAAAGCTGCATAATATTCCATCGTATGTATATACCACAGTTTGTTTAGCCACTTGTCTGTTGATGGACATTTTGGCTGTTTCCATCTCTTTGCAATTGTAAATAACACAGCTATAAACATTGGTATGCAAATGTCCGTTTGAGTTTTTGCCCTTAATTCCTTTGAGTAGATTCCCAGCAATGGTATTGCTGGGTCGTATGGCAATTCTATATTCAGCTTTTTGAGGTGTAGATTGATTTTTAACATTCAGTCTGTCCCATATGGAAGGGCTCCAGCTTAGGATGGAACTAAAAATTAAAAAAAAAATTATTAAAAAATATATTAAAACATGAATCTAAGTTTGGAATGAAGTTAATGTTCTCCTCCCCTGTTGCTTCTGCTCCAGGGCCACCACGGTAATTTATTGCAGTAACCAGTAGTTGAATGCTGGTATGTGGAGAAATTGCAGTGATAGCTCAGGAAGATCTTATATAAGCAAGACCACGTTAATTTTCCTGAACCCATAGGGTATTTTATGATGCTGTGATGGATTAGGCATGTTTTCTTAACATCTTTGACACAGCTTCATGTATAGGAAAGCTGACAGCAAAGACAGATTCAATGCAGGACTTTTAGGGGATGTAGAATCATTAGAAACCTTATCGAAATAGCAGACCATTGACTTTTTGAAAAGCACAGCTTCAATTCCTCTTTGTTTTTTTCTTTAAGTTGTCTTTGTATATTTATTTTTCAAGTTTTGTTTCCCCTGCAAGCTCAATGGCTGGTTTGGAAATCTGAATTTCGTTCCAAGCTTTAATGTTTGAGTAACTCAGTGACAATGACTTGACCAAACTTTCCCATCTGCAAAATGAGGGTGCATGCTAGATCATCCTTAAGCTTCTTTCCAGCTCTCAAAGTATTAGATCTTATGGTACTAATGATTAAAATATGTCTGTGCTTCCTTCTTGGCTTGTGTGTTGTTTGGCTGGACGGTATTAAAGCAGTTCCCCAGAAAACTCTTGAGTTTCTTCCTTTATTCTGAGATAGATATTTTAACTTCAAACAACCTACAGCTACTAGGAAATTGGAAAAATATCTTTCTATCCCCCCCCCACCATATTCTCTTGTGATTATTCCAGCAAATGAGTATCTTCCCTTGGTGTTGGTAATGATAAGGGGTGAGAGTGGAAGTGATAGCTACTCTGCAGAGCAGCTGTTTCTGATATAAAACCTTCTGTTGGTCACTTCTTTTTTCCTGCAAAGGCTCTTTGGATAAAGCAACCCTTTGATGTTTCCAGGTATCTAAACTCAAATGGTTTTCATTATCTTCACTTTTTTTTGCATCATTTCAGAATCACAGTTTCTACTTGGAACCTGTCGTTCATTCTTTTCATTTCAGGAAGAAGGGGAGAGAGTAAATTTGGCCTTTGAAAGCCAGATATAGAAGGAAGCACAGACCCTGGAGGAATGTTGCTAGTGTCAAAGTTCTGTGGGTACCTGAAGGCCCCCTAGTGGTAACAATGAGGACAAGAGCTGGAGCCTAGCTTTTAAAACTGCCTTTTCTGTCCTAACTTTCCTGCTGTTTGAAAGGGAGTTTGCACTTGATGGTTTTATAGCCAAGTGAGCATTTAAAAATCATCCCATGAGAATGACTGTCTTAGAATGGAACTGTTGCAAGAAGATTCTGGCACATTCTCTTTGGCTTCCTTGGTGCATTTTGGCAAGTTTCTGTCTCCCCCAGGTGGTTTCCCAATAGAAGCTCCCCCCAGGTCAAATGAGTCAGGTGAGCTCCTCCTGGGAGGTGAAGCTCTATCACAGTGGGGTTCATACATTCATTCTCTAGTTCATAAATTCATTCTTTCATTTGCTCATTACACAGAGATTTATCGGATGCCTAATGTGAGCGAAGCCAAGCTCTGGGTACGTGGAGGCACGCACAGAGCGTGCGCCCCTTCATTCTGGGCCTCATCCTGGTGCTCATGGAAGCTGAGCCCTGGGGGTCTGGGCATCATGGCCCTCTCTCATGGAAGCTGAGCCCTGGGGTCTGGGCATCATGGCCCTCTCTCTTCAGGGGGGGGTGGCCAAGGCGCGCCTCCAGTTCTCGTGGGTATCCCTTCAGGACCCGGAGACACCACTGGGGGTTCTCAGACCTAGACCGTCTTGGCCCTTGTCAGCAAACCTGACTCCCTCGTTCTTTGTGGCTTCTGGGATCTTTCCTGTTCTAGAAAGAGAGGCTTGCTTCTGGAGAATAGTAGATTATATCCTCTGCGAATGGGGACTGCATGTCCTATTGGTCTCATCTAGAATGTTCTTTCCCCTTTATCCAGATCTGGATCTTACTCAGACCTGAAAGTTTTCACTTGCTGTGGTTCACAAGGCAGCAGGTGCTCCCTGCCTGTCCCCGGCAGGAGTGTGGCCCCTCGCTCAGCACCCCATCCCGTCCTGTCTGGGGTCCGAGCTCTAACATTGCCTTCTCGGGCTCAGCATCTTTGTATTCATCTTTCTCTTCTCTTACCTCTCCAGTTAGATTACAGACCCCTTTCTATCAGAGAATTAAACCATGTTATTTGTTAATCTCCATGCCCTGTGCACAGCAGGAACTAGGGAGTACTTGAGGGCACATTTTGGTTTATTCTTTCTTCCTAAATGTCTCGTCCCTTGAGGAAGAGAAATGTCTTCTTTTTATACCCCCTCTGAGCTACTGATCAGATATGTGCTTAATAGGCCATCAAAAAGTAGAAGTTGGTTATCTTGTCCACTCCCCACCTCCACCCCAATTCAATAACTATTTAAAATTTCCAGTCAGAGTTCCCAAACTCCATTTGAATCATTTTAGTATCTATGGACATAAATGAGCAATTTTTAGATTAGAAAGTACTTTTTTAACCTCTGAGGTCATAGATATCAGTTTCTTAAAGGATGAGAGTAGATAGAAATACCTAGATAAAGAATAAAATACAAGAAAATGTTGGCTCTGGATGGCGGAATTGTGACTATTTAACTTTTCTGTTTTTCTTTTAAATAAAAGAAAATAAAAGTTGAAATTTTTTTAGTTGTGAAAAAGAGGGAGTCCTGATTTCAGGCATATTTTTCATGATGCTGTAAGTTGTTAATTCATGATTTTTAATAGATTTATTAAAGATTTTTCTATGAAAACAACTTGTTGAAAATCATTTAACATTTTGGTATGTCATTCTGCCAATTTTCTGTGCATACATATTTATTTTTACAATGGTGAGCCCATACATATATACTGTTTTTATTTTACTTGAAAATAAATAAAATGAGTATTCTTCAATTACATTAGTAATACACTGCACAGCATGATTTTTAATGAACCCCCAGAATTCTGTTGTAGGCAGTGCTAATCAACCTTTTATTGTTGCATGTTTGGGTGGCTTCTGTTTTGATCTTAAAAAGAATTGCTGTGTCATGATGCATATGCTCTAAGAAATGATCATGGTGATGAATATACAACTATGTGATGATATTGCGCGTTATTGATTAATATACCAAGAATGGGATGCTCATATGTTAAGAGTGTTTGTGTTTGTATGTTGTTATGTTTAAAAATAAATTAATTAATTAAAAAAGAATTGCTGTAGTTTGAAACCTAAAAATAATGGTTTTCATTGTGCAGTCTACATAACCAAATGCCTCTGGGCCACGTACTTTATTGTTTGGCTATGTAATCTGGTCTCTAAAATAAGTTGCAAAGGTAAATGATACCCCCGTTACTCATGGATCACTATCACCCAAGTGATTCATTCAGGCCTTTGGGGCTAGACTGACACTTTTATGGATTATACAGCTATAGACCCTTAGTTGTCTCTCTCTTTTTTAACCCCAAGTTTTTGTCTCTCTCTTTTTTATTTGAAAATTTTTCATATCTACCAAGAAGTTAATAGACTAGGACAGCTAGCAGTTGTATACCCTCTAGATGCACCGATTATAACAGTTTTTAAATGGAAAAATCTTTATGTCTAGAAACTAGGTTTTTAAAAACTCCAGATAAACACGAAACATTGAAATGAGTTGAATGGAAAGCTCATGTTGTTTGTGGCAGTATTTTCCACAAGCTCATATCACCACAGTTGATGGCATTCTCCATCCATTATAATGTAGACGTGTGTAACCTGGAAGTGTGTTTTGAAGGCTGCACACCAGACATGGTGGTGGGCTCTAAGTGGCACTTGAAATGAATACATCATGGACTGCACTGTCCAAGGTGATCAGAGCTAGGGCTTGTCCTGCTAGCTTATTGTCAGTTTTTCATTCACACTATGGAGAACACAGTGCTTTCCAACGACACCTTAATTGGGCACTTTTTTCCCCAAATAAATGAACCACTAGTGTCAATCTTGGAAAAGCCATTTTGGGATTCCTTCTTGAGTTCAGGGAAGTTTTTCTTCTTTCGGGTTCATCACCCTAGGTAAATTTAAAATTCAAAGCAGTATTTCCTCATCAAATAATTAAGCTGATTGCCTTTGTACATTTGCAACATCATTTTCCATCTAATTTGATATTCTCCGGGAAGCTACAAAGCCAATTTAGCTAATAAAATGAGAAATCTTTTATATTAGTCAGTGTTGGTGATTAACAGCAATGTGTGCCTTCATTTGTTTTTGTTTTAAGTATACCCTTTCGCTGCAGTGGTTAGTAACTGGGCATAGCTTTCTGGACCCTGCTAGAGTGTGGATTAGCTATGACCCCAATAGAAAGTGGTTCCAGCTCTGAGTTTGGAGTCAGTGAGGCATGATCTTATTTCTCCTCCTTACTTAAAGCATCCCCTTAGGGAGTTGTTTCATGTTGTCTCTCTGTTTTTTCATTTGTAAAATGTACGGACATTCAATTTTAAGACTTACTATAAAGCTACAATAATCAGGATAGTGTCATATTGACAAAGGGTTAGATACATAGATCGGTGAAACAGAATAGAGCTCAAATAGAACCACACAAATGTAGCCAATTGATTGTCAACAAAGGAGCAGACAAAAGAAATTCAATGGGAAAAGGATAGTTTCTTCAGCAAATGGTGCTAGAACAGTTTTTCTTCCATATACAAGGCAAAATAAAGAACCTTGACTCATATCTCACACCGTATTTTAAAAATTAACTAAAAATGGATTATGGGCTTTCTAAAATATCTACGTTGTAATCTAAGACAAGTTAAACAGGAACTGCTCAGGAGGGATAGAATTCTTGCCAATGTAGAAAACAACACTTGAGTTCTAAGAAGAAGAAAGACACAACTGAAATCCCAGGAGTCTCTAATTTATTCCTATTAATGTTAACAAAAAAGAACAGCTGTTTTAAAGAATGACTTGGGGACACCTTTTAGGCTCTAGTAAGTCACGTAGAATTTAATGGGAAGTAGAGATTTTTTACTTCATAGGCATGGTTTACAGTGTATCTGCTATATTCCAAAATAGCCTTATTCGGTTCATCTTATTCCTCATGAGTTTCTAATGAATGGTCTTGAAATCAGTGTTTACATGATTACTCTGCTGTTTGCAACTTCATTGGGAATTCTTTCTTATGAATATATTAAAAGTTAGTCATAATGCTTTCAAAGAATGATAAGTAAATCAAATGAATAATTAGAAGCAGGATAGTGATTCCTTTTGCTTGAAAGGTTTTTGTCTTCCCTGGGTGTGGGTTATTTCTGGATGTTCAGAGACAAGCCTTTGGCTTGTGGAAGAGCTCTCAAGTGAACTCCAGCCTCCATAATGAATTAATTGTATTTCTCCTGAACCTGCAAAGCAATCTTGGGGAAATTACTGCTGATCTTTTAAAAACCACCTTCTCTCACAGAGCTGTGACAGAGAGCATCAATCAGCTCATCACTTTGTGCACCCAGCAAGCCCCTGGCCAGAAAGAGTGTGATAACGCCCTGCGGGAGCTCGAGGTGGGTCGGGGAAGGCGGCCGTGGGCCCCTGCTCTTTCCCAACAGCCTGTTTTCTTCTTCTCAGTCCTTGCCTTTGATGTTCCTGGGAGGCTTTGGGGGCCCAATTTCCAATCCAGTGGGAAGGAACTGAAGAAAAATTAGATTTGTTTGGATCGCCATCCGTGCTTTCTCTTTTTTCTACCAGCAAGAGATTTTTTTGTTGCTGTTAAAAGATGCTTGGTTTCAAACAAAAAGGGGCCTATGGTATTGGATGTAGGCAGAAGATGAACAGTCTCTACCTGAAAAAATTGGGAGAGATTATTCAGGGTCAACTGAGAGAGAAATATAGACTGGGATAGATATGTTAATTGAGTAAAAATGAATTCCTGTATGTCTTATTTTGTGACGTACAGGGGACACATAAGCAGAAAGTCAGAAGTGACTCTGAGCACTACAGTGCCAAGGACAAGCTCCCTCCAGGCCCCTAGCAGCCCGGGGAACACAGCTGTGGGTGCTTTTCAATAAACCTACATTGTGTATTTATTTACAATTGAAAACTCATTTACTCCCATAGAATGCGTATATGTTGACATAAAATCAGTGTGTGCATTTGTATGTAGGGCAGTTCTAGCCCATGCAGATTATACTGAAACAGCCACGTGGTTTTCTCGGTAGACATGGTTGTACCCAGTGGACCTTTAGTTTTCTGGGTGATCCCAAGGGGCTGGCAGGGTGGGAATATCCATTGCAGCTGCTGAAGCATTTGATTGAGGTGCTGATGATGGCAATTAGCCCATTATGTGCTGCTAGCTTATTTTCCCAGGATTGTAGCATTCTGCAAATGGTTGAGAATGTTCTTATGTTGGCTGAATTACTGCTCTTTTCTGGTCTGTTCACACTTGCAAATATAAATGATTTGTAGCTGTCAGCCTAAATGGGCTCTATTGGCCTACGTGGATTTACTCTGTCCTTTACTGATATTACTGGCCACCAAAATTAATGTCTTTTTGAGGGTTGAAGAGGTTCTTCAATGAAATTAGCTCATTCATTATTCTGCCTTCTTTCCCACATATCTGAACAGCTTAGCAGTCTCTACCATTGCTTTCCCTCATACCTTTGTAACTTAGGTGACCTTGTCTTTTTTTGGCTGTGCCCCAAAGGCTTTTAGCTTTTGAAATTAATGTACATTCTCACTCAATGGGGAGATGTTTGAACAGATACATCACCAGGCTTTTCCCCCCAAGAAAAGTTCCTCATAAGTGGTGACCCAAGGTCATTAGAACGTGAAGGCAAGCAATGATTTTCAGTGGCCTGGAGACAAAGAAAAGGCAGGTCCAATGCCCAGTTTCTTAATGAGGACCTAAACAAGATTGAACATTTTCTACATTTTTTAAAATTGTAAACAAAGGGAACATCTCAGTGGGTAATGCTGGGAACTTGCCTTCTTTCATGCCTACCCATGAAAAGTTTCCAGAATTTAAAGACTGTAGGTTCTTACCAGTTTTCAAGCATGGAGAAATAAATGTTTATGTCCTTGAATTTAAATTCCTTGGGGTTATCCAGCACAGAAATTGCATTAATTGACCATAAATATCTTGCCTTGCATTAACCTTCAAATTTCTTTAAAACAAAATAAAACTCATCTTTCTGTGGATACCATGCTTCTCCTCCTTCAGAACACAGAAGACTCATCTCTGGGAAAGCTAATATGGATCTTATTCTTGTTCTATCATTAAAATTTGATTAGGAAAAAAAAAAGATTTGATTAGGAAACTTGAGATCATGGATACCATCAGAATTCCTCTCAGGAATGTGGGTATATGAGGGACAATTGATCAAAACCCTCTATATAAAGGGGAAATTATAGTGGTATTTTATATTCTCCTGTTTTATAATACTTGCTTTCTTTTGGGGTTGTATTCTCCTTCTGTAGACGGTCAAGGGGATGTTGGATAATCCCAATGAACCTGTCAGTGACCTCTCTTACTTTGACTGCATTGAGAGCGTGATGGAAAATTCCAAGGTGAGACGGTCTGGGCTATAATTCGTAGCTTATGTTGCTTCTCAGAGTGGATGAAAGCAGGATGTTCTTTCTGTGTATTAGTATGTAATCACTATATATGACTGCGTATGTCAAAGCCTCGTTTGGAGTCCTTGCTCTAGTGTGTCTGGAACTTGGGCTGCATCCGCATCCCCTGGAAGGTTTGTTAAACAGATTCCTAGGCCCCACGTCCAGAGGTTCTGATTCAGCAGGTCTGGGATCGACCAGCATGCGCACTTCTAACAAGCACCGAGGTGCTGCCTGCCCTGCTGATCTGAGAACCATACTCTGAGAACCACTGCTGCATGCCACAGCACAGATGGTTCGTATTGTGAATCAAATCCTGTGCGCTTGTCTTTTTACACCTGGGGCTGGACTGCTACGGGAAGATCCTCAGTGAACTTGGCTTACATTAGGTCCTCTCGGGTGTTCTTTGTGCCATCCACCTGTAATCTCAAGGGGGTGTAAATTCGGTTTTCAGGGAATGAAAAAATCTTCAATGTTATAAAGGTTTGTGGCCCTCCAAACTGTACCCCTACTCAATCGAATCTTTTTCCTTAGTATTTAATTTGATTAGAGAAAGGGACAATTAGGAAAAATTTCTAAAAAGGCTCCTTAGGGAAGCAGTTACAAAAAGAAAAGATTGAGAAACACTGATCTATGTAATCCTTTTAACATCCGTTAAGAATGCCTGGAAATCAGAAGGTTAAGGTGAAATGCATGTGAAATCAATGGATGTTGAGGTTTTGTGATCTGGCTTTATACTTGGAGCATGTGTGTATGTGTATTTACCGCACTTTTATGTTAGGTTTGGGGAGACGTCTGTACTGATGATGTTAGGAGAACTGAGACTGGAGTTTGTTCTCTGCTACATGCTTTATGGAATAATGAACTTCTAAGGGGAAGACCTATATGTAAAGTAGAAAAATGAAAAATAGTATGAATATAAGTTAAGTGGCCTTGAATGTTGGAATTGTAAGTGCAGCCCCCTTTACCCCATGATCTGAAGCACTGGTGGACAGAGAATATCCCTGGTTGTTTTCCAGGTTTTGGGCGAGTCAATGGCAGGGATTTCACAGAATGCCAAGACCGGAGACCTCCCTGCCTTTGGGGAATGTGTGGGGATTGCATCCAAAGCTCTCTGTGGGCTCACGGAGGCCGCGGCCCAGGTAAGGGGCTGGTCCCTATGTCTTGTAGTGCAAACCTTCCAGCCTGTGTCTGGTCCCAGTCACCTGCTGTGGGAGGCCCTGGAGAGCTCCAGTTTCAGCATCTCTAAGTAGCACGTCAGGAACCATGAAAAGGTAGTGGTTCCTGTGCTCGCTGGAGTAGGTAGACTTCAGCCAGTTATGCCCCAGGGGCAGAGCCTAGGAAGGGTGCCCACATGTCCTGCCTTGGCTGCTTGAGCAACAGTGGGTCCAGGGTGGGGAGGACAGTAAGCGGGAGGGTTTTGGACTGTGGCATCCAGTGAACACTGCAGACCTGACTTTCTTTTTTTTTTTTTTTAAGATCACTGTTACAGGTGAGTGGTTTCTGGGGCACTACGTACTTGAAATTTACCCCAAAGATTTAGGATTGCAAAAATTCTAGTGATTTTTTTAAGTTAGTTTGTTTGTTTTGGATCAAAGAAAGAGCAAATTAGAGTCTATCACACATAGATGTAAGATATGGCATGTCCTTCCTCTTTTTTTTTTTTTTTTTTAACTGTACTGTGCATTTCCAACAATTACTGGGCTTATGTGACTGAGCCTTCAAAAATGTCAGAATCTACTTTGAGGATTTATAATTTGCAAGTTATTCTGAACTTAGATTTTACTGACCCAAAAAGCCACCTCCTAGTTTAGGGGATGAAATTCTCCACCCTTATCCTCCCCTTCTCATCCCAGGGCAAATGAATTAAGTTCAAAAATCTTACTCATAAATTCACATTCTCCCTTTCATTTTTCTAACGTATCCAAAAGGTTTTAAAGAGAAGCCTTTCTTTTGTAGCCTCTTGGAAATCAAATACCAGCCCCACCCACCACCTTTTTTTTTTTTTTGAGCCATCAGAGCCATGTAATGGCCTGATTAGAATTAGTTGACAGGTTCTTCCTACTTGATTGCCAAGACTCTTCCTGCTATTACAAATACTGGCATAAACAATAAGGACGTGTTAAGCTACGTGACGTGAAGCCCAAGGCCAGCAGATGTACATGCTCTTTGCCCCCACTTCTTTCTGCTAGTCACAGCATCAGCTTCATGCTGAGGCTGATTACCCTGATGGTTGTAAAGTGGCTGCTGGAAGCAATTGGGGCTGTATGCTTTCTTGCTCATGTCCTGCAGAGGAGCATCTTGAGGCTTTCTCTTGAGAGAACAAGGAGACTTTCTTCCCAGAAGCCTGCAGTCCTCAGTCTGCTGGTGTGTCACTGGCCCAAGGTGGCTCAGGCCTGTCCGTCTTAAAAGTCTTACTGATAAGAGGGATGACATTACCCTGCCTGGCTTGAAATAATAAGTACCTGTACTTGACCACTGCATGCACAGAGCTGGGCCATTGTCCACCAGACTCGTCTGTGAGGATGGAGCCTGAGTTGTGGCTTTTCTCCTCACTTTGCAGGCTGCCTACCTGGTCGGCATCTCTGATCCAAACAGCCAGGCAGGCCACCAGGGCCTTGTGGACCCCATCCAGTTTGCCAGGGCTAACCAGGCGATCCAGATGGCATGTCAGAACCTGGTGGACCCCGGCAGCAGCCCATCACAGGTAACCGCTTGAGGTTTGCAAGTCTTTGAGCTCTTCTGAGTGGGTTGTGGGAAGACTGAGGGAAGCTAGTAAAGAATACTGTTCTTTCAGAGCTCACAAAATGACAGCTAAATGCAGCACTATAGATGATGATGATAAGGGTAGACTATAAAGTGTGAAAGTGGAAGTTCGTAGGTGCTATGAATGGGGTGCTGGAAGGCAATAGGAGTGAGATTGCCGGAGAAATTCATTAGGAGTTACAGTTCCATTCCATTCAGGGGACATATATTGGCAGGTGCATCTATGTTCTTAAGCACTACGGGGTCAACTTAAGACCTGATTCCCCCACCCCCTTGGTTCTTAGTCTAATGGAGGAGGCAGGAATGGACAAAGTCTGGACCATGCAGTGATCAGGCTGTGATGATGATGCCAGGGATGCAGGGAGGTCACTTCACAGAGATGGTAGTGCTGAGCTAGCCATCAAAATTGGGTAAGAAGCCACAGGGCAGAAAGGAGCCAGAGAGACATTTTAGCAGTAGACAGTATATGAGACCTTCCATGGCACTTCTAATATCCAAGTGGCATACACTTCATTCATTTATCAAAATGTATGCTGCAAAACACAAGAGCACTCTGATATGGGAAGCAGGGCCGCCTTGCCGGTGGCACATCCGGAGTGAATCCTGGGACTGGCATTCTTAAGGCAGAAGAAGGACCCCAATAGAGGAGAAAGTACAGAGACCATCTGGACCTGCAACAGACCCAAAAGCTGATATTTAAGATGTCAGTGCAGCTAGGACTCATTATGTGTTCCTTTAAGGTTAAAGTATTGTTACCACTTGCAGTAGAATAGAACAGGTGGATTCAAGAGAGCAGATGGACATGGGGGTTGGAGGGTAAAACCCGTGGAGATTCCTGAGCCAGACCCCTTAAAAAGGTGCCAAGCCCACCTGCCGATGAGGCAGAGCTGATAGTACCTCGATGTTTATTTTAATCATTTCACCTGCATCTTCTAAAACTGAACTCTCCTGTATAGTTGACACTAGCAACATGTGGCTATTAAGCACTTGAAATGGAGAAATACAAATTGAGCTTTACTGTAAATGAATTTTGAAGACTTGTTATGGAAATAAGATTGTAAAATATCTCAATTTTATATTGATTATATGATGAAATTTATAACTTGAATATTTCAGGTTAAATAAAATGCATTATTAAAATTTATTTCCCTTTTTTCTCTGCTATTTTAATGTGGCTACTAGAAAATTTTAAATTATACACGTGGCTTGTATTATATTCTGTTGGGCAGCACTGGCCTAGACCTGGGACCATTTACCTCCTAGCTGAAGGTGGCAAAGGATAGACTGGTTGCATCCTTTTTAAGACTATATGGGCCGTACTCCTACAACAACTTCAGTACCTCCTTTTCTTTTCTTTTTTTGTTCTCCTTTGCTTTATATTTCTTGCCCCCTCCTTTCTTAGAGGGACTTTGGGAGTGACAGAGGTAGACCCACATCTTATAGTTAGACTGGCTCTGGATATGTGGGTTGAGGAGGAATCCAGGGGTTGGGACTAGAGTGATCTGGACCCCTCTGCACTGAAGCATGGGTGCCCCCAACCCAGCTCCATGCTTTGTAGGTCCTGTCAGCTGCCACAATTGTCGCCAAGCACACCTCGGCCTTGTGCAACGCCTGCCGCATTGCCTCATCCAAGACAGCCAACCCAGTGGCCAAGAGGCACTTTGTCCAGTCAGCCAAGGAGGTCGCCAACAGCACTGCCAACCTGGTGAAGACCATCAAGGTAGGTCGTGGAGCCATCGCTCTGCTCATATGAATTCCTGCATAACCTGTCGCAGAGAGGAAAGAAGTGCAGGATTCGAGATCTGCTCTGCTAAGACTTAAGCCTAGTGATGTTTAACTTCTAATTCAGTCTCATGACTCATGTTATTGAGGAGAAGGGCTCCTTACTAATGGAGGTATTCATCATGAAAACTAACATGTTGGTCTAATAGCCTTCTAGATTTGGAGGGGCTCCCAGTTTCTGATTGGAAGGGGTTGGCTATGGGACGTGTCTCAATGCTGTGTTTGGGCAGCAAACACCCTGTGTTTCCTAAACTGTGTGTTTACTTGGGGTGGTTTTGATTGGGTTGGTGGATGGCTCTCCCTTTGTTTTCAGAAGTATGTGGGTCAAGAAAGTGGGTAGAAGAAGAAGAAAATGAGAGATGATGGAAAAATCAATTTAACCTTAAAAGAAAAAAATCACTTAAACTCTCCTGTGTTATATATTCTGTTTATAGTTGGTTAAATTTAATGGAGCATCAACTGTTAAAACTAGAGCACTCCATGTCCAGAAAAAGTTAATCTTTGTGTTAAAAGCCATAGATGAGTTGAACCGCATCTTTATGTAAAAATACAGGTGCTCATGGCTGTGGAGCAAGTTATTAACTTTTCTCCATCTTTCTCCAGCAATTAGAAAGTGGTCATCCTTTAGTAGTCATGGTTGACATGTCCTGAATGATTTTAGTTTTTTGTCTTGGGAAAATTTAGAACACATAGCAGCATAAGTGAACACCATGTGCTCTTCACCCACTGTGGCAGCGTCAAATTCTGGCCAACCTTGTTTCGTGTATAAACTAATCCTTTCCCCCGCTGACATTTTTGAAGCAAATCTCCAGCATCATTTTATCAGTAATATTTCAATATATATTTCTATGTGATGAGAACACTTTGAAAGATAATATCACTGCTTACAATTACCACACCTTAAAAAACAGTTAACACGAATTCCTTGTTATCATCCAGTGCCTGCCAGTATTCACATCTCCCCAGTTTTCTCTTCTTCGGCTTCCTCCTCCTCCTCCCCCTCCTCCCCCTCCCCCTCCTCCCCCTCCTCCCCTCCCCTCCTCCCCCCCTCCTCCCCCCTCCCCTCCCCTCCCCCTTCCCCCTCCCCTCCCTCCCCCTCCCCCACCCAATATGTCTCTTAAGGCTCTTTTATTTTTAGACAACTTTGTAGAGGTCTATTTGACGTATATATTTTTTCCTTTAATGAATAGAGTTTCCCCTCCATCTGTTTTATTTTTCCTTGTAATTTATTTGTTGAAGAAACAGGATTGTCTCTCATATACAATCTTCCATAGTCTAGATTTGCTGACTATGGGTGGTGGACCAGATGGTCAAGGACCTAGATGAAAGATACTTTAATGTCTCTGGATACTTTATTTCTTTTAATCTTATTTTAAATTGCAAATCATGCATTTCATTCTAGTAATTCATCACTCAAGAAAATTATAGAATTTTAAGCAGTCAAGGATTGGAGATTTTAAACCAGCACAGTGTCTTGGTCCCAGGCCATACAGGGGAAGAGAGGGAGGGTGGTGTCCTTGCAAGGAGAGCAGCGGAGCCAGCTGGCTGTAGCAGTTGTAGATGGGTGCTAAAACCACAAACACAGACTGCTCTAGGTTGAGGCCAAATCGGCAGCAGGCAGCTGACCTTGTGAAGAAACAGCTACAGCCTGGACAACAGACCACAGGCGAGGGCCCAGCGCTCCCCTTCCCCACCAGGCCTCCAGTGGTGGTCATTGTAGGCAGGATAATAGTTCTTTGGAAACCCTGACATGCAGGAGGGAAAGGCACCGGAGCCGCTTACCCTTTTTATTTAAGGCTCTTCACGTATATTTAGGTGGGAGGATCTGCGTTGTGGCTGGGACAAATCCTGGGGAAGTCAGATTTTTTTCCAGTTCTCTCCATAGAACACAGCACTGTGTAGCTGATATAACCAGGTGGGGAAATCACTCAACAGGATGAGCCAAGCAGAAGCAAAAGAGGAAACAACAAGCCAGCAGCAGTTGCAAGCAGACTCATGAGAACATGGCATAGCTACCCAGTCTGCAGTTAATTAGCTGTTTAAACAGAGCTGATTTAAAGACAATACTAAGCTAGGTTGAAAATGAACAAATAAATTAAGACCTGTGCTCAGGTGCCCCTGTGATCGAAGAAGCAGCTCGCCTCATCTGCTAATACAGTTTAGCAGTTAATAAAGAGTATGTATTTGTTTATTTTGTGTAGAACCCTGTTCGAAGTGATTATTTGGAACTTTGTGACTATTAACTCATTTAATCCCCACAGCCACCTTGTGGCTGTCATCCTCATTTTACAGACAGGAAACTGAGGTACAGAGAGGTTAAGTAGATTTCTCAAGGTAGCATACCCCTTCCTCTTACTACTGTCAATCCTACTTCTCACTCCTGACATGCTGTTCAAGTCTTTGCAATAGAGAGACAAAGCAGTGTACTGGTTTCTCAAGCTAGGGAAAAATATCTTGATGTGTTTACAGTGCTTTGGTAAACATTTTGAGGGTGGTGGAAATTCAAACAGGCATTAAAATTAAAACTAGTGACATCATTGTTGGTTCCTGTATAATTATAACTTATCTCAGTTAAAGTCGGCCACTTTCTAATCACTTAAAATAATAAATAAGATATTTAGATGGATTAAAGGAGAAAAAAAGAAACTCTTCTATAAAAATTCCTGGGGCCCTTTTTTTTCTGCCTCTTCTTTGGTTTAAAATCCTGACTGTAAAACACATCTCTGCTAAGATTTCATCTTTTCAAATTCTCCCCACTGTGTCAAACCCTCTTTGCAATTCCTTGCAACGAATGAGCTCTTGTGATGGCCTGAACGATAGGTGATAGGCCTGTGTAGAAATACCGGGGGTGGGGGGGTTGGGGGGGTGGGGGTGCAGGGGGAAGTGCAGTATAGAAAAGATAAAGCCCCTGTCTCCTGTGAGCATCCTAAGAATCAGTAACACTGGAGCAGAAGCGAACGTATTTCCTCTGAACTTGTCAAATTCTGCTTTATTTTTCAATTCCCTTAGTGTGGTGGGGTTTGCCAGGAGCTATGAGCTTTGCTTTTAATTTACTATTAGGAAAGTGGAAAAGATTGTTCTACTCTCCACACCATACTACGTACAAGATAGATTTCCTACTTTGAAGGCATAGTTAAGCATCCTGTGAAATAGAGAAACAAATGAGTGTTAAATTCCCTAAATGCTTCAGACATCTGCCTTCGGATAGTTGCAGTGCTTTCCAAGATTTATGCTAGTTAGGGCCTTTTTAAATTTTTCTCCTATAACCGTGGGGTTGTACCCAAGTTTAAATTCCAGCTGCCATACCCTTATAGTCACAGAGAAAGGAAGGGAACCGGCTGGAGGAGGACTGGGGAGCAGGCAGCAGGTACTCCACAGTGGGACTCCAGGAATCTTAAGTCTCTCTGATGGCATCCTTTAAAATCCCACAACATAACTCAGCAACATTAATATCTGTGCCCTTACCCCAGGGAGACACTGCATTAAAAGCTGGGCAAGTTAGAAGGGCATGTCCCAACTGGTCACCATGTATATGGCTTCCTACTTTCTCTCTTCAGTCAGCTCACTACCTAGTCTCAAATCAGATGTGTGGAATGGAATGTTGTTTTAACTCTGTGGTCACTTAGGTTTGGGTGCTGGGTTGAAATTGTGCAGCTCTTGTTTTTTTTGAGAAGTTGGAGCATGGCCTTGCCCCTCACAGCAGAGTTGTAGCTCAGGTTTTGCAATTAAGCTCTTCTAGTGTGTTCCAAAGAAACCTGATCCATTTCTCTTTCATTGAATTTGACTTGGCTGTGAGTATGTTTTCTTGGTCAGCCTTATGTTTGGATTGGTAAAATGGGTTTCTTCAAAAGAGAAAGGATAAAAATAACTCTTTGCTTTCTCTTATTCCTTATCCTTGTTGGCTTTGTCTGAGGAGCAGTAGAGAAAGGAGCCAGCGTTCTGGTTTAAGGCATGCCCTAAGTAATGGGGTGCGCTGAGAAAATCGTGTCACTTTCTAGGTGCTAGTTTCATCGTGGAAGTCTGGGATTGAATCATCTTTAAGGTCCCTTCTGGCCACCAGTCTATCAATCTTTGATTTTTGTATCCATGCAGAACTTGTTTCTCCCAGAATTCCTGTGAGAATTTAAAAAGTGATAACACTCAGAGGAGCTGGCCCAGAGGGGCAGGATCCCTTGCCTTGATGGGGCCTGGGCATTTGGCTAAGAGAATTTAATCTTTTTCAGTCATATGGCTAGGGTGCAAGGCATTCTATAGAGGAGCTAAAGGCAACCTTACATGCCTGCTCAAAATCTCACCTCTGAGCAGAGTTTTCGCAGGTGGTTCAGCTGTGCCCAGTATGGAAGAGGCATTCAGAAGTGAAATAGTATCTCTGCAAAGCATCCTTTCTGATGCTAAATGCCTCCTTACAGAGGAACTAGCTTTTCCCTTTTGAAGTGAAAAAAGTTATTGAAGTAACTGGGCCTCAAGCTCACATTATTGGAGGCCCCGTCCTGTGATGAGCCAATCACCTATGTGATATGTGATTTTAAAGCTTCTACTCAAAAGAAAAATAATTTCTTCACCCTATTAGTGCAGTTTTTAAGAATGCACGATTAGCAAACTGTTCCCTTGGATCTGCCTTAGGTAGTCATCTTTTCCGTTTGAATAAGTTTGGCTAAGGTTTGGGGTTTTATCAGATGCCTTCCTGATAGGAAGTGCCAGACTGAGAGGGCTCTGGGAGGTAGAGGAGGAAGTGGGAAGGGGAGGGTGTGGAGACTAAGAAGCAGGAAAGGTGAGGAGCACCAAAGGTAGACTTAGCCCCACCCACGCATGTAGCTAGAAGCCAGGACACCCCCCTCTGGAGGAGTGTAGTGGGTGGGGCTCCCTCAGCCACTGGCTGAACTGGGGCTAAATCCTCTGCATCCAAAGTGCGCTCCTGCCATGCAGCCTGCGTCGCTGGCTCGCCTGTGCTGGGGCTCCTTGTGTCTGCTCCTGTTGTGTAGCCCCTGCTTTGCCTCCACTGGCATCCCCAATTGCTCTAAAGTTGTATAGAGTCCATCCTCAAGGAGTTGGCTTTGTTAAAAGTGAAGAGAGGTTAAAGAGCCAAGATACTTCACTTCCACATCGCCAGTGCCTGACACAGCAGTTAGCAGGTGCCAAACAAACACTCACTAGATACAGGAGTGGCAGTTAGAAATGAGGTCATGCATGTGAGCGAGAAGTAGAGGAATGTAAGGTTTCCACTGGGCCTGGGAGAAGGGCAGAATTGGAGAAGTTAGAATGGGGCTGGTGTCCACTGGTGGGGGGAGGGCGTGGGCACAGAGGCTAGCAAAGTGCAGTAATAGCAGAAGCAGTGAATTAGTCAGGGCCCTGGGAATTCCTTTGAAAACATTAGGGTGGCAGATGTGTAATTATTGTCCCAAGTTGCCAAAGCTTAATTGGAATGTGGTTGCTATTCAGAAATAGCCTTCAAACTGGCCATGTGTGCCTGCTCTTGCCTTGTTGAAAAACAGAAATGCTTCCATCTCACATCCTGTTTGTTTTATAATGCTAGTGCCTCTGGATTTTTGTTCACTAATTGTCTAAATTGGCTTTTATTATTGCTGGTAGCAGTTAAATTAAAAGCTTGATTGGTCATTTAACGAGGGGACATACATTCTTCTCGAAATGTAACTGGCGTCAAATGTAGCCCTTTGCAGGGAAGCTGTGGCTGGGTCCCTGTCGGTTGGCTCTTATGGTCTTGTTCTGCCAGGTGGGGGCCCAGGGGAGGACTCAGTGCAAGTGTAACTCTGTGTGAGGCAGCCCAGCATGGGCCATAGGCCACGTTCCTGGGTTCTTGTTCTTCTGAATCATTCATCATCTCTGCACCTGATAACTTAAAGCCATTGTGCTATTCACAATGCTTCTCATTTTAAAAATATGATTGTGGCATAAGGTATAGAGAGAAAAAAACATTCATGTGTACAGCATAATGGATGCTTTTCCAGCTGAACACAACTAGATTAACTACAGCCAGACCAACAGACAGAACCTTACGTGCCCAGCAGCCTACCTTCTATTCCTTTCCAGTCTCAGCTGCTCCAGAGAGTGCCCTGATGTCATAACACTTTGATTTGTTTCACCTGTTATTGTACTTTGCACACGTGGAATCATATATCCCAGGTCCTCTTTTGTGTCTGGCATTTCCCACTAAACATTGTGAGATTTGCTGGGTTGGTGGGGATGGGGGCAGTTACAGTCTATTCCTTTTCAGAAGGCGTCTATGCCTGCTCTACCTCCCTCAGAGCCATTCAGGGATATCCAGGTAATATTTAGAGAAAGTTAAATGTGCTATTCAATGTGAAGTATTTTTATAGGTTGCAGGGTGGGGAATAGGTTTAATCTGAGTGGAAATGGGTGGGGAGAAGGGTACAGAAGAGCTCAAGGGTTATAGTTTGAAAAGTGGGAAGGAAAGCGGCTCAGCTTCAAGGTTTGGCAAAATGACTCATCAGGAGTGACAAGAAGGGCACTGCCTGAATCAGTGTATTCCTGTCCCATGCGAATGGGAAGTTGACGGTAAGATCAGCTGTCCTGTGAGCCATCTGCTCAGCTTTATTCTTTACAGTTGCTAACTGCCTGATGGCGGGATCTCACCATCTCCTTTGGAGGGAGATGATCGCTGTGCTCAGGAGTGAATCCTGCTTCTCATCAGAGTGAAATTGCTGTTTTCCCGGCAGGCCCTGGATGGGGACTTCTCTGAAGACAACCGCAATAAGTGCCGCATTGCCACTGCGCCCCTGATTGAAGCTGTGGAGAACCTGACAGCCTTCGCGTCAAACCCTGAGTTTGTCAGCATCCCCGCCCAGATCAGCTCCGAGGTAGGAAGCCTGCAGCAGAAGTAGCCCTGAGGTCTTTGGCTGGTTTTGTGCAGCTTGGAATCCAGAGGCTCCCTCTGGCGATAGGTAGGGTGCTATTACTGCTGTTGCTATGTGCACAGGTTGATGAAGCACAGTCTCTGCACACTGAAGAGGTAACGTCTTAGCATTAGTATTGAGAACAGTCTCTCCTCGGGGGTTTGGGGCTGATTGTTTCTTGGGATGTGTCCTGCTCAAAAATGGTATTTATGGAGCAGTTCAAGGGTCACTCAGTGGTAGAATTCTTGCCTGACATGCTGGAGGCCCGGGTTCAATTCCCTGAGCCTGCACATTTCAAAAAAAAAAATACTATTTATGGGTTGAGCACGGACTTACGTCCCTTCCCTCCCCTTCCCCCACCCCCAGCCCCTGGGTAAGTCAATCTCCGCTGTACCCTGCCTTCTTCCAAAGGGTGGAGATGGTGATTTGGTAAAGAGCGGGATCATCTAGGACCCAGTTCATGCACTCAGGTTTGTGCACCCTGCCCTTGACACGTCTGCTGTCTGGTCCCAGGGCTCCCAGGCTCAGGAACCCATCCTGGTCTCAGCCAAGACCATGCTGGAGAGTTCGTCGTACCTCATCCGCACTGCACGCTCCCTGGCTATCAACCCCAAAGACCCCCCGACATGGTCCGTGCTGGCTGGACACTCCCACACTGTGTCTGACTCCATCAAGAGTCTCATAACGTCCATCAGGTCAGTTTCCCGTCTGGATATTACTGTTGTCCTGCAGCTGAGCAGGGCAGGTGGGGGGGAAGTCCACCTGGCCTTTTATTTAATAATAATGCTGTTGAGTATTATGATCACCTTCTCCTTCTCTATGGGACCAGAGGTAGCCTGGGTCGTAGTAATAATAGCTAATTTAAGCACTTACTGTATACCAGATGCTGTTCCAATTATTTTACCACCTATATTATCTATTTGGTCATCACAACAATGTTGTTAGGTAAATTCTGCCATTATCTCCATCTCACTGCTGAGAAAATTCAGGCAGAAAGGACTTAGGTCACATTCCCAAGGTCATACCCAGGCCCGATGGCCCCAGTCCAGCCTTCTAACCATTGCACCGTATTGTCTATACCAGGACCTTAGACAGAGAGCACCACTGTTTATTTAATAATATTTGGAGTTATCTTTGGTTTGCTAATAAGACAAAAAGAATATTCTATGGCTCACAGTTACCTCTCTGCCCACCCCAGTGATTTTATAACACGAAAAACATTCTCCAAGTGGGTATGCATTTCTACGTTGACCTAAGTTAATAGATTATATATACCCACAGAGTATAATGCAGCCCCTCTTTTAGTCTTATTTTGTTTCTCAATTTTTTTTGAAGCTCAGGACCACAGTTAACTTTCTTTCTTAATGCCTTGCAAAGAAAAATCCACTACGTATTTTAACTCCTGCTGCAGTCCAGGACTTTGCAAATTGCTTGTAAGTAGAGAGCATAGTATGTTGCAATGAAAATAGTGCTTACCTCTTTTAACTAAGGGTCATATGCTTAAGCCAGTGAATGGAAAGTCTAAGTCTAAATTATTTCATTATGTAGTTACCAAATGGAAGACAGCACCATATCCTTTCTACCAGAAGTGGGATCATCGCAAATGTGAAATGAGGAAATGCATGGGTTATGCAGAGAGGCCCAGCAAGCAAGGGTCAGGGTGTCACTCCTTAAATAAGATGAGTAAGTAGGGTAGGAAGTTGACAGAGGCTCTGGGCCCACCAAAGCTGGGCAGTTCTGGAACTTGAGCCCATGTTTGACTCATGCTGCCCCTTCCAGGGACAAGGCCCCTGGCCAGCGGGAGTGTGACTACTCCATTGATGGCATCAACCGGTGCATCCGAGACATCGAGCAGGCCTCGCTGGCAGCCGTCAGTCAGAGCCTGGCCACGAGGGACGACATTTCTGTGGAGGTACGCTGGGTTCTGGCCTGCTCGGATGCCTCTGGAGGCTTTAGGGAATGGGGGGGGTGGGGGTGGGGGTGGACCAAAATATTTTGATGCTGGAGTGTCCTCATTGGACTAACCTTCCCCTTTGGAAACAGCCTGGGCAGTTCTCTCTGGACAGGGTGGAGCAAATGTTTACTAGAGATTGATGGTTTGGTGAAGGGAAATGTTCTACTGGGGCAGGAGGGAGTTCAAATGTGACTGAGATTTGGGGATAATTATCAACATCAGCTCTTCTTACTGTGCCAGTAAGACGGGATATGGGTTACCGTATTCAGTTTAGCGTGTCAGCAGAGCAGCCCTAGGCTTATAATTTGAATGTTTCTCTGTTGTCATATCTCATCAGTGCACTTTTTTGGTTAATGTGCAAATTTAACCTTTAACTCTAGTGCATTTGGTCCTTTCAGAGCTAAAGGTTTTTACCCTAAATTATTCAGTATCTAGTATCTGAGGACCTTTAGCATTCTGTTTTGAACTATGTTTAGTTTGCCCTCTATTGCTACTTTTTCCAAAGTTAAAAAGTAGAATTTTCCCACATTTCTCATTTGAGTTTTCTCTATTACCTCTCCAAAGATCCCCAATTCATATTCTTTCTCTCAGTTGAAAACATAGTGCCTGACATTCAGGAGGCACTTCATAAATAAAGATCTGTTTGCTGATGTTTACCCTGCTGTCACTGAATTCATGAACAATGGACTTTTGATTCCTGTCTATAGCAGTGAGGCCAGAGTCAACATTGCCCATTTTTACTAATAGAGCTATCTGTTTCACTCTGGCTTCAAACCTACACACACACACACCAATTTCCAAATAAAGAAAGAAAGAGCAAGAATTTTTACCCTGCACGGTATGCTACAGTTATTTTATATATATATATATATTTTTTTTAACATGGGCAGGCCCCGAGAATCAAACCTGGGTCCTCTGGCATGGCAAGTGAGAATTCTGCCACTGAACCACTATGGCCCACCCACAGTTATTATTTTTAACTTGTTATTAAAGCATCTAATGCAGAAAATTGCACATAGCATAGATGTAGAACTTGATGAATTTTCACAAAATGAACACACCCTTTGACAAATGCCCGGATCAAGAAACAAAAATGACAGCACCTCAGAAGCCCTCCTTGTGACACCATTTATCCCCTCTCCTCCCTCCCTCTCTCCCTTCCTTCTTTCCCTTTACATAAATGGAATCCTACAGTACATAGTCTTCTGTATCTGGCATCTTTCATATAGCATTATGGTTTTCTTTGCAATTCATCCGTGTTGTCATTTCTGTATAGTTGAAATTATCCGTTAAGTTTCGAATTACTGCACTGGGAACAAAATTCCTCTTTATCTGTATGTGCCCCCTACTTATACTACTTTTAACCATCTGTAATAAGTCAACATTTCTGGAATATTCTTCCATTCTTGGCTAGAGTCAAACGCTGAGTGTGAAGATAGTAAATATTAGTGAAATAAAATTTGGAAGTTTGGAAGTTCCTCTCTCTTTCCCTCTCTCTCTCGCCTCCTCCTTTCCCTCCAGCTGTCTCTCCCTCTCTCTCTCTATTTTCTTTTCCTTTTCTTTTCCAGGATTTTGTTTTAAGTTGAATGTTAGGCTGCTCCTCTTATTGACTAAACTCAACCCAAAACTCCCCAGCTCATAGACAGCATTGTGGGAAAGTTCCAAATGCCAGTCTCATTTCTGATGTAGACGTTGCCACTGGCTGAAAGTGGCCCAGTTCTTTGCTGATATTTGCAGATTCAAAATGTCTGTGTTCTGAAATGTTGATACATCTCATAAGCCAAGCCCCTTTGAGGATTCCTACAAAGGAATCTGATCTTTCCTGCCACTGGTTAATCTCTGCCTTTCATTTCCCCAACCTTCATCCTCCCAGCCTCATTTAGGTATCTTGCCCCATCTCTTTCCAGCATGAGTTCAGTTCTTTTGGGATGGATAGATTAAATCATCTCTCAAACCTGGGAAGAAATAGCTTAAGGGTGCCATTTTCCATATTTGCATCAGCCTCAACAAAATGCAAGGAACTGAGAGAGCCCACGCTGAGCACAGTGGGCATGCCAGCTGGCATTTTCACAGTGCACTGTTTGGTAAGCATGCCTGCTATTGAAGAGGTGATCTCATTTTTATGTTACCCCCTTTAGGGGTTATTAGTTCTGAGAATAATGACCTGTATGTTCCACAGTCCACACTGTTGTCCATTTGAACACAGCTGTCTTTCCTCCTAGGAAAGCCATGGCTATGCCACATTTCTAGTGATTGAGATGAATAACCTAAAGAAAAGATCCCAGTAGCATTAGTTGTCGCTTCTGATTGGTGGGAGTGAGAAGTCAGTAAGAGGATCAGGGCTGTCAGGAATTCTCCAGAGGGTCTCTCAGGTCTGCCTATCATCTCTCTCGGGAAGAATTGTCGGGGTGCCTGGAGCCACAGGGAGCTGAGGCACTACCTGGAAGCAGGGCAGGAGCTTGATGCCACATGCCTCTTTGAATCTCTGCTGCTCCATGGCAAACCCCAGTGGGATGAACTTGACGGTTCTCTCTGCAGGCACTACAGGAGCAGTTGACTTCGGTGGTCCAGGAGATCGGGCACCTTATTGATCCCATTGCTACAGCAGCTCGGGGAGAAGCAGCCCAGCTAGGACATAAGGTAATTCACGCCAAGGACAGGCTGCAGAGAAATCAGCTTACTTTGCTCCCAAATGTCTGTGGTGTCAGGCTTTGTGCTTGGGTCCAGTGCTGGCTTATACTGCAGAAAATAGCATCCAGCCTTCTTCTGGCATCATCTCCAAAAATTAGCTGTTCATTTTCACTGAATGCTGAGAAGAAAACCTCTATGAATTTTTTCTGTTTGATCAGCCTTTTCAGCCAACAAGGCTTTTACAATCATTCATCGATCTTGACCTTCTCTGAAATAAGGCAGAAGCTGATGTCGACATCACTAGCCTGATGTCTGCCATCTTTTGTCCCTGTCTGGTCACATTTTTTGGTGTGTGGTGGGAACATTGTTCTTCCATGGTCTCTAATATTGTTTGTTCTTATACACGAGGGAGGGAAACTTGACGCCTTCACTTCTGGATGACCATAGCCTTCCAGTGGGCCCACTCCAGGGGATTCATCCAACTGAGAGTTAATACCCACGTGGTTTTAAGTGCAAATGCTGTTTTGACTGTTTGGAGTTCATTTTGCAAATCCTCCCAGGATAGTTGACTTGTCACATAGCTTGTGCCTTAGCAGAATGAGGCCAGAAATCGGATTTTAACCACCACTGGGGTTCCTAGCATTTATAAGAGCAACTGTCAGTTTTAATGTGCATATCAAGAAATCCCAGAGCCAAAATCTTCACTGCAGGTATTAATTATTATTATTATTTTTTGTATGCTGTATTTCATTCTTTTTCCCTGTGAGTATCCTTTATTGTAGCACCATTTGTTGAACTTTTGTTTGTCTGTTTGTTTGGGAGTGCATGGGCTGGGAATCAAACCCAGGTCTCCCACATGGCAGGCGAGAATTTTACCATTGAACTACCCTCGCACCCCCTTGCAGGTATTGATTTTTTTTAATTGATATTCTTGCTTTTTAAAATTACCAGAGAGCCCAAGGGTCTACTAAGCTTCCCTCTAGTTCTGAAGTGGGGCTTCTGAGATTTAAAATGGGCAGTGTCTCTGCCATTTCAAGTGTAGGAAATTCCATTTTTCAGCTGAGTTGCTTTAGAATAAAAGTGCTTGTCCACCTGGGTGAAGAGTTTTCAGAGACTTGACTGGGACCAGTACTTGTTTGTTTATGACAGGGAAACTGAGTTTGGCAGAGAAGTTGGACGTCATTTCAGTAGGAATTTTGTAAGAAAATGTTCTAGACTTCCTTTGGAAGCAGATTCTCTCTCTCTCTTTTTTTTTTTTGTGGAGAAGAAAAGAATTTATTCACAATCTTGCAAGAATGAGTGCCCAACCAAATGTGGTGGCTGGCGTGCCAAGCAATCAACAACAAAACATTTTTTGGTACCCATAGAACATTTACAAAAATCAGTCATATTTAACCACAAAGAAAACCTTAGGCTCTAAAAAGCACATTCTCTCATTTTAATTCAATAAAATTGAAAGTAAATAATGTAAAGTTGACCAAAAGCATACAAAGAGGACATCAAAACAAAATTATAAAAATGTATAAATCAATGAAAAAGAGAACACTTTATACCAAATCAAATTTTATAGTAGAAACTATACTCACAGGAAAATGTATACCTTAAGTGTTTTCATTATAATAGAAAATATATTTTTAAAAAGCTAGTTTTTGTGTTAAGAAATTAGGAAAAAAGAGGAAATCAAAAGAAATGAGGAAAAAAGAATTAAGAAAAATAAAGGTTTACAAAAAAATGAAAAAAACAAAAAATAAAGGTTGAAATAAATGTCATAAAAAAGAAATAGAAAGTGCAAAGAAATATAAAATCCTCCTTTGCAAAAGATTAATAAGATTTGGCCTTATTAAGATAAAAAGAGAGGGCAAAAGTAGATAACAATTAAGATTTGCAGATTCTCTCTTAACGTGGAAGATTAATTCCTGTGTCAGTGGCAGCATAAAAAATAGTCAACATATTTGCGTCACTTGAGTTGAAAATTTACTCTTGGTGTTTCTGCTAAGTAAGTCTTTCACCTTCTGGAAGTTTTGGACAAAGGAAGCCTGAGAGACCCTCCATCCAGAGGAGTCATGGATGGGGAGTTAACACCCTCATTGCGTCGAATGCTTTATTCCAGTGCTCAAGATCAGCGGTCCCCAGTGAGCAGCTTCAGCCTCCTGGGAGTGATTAGAAATGCAGATTCTCAGGCCTCACCTGTGTTAGCTTCCTGTGGCTGGTAGACTGAAACAACGGAAATGTATTCGCTCTCAGCTCCGAAGCCCAAAAGTCCAAAATCAAGATGTCAGCAGGGCTGGACTTCCCAGAATTGGTCTTTGCCTCTTCCAGTTTCTCGTGACTGTTTGTTGTATTTATTCCATGATGTTTCCTGGCTGTATCACCCCATTCTCTGCCTCTGTGGTCCCACTGGCTCCTGTTCTTCTGTGTATCTTCTTCTCTCTTATAAGGACACTCATCATTTAGGGCCCCTCCTGGTAATCTAGGATGACCTCAAGACTTAATTACATCTGCAAAGACCCTTTTTCTTAATAAAGTCACAGTATCAAGTTCCAAATCCAGGGATTTGGAGGTGGGCATTTCATATGGGGACACCATTCAACCCTCCCCCAAAATAGTGAATCTATGTCATGTGCCAAATATTCAAAATTCTGTTGTTTTCCTTTATTTGTTAACCCAGGTGAGAACGTTTCCTGTTCTGTCATGTCTCTCAAGAACGGAAGGTGGCAGAAATCCTTTTATGCTCCCTAAATACAGGGAAAAGCACATCCCTACAAATAAATAATAACCAACCCCCTCCCAGCCAACTGTATCCCCGAAGTAGACTCGAGGGCTTACTAATGCGTCTGTGGATTTTTTTTCCTTGAAAGGTTACACAGCTTGCAAGCTACTTTGAACCCTTGATCTTAGCTGCGGTTGGTGTTGCGTCCAAGATTCTTGACCATCAACAGCAGATGACAGTATTGGACCAGACGAAAACGCTTGCGGAGTCTGCTCTGCAGATGTTGTACGCAGCCAAAGAAGGTGGAGGAAACCCCAAGGTACAGTTCAGGATTTTGGGGATTCGCTTATGACCCTTTAGGAGTTGTTCCTACTGTATTTGCATTACTCCTAAGAAAAAATCTCCAGTTCTAGTTTTTCGACATTTGAGTTTCCATTGTCAGGTGGGAAATAGTCTTCTCTTGGCCTTCCCGGTAATCATTAGGGAAAAAGCAAGACATGTACCTAATTAAAACATGCCATGAGTGAAGGCAAGCTGGGTCTTCTCTCCCGTGCCTGCACACTCTGCCTTGTCACAGTGGATGCCTGGGATACTAGAGGTTTGCTCTTTTTTATGCCCTTTGCTAAGGGGTATAATACTCAGGCCTAATCAACTTGGCTGTTAATCATCAGGCAAATATTTATTAGGAGGTTGCTATGTGTTGGGTGTTGTTAGGTCCCTGTTTGCAGAGGAAATGGGGATGAAATGTGGCTAAATGATGGTCAGTGGCTCTGATGGTCTGGCAAGCGTTGGGATGGTTATAATTGGGTTAAATCCCAGTTCTGCCTTTTGCTATAGCAACTTACTTCATTTCTTTGTTGTGTCATCTAAGCAGTAAGGTTAGTTATGAATGCCTCCCTAGAGCGGTTGGAAAGATAAATGAAATAATGTGCCAGCCAGTGGGTGTTTCAAAAAATAATAAAGTGGCAGCCCCAGAGCCAGGTGTTAGTGATGTACAGGCATTAAAAGGCCTTTGCTGTGCGCCTCACCCTCGGCTTCCCTCCACCCCCAGCTCCCTCCTGACCTCTTCCTTCCCTCTGCGGCGCTTCCCTTCTACAGCATCCTGGATGCCCCTCTGGTTGCTGCCTGCAACACTCCAGCAAAATCACAGCCCTGTCCACTGTTAGGCAGTTCTGATTATTGATTGTTTTTCTCCTTGTGTTAAAGTTGAAACCTGCCCTCAGTAGCCATTTTCCACTTTCCAAACTCCCATGACGTTTCTGCCTGTCCTACTGGGCTTTGTAATTGAAGCACTCTAATAAAGAAATAAGGTTGTCTTGGAAGGGGAGTCAAGACGCATTTTCAAAAAAAAAAAGGAAAGAATCTGCTGTATTATTATTATTATTATTCCTATTGTGCCGTGAGGAGCAGTAACAAGATGCTCCTCCAGAATCTAAAAGAACAGCCTTTTTGTTACGCCTGCTAACTCCATTTCCTGGATTGCTGTTAGTCTTTTAAGCATGACTTAATTATGATCCCACTGTGACTTTGGTACCTGACCCTGTTGTGCTCAGCTAGCAGGCATCTACGATGTGGGTCAAGGCTATGCAGTGATGATGAGATCTGGAGTTCAGAGGCAGATCCCTGGGATGGGGCCTGGAGTAATTGAAGGAGATTTCCTAGGAGACATGGACCCTGAGCCGACCCTTTAAGGACCTGCAAAATTTGATTACGTAGAGTGAAGCAGAGCAGGCCTTCTAGAGTGTTCAACAGCACGAGCAGCTGTTGAGCAGATGGGAGGGCAATTCAATTCTGGTATAGCCAAGAGCAAGGGTCTAATTTTATACGTTTTGGTGACCCACTGTGGGGAAAGTGTCCATTAAGTTTCTGATGGGTTCAAGAAGTGATTTTGTAATTTGCTACTTCTACCCCCAAATTTGCTTCTGATACCTTTCTAAGCCCATATGGGAGAAGAGATAGTTGGCATGCAGCTCTCACCTCTCCCCAAAATGTGCATGTGTCTTGTTTTAGTATGTTGTATAGAGTTACTGACATTTTATGTCACCAACAGCTATTGCATTCAACGTGAGATTTAGAGAAATAAACACCTTCCATTTCACCTTCTATATAAATGACAATGTATTTATATGAGATGCTCTCTCTGGAGAGTTATATATAGAAAATATCACCTTTTAGACCGTCATGATCAAAATAAAGCAGTCCACACATTTTGTGCTTTACCATCTCTGTTCAAGTGGCCCCGTACGTGTTGAAATCAGCTATCAACTTAAATTACCAGTTTACTCTCTCCCATTCCTGAGAGAGAGAGTTATCAGTCCTGACACGGTTGCCCTGAGAATGACGATCCGTGGTTGGTGTATTTCATCAGATGTTGTATTAGAAGAGCTCCTCTTGCTTCCCGTGTGTGCTGGGGTCCCTAAGACTACCTTTAAGTGTAGTGATTGGCTAGAAAGATAACAGAACTCAGGAAAACTGTTATTTTCATGGTTATGGCTTATTCCGGTGAAAGAATACAGATTAAAGTCAGCAAAGGAAAAGGATGTATAATGTGGGTCCAGGAAGAACCCAGGAGCAGACTCCCAGTGGAGTCATATGGACAACACTTAATTCTTTCAGCATTTATATGTGGTAACATACAAACTATCGCAAACCAGGGAAGTTCACCCGAGCCTTGTGTCCAATGTTTTCATTGGGGTCAGTTCCCTAGGCATGGAACTCCCAGGTGACTGGCCTTAGGTACTCAGTCTCCAGACTGTCCACAGGTCAGACTTGATACAGCATGGCCCAAGGCCCCCACTGTAAATCACTTTTCTGGCATTAACTATCTGATCTGGCCCAAGGCTGCAGGTATCCTGAGCTACTTGCAAGTAGGATAGTTCAAGGGCTTAGAAGTTATTTCCTAAGAGCTGCTCAAGGGTCAGTCCCTTCTTTGGAATGTGCAGAGTTTGACCACCCCAAGACTGCTGAGTTAACCCTTTACTGCACACCGTAGATTTTCAGTTCAGCAAAGTTGGCTAGTTCCCGTAACTCACATATCCTCCTCTTGGAATTCTTCTCTTCTTTTATTTAAGTCGCTTAAAAGTTATCATCTAAAGGAGATAAATGTATCTCCAAAGGAGATACATGGGAAAGTGGCCAGTACAGTGCCAGACACATAGGAGTCCCTCATCCATGGTAGCAGCTGTCTTTACGGTTGCTGCTGTTATGTGTTTTGAAATCATTATTATTCTTGGCTTCTCATTTACCAAGGAAAAGATGCAATTTTTGGTGTGTTTTGGAAGGGTCATCTCCCCCTGAGGTGCCTTCACACCTGCCCTGAGGTGGGGCAGGCAACCACAGCCACTGCATAGGCGACCCAGTGTTTGGCCAAGGTCCCTGAGGCACCAAGGGGCAAATATGGGCACTCTGAACAAGTTTAATGGGCAGGTGTGAAGCCCACAATGGAAGGCAGGACCAAGAAAGTTGGACTGGAATAGAGAGGGGGCATGGATGGAGGTGTCCCGACGCCAACTTCAAGGTCTGTGTCCCTGAGGTGCCTCTTCCATGTGGGGCCTGGGTGACTTCACCTGGTTTAAAAGCTCCCTATAGGGGACAGGCTGAAACTCCCCCTCCATAAAGGGGATATTGCCTGCTTTCAGGTTTATTTTTTCAGTAGTAGTGATAAATTTGATCTGAGCTGGCTATATACTCATTTTCCTTTTGATCACTTGAATAAGTACAGAAACAACCAGCTAGTTTCTGGCAGTTTTTGTCCACCAAGTTTTTAAGTGCTAGTGCTGAAGTCCCAGTTAACTACTAGAGCTTGGACAGTTCCTCCCTTCTGATGGGGTATGAGGACCAGAGGAGATACATGGGAAAGTGGCCAGCACAGTGCCAGACACATAGGAGCCCCTCATCCGTGGTAGCAGCTGTCTTTACGGTTGCTGCTGTTATGTGTTTTGAAATCATTATTATTCTTGATTCCCCATCTGTCACATAGGACAAAGCATTGTCTTTAAAATGCTAAAAAGCCTCACTGAAGATATAAGAATATACGCTTTAAAACTGGTATTCAGTGTCACATTGGGGCCAGAGGTTGGCTCTTGAGTTGTGTCAAATACACGTTCTCCCTTGGCTTCTTGCTAGCATCCAGGTGAATGTGGGCAGGTGCTCCTCGCTCCAGTTGGAGGAGAGCTAGAGCATGTCACCGTGGCCTGAAGGAGCACAGTTCATGGCCTGCAGAGAGGTGGCCATGTTCTCTTGTGACCCCTCCAGGCTGGGTATCCTCACCTATGCCTATTTTGCAGCATAATAACAAATGGTCCAATTTATTTCTGAACAAATCTCCAGAGGAGAAATTTGCACGAACAGCCTGTGAAGGTTATGCTCATGAAAGCACCTCTGAATATAAGAATTAATATGTCTCACCTATTACCTTAGCCCCACCTGCTAAGTCACCTGGTGACTTTATCAAGCCCTTCATTTCCTATAAACACTGTACTTCTATAGGGAAGCAGAATAAGTGGTCTGCAGAGGGGATGCAGGCTGGTGGGACAGATGGGTCTGGCGTTGGTGAGATGTTAACAAAATGGGGACAGGAGCTGTGAGCAGCACCGGACTGGACATTTTTCAAACATTGTGTCACATAATCACAATCCACATTCCTTCTGGCGTCTGGGTTTTGTACAGGTGCCTCCTCTGCCTGGAATGCTCCCTCCACCCCATAGGGCTCCAGCCCCACCCCATAGCCCTTCTCCTCACGCCGTCAACTCTACCTGCATGATGTGGACTTTTTCCTCCAGGTCTCAGCTTTGACCAGGGCACCTTCCCTGAGAAGTCTTTCTTAAGTTCCATGGCTGAGTTAGGAGCCCTTCTTAGACACTATTCCAGTTCTCTGTTGCTGCACGCAAACCACCCTAAAACTTAGAGACTTAAAACATTTGTTCTCTCTCCTTGCTCTGCAGATTGATTGAGCTCAGTGGGTGGGTATTACTCAGAGTCTCTTGGTGGCTGCTGTCAGATGGAAGCTGGGGCTTGACTTACTTGAGGCAGTCACTCACTCACAGGTCTGGTGCCTGGGCTGAAAGACTCAGACATTTGGGGCTGGAATAGCTGGGGCTCCTCAAGCAGCCCTATTTCTGTATGGTCTCTCCATGCAGTTTATGTAATATCGCCTTAAATGATCCACCCTTCTTACATGCAGGATCAGGGTTCCAAAGATGCAGATCCTAATAGAAGTCAGGCACAGGCTGTGTCATTTCTGCCACAGTCTGTTCATCAAAGCACCCAGCTTCAGGGGGAGGAGAAATAGACTTCACTTCTCAATGACTCTAGAAAGAGTTCCATCTGTCTTTCTCTTCCAAAGGAAGAGGCATAAGGGCTTGCAGAGAAAATCATCCAAGCAGGGTCTCTGGGAGGAGGTGGTGTTTGGACAGGACCCTAAAGGAACATAGGATTTGGGTGGAAGGGAAAAGGATGGAGGCACTGCAGGCAGAGGGTGGTGCTGTGAATAGGCCAGTCAGGTAGAAGCCAGGACTCCATGCCAGAGGGGAGCAGAAATAAGTCTAGAGAGGGAGGCTGCCTTCCCCCACCCTGTGGACAACCTAAGAGCACAGAGAGACGTGATAAAAAGTCAAGGAATCCATCATTACTTAAGATTATTTTTCATTATCTTCTAAAGCAATTTTAAAAGTAATAGTCCTAACTGACATTTGCATAAAGGCTTATCATTTATAAGATGCCTGTACCCTTATCATCTCATCAGAATCTCCCTGGTGTTGTTATAGTTATTCCCTCTTTCCTTGGAACCAGCCAAGCCCAGGGCCCCTTGGCTAGCTGCTAACAGTGCAGCCAGAGCTAGAACCCGGATTCTGCTGACCCTTGGAACTTTGTTCTCCCCTCCCCCCACCGCATCTTACTGCCCCTTGAGGTATCTGCAAGGGAGCCTGTCACTGTCACTGTCTCATGCTTTCATTCATTCATTTACTGAGCCCTTTCTTGGCACTTGGCACATGGGTGAAACACCCTGCAGCTTTTAAGGCACTTCTGGTTCAGTTTAGAGGACACATGCATCCTCTGTGTGCTGCCTACAGAGCGCTTTCCTTGGAGAACTGGTTTTCATCCCTCCAGCCACGTGGCAGTGTGATTTGTGACAGTTCCAAAGCATGTTAGACCTAATACAGATTTATTTCTCCTGCACATACCCACATTTCTGTAACCCACTTTTATTTGTAGGAAGGAAATTATTTTATTTGTTGGAAAAGAATACATTTGCTGTGAACACATTTTTCCCTTATGTTAGTTTCTAAATCAGTGTGTCAACTTGTATATTCAGAAATCTGTGGAATTCTCTTCCTAAGCACTCTGAACAAAGTAACATTGACGATTAGTCACGTCATAAGATGCTATTTGCTTCTGTGGTTTTATTTTCCTCTTGATTGTAAAAAGAGATATTTTCCTTTTTCCATCTGTTTTTCTGATTTTTATTTATTTTGTGAACAGACTTCCAAACATAATGAAGAAAAGGAATTGCTGTGCTCCATAACATGGATGTAGGCTTGTATGTGGCTTTTTTAAGGTTATGCTTAAAGGAAACGAAGTGGTTCTTAAAAGCCTGTGCACTGGTTTCTTCTGCCTAAAGAAGCTGCTCCTGTCCTCCTCTCCTGTCCCCTCGCAGGCACAGCACACCCATGACGCCATCCTGGAAGCCACACAGCTGATGAAGGAGGCCGTGGACGACCTCATGGTGACGCTGAACGAAGCTGCCAGTGAAGTGGGGCTGGTGGGAGGCATGGTTGACGCCATAGCCGAAGCCATGAGCAAGGTGGGTTCCAGGTGCTCTCTGTCATCCTTGGCTCCCTTTTCTCCTCCGCGTCCCCCAGAGCCGGTCCCCTAAGGGTGAAGACTAAAACCAAGGAACCTTCTTTTTCTCAGAAGCTCTGGTTAATGTACATATGTCCAGTCCTAAGTCCGTCGTATTACCCACCCTCACTTCTGTAAGCCGGTAGCACCCTTCCTTCTAATTTTATGTAGGGAGAAAATAAAGGAACTAGTTTCTTCATTTGTAAAATGGAAATAATAATCTCCCCTGTCTACCTCATGCAGGTGTTGTGAGGAGCAAATGTCAAAATAAAATGACAGGGTAATTCCTAAGTACTGTGCTTTGGAATAGCTCCTTTGGAATCACTGGGGAGTTTTAAATAGAAAGGCAGATTCCCCACCCCAGTCCTGCTTAATGAAAATCTATTGGGTAGAGCCAAGGGAACTCTGTTTGTAACCTTTTAAATCTCCCCATGGTTCTGCTATGTAAACATTTGTGGAATCTATTGATACCTTTGTTCGCTCTCTTTTTTTTTTTTTTTTTTTTTGCGCACGGCATGCAGGCAGGCACCGGGAATCGAACCCGGGTTTCCAGCATGGCAGGCGAGAACTCTGCCTGCTGAGCCACCGTGGCCCACCCTGTGGAATATATTGAAATAGTATGAATAAAAACTTTGGTGCACTCTCATAAGCAACAGGAATCTTAGATAAAAATGATTATCGTTTTCTCATTTAGTGACCCATCGATTGAGTTGGATCAGTAAGGAAATATTGCTGGAGACAGCTTCACCTCCATTATCTCCTGCTCTTTCCCCCAAAGAATCCTTCAATAGTCATATTGGTTTGATATTCATTATAATTTAAAGTTGTTCATCAGCATGTAGTTGCCATTCTGTGAAAGCATAGCCAAAAGTTTTAGACATCATCCAAGTTTTGAAATGCCCATTGTCAAATTGTGAATACAGTAGCATGGATTTTCAAGTTAATAAGCAATCTTTAATTGCTAAACTTGAGAAGAACGGTTGTTCGTATCTCCATGACGAAATGATAGCCTGAAATTAGAGAGCACTGTAATTAGAATAATTATACTTAAATATTATGCAGTCATTATCAGACTGATAAAGTAGCAAGTGCAAGCTGAGATGCTGTGGCTCCCTTTAGAGAACCAGGGCTCTGCCTTGTCAAGGCACTTGATTAGTTTCTGGTATGGATTTCTTATACTTCAAATCTGGACAGTTTGGCAGAAAATGAATGAAATTCTCCTCTTTCCCAGGGCCTTTGGATGCGTCTCAGTGGGTCTGTTTGGTATTCAGGACATAAGAACACCAGAGCTTGGAAAATAAGCCATGAATCTATCAGAGTCTTTAAATAATGGAGCTCAAGGTTTCTTGGTAAAAATTAGAAATTCAAATGATAATCTTTCTCTTCTTAGGAAATGTTTTTCAGTATCACTCTAGAAATAGGGAAGAGTTCCATAAATCCCTGGTGTTTGGAAGTCAGAAAAGGCTTTTGTTATAACCTTTGTGCCTTGCATACTATTATATGGTATCAAGAGGGAAAGTCATTCTCTTTACCCAGGACACACTCAATTCTTCTGAAAGGGCTGGGAAATAAGTCTGGTATTACCTGGTAGCAGTAATTAGGAACTGCTGATGACATGAGCCTCAGGGACCAGGAACAAAGGTTTTTGTGGTTTTAGTTTTTCTCCCAGTTCTGCAAAATATACCGTTGGGAGTTTCATTGGTACCCCTAGAACTCTTTACCCCCAGCCTAGCACCTAGGCACCACATAACACCTCTGCCCCATCCCCCTTTTACTTAGCCCACTCCAGCCTGCCCATCACTGGGGATTTCATATTAAGTGATATTTCAGATAGTCTGGTTGCCTCTAAGCAGCAAGACATTAGAAACAGTGGATGTTTTCCATCAAAATGTCAGTTACTTGTTTCAAAAACACCGTACTATTAAAATCATTATCTAAAATTTTCAAAGCCAGTGACTGGCTGAAAAATATGAATGTAACTGAAGGTGATTCTAACTTGGATGCAATTCTTGACACGCCTGGGGCTTCTGTGGAGGTTCTCACCGAGCTTCTCCGTATTTACGCACTAGAGAATTTTGGAACTAATAGATTAATGTGAAGTAATCAACTTTCTGGGAGACCTTGGATAAATCACCCAACCCCTCTGAACCTGGGTTTCCCCACCTATAGACCAAAAGAATTCAATGAGATTAGCAGTTCTCAGCCTTTGAGATTTCATGGTCCAGTATGTTTCTGTTTGTTTTTGCCAAGAAAGGAAATTAAAGAAACAAAACAAACAAAAACTATTTGGCTTAGTCCTCATTTCATTAATGAGGTGCTATAATGGAGGCATTTGGCAGGTTTTATCTCCCTAATTAAAAAAAAAAATCTATGGTCCAGCCTGAGGTTTGTATTGACAGTTGGGTGAAAATTATACCCCAGGCTATGCAGTCAGGTCATATACTACAGTGAGGCGTTCCTTCCACTCGCATTGTAGCTTGTGCCTGATTGATGTGTAGTTCTCATCCAAGGCTCCATCTAATGTTTTCCTAATTGACCTCTTGGTTTCTAGTCTCTTCCCTGACTGCAAATTATCTAGCACAGAGCTGCCAGACAGTACTTCTCAAATCTGTCATTACCTTCAGAGTCTGCTGTTTTCTTCTTCCCTTTCAAGGTTCTCCAAGAAACAAATCAAACCTCATTCCCACTCCTCTCTCAGCATCCCTCTTCTGTCCCAGTCAGGTTACCCTCACTGTACTTGCCCTTCTTCTGTTCATTTCTATTCAGCTGGTCTCCTCACTTGGAATGTCATTCAGTGATCGATGATGATGGTTACGATGATGATGGTGGTGAAGATGAGTTGCCTTGTTCTTCATCATGGTCATCATTGGCATCATCATTATTGTCATCCTCATCTTTATTATCACAGTCGTCATCTCCTCTTCCTTCCTGTGGCAGTTGGCCCAGTATAGTCTCACTGTAGGTTGATCTATACCACAACCTACAAGTTTGGAAGTTGCCAGTGAAGAACCTGAGACTTAGAGAGTTTAACTAACCAGCTTGAGGTCCCTTCACAAGCTCTGGAACCAGGTTTCAGATATAAATCTGCTGAACCAATATAACCCCAGTCCTTCAAGAGATAGCCATTGACCCTCTTGCTTTAGCTGTTGCACTCCACAACAGTCTTGCCCTTCTCTCAATTTCTGTCACACTGAGAATCAGGTGAGCCTCCCATTCGGGTTGGTGCTTTGAACTGTAATTCTTCTCCCCCCCCACCACTTAGCTCATAAGTGAGGGTGCAGGGGTATGGACATCTGTGGCTGTGCCATTCTTAGGGAAGCACTCCATGATGTACAGTCTGTCTCCTCTCCCACCTCATCTTCTGACACTCTGCTTGCCTAGAGGTGTCAGGCTCATTCCCACTGCTGTATGCTTGAAAGCCATTCCTTTTTCTTGGAACACCCTTCCCATCCCTTATAGGTAGCAGGTTCTTCCTCACCTGGTAAAACTCAGCTGGAGCATCCGTTCCTTTGGAAAGACCTCCCATTCCTCCCAGAGAAAGCTGGGGTCTCTCCTTGACTGTGCTCTGCGTGCCTTGTGTGCGCTTCTGTTGAAATCCTTCCCAGAAGTTGGAGAACTCTCTGGACTCTGGGTTGAGGACCTCTTCAGTTTTCAAAGTTCCTAATTCTAATAAATACAGTCCACATGTCCACATGCTTCTTATGACTTTGGGATTCTTTTTCTCTCCTCTGTAGCTGGACGAAGGCACTCCTCCAGAACCAAAGGGCACATTTGTCGACTATCAGACCACTGCGGTTAAATACTCCAAAGCCATTGCCGTAACAGCTCAGGAAATGGTAAGAAGAAAAAGAGTGGCCGTACCCACTTCTGATTGCCCTTTTCTCCACTGCTGCCACTAAGTCTTCAAATCGGGGCCTGTGTCAGAAAGATAAGGACCTAGTCCTTGGTTCTAGTTTCTCCTGGGCCCCAGCTTCTTTCTTTTTATCTTTCTGGTGGTCTTCCTGGCTGGCTGCGGCCTAAAAATCCCAGTCCCCTGGAATTACCATCTCATGATAAAACTGCAAGAGGAAATTAACTGGGATTTGGGCATGAGGACAGGGGAGCAAAGGAAGGAGAGGAAATAAAAAATAAGGAGTAACGAGAAGGAAATTGGAGGTAAGGAGAAAGAAAAAAATTTCCTATTTTCCTCTCAGGGGACTTGAAGTGTGTTTGTAGATTAAAACTAGAGCATGAGAGAAGACATTTTAGGATAAAACAGAACAGAATTTGTCTGACAGAAGCCAATTATGATACTTGGAAAGTAAGTGCATTGCTGATCTTTCAGACAAAATGAAACTCTTATGGTTACATAATTTTTTTCCTGGAGGTAATTTAGAGGTGGGGGTGTGGGGATGTTAAAATATAAATGTAATATAATCAGAATTGGGTTGAATGTCTCCTCAGATATACATGGCATCGAAAGACAGTGAATGATATTTCGTATGTTAAAAAAGTTCTACTAAAGATGGCAAATGGTGTTCTCAAAGAACGAATAGGAGAGTATGGAAATAAAGTTTGTATTATGGGCTGATAATAAATTTGAAAGATGTGTCTTTGATGCTTGCCATGTGGATTGAGCTGAGGAACAAGTGTCCTTCCTGGAGGGACCACAGTGGGCTGAGACTGGTTCCTGTCCCATCAGGCCCAGGCGCCTCTCTGCTTGGTTTTGTCATGTAATCGTGTGTCCACTAGAGGTTGTGCTTGGACCACAAAGTCTTCCCTGGCTGCCTCTGCAGTTCATAGAAACTCTGTGGTGGTGCCAGGCTTGTTGTTGTTGAAAAGAATTTGGGCTGGGGAAGGAGGTAGGGAGCATGCCCATTGCAGCATGCTATGGAAAGGCTGGAGTTGGGCCCCAAACTGGACCTTCTCAGGGCTCACTGGGCAGATTACACATCGAATCTGGCAGCCCTTGCAATGCCGGCCCCCCACTGAACAGGAAGCCGCAGGGCAGCAGTGGGTTAACCCATTTTTGCATGACCACCTGATGTTTCTGGAATATCTCTTGAGCGAGAATCTGGACTGACCTGTCTTGACACTTGGTGACTGTGCACTTAGGAAGCCTCACCTCGGGCTGCATTGCCACCTGTGAGATAGGTGTCCAGACCCCTTGAGTGGGAGAGAATCCCCTTCCCTCATCAGGTGCCCCCAGGATCACTGTGTGTCCGTTTCACAGGACTCACGTGGAGGTGCTCTTGGTATAGCCTCACTCCCTTGGGGTACCCTTGAGAGCTACATTTGGCCTGGAAATCTGTGCCATTTCCTTATAAACATGCCTTAGGCAGGCCATTCCCATCCTGCCTGCATGGAAGTAAAGTCATTTAAAAGGGGTTTCAAGTGCCCTTAAATATTAAGGCCTGACGATGCCATAGAGAGAGTCAGTGTCCTTGTCCAGAGGGAAGAGTGGAGCAGGCAAGGATCCACTTACCCAGAGAGGGGCAGGACCCCTTGCTGAGCTATCACTGCTGTTGGGAGGAATAAGTGGCATTTTTGTCAGAGCAAGAGGAAAAACTAAGAAACGAGCACTCTAGTTAGGTCAGATAAATTGAGGTAAATTTTTTCTGTGAAACAGGAGGAAAATATCAAATATTTTGAAAATAAAAAGGTAGAACTTGACCCTTTGGGCTGCAGTGGATGCTGAACTAATTTTGGGGCTGAAGCTTTGTCATTCTCTGACACAAGTTTACCACAAAACTGTATTCTCTAGGAATTTCTTCCTCCAAAACATTTGACTTATTCATTATTTCTCATTCACGATTTCCTTGACAGCCCTGTCCTCATGCCCTCTCTTGCCCAGTGTGGGACCTGCTTCTGGTTTCCTAGAGACCAGACCAGCTCCCCTGGAAGGGTATAAACGGGAATATGTGTTGCACAGGGGTGCACCCTCTGGTGGTTTCATTGGGGGAACCTCTCTGGGTGACCCCACCTGGCAGGGCTGGCCTGAAGCTCTCACCACCCAGAGGATGGACACCGAGGGCTGGCCTCCACTCTGCACGGCCTCCACGCTGAGCATGTCGCCCACCCGGCTCTGCCAGAACCTGCTGGCCTGAGAGGAACCCGGCGGGGTCTGCGCGGCCCGGGCCTATCGTGTGCGGTGCAGCATGGGCTTGGCTTGACCCGCCCTCTCCAGCGCCCTGCCCCAAGTGCAAGTTCCGGCCTCTACCCTGTCGGGCCTTAAAGTGAATGAAATTCTTTGGTTTCCAGTGGTATTAACACACAGTTCTCATGCTTTTCTTTGTGTGTGTGTGTGTCTTGCTTGTTTTCTTTTTCCAGATGACTAAGTCGGTTACTAACCCGGAGGAGTTGGGAGGACTGGCTTCACAAATGACCAGTGACTATGGGCACCTGGCTCTCCAGGGCCAGATGGCAGCGGCCACAGCGGAGCCAGAGGAGGTCTGCCATCTTTAGGCCCTATGTTACGAAGCAAGCACACAATGGGTGCCCACTTCCCAGGGTTTCTCCATAGCTCAGCTCCTCTCCATGAGACCCCAGCCCCATAGCCAGGAGTGGATTTAATTCCTGCTCCTGGGCTGCCACCCCCAGCCCCAGTCTGTGCTCAAGGCCAACTGACCTTTCTTAAACTGGCCAACATCTGGGCCACCTGGAGAGGTGGGCTTTCAGACAGAAGAAATCTGTTATTCTGGCAGGTCACCCAGCCCCCAGCCCCTTACCCGATGCCTCTCACAGCATGCCTGAGCCTGGGGTTACCAAGGGCAGAGCCATACACTGTGCCATCTTCTTCTCACTCCTGCTCCCACATAGCATATCCCTCTCAATTCTTTTTATGTTTTCCAAAGGCTCATAGAAGTCTTGGAAGAGCTACCTATGGGATTTAGCTGCCCCTTTCTTGAGAAATGGCTTGTAATCTGCTGTCATGAAACAAACAGTGGCTTTCTAAGAACTGGCTGAGGTCTCCGCTCCCATATCACACATGGATTCCTCTTGCTATCGCCTACCTGCTTTCCTAAACTAGCTTTCTTCAGTGGCCAGTATAGACTTTGCCTCAGAATGTATGGACCCATAAGACTCTTACTACGGTAAAATGCTTGGTCCCTTATGCCAGCTTGTTAAGAGCTCCCATCTCTAACTTCTCTGAGAAGTCAGATGGTCCATTGGAAAGCATCCAGGGTGCCTGAGTGCACCCATATCAGTGTTAAATAACAGAGGGTCCTGAGTCCTTAGCAAATACTTGCTGTCTTAGAAAAAGAAAACTCAATCTAAAGTAAGGAATAGTGGCGAGGATTGCTATCAAGGCAAATGGTTGTGACTTGCCTTCTCTTCTGCTTATAATAGCAGGCAGGATCCCCCAAGTTATTCAATGCTGTCATTTCTCCAGGGAAAAAAGACTTCCAGAGATCCAATAGAAATGAAGGTCCAAGACAAAATAACTTTCTAATGTATGTCATAACAATGCATGCAAATAGAATTATCATATATATGTACTTACATACATATATATCCAGCATGGGACTACTTAAATTTCTAACAGTGCCTGCATTTTGAGATTTTAGAATGATTATTTAGGCTGCAGCATGAATAATTCCATTTGTGATTAGTCTGTTCAGTCACTACCAAGAAAGAACAGTTATCAGAGACCTGCATTGGGATTCTGTTGATTCTTTATGCAGGCCCACCATTGTTTTTTTATTTTGTTTATGAAACATGCCCTGTTTCTGTAAAATAGCTTGGACTCATAAGCCATTAGATTAACAAGTAATTTTGAATTTCATTAACAACCATAAGGTAACTTACATTACTGTAAGGAAAACTGTGGTTGTACAAAAGTAAGAAGTATTTGGGGTTGAGGGAGGATTGAAAACAGAAAGAGACTGACTGTGAGGGAGATTTGGATCTCTGTCTCCAGAGTCCCTTAAAAATGGAATTGACAATGTACCTTGGTTAGTTTACATGCTAACCTGCCTGAGTTTTCTAGTGAAGACCAGATGATCTGTGTGGGGTCCTTTTCAAATTTGAGTTCTTATAAACTACCTTCTCCATGTGTGAAACAAGCAGGTTTTCTTATGCAACCCAGACCATTGATGCAAGATAGAAAATAATGCCAAAGCAGTCAGGAAAAAAAGAATGGCTAAAAGAAGTTACTATAGCTATTGGCCTCGTATTTATGGCAGCTGACGTTTTCATTAAGGTATTCCATTTTCACCATTACAGCTTGAGATGTATTTTACATTCCAGACATGAGAGTAGTGTGACCTGGAGTGAAAAGGGGCAGAGAGAATATAAAATTACCAGTGCTTGCAAAGAAAAATTCGTTGTCTGCTTTCACCACACAGATATTCGAGGGAAATTAAGAAGGTTAGGAGATCCCTGAAGCAATGTAGTTTTCTATTCCAAGATCTTGTAATTATTTGTGCACTCAGGAGGGTCCCACATCACAGCATGTGAAAATGTTTATATCCAGGGAAAATAAGACGCTGTTCCCCTTCTCTGCGGTCCTGCTGTCTGCTGTGCCGAGTCAGCATTTTGGTCTTTTCCAAACCTGTGATGATTATATGTAAAACTCTCTCCTCTAAACCCAGGCAGCACCTTTATCTGCTCACTTTGCAGTGGAAAATTCAAACTTTTAAAAACATCACCATAAAAACTTCTTTCTTCAGAAAAGTTAAAATCCTCAAGCAGCTTTGCAGTTTGCGATTCATTTCCTCTTGAGAAGGAAAAAGAAAGAAATTTAGATCCTGTGAGCCACAACTCCTAAAATGTAAAATCTGAGGAAAAGATTGGGTGGCTACAGTGTTTTTCTCGAGGACAATTTGCTATAACCACTTCTAATCCTGTATGTCTTAAAAACTGGCAGGAACGTTTCTTATAGTGCCTGTGGTGAGAACCACAGCCCCTTTCCCTAGATGAGACGGGTGTCCCCTCTAGAATTCTCTAAAACTTTCCACTCCATGACACACTTTCCATAGATAGGAAAGGTGTGTACTGTGCTATTTTAGCTGCCCTTTGCTTTTCCCTGCTTTTTCTCTCAGGAGAGGCTATAAAGTTTGTCAGATAACTTCCATTTATTACCTTGTCAACACTCACAAGCTATCCCAGACAAATTATATTTGATCTGGTTTCGAATTGTTTTAAGACTTGTGAAAAATCAACATTTCATTTAGTTGTATTCGATAAGGAAGATGATCAGTAATTTGTAGACCCTCAAAATTGAAATTTGGTCTGAAACTTCATTAAGGCCAGGCTTCTAATGTCTCTCAAGGCACAAAACCAGGGGACCGCTTTCTCTGTTTCACTTTTCTTTTGATAAGAGGGAAATTGAGGATTTTCTTGAGGCTCAAGCTATGTTTTACTATAGTTGCCAGTTAAAACCCCAAGTTTTATGTCTTTCACAACATTCCTTTATAATAGTCTGTTTGTCAGTGGGATCCCCCTTGGGGCTGATCATATTTGCGTTGAGAAGTTTAGCATTTAAAAATCCCTTATCTATTCGATCAGTCTTAAATTTTCCCTTTCTGGGTTGTTCCTCCCATAGAACAAAATGTTCTGTGAAGTTGTCAGTAGAGTGAGTTGTTTTGTCCTCTTTCATTTTAATGCCCCGGCTATCCCATGCGCCCATGGGAAATAGTAGAATTATTTTTAAAGTTCATACCACATGTCAGATGCTGTGTTGGGTGCTTTATGCATACAATCCCGTTGACCCATAAACTGCAATTGTGAGGCAGGAATCATTTCCTCTCGGTAACACAGAGAGGGAAACTGAGGCTCAGGGAGCTTCGTTAAATTGCCCAAGACCATACAAATACAGTAATTAGTGTTGCAGCCACTTAAAAAAAAAATTCGGAATAAGTGTTGCAAGTAACCAAATGAGGGAATGTTAACGAGGTATAATGGAAAAGCCAGAATTTAAACCCAGGTTTGTTGGGCATCACAACCCCTGCTCCTTCCCCTATACCAAGCTGCTGCTTTTTCAGTGGTAAACCTTCACATAGCATTTCCTCCTTCTGAGATGTTTTCACATGCACCTTTTCGTTTGATCTTCCCATCAGCCCTGGAAAGTGGGCAGGACAGTTCTGTTCAGTTTTACAGGAGACAGAACAAAGACCCTGTGAGGTGGGTGGACTCGTCCATCCAGTCCAATGGCCAGGGAAAGGGCAGAGCTGGAAACCAAGTCTGTGGTCCTTTCTACTGCCCAGGCTGCCCACGTCCATGCAAGGTTGAGAGGGGTGGGGTGGACTAGAATCCTGAGATCCCTTCCTTGCTGTTATATTCAGCCCTCTTAGCCCATGAAAATGAGTGGGTGAGGCCTGTTTCAATTAATCTCTGATAATACTTAAGTCCCTCCCACAAGCTGTCAAATAGGATTGTGCAGTAAAGTATATGAGGTTTGTGTGGCCAAGAGTCAAGGAGTCTCCTGGCACATAGGAGGTCATTGCCATGACCAGGCACAGACCACTGTCAGGACAGAGCGAAGCCTTTTCAGAGGAGCTGAGAGATCACAAGAGGTTGCTGAGGACATATTCTCATTTATCACCTGCTTTCCCATCAATTTCAGGTTTGAGGCAGCTCATGGGCACATCCCTCCACCCTCCCGTGTCCAGAGTGATTTCAGAGGTCTGTATTTGTAACAGAGCGCAGTCATCCTACAAACAGAAAGCTCAGGCTTGGTTCCATGCATGGAGCAGGAGTGCAGAGGGCTGCTGTTTCAGAGCCTGGACCTTTTCTAGCACAAAGTTTCAAACCATGTCTTTCAGAGTCTTCGCCCAGGGAGAGACTTTGGAGGTTCTGTAACATGTTTAGTTCCAGGCTCACTCTTCAAACATAATTTAACTATTTAAAAAACTGTTAGGGGCTGTACGAGTGGTTCAATGGTAGAATGCCCACCTTCCATGCAGGAGACCCAGGTTCGATTCCAGGACCATGCACCCCCCCCCTCAAAAAAAAAAAAACCCCTATCAGAAAAGCCTGCATCTTTATGTTCTAGGCTAAGTGATAACCCATTTGGAGTCACCCAGTGAATTAACTTGGGCTTCTGAGTTATTTTTCTGCAGACCTCAGACTGATGTTGCTTCAGATTTCACTGCTATTATGGGGAAACTGAGAAAACTGTTCCCTTGCTGTTATTTACACACTTAACAAGATTTTCTCAACACTGTGCAACCAACACAAAATATAGAAATAAGCTGGTGGCTGAGGTTGCAATTTGCCTTCATCCCCATCTCACCCACCCCCCTTGGTTTGTGTACTCTCGTTGTCTTTTTATTGAGGCAGGGATATAAACTTTAACTCATAACTCCTTAAGTAGCAAATTCTACCTATTTTACATGTTGAGGTTCCACAAAGCATTTCATTTGGGGGAAAGAGTGTTCTGCTGCTAAGTGGAAAAATAGCAGTTAGAAAAATATAGATCTGCCGAATAGGGCCCTGTGCTCAGGATCCCCGCCGAGCTCTGTGTGGTCTCAGGCTAATTATATCACTTCTGTAGGCCTCAGTCTCTTCATTTATCATATGGGGAGGTTGAACCAGTAAGGTCTCCACTATTGTGCAATTCTATAAATGTGTCTTACTCCATTTTCTTGTCCCCTGACTTTCCCAGGAGATCCTTAAAATTCAGAGATCTGTGGTCATCACTGACTGCAGAGCTCTTGCCTGTGGATTAGCTCTGCCCTCTGAACACTCAGGGTTAATTCAGTGGATCTGAAAGGCCTTGAGAGCCAGGTTGAGATTAAAACTTCAGAGGACCATCCCCTGCTTCAGCAGACTTTGTTTTTAAGCCAACAAACATACCTGGCAAACTATTTAAATGGCGTTACACTGTGTGGGCTGCATCAGTGTCTTTTCCCACCTCAGGGGCAGGCTCACTGCTGAACTAGTCCAGAGCTATTTGCAGAGCTGCCACGGAGAACAAGCTAGGCATAGTTCACGTTGCATTCTCTGTGGAGCTGGTCAGCGAGACAGCCCTGCATAATGGTGAGGCTTTTGCAGCTCCCAGAGTAAAATAGAAGACACCCGAAAGAGCAGAAGCCCAGCTTTCTGGACCAGGAGAAATCTCTACTAAAATGGGTTTAAAAGTCCTTTGGGCTTTAAATTGTTAAAGGAATAACTTTTTTCTCTAAAAGTAATATATGTTTCAATAATAAAACAGAATAAGACAGATCCACTCCCCAAAGTTGTCCTTTCTTAAACTTGGACTAATGGACGATACCAGAAGATGGCATCTAGGTTAGCAAAAGCTCCCAGGTTTTATCCACAATACCTGAGATCTTTTAGTAAATATTCTGGTAGATGCTAGAAGGATAAGCCACAGCTTCTAGCTATTGTGGATTCTTGAAAATAACCCCTATTTATTCATGCTTAACATTGCTCTGTTTTGATTTTGGTTGCTTACTTGGGCTGGAGGACAGATTATGTATAGCAGCTGCACTGGTCAGACCAAAGTGAAAATTGATGTGAAACAGCAGGAGGAAAGCAAACTGGGTGGGGGGGGGGGGGGTGGGGCGTGGAGCTGAAATTCATTATACCTCAAAGGAGACAGCTGGCAGCTGTGCACGGTGGTGCTCATATGTCTTCTCAGCCCATGTGTAACTTAGGCAAAGTATCTTATAATCACACTACCAATGGTCATTTAAAAGAATGCATGTCTGCTGATCCCTTAGCTGCAAAAATATGCCTTTTTAAGGGAACCTCAAAGTTGGCCTGATAGAGAGGAAGCCTGGACTCAGTAAGGTCAATCTCACCATGTGGTACAGTTGAGGAAGGGAGTGTTCTAGACAGTAAACTTACCAATTCTGCAAGAATCCGAACCCTTTAAATGTGCTTAATACTGATGCTTGAACTTCTAATTACCCTCTAGAGTTGTCAGGAATAAATGAAATTAAATGTACCTGCCTAGAAGAGATCCCAACACACAGTAGGAGCTCAGTAAATGCTTATTAAATGAAAAACTGAATCATCCCACAATATTCACATAATTAATGTTCTTACCATGTGGCTCAGGATACAGAGAAGCTAAAATCAGAAAAGGTAGCAAGTACTAAGGAGGCATTCTGATCGGACAGTGGGATGCAATAGGGGCTCTAGGCATTTTACATTCTCTGAAAATGGAGACAAAATCAACCAAAGTCCATACTTCACCAAACACAAACTCCTAATGGGAGTGGAATTTTCCTAGCCAGCCTCCCATAGGACACAGGAGAAATTTTCCACGTGAGGAAGACCTTGACAGCAGGGTCCGTCATATTTCTCCTTTCCCACCCTGGATTGCCCTCCACAGATTGGATTCCAGATCCGCACCCGCGTGCAGGACCTGGGCCACGGCTGTATCTTCTTGGTCCAGAAGGCGGGGGCCCTCCAGGTGTGTCCCACGGACAGCTACACCAAGAGGGAGCTGATCGAGTGCGCCCGTGCTGTCACCGAGAAGGTAAGGAGCAGTCCTCGGCTCAGACACTGCCGTGGTACCCGGCACTGGCCCCCGGATATCGCTGTCATCAGAGACATAGGTGGGAAGCTAAGCCACAGATAATGCAGCTGAGACAGCTGTCTCATCTCCCCTCATCATGCTGGCTTTCCCCAGGGATGGGGGACTCATCAGGGAATTGGGGACCTCCATAGGCCCTGAAGAGTGAGAGTGGGTGTCCGGTGAAGGTCAGGTGGGCAAACTGCGTCAGAGCCGCAGTCCGCAGCGCAGAGCAAGAAATTCTCCTGCAGAGCCTTCTGACAATTTATGCCTCTTATCTTCCTTTTCAAGAGGCTCCTAAGTGCTGAGGGCTCCTTTTGAGCCATCTTTTTATCTGTAGACTGAAGGCAATGACATGGGTGACTTAAGTCCCACAACTTCTTTGTGGAAGAGCTATAAATTGCACTAGGTTTCTAACTCGAAAGGCAGTTGTTTAAAGAGAATCACGTGGTGTTGCAAACAAGGCTCTAAGATCTTGGCTAAACCATTTGACCTTTCCAAGTCTTAATTACCTACATACAAAATGGAGACAAAGGTGTAATAGCTCAGAGTTTGAATATTGAAGATGCTATTACATGTTAAAGTTCTTGGCACAGTGTCAGGCGCAGAGTTAACCATTTAGTAAATTTTAAATATACCTTTTCTAAAAATTTGCCTCCAAAAGTAATTTCCATCATAACAACTTTTTATCCCCAGTAGTTCTTTTCTTCATTCACAGTATATTAATCATTTGCTTTGCTTACTTCTGGGGATCATTTTTCAGGTCAGTTATTTTGTAGGCTGCTTGGAGCGCAGGCTGAAGTATTTGTGCTTTGTGTGGCCTTTTCCTCTTCCTTAGCTTTGATTTGTAGGGCATAGAGCTTTTAATCTGTAGACTGATAAACTAACAAGTGTTGAGAAACAGGGGGAATCCCTCAACTGGAAGCTGCTGCTACAGAGGCCTCTCTGTCCCGGCCCCTTGCAGAGACTGAACCACAGTCTGTCCTCTCACAACCCACAGGAGCGCCTGGCGTTCCTGGGCTCCACCGAACAAGGAAATAAAGCTCTCCAGTCGAGGAAGGCATTTTCTCTACTTTCGGAGCTTTTCCTTGTTGTTGAGGTTACTCTCGCCAAGTTCCCCTTAGAAGGCCTTCTTGTGATTTGTAGCAGGAGCACTGGGAGGGGTCCGCGCTGCATAAATTTGCAAGAGTGGACAAGCAGCACGATCTTCCTGAGCTGACCTCAGCTCTGCTACTTCCTCACAGCAGAGGGTCCTGATTCAGGAACCTGGAGAAGGGTCAACTGTGGAAGTGGCTCATTCTTAGAAACTAGCTTTTTCAGCTGTTTCTTGCTGCATGTCCCTGCTTTCCTCACCTCACTGCTCTCTGTCCCCACCCAGTGTGTCTTTCCTACACATATTGGTTGTGTCTTGACTTGTTACCTTTGTGTCCTAGCCCCTCACAATCTAGTAGATGACTCAATAAGTACCTGCCAGTTCGCACACCTTTTGCAGTGGGCGGGACACTGTTTCTTGTCTCTTTTTCTGTCACCCTGAGTAAGAATGTCTCTCCCCACTTCACCCCTGGGATATCCTGTTACTTGTCTTGGCCTTTGTCACTCATCCCCTAGCTGTTCTTTCCAGAAATTGGACACCTCTTTTCCAGGCCAGCTCTGTGCCAGCCTGACTTGTCACTTCCTGGTGGGACCTAATGGCATTTAACCCAGGCACGTGAGGAGGGGAAGCAGGTCCCTGCGGGCTGGTCGTGGTCTGTGGCAAGTGCTCAGGAAACAGCCCCTCAGCCCCTCCAGCCTGGCTGCGACCTCGGCTTCCAAGGTCTGAGCAGCACAGGAAGGAGAAGGTGCTGAGTGTCTGTGCCTCTCACTGATGCTGCAGCTTCTCTGTCCTGGGGCAGAGCATTAACAGAGGCTCTTCTTTGGGTCAGAGGAAGTCAAACATGGTTGTTATGTGCACTGAGATGGAAACAAGGGCTCCTGGCCTCAGAGAGCCTCCAGCCACTAGACATAGGCTTTTTGTTTTTAATGTCTGATAAAAGGGGTCATCCTGAAGGGACAAACAGCATGCTGATCGAATCCCAAGGGGCTTCCCAGTGGGGCTTTCAGCTGGGTCTTGCAGGATGAGTAGGAGGTCAGCAACGCAGCAGAGAAGGGAGTGGTGTTGCAGGCGGAGGGCAGACCTGGAGGATGAAACAGTAAGGAGTGTTTGGCTAAAATGACAAGATAGTGGTGAGGGGCAGACAAAGGGAGCTAAGCTCCTTTCAAAGGCATGGGAAGAGTTATAAGCAGGGGCATGGCATGCCAGATTTGTGTTGTAGGAAAGTATCACTCAGAGCAAAATGAGGATGTGCAGGCACAGGGAAGGATGGGAAGTGGCAGAAGAAGGGTTCAGATCGTTTGAAACCAACTGCTGGACCCTCTGGTCACTGGAATATTACCAGGTGGTAGATGATGGATAGCAAGAGTTTTAGCAGAGGGGAGGTTACATATGTAGATTTTCCTCAGGGTTCTGACCTTTCTTGGTTCCATTATAGAGAATTTCCAACCAAAATGTGGTCAAGGGAAAGACTGATTAGTGTTAGCAGTGGGTGGTTCCTACAGAAAATCTGATGGGGGACAGATGTGGCAATGAGAAAAGGGCAAATGACCACATTTTTCACAGGCTGATCCCTTATCTCTTTGTGGTTCCAGAATCATAATAATAGTTAAGTAAATAATGGTATCTGCCCTCCACTGAGTGCTTCTTCCATGCTGTATTCGTTTGCTAATGCTGCCAGAATGCAATATAACAGAAATGGATTGACTTTTGTAAAGGGAATTTTCTAAGTTACACGTTTGCCGTTCAAAGTCCATAAAAACGTCTAAAGTAAGGCATCCAGATAAAGATACCTTCACTCAAGAAAGGCCGATGGGTCCAGAACACTTACCTCAGCTGGGAAGACATCTGGCTAGAGCCTGCTGGGGTCTTTGGCTTCTGGTTCCAGCAGCTTCCCAGGAGGCATTTTCTCTCTGCACCTCCGAATCTCTAGGACTTGTGGACTCTGAAGCAGCTGTCCCCCAAGCATCTGGATCTGAGTTTTCTGCAAAATGCCTTCTTTTTTAAAGGACTCCTTTAAAAAAGTAAGGAGTAAACTAATCAAGGCTCACCTTGAATGGACAGAGTCACATCTCCATCTAATCAAAAGGCTTCACCCATGTTTGGGTGTGCCACATCTCTATGGAAATTATCAAAAGTCACACCCACACCTGCATGTGTCACATCTTCATGGAAACAATCCAGTCAAATTTTCCCACCCTAAATCATTAGGTCTGGCACCAGAAGATTGAGTCAAGATTAAAGCATGGCTTTTCTGGGATACATAATTCAAACTGGCACATTTGCCAAGCTCCATGCTAGGCACTTTATATCCATTTTTTACCCCAACTTGATCCTGACTGTTAAGAAGTAATAGGCCCAGTTTATGGATGAGGAAACTTGAGATTTAGAAAGGTAAAGCAGCTTGCCCGAGGTCACAGAGCCCATAAATGGCCAAGCTGGGGATCAGACCAAAGTCTGTTTGACTCCAAACATGAACCACTAACCCCTAAGCTACACTGACTTTCAAGAGAAAAAATGCAGTGTTTTCAGAGTTAGCACACCTTTGGGTTACTTGCTCTCTGTCTCCCCACTCCTCCTTACATTTCCTTTCTGCCCACAGGTGTCCTTGGTGCTGTCAGCTCTCCAGGCTGGGAACAAGGGGACCCAGGCATGTATCACAGCCGCCACTGCCGTGTCTGGGATCATCGCCGACCTGGACACCACCATCATGTTTGCAACGGCAGGGACCCTGAATGCAGAGAACAACGAGACCTTTGCAGATCACAGGTACACGAGCAGAGTTTCCCGGATGGGGGAGCTTCAGGCTAGCCTGCCTTTCAGAACCCCATGAATGACTTTGGAGATGTTGCCAAGGATCCAGAAATGTGGTTATCCATTCTGATTTCAATAAGATGTTCAAGTGGGAAAAGTGAACCATGTGATCAGAATACCCCTTTCGCCAACTGTAAACAGAGTCGTATTTGAACTTTTATCTTTTGCAGTCCTATTTCCCAACCTGCACCTGCAGGGGATAGGCTTTTGATCTCTTAGCTCTCTAAGCCAGAGAGCCCGTCCTCTGACTTTCTTGCTCACTGATCTCAGTGGGATTAGGCATTACACGGGCAGGCTCTTGAGGTGTGAGGGTCAAAGCCTGCCGTCCCTACTGGGCTTGTACTGAGAATACTGGCTCTTCAGCCCCCACGTAAAAGGCTACTACCAGGACTCTCCATTGCCTGTTGAAGAGCCCCTGAATCCTTGTCAATCCTTTCTTTTTTCTTCAATCCCAGAGCTGGACTAGGGGGAACCCAGTTCCTTGGACTCTGATGCTGTGAACAAGATGCCCCAACCTATATGTCTTTACAGCTTTCTGTAATTACGAAACATTTTAAGGGGATGGTGGGGGCCACAAGAAAGGAGCTGGCATTTTATTTTAGCTATAGGGCTGGGGTATGGGAGCCAAATTAATGAGCTTTAATCTTTAATTGAAGCTTTAGTATTAATCGATATGTGACTCCCTGGCTCACTTTCCTCTCTAATTTTGTCTACACAGAAGATGGCAGCCCCCATGATGAGGGGAGGGGAAAATACTGCCTCTCTTCATCAAAGCCTTTTAGTGAAAAGTCACATATGAAGGATTTCTTGTCTTCCTAACTATAAGTAATCAAGCTTGCATCTTCCCCTCTTCTCTCCCTACCCCTCCCTCCTTTCTCAGGGAGAACATTCTGAAAACAGCCAAGGCCTTGGTTGAAGATACAAAATTGCTGGTATCAGGGGCTGCGTCCACTCCAGACAAACTGGCCCAGGCGGCTCAGTCCTCAGCAGCCACCATCACCCAACTTGCCGAGGTGGTCAAGCTGGGGGCGGCCAGCTTGGGCTCTGATGACCCTGAGACCCAGGTATGGATGGACTTGGGAATAGGTCCTCCTTGCATTCCTGTGGAGCATTGTCTGCTAACCTCATGAGAAGTCTAAATGTAAACAGGAGTTTTTAAGCAAATGATATTTGTGTGAGTGTGTCTGTGCTTTGGGAAACTCATAGGAAACAGTTATCCAGGCAAGAGACTGGCATGGGCTGTGGTGGGAGCAGGGGGGATGGAAAAATTGGCAGATTTGAGAGAAATCTAAAAGGAAGGTTCAGCTGAGCTTGGTGATCGACTAAATGCAATGAATATCCAGGCGTGAGGGGAAAGAGGGAGTGAAGGATGACTCGCATGCTTCAGGCTTGTGGTTCCACTGAGGTAGAGCTACCTGGAAGAAGAGCCAGCTCGGTGGGGAGGTGATGGCAAGTTCAACTTGGGGTTGTTAAGTTGAAAGTGCCAGTGAGATAATCATGTGGAGCTGGTGAGTGGACATATGCCTGCTCAGGTGTGGAGACGTGGATTTGGGTGTTGTCATATTGATACTGATTGCAACTACAGGAGAGGAAAAGCTTGAAGTGGGAGAAGGGGGCCCAGGGACAAGCCCTGAGGAGCCCAGTAGAGAGGACCATATTAAGGAGAAGAGATGTCCAAGGAGATTGAGAAGTAGCAGCAACTGGGAGGAGGAAATCCAGGAAGGTTTGACATTAAGAAGAGGGAGTGTATCAACCCTCAGCCTCTGAAGATGGCTGAGATGTCAAAAAAGATGAAAGTCTGAGAGTTGACCATTGTCCTGGAGCAATGGAGAGCATTTGGTGACCTCAGCAAGGGCTGTTTGTGTGGAATGGTAGGGCAGCAGCCAGATGAGAGTGAAGAAATGAGGTCAGCTTATGGAGGCAACCTATTTGAGAAGTTTGTCTCTGAAAGATGGGCAAAGAGGAGGTGGAGAGGTAAGGGGGGCAGGAGCTCTGAGCTCCTGTAACACCCTATTTTGGATTTAGTAATTACATTGAAACCACCTTCCTGTTCCTTAGTCTCCCATCCTTGGCTGTAAAGTCCTCAGGGTCAATATCTATGGTTTATTAATCTTTGAAATTAAAATTGAAATGAAATTAACCTTTGTAAGCATTAATCTGTGAGCGCCCAACACAGTTCCTGGCTCAGAGTGGATACCCAGCAAATATGTGTTCAGCTGTTGGGGGACTAACAGCCAGTCAAAGCCATCAACAAATTGATTCTACCCATTCCCGGAGTATAAAACTCAAAATCCCTTTGTTTTCTCTATCCCAGCACCATCATATGATAAGCCCTTCAGTTTTCCCTGCATAATCCTCATTCTTTTTTGGCCCATTTGACCAAAACTGCATAGAAATCCCACCACTACCCATGCCCAAGTAAACAGCTACTGTGCTAGTTAATGGCAAGGTAGCAGCTTTGCTTCTAACAGCCATGCTCCTTTCCATTCTGACATCCTTCCTCTACTGGACATAGCTATGGGAGAAAACATTCCTTATGTTGCTTGTTATTCCTTCTGCTGGATTCCTTTATTTTTTTTCGCATGGGCAGGCACTGGGAAATGAATCCTGGTCTCTGGGATGGCAGGTGAGAACTCTGCCGCTGAGCCACCATGGCCCGCCCTGCTGGATTCCATTTTGATAGCATCAGAATTCAAATTTGCTGCCTGCTGGAATTCTGAGCATTCACAGAAATCCTGCCCATGGTATTGTTTTTACCCCCATAGAGGGAGAAAAAACTTGAAAACATGGTCACCAGAATTGGAACTATGCAGCAGAAGCATTCTCTCCTTGCCTGATTCAACTGTAGGCAAAGTGAATTGACAAGAGAGCATCTTAATCTTTGAAAACAGGGAAATGGGTTGGATTGCTTCGATTCTTAATTCCCAAGTGGTCTAGATAGATATCCTGAAGCACCAATTTCTAGTAGTGAGACCTTGCCAGTGAAATATGTCCCCACACCCCACCCCAGTGCCCTTAGTTGCCACTTGAGCAAGGATAGGATAGTGTGTTCTGGATGTTGGCTGCTGACCTTTGCTTCCTGTGCCTCAGTCTCCTCTCTGCCCCTCCCCTCTGTGATCTCAGGAATCAGAGCACTCTACACACCACACCTTCCAGGCACTCTCCTGCCTTGTGGTTTCAGAAGACTGGGGAGAGGGAAGCAGAGTGGAGGCATAGTTTGGAAATGGAGGGGATGGGAGAGGGCAGGAGGCTGTAAGATACGGCTGTGTTTGCGGGAGTCTGGGACTGTAGAGTTTCTAATATGTTCCATGTACGTTACCCCAGTTTATCCTCGACAATGTGGCAAGGTAGACAGGGTTGGCATTGCTAAGGCCACTTGTAGATGAGGAGCCAGGGCTGCAGAGTATACTGCCGTGCGGAGGTTATGACCACAGTCCTTAAGGTTGCACTGACCAGAGGCCACACCCCAACCCTGTCCTCCTGGGCTCAGGCAGGGTGGACATTGGTTTCCACCTGAAAAAGCTGTGATGAGATTCAGTGAGATGATGCATGCTGTGGACCTGAAGTGCTGTGTAGCACATTGCCCTCAGTACATGGAAGATGTTATTTATTTTAATTATTATTATAAGTAGTGGTTATAGCTACAGGACTGAGCAGACTTAAATGTAATGCCTAGTATCATGTAGTGACTGGAGCTTCGGATTCAAGTCCAGCACACTGAAAACATGTCTCCTTCTGCAATATGGTCGGTGATCTCTGTTCACTTAGAAAAGCGAGCACAGATAATGTATCAGTGATGTGTCATGTCAGTGTGAATGTGGGCACGCACCTATGTGCTCAGTCATTCCACAATATATACTGAACATGTACAGACCAGAACAGATGTCCAGGGCAGCCTTCTTGGAGTTTACGTCTGCATGCAGGAAGAGACCAGAGTGTAAGTGAATAAATAACAAAGTAATTCCAGATACCCGGTAAGTGCTCGAAATAAAGCAAGGTGGCTGGGCAGTGCAATGGTGGCTTAGTGACAGAATTCTCGCCTGCCATGCCAGAGACATGGGTTTGATTCCTGGTGCCTGACCATGTTAAAAAAAAAAAAAAATCAGAAATGGAAGAGGAGACATAACCACTGACCCCAAAGAAATAAAGAAAGTAATGAGAGGATACTATGAACAACTTTATGCTAATAAACTCAACAATGTAAATGAAATAGGCAACTTTCTAGAAAGGCATGAACAACCAGCATTGACTCGAGAAGAAATAGATGAACTCAACAAACCAATCACAAGTAAAGAAATTGAATCAGTCATTAAGAAGCTCCCAAATCTGCAATTGCTGGTGATGCTCCTGGCCCATGGATCCAAGGAAGAAGTGAATGAGACCTATGGGGATGGAGATGGGCAGACGGCACTGCACCTCTCCAGTGCCATGGCCAGTGTCGTCTTCATACAGCTCCTCATCTGGTATGGGGTGGACGCGGGGAGCCAGGATGCCCGGGGCCTGACCCCACTGGCCTGTGCTCGTCGGGCTGGCAGCCAGGAGTGCGCTGACACCTTGATCCAACACGGCTGCCCTGGGGAGGGCTGTGGCCTAACACCCACCCCCAACAGAGAGTCTGCCAAGGGCATCTACCCCTCTGCTGAGCTGCACCGGAGTCCTAGCCTCCTATAAGGCCCAGGAAGAGGGCCGAGGGCCAGAAAGACCACATGGCTTGGGGACCCTCCTCCCTGCAGGCACTGGGGGAACCAAGCCACAGAGACTGAAAATTAGGGACATGCAGAAAGGAAGAGGAGGAAATTAGGGAAGAAATGTAAAGAGCTGGAGAAGAGATAAATGGGAAAGAGCAAAGGGATCAGAGGAGAGATTTGGGATTTACACTGCAGCAGAGAGGGAGTGGAGGTATTTAGCCCTCTGCCCTGTAGGTGCCATTGAAAAGAAATAGGACCTTTTGGAGGTACCTATGAGGAGAGGGGAGTGGGACTTCTCCCCTCCTCCAGATTCCTACCTTTTCATGCCAGCCCCCTGCAAGCCTTCATCCTAAAATGGAGAACGGATGCAGCACAGGTTGGGGAGTACTGGATGACAGAGACTGGGAGGTGATCAGGGAGTCCCTTGTAAAAATTGTGCATTGGAGTAAAAAAAAAAAAAAAGAAGAAGAAGCTCCCCAAAAAGAAAAGTCCAGAAGTCCAGGACCAGATGGCTTCACATGTGAATTCTACCAAACATTCAAGAAAGAATTAGTGCCAATCCTGCTCAAACTCTTCAAAAAATTTGAAGAGGAGGGAAAGCCTCCTAACTCATTCTATGAAGCCAACATCACCCTCATACCAGAGCCAGACAAAGATATTACAAAAAAAGAAAATTACAAACCAATCTCTCTAATGAATATAGGTGCAAAAATCCTCAAAAAAATTCTTGCAAATTGGATCCAGCAGCACATTGAAAGAATTATACACCATGACCAAGTAGGATGCATGACTCCTCAGGTATGCAACAATGGTTCAACATAATAAAATCAATTAATATAATACACCATATCAACAAATCAAAGCAGAAAAACCGCATGATCATCTCAATTGATACAGAAAAGACATTTGACAAAATTCAATATCCTTTCCTGTTGAAAACACTTCAAAGGATAGGAGTAGAAGGGAACTTCCTCAACATGGTAAAGGGAATATATGAAAAACCCACAGCTAACATCATCCTCAATGGGGAAAAACTGAAAACTTTCCCCCTAAGGTCAGGAACAACACAAGGATGTCCACTATCATCGTTATTCAACATGGTGTTGGAAGTTCTAGCCAGAGCAGTTAGACAAGAAAAAGAAATGCAAGGCATCAAAATTGGAAAGGAAGAAGTAAAACTCTCACTGTTTGCAGATGATATGACACTATATGTCAAAGCCCCGAAAAATCCGCAGCAAAACTACTAGAGCCAACAAATGAGTACAGCAAAGTGACAGATTACAAGATCAACACTCAAAAATCTGTAGTGTTTCTATATACTAGTAATGAACAATCTGAGGGGGAAATCAAGAAAAAAAATTCCATTTACAATTGCAACCAAAAGAATAAAATATTTAGGAATAAATTTAACTAAAGAGACAAAAGACCTATACAAAGAAAACTACAAGAAATTATTGAAAGAAATCACAGAAGACCTAAATAATGGAAGAGCATACCGTGTTCATGGATGGGAAGACTAAATATAGTTAAGATATCAATTCTACCTAAATTGATTTGCAGATTCAATGCAATGTGAATTAAAATCCCAAAAAACTTACTTTTCACAAATAGAAAAACCAATAGCCAAATTTATCTGGAAAGGCAAGCTGCCCCAAATAGCTCAAAGTATCCTGAGAAAAAAAAAATGAAGTCAGAGGTCACACGCTAGCTGACTTTAAGGCATATTATGACGCTACAGTGATCAAAACAGCGTGGTACTGGCATAAATATAGATATACTGACCAATTGAATAGAGTGTTCAGATATAGATCCTCTCATCTGTGGACAATTGATCTTTATTAAGGCAGTCAAGCCAACTCACCTGGGACAGAACAGTCTCTTCAATAATTGGTGCCTAGAGAACTGGATATCCACATGCAAAAGAATGAAAGAGGATCCATGTCTCACACCCTACACAAAAATTAACTCGTAATGGATCAAAGACCTAAACATTAGATCTAAGATCATAAAACTGTTAGAAGAAACTATAAGGGGATATCTTATAAATCTTACAATAGGAGGCGGTTTCCCAGACCTTACACCCAAAACATGAGCATTGAATAAATAAATAAATAAATAAATGGGGACTCCTCAAAATTAAACACTTTTGTGCATCAAAGAACTTCATCAAGAAAGTAAAAAGACAGCCTACACAATGGGGGACAATATGTGGAAATGATATATCGGATAAAGGTCTAGTATCCAGAATATATAAAGAGATTGTTCAACTCAACAACAAAAAGACAACCCAATTACAAAATGGGCAAAAGACTTGAACAGACACTTCTCAGAAGAGGAAATACAAATGGCCAAAAGGCACATGAAAAGATGCTCAACTTCCCTGGATATTAAGGAAATGCAAATCAAAACCACAATGAGATATCATCTCACACCCACCAGAATGGCCATTATCAATAAAACAAAAAACAACAAGTGCTGGAGAGGATGTGGAAAAAAGGGACACACTTATCCACTGTTGGTGGGAATGTCAAATGATGCAACTGCTGTGGAAAACAGCTCCTCAGGAAACTAACCATAGACTTGCCATATGACCCGGCAATACCATTGCTAGATATCTACTCAGAGGACATGAGGGCAAGGACACAAATGGACATTTGTACACCAATGTTTATAGCAGCATTGTTTACAATTGCCAAGAGATGGAAACAGCCTACATGTCCATCAACAGACGAGTGGCTAAACAAGCTGCAGTATATACATATGATGAAATATTTTGCAGCTGTAAGACAGATTAAAGTTATGAAGTATGTAACAATATGGATGGACCTTAAGGACATTATGCTGAGTGAGATTAGCCAGAAACAAAAGGACAAATAGTGTATGATCTCACTGATATGAACTAACATTAATGGATGAACTTGGAGAATTTCAGTTAAGAACAGAGGTCCTCAGGAGATAGAAATAGGGCAGATATTGCGTAAGTGGAACTGAAGGGATACAGATTGTGCAACAGGACTGATTGTAAAAATTCAGAAATGGATAGCACAGTACCTAACTGTAATACAATAATGTTAGAACACTGAATGAAGCCGAATGTGAGAATGATGGAGGAGGCCTGAGGCACAAATGAAACCAGAAGGAAAGATAGACGATAAAGACTGAGATGGTGTAATCTAGGAATGCCTCGAGTGTATAATGGTAGTGACTAAATGTACAAATTTAAAAATGTTTTTGCATGAGGAAGAATGAAGCAATGTCAATACTGCAGGGTGTTGAAAATAGATGGTAATTAATATTTTAAAACTTTAACTTATGTGTGAGACTAAAACAAAAAAACATGTTTATTTGGTACAAAGTTTAGATTTTGACTAGTGCATTTCCTAATATAACTTATGTGGACAGCTTAATTCAACACCATAAGTACATGGACCCTTGAAAAAAAACAAAAACAAAAAGGTGGCCTGACAGAGAGTGGCATGGTGTTTATGGGGGGGTGGGCCTGCAGCTACCCTGGCTAGCAAAGGTCTCTGAGGACATGACATTTGATCTGAGACCTGAACCATGAGAAAGAGCTAGATTCTCGGCAAAGAGAACCACGAGAGCAAAGGCCCTGAAGCAGGAATGAGTTAGGGTCTCCAGGGAGTAGAGAATAGACCAGTGTGGTGTAGAGAATGGTGTGGATCAAAGCTGGAGGGGGTGGGCAGGGCTGCTCTGAGGCCTTGCTGGCCCAGGTCTGAGGTTTGGATTTGTTCTCACTGGTTCTGGCACTTAGGTGTCTACTTAACTCCCTTCGTCCTTTCACAGGCAGCTTGTCAACATAGCTGCCAGCTAGAAATTGTTGGAGTATTTAGATCTGAATTTTTCCATTCCGGCTAAGCCTCAGCCTCACCTTGGCAGATCCAGGTATTGGATCTTCACCAGATTTCTGCATCACAATCCCTAAAGGTAGTTCACTGCATGAGTCTGCCATGTGGCAGACTTGAGAGCCACTGATTTTTGAGACCTTCCTTTTTCTTGTCCCAAACACCCCAGCCTACCCCAGCCTGGACATAAGCTGTGTCCTTGCGCTGAAGTCTGTGGATGACTGCTCGCCAGCTCACCCGGGCCTCCTACTCTCTTTCAGGTGGTATTGATCAATGCCATCAAAGATGTGGCCAAGGCCCTTTCAGATCTCATTGGTGCTACCAAGGGAGCTGCCAGCAAGCCCGCCGATGACCCCTCCATGTACCAGCTCAAGGGGGCCGCCAAGGTAAAATGGGGTCCCCAGTGGGAACGAATAAGCAGGGGAAGTACTGGGGTGAGAGAAGCAAATACAGGAATATTGAGAGAAGATGCATCTGAGCTCCTTCCTCACTTAAAGGACAGAAAGGTGTTTTTGCTTACTGTGTTAGAGCCACAACTAAAAGGAGTGGGGGCTGGACCTCAGTTTCCTCACACTTTCTTCCCATGCAGGTGATGGTGACCAATGTCACATCCCTCCTCAAGACCGTGAAAGCAGTAGAGGACGAGGCCACCCGAGGCACACGAGCACTGGAGGCCACAATCGAGTATATAAAGCAGGAGCTCACGGTAAGGAGCCAGCCTCACCTCCCTGGGGCACCTGTGTCCAGCAGCAGCCCACTTGGCCCCAGCATGGGGCTCCTGAGACTACCTGGTGCACCTGAAGGAGGGAGGCCCACTCACCTGCCTGACTTTGAACAATTGAGAGCCCATTATGTAACTGTGCACCCTCGAGTCTAATTAGGAGGCTTGGATCAATTTGCTGTGGTAGTTGATGAGGAATAAAATGAAATGTATCACTTAGGGCTATTCAACCTTAATTCCATTAAAATTGTAGCATAAAACTGAAACACCTCTCTCCTATGTGGGACATCCAGGGGTGAAAGTCTCACTGGCAGTGTGGGAGATGACTCTTAGAGATGAGTCCAGCCCTGGCTACATGGGATCAACATTCCATCCTGGCCAAAAGGTGGGGAAAGAAGTGTAACTAATTAAGTATCAGTGGCTGAGACAGTTCAGATAGAATTGAGAGGCTACTCTGGAGGTCACTCTTACGTGAGCTTCAGTTAGACATTGCTACCTATCATAACTTGCCAAACCCCAACCAAAATCATTCCAGCCAATCTGAAAGAACACTCTAGGTGTTCTGTAGAATATATAACATCATACAAAAGTTCTGTGCACTAGGGTAACTTTCCAGAAACCTAGAACCTCCTGATGGGTCCCTGGACCAGGTAAGTCCTGAAACCTAGAGGGCCCAGCCTCTCCAGAGCATCAGATAGTTCCATCTCCCTTCGCTATATTATTGACAACCCCTTCCAACATGAATGAGTTAGAATGGTCATAGCCCAAATACCCCTAAAGAGTGGGATAGAAAGGTCAAAGGTGATAGCGGAGTTATACAGAGAAGATAGGATTTAACAAACGAGTATGATTGCTGAATCATTAAATTGATATTTCTTTTAATCTCCAGTATTTTAGAGCAACTAGAAGTAAAACCCTAAAATTGTGGAATTATAACCCATACCAAACTCTGAAATCTGTTCTACAACTAAATCTGTTCTACAACTAATTGTTATGCTGTGCTTTGCAATTATTGCTTTTTCATACATATGTTATTTTTCACGAAAAAGAAAGAAAAAAGTTGATTGTGATGATAAAAATTATTTAAACCTTCTGATCTCCTATATTCTGGAGCAGCTAGAAGGAAAAATCTGAGAGGATAGTATAGAAACCCATGACAAACTCTGAGATCTGTCCTGTAACTACTTGTTGAAGAATACTTTGAAAACTGTTGCTTTTTTCGTTCTTTGCCTTGTATATATGTTACATTATGCCGTAAAAAAAAGTTTAAAAGAAAAACAATAGTGGGAAAAGGATCAAAGGAGAAGGAAGAGTTTTATCAGAGAAGACAGGATTTAACAAATGAAAATGACTACTGAATCATTATATTGGTATTTCTTTTTTAGTCTCCGGTGTCTTAGAGCAGCTAGAAGGAAACACCTGAAATGGTGAAACTATAACCCATACCATACATTGAAATTTGTTCTAAAACTACTTGTTAAAATGTACTTTGAAGTTTATTGCTTTTTGTATATATGTTATACTTCACGATGAAAATGTTTAAAAAAACATTATAGCATTACACTAAAACATTACAGAAGATCCCTGGCATAAAGAAGAGTCAGTACAGCTGTTTGCACTTGCCTTGAGTTTAAATCATGTATACATTGCGTAACCATCCACAGCCCTTCTTCATTCTCTTTTATCAGCAACAACTCACACTGCTGTACATGTGTGGATTTTTAAGTCTGATGTACCCTTGTTGTAAAGAAAAAGACTGGAAACCCTTACCTGAGGCACCTCCCTTTAAGATCCTCCCTTTTGTTGAGGTGTTTGATCTCAGAAAACTTGACCCTGTGGTCTTTTTTGCGTTGCTCAGTATTATAGAGTGAGTACAAACTAGCGCTACTGTGATACAGATATTTTTTTAATACACATTTATTTATATTTACTTGTGCTTGTATACATATCTGTGTACATTACACATATGCGTATTTATATATATTTCTATTTGTATGTATACATATATTATATATATTATATTATATATATGTATATACACACACACTTAGTACATATGTTATGGAAGTGGTGAGTCAATCCTTGCACAAATGAAGCAGTGTTCATAAGTAAAATCATGGTTGCACTTTGCAGCATTAGGAAAGAATTCTGTTTTTTGCTCTGTAGTGGATTAGAGTCTGGTTCATGCCACTGGCCTTTCATAATGTACACTTGGAACCTTGTAATAAGGCTACCTTAGGTAATAATTCTTATTGAAATAATAACCTAATGAAGAAGTCTTTGAGAATTTAAAAATCAATTTTGTTATTTTGAGCTCTAGGTGCTATCCTTTATAAAAAGCTGCCTCACTCATCCTCTCACTTTGTACAACGAAAATAGTGCTGAGAACCTGACCTAGGAGCCACAATTACACGTGTTTTCTGTGGCTCAGTGTCATGTTGATGCCTTAGCTAACTTATTTCCTATATTTTCAGCAGTTTAAAACATCATGACAACATATTTTTCTTTCTCTCAGAATATCTCATTTTTTTATAGTTTTCAAAATTGTGGCATTATCACGTTTCAGTATTGTATTTTCCCTTATCCCAATGTTAACACTCAAAATTCTATCCTTTTTAAAGCTAACCTCAAAGAAACCATTTGTGTTTCTTTATAAATAGAAACCTCTAACTGACTTGTTTCTACCTCTTAGATTATAGTATTACTTTTACTTTGACTTTTTTTAAAAAATCTGTTTATTTTTAATTCATTTTTATTGATATATGTTATATATTCACATACCATGTAATCATCCAAAGTGTACAATCACTGCTTTACAATATCATATAGCTGTGCGTTCATAATCACAACAGACTTTTTTTTTCTTTTTTGTAAAAAATAACGTATATACAAAACAATAAATTTCAAAGCAAAACACAATTAGTTGTTGAACAGATTTTAAAGTTTGGTGTGGGTTATGATTCCACAGTTTTAGGTTTTTGCTACCAGCTGCTCTAAGACAATGGAGATTATAAGAAATGTCAGTATAATGATTCAGCAATCATCCTCATTTGTTAAACCCTATCTTCCCTGTATAACTCCACCATCTCCTTTGACCTTTTCCCCACTTTTTAGGGTTATTTGGGCTGTGTCCATTCGAACTTTTTCATGTTGAAAGGGGCTGTCAGTAATATGGGATAGTGGGATGGAACTACTTGATGTTCTGGAGAGGCTGGGCCCTCTACATTTCGGGACTTATCTGACCTAGGAACCCATCTGGAGGTTGTAGGTTTTAGAAAGTAATCATAGTGCATGAAACTTTTTTAAAATCTCCTAAAGCCATAGGTGTTCTTTAGGATTGGCAGGAGTGATTTTGGTTGGGGTTTGGCAAACTATGATAGGTAGCAGTGTCTAGCTGAAGCTTGCACAAGAGTAGCCCCTTGACTCTATTTGAACTCTCTCAGCCACTGATACCTTATTTGTTATACTTCTTTTCCCCTGTTCATCCTGTTCAGGATGGCATTGTCGATCCACTGTGCCAGGGCCACCTCATCCCTGGGAGTCATATCCCACAGTGTCAGGGAGACTTTCACCCGTGGATATCATGTCCCATGAAGGGGAGACGGTGATGATTTCATTTGCAGAGTTGGGCTTAAAGAGAGAGAGAGGCTACTTCTGAGCAGCAAAAGAGGTCCTCCGGAAGTAACTTGCAGGCATAACTATAGGTAGGCTACATAAGGTTCACAAGATTGAGCCTCAAGGTCAAGGGCTTGGCCTATTTGCTTCAGAGTTCCTAATGTTTGATACAGTATCAAGGGTTTCCCCAGTGGTAAATTTTAATAATTCCATTTTTTTCTCAAGGGACTTTGCCAATGCTTTTGGATTATCTGCTTAACATATTCTGGTATGTATCCAGGCATTACATTAAGCCACACAGAATTACAGGCCCTCATTCCTATTCTGGGTTCCTGTGTTTGGATTGTTTAAATGATCTATCCAGACAAGTTGAGTAAGATTATGTGCTTTAGAAAATTTAGGTTCTGGACAAAATCTTTCTTCCTTTGGTCTCAAAGAGTAGGTGAAGTTCTAAAATACAGACAATATTGCCCTTACCCTTGTACCTTAATCCCGACCTGATCGGCTTCATTCTCGTCTGTAAATACCAGGTTATATGTATATATAGCACAGCCTCTCAGAATCTAGAAATAACAATTACTGCTCCGGACTAAATGTGGCTTCTATAAGAGCTTACAATCTAGGCCCCAGTTTTCTTGTATTTTCTAAATGAGACCATACAATATTTGCTTTTTAGTTTCTGGCGTATTTTGCCTCACCAAATGTCCCACAGGTTTACTGACAGTGTTGCATGCCTCACAGTTCTGTTCCTTTCTGCAGCAACACAATATTCAGTCATATGTATACACCATTGTTAGCCAATCTCCTTCTCAGTCAGTGCATCCTTCAGCCACCTCCATCCTTTGGGCATCATGTCTAATGTCCAAAGTCAGCAGTCCATCAGCACTCTCATTTTTAGACAATATCCTTGTTCCCAAGAGAAAAATAACCGGTAAACTACCCTCACTAAATAAAAAATCCAAATGTCCCCTTAACTCATGTCCCTCCCCCAATTATTTACCCCTGGTGTTGCTGTGGTACTGTAGATATATTCCACTTAAACATAGCCCATAGCGTGCAATAGCAGTTTCCCCTGTGCCCTGATATTGTACACTTTGTATAAGATTCATGCCTTTGAAATGGTTCATGCAAGAACTTACTTATATTTATGATGTTAATTAATGGACCACAATAAAAAAAGCACAACCCCTTTCAATCATGTTTACCTTCAATGTGGCAATATTACTTACAAACCCACTAATGAACTGCCTTCGTTTCTCTCTCATCCCTCACATTTACGTCAACCTTCCTAGCTAACTGTTCACCCTTCTTTAGCGTCTGTGTATCTCTAGGTCCCCTATATTCTGAATTATAAAACTAACTTTACCTTTACCGTGGTCAGAAAAGTGAAATTATGCAGTATCTATCCTTTTGTGCCTGGCTTATTTCACACAGCGTTATGTCCTCAAGGTTCATCCATCTTGTCATGTGCTTCAGGACAACATTTAATCTTACTGCGGTGTAATATTCCATCATATGCATATGCCACATTTTGCTAATCCATTCATCTGTTGATGGGCACTTGCATTATTTACATCTTTTGGCGATTGTGAATGATGCTGCTATGAACATCGGTGTTCAGATATCTGTCTGTATCGCTGCTTTCAGCTCTTCTGGGTAGGTACCAAGTAGTGATATTGCTGGTTCATAGGGCAACTTGATATTTAGTTTTCTGAGGAACCACCAGACTGTCTTACATAGTGGCGGTACCATTATTTAGTCCCCCAGCAGTGCATAAATGTTTCAATTTCTCTACATCTCTTAAACATTTATAGTTTCTTGTTTGTTTAATAGTAGCCATTCTTATAGGTGTGAGCTGATATCTCATTGTAGTGTTGATCTGCATTTCCCTTATAGCCCGTGAAAATGAGCATCTCTTCATGTGCTTTTTAGCCATTTGTATTTGCTCTTCGGAAAAATGCCTACCTTATCTTTAGACCACTTTATAATTGGGTTGTTTGTTCTTTTGTTGTTGAGTTGTAAAGTTTCTTTGTTCTTCTGTTGTTGAGTTGTAAAGTTTCTTTGTGAATACAGAATATCAAACCTTTATCTGATATGTGATTTCCAAATATTTTCTCCCATTGGATTGGCTGCCTCTTCACCTTTTTGACAAAGTCTTTTGAGGTATAGAAGCATTTGATTTGAGGAGTTCCCATTTATTTTTTTCTTTCATTGCTTGTGCTTTGGGTGTAAAATTTAGGAAGCTACCTCCAATTACTAGGTTTTGAAAATATTTCCATACATTTTCTTCTAGGAGTTTTATAGTACTGGTTCTTATATTCAGGTGTTTGATACACTTTGAGTTAATTTTTGTATAAGGTATAATGTAAGGGTCCTCTTTCATTCTTTTGGCTATTGATATCCAGTTCTCCCAAACCCATTTATTGAAGAGACTATTCTGTCCCAATTCAGTGGATTTGGGGACCTTGTCAAAGATGAGCTGAGCATAAATTTGGTGGTCTATTTCTGCACTCTCGATGTGATTTCATTGGGTCTATACTTATCTTTGTGCCAGTACTATGCTGTTTTCACCACTGTGGCTTTATAATAAGCTTTGAAATAAAGAATGTTAGTCTTCCCACTTCTTTCTTCTTTTTTAGGATATCTTTAGTTATTTGGGGTTTCTTTCCTTTCCAGATGAATTTGATAACTAGTTTTTCCATGTCTTTAAACTAGGTTGTTAGAATTTTTTTAACTTTTTTTTATTGTATAGATAACTTGTATACAAAGCAAAGAAAGAAAAAAGCAATAGTTTTCAAAGCACTCTTTAACAAGTAGTTACAGGACAGATCCTAGAGTTTGTCATGGGTTTCCGTACTATCCTCTCAGATTTTTCCTTCTAGCTGCTCCAGAACATAAGAAGCTAGAAGGAATAAATATTTTTTTATCATCACAATTGACTTTTTTTCTTTTTTTGTGAAAAATAACACATACAAAAAAGCAATAAATTTCAAAGCACAGCACAACAATTAGTTGTACAACAAATTCCACAAGTGTAGGTTTTTACTTCCAGCTGCTCCAAGATACTAGAGACTAAAAGAAATATCAATGTAATGATTCAGCAATCATATTCATTTGTTAAACCCTACTTCCTCTGTATAACTCCACTATCACCTTTGGTCTTTCTATCCCACTCTTTAGGGGTGTTTGGGCTATGGCCATTCTAGCTTTTTCATGTTGGAAGGGGCTGTCAATAATATGGGGTAGGCAGATGGAACTAGGTGATGTTCTGGAAAGGCTGGGCTTCCTAGGTTTTAGTACTTATCTGGTCCAGGGACCCCTTTGGAGGTTGTAGGTTTCTAGAAAGTTACCCTAGTGCATGGAACCTTTGTTGAATCTTATACATTGCCCTAGGTGTTCTTAGGGGATTGGCTGGAATAGTTTTGGTTACGGTTTGGCAAGTCATGATAGGTAACAGTGTGTAATTGAAGCGTGTGTAAGAGTGACCTCCAGACTCTATTTGAACTCTCTCAGCCACTGATACTTTATTAGTTACACTTCTTCTCCCCCTTTTGGTCAGGATGGCATTGTTGATCCCATAGTGCCAGGACTGGACTCATCCCTGGGAGTTATCTCCCACACTGCCAGGGAGACTTTCATCCCTGGATGTCATATTTCACGTAGTGGGGGAGGGCAACGATTTCACTTGCAGAGTTGGGCTTAGAGAGAGTGAGGCCACATCTGAGCAACCAAAGAGGTCCTCCGTTAGTAACTCTTAGGCATACATCTAGGTAGGCTAAGCTTCTCTGCTACCTACATAAGCTTCACAAGAATAATCCTCAAGATCAAGGGCATGGCCTATTGACTTGGGTGTCCCTGATGTTTGATGCAGTATTAGGGCATGGTTGTTGGAATTTTGATTGGTACTGTATTCACTCTGTAGATCCATTTGGGTAGAATTGACATCTTAACTACATTTAACCTTCCTATCTATGCACGGAATGTCTTTCCACCTATTTAAATCTTCTTGGATTTCTTTAGCAATGTTATATAGTTCTCTGTACAGGTCTTTTACATCCCTAGTTAAGTTCATTCCTAGATATTTGATTCTTTGTTGCTGTTTGCTTAATTGACTCCTCAGTTTGGTCATGGCTTGTGTATAGAAACTACTGATTTTTGTGCATTAATTTTATATCCCACCACCTTGCTGAATTGGTTTATTAGCTCAAGTAAGTTTGTTGTAGATTTCTCAGGAATCAATTATAGGTATCATGTCATCTGAAAATAATTAAAGTAAGTTTTACTTCTTCCTTTCCAATTTAGATGCCTTTTATTTCTTTTTTCCTGACTGATTGTTCTAGCTAGAACTTCTAGTACAGTATTGAATAATAGTGGTGACAGAAGGCATTGTTGTCTTGTTCCTGATCTTAGGGGTAAAGCTTTCAGTCTCTCACCATCAAGGTCAGTGCTGGCTATGGGTTTTTCATATATGCCCTTTATCGTACTAAATAAGTTAGCTTTGATTCCTACCTTTTGAAGTACTTTATCAGAAAAGAATGTTGAATTTTGTCAAATGCTTTTCAGCATCAGAAAGATGATCATGTGATTTTTTTCCCTTTTGATTTGTTAATGTGCTGTATTACATTGACTGGTTTTCTTGTGTTGACCCACTCTTGCATTCCTGGTATAAACCTTGCTTTGTTGTGGTGTATAATTCTTTTAATGTGTCATTGGATTCGATTTGCAAGTATTTTGTTGAGAATTTTTGCATCTGTGTTCATTAGGGATATCGGCCAGTAGTTTTTCTTTCTTATAGTATCTTTATCCAGTTTTTGGTATTAAAGTAATGTTAGCTTCATAAAATGAGTTAAGTAGTGTTCCTTTTTCATCAATTTTTTGGAAAAGTCTGAGCAGGATTTGTGTTAGTTCCTTTTGGAATGTTAGCTAAAATTCCCTAATATAGATATTATTTACTATTCTGTTGATCCCATTACAGTGGTGGATTGACTTATTCTAGTCTCTTACCAATTGAAGTATGCTGAAAATGAGTGGTTTCAAACAGAGATTCATTTTTAGTAGGAGGTCTGATCACAATTCAGATTTAAAGGGGGGCTTCCTTTGCTGCCAGCTGTTCCACATCCTTAGAAGGGTCATCCATGGAGGCCGTAAGCCCCTAGGGTCAACATAATTAGTTCCAGTGGGTTTTGGTGATGGACCCAATGAGTCCACTAAGTTGATGTACTCAGCTTACACTTCAACAGAAAAACTGTAAAATACAGGAGCAACTCAAAATAGGTGGCATAGAATGGTTATTATTTTAAAAACAGAAAATAAGTGTTGATGAGAATACAAGGAAATTGGAACCCTTACATATTGTTAGTGAGAATGTAGTATGGTGCATCTGATGTGGAAAATAGTTTGATGGTCCCTTAGAAAGCTAAACACAGAATTACCATATGAGCCAGCAATCCTGCTTCTTGGTATATACCTAAAAGAATTGAAAGTAGGGATTTTGACAGATATTTGTACATCTGTGTTCGCAGCAGCATTAGTCACAATTACCAAAAGATGGAAGCAACCCAAGTGTCCATCAGTAGACAAATGGGTAAACAAACTATGGTATATTTACACAATGGAATATTATTCAGCCATAAAAATAATGGAGTTCTGAGATATGTGACTACATGGATCAACCCTGAAGACATCATGTTGAGCGAAATAAACATTACACAAAGAGGCAGATATTGTATGATCCGTCTTACATGAAATACCTGGAATAAGCAAATTCCTAAAGGCAAAAAGTAGATTAAAGGTTACTAGAAGCCAGAGGGTGAGGGAAATGGGTAATTATTTTCATGTGGATACTTAGTTTCTGTTTGAATAATGTATAAATTTTGGTAACAGTTATTGGTCATGGTAGCGCAGTATCGTGAATGTGATCATTGCCACTGAATTGTACACTTGAAAGTGGTTAAAATGAGAAAATTTGAGTTGTATATATGTTACTACAATAAAAAGTAAAAAAAAAAAAAAAAAAAGGAAAAGATGGTGGCATCCCTAAGCACTGCTGCCTGGCCCTCACCTGGCTGCCCTGGCTGAGTATTTCCTACCTTCATTCTAGACATGTGTGCTGACATGGATGTGTCTAATGGTAGCAGCAGAAGAGAAGATTTGACATTGGAACGAGCTGTGCTGGAAGGTTATAGGCACGTGGTAGACTTGTCTACCAGAGTGATTTGGAATGTACCAGACTGAGCGCATGTCAGTGTATAGATGAGGTTTCCAAAGCCTGTGCCACAAGGGAGGGCCATGTTAGGGTGGAATACTCCAACATGTGGCCTTGATTCCACAGAAGGTAGCGTTCAGGACTGGATCTGGGATTTTTTTTTTTTTTATCTGGGGCTGCTTAATTACAGCTGCCCAATTTGGGGGCAGTAGTGGTGTTTGAGACTGGTTGGCCCATGGTTGTGATGCTGGCTGGGTCCTCCGTTCTGCCAAAGGAAAGGTGATTCCCTGATGAAATGTGGCTGCCTCTGGCAGACAGAACAGTACTGACTGGTTGGGGGCCCTCTTCTGGGGCAGATGCACATTCATCTCACAGCCAGAGCACCTTCCATCTGTATAAAAGATGATACAGATGGACTTGAACCAAGAACTGCTGTCCTGACTGACAGGTAGAACTTTAAAGTGGAATATTCAGTTGCCATGGTTAATTTGTTCCAGCTTCTCTAAAGGTAGTGTGTGCACGTGTGTTGTTGAAAAATTCACAATGTCACTATGGCACACTTGACATACACGCCTCTGCACCATTATGTAGTTATATTTATAAGACACGCTAAGAATAGAAGGAACCAAATGCTTCATTTTCCCCAACCCTATACACCCTTAAAGAGAGAGGCAAGAACAGAGGGATGCATCCAGGTTAGTCCTACCTGGAACCAGCATCAGGACTGCGGAGTTTCTAGAAACTGAAGTTTCTAGAAGTACCAGCAGAGATGGGGAAGAGAACAGGTAAGCCTCACGACAACCTTCCCTGGGAATGGATAGTTGATAAATATTGGGTGTCAGTTTCTGCAGATGAACGGGTTAAAACTTAAATGTCTCCCTCACCACGTTGTTCCCACAAATGAGGTGCTAAAGGTTTATCAGCACTAGAATATTGAAAGCAAGGATGATACTACGGTTCTCATTAGATTATATTTCTAATTTCCTGCGATTTGATGGTTTCTTCCCATAGCTGACTCGATTTTCAGATGCTGAGCTACAGCCTGGTCAGAGATGAATAAATTATTTTGTCTTCTTTTTTATTTTAATTTCTAATTCTTAGGTATTCCAGTCAAAGGAGATACCTGAAAAGACATCATCACCTGAAGAGTCAATAAGGATGACGAAAGGCATCACCATGGCAACAGCCAAAGCTGTGGCAGCTGGGAACTCATGTAGACAGGAGGATGTGATTGCTACCGCCAACCTGAGCAGGAAAGCCGTGTCAGATATGCTGACAGCTTGCAAGGTAACTGCCTTGGCGTACTTGTGGATGGATCGATAGTTCTGTCTTACATTTGAGTTGGTTGGAGAAAGGAAAGGGCTAGAATGTGTAGAAGGTAGCAGCTTAATGCCTTAAACTTGGTGGGAAAAAAATATTTCTAAAGACATATGCATCAGCCTGTGGGAAATGACTCTAGGGTAGCTTTGTTTGCAAGAGGTGGATTCTGCCCTGTTAACTTCATCTTCCTATTTCTTTTACTTTGAACCTTACAGAGAATGCAGTAGAGGCCATGCTGAGTAGTAAACAGGAACTGTGGCATCTCATTCCAGGTCCTCCGAAATAAAACCAGGTGTACTATTCTGTCCAGACTGCTTCCCACCTCCATTAGGTCAGCCCTTTTGTGCTAGGAGAGGTGTTGCAATAATGATGTCCATGCCTGACATCTTGGAGAAACACTTCCAATCCTTGGGTGGGTGCCTAGGGCAGCTGCCTGGGCCCAGGTTTGATAAGGAAGCCCTGGAGACCTGAGCCCAGTGACCTTTATTTTATCTTTTATCAATGAGTGCTGACCTCGCCCCAGTGAGTGATTGATGATCAGCTGTTGTTTGAGGAGGTGATGCTTCTCCACAGACTGCACACCAGCTTTTACAGCTCAGGGCCCAGGGAAGAAGAGAGCGCCACTCTTCCTGGTGTAGCAAGTTCTCTAGGTGAAGCTGGCACGAGGTCCAGCTCTCACTTCTGAGGTTCCTCAGAATGAGTACAATGAAAAAAAGCCTGAGAGACTGAAAGCATTGTAAAATTTAAGTGTCAGATGTTCAGCCCCCCAAACTGGATTTTCTTGCTTGTACTCAATATTTACTTCTCTTAACGTCTTATCTGCACCTCTAAGAAACTCTCCGCTGAGGACACTGTTGTGTACAGGGCACTAGGTATACTTGGATGGTTGTTATTGACATTCTCTCTGAAAATCAGATGACATTTTCTTAACACTTATATATACTTTGGAATGAAAGTTACTAAACTTCATAGTGTTAAGGTATACATATAGATATAAAATTATCCTCATATTCATGTAGGAAAAAATTTCTCACGACAGCTACTGAGAAAAGGCATTGGGGAGAAAACGTGATGATTAGGGATTATCATCCACGTGTTAACAGGGCTGGTAGCATTTTAAAAGAGAATCTTTAGAAGCTTAATTTGTCCACTATTATTCCCCTATACCTATAAGAATCAGGGAGTATAAGCTCCTCAGGGAACTCTCAGAAGGAGGAATTGTTACTTTAGAACTCCAAAGTTTGTTTGTTTGTTTGTTTGTTTTTGGTGCTTTTTTTAATGGCAGAGCACGAGGGAGATGGACACCCTGAGCTGAAGCTGGAGTCCTTGGGTTACGCAGCTGTAGGCAGGCCTTCCCCACGCACTTTTGCTCTGCAGCGCACCACTGCTCCCTCCCCTCCCAGCCCACCCACTTCACCTTTTCAGCTTCACTGATCATTTTGCCTTCGCTGAGTTAGAGGCACAGCAGAGCTTTCCTGGCCAGTTAACTGCTGCAGTGGCCTACTAGGTCAGTGTCAAGGTCAGTGTCCACCAGGCCGCCCAGCCTCCACCCTGTGGAGTAAAAGATGAGCAGAGAGACAGCCATTTGAGAGCTGGTGCTTGTCTAAATAAAAGGCCTCCCCTACCTCTTCCACTCACCTCTAACCCCTCACAAATCTCCCCTAGCACCTGCAGAAATATGATTGTTGGCCCCGTAGGAGGTACAGTAAACATTTCCACAAGCAAGTCTGCAGGTTAAAAATACCCACTGTTTCCTCCGTGTGTATTTTCTCCACTCAATAGATAAGAACTTAATAGTGTAAGCATGTCCTTTTGAGGCATTGAGTCCATTCTCAAAGAGTCTTTGAAACCTGTTTATGTGGCTTCTTTTTATGAAGTCACCAAGGAGAGGAAATCTGATGCAGGAAGCTCCAGCAACAGGAAAGAGGGTGGCCAAAGTCTGCCCCAAGTCTCAGGGAGAGAGAGGATTAATGGCAAAATCAGCCCCTGTACAGACACAGCAGCTGGCACTTTTGCCGTTGGTTAAGTCTTGAGGGTTAGTAGAGAGTCTGGCAAGGAAGTCATGCAAATCTGGGACACCCAGGAGTGGCCTTGGAAGGGTGACTATTGTGATCCAGGTGTACAGGCCTGGAGCTAACTTTGGAGAGTTGTGGTGGACTTAGTTTACTCTTCTTTCACCAGCTATGGTTTGGATCCCTGTGTTTGGGCATGTAATTATGTTATCAGAGGTTTTCTAGAATCTTTCATGATTCTATGTTCTCATCTGATAACAAGGTCCAATTACCTAGCTAAAACATGAATTATTCCCAGTTTTCAGGTAAGGAATCTGAAGCCCAAGTACCTTGCTTAAAGCTTCACAGCTAGTTACTGAAGGAGCCAAGACTAAAACAAGGACTCAGGACTCCTAGCCTACAGCCTCTCCTTTCTCCACAATGGAAGCAGGATGTGGGGAGAAGATGGCACAGACTTGGGTACTTAGTGGAGGCCTTTGGTCTGTCCTCAAACCGAAGAATCCCTGTTTGGAATTTTGAGATCTGGTTCTGTAAAGCCTTCCTGTCATTGGGCTGTGTAGTTGAGGCATGTGTTATAGGCATGAAATGGAGCCGCAAAACATAGAAGAAAAGAAGCATTGTATTGATGGCTGCCTGGAATTGGGGTAATAGGTAGGGGGAAAAGAAGATTTGTTTCAGGTCATGTAGCCATTCTTATACATGGGTCCTTCTTTTTGCCTAGAAGCCCTTCATATACACCACTGCATCCTACTCTTTCAGCTCAAATGCCTCAATACCCACCAGTCTCCAAACTCTCCTTCCCACCAGACTTGCAAGGGCAGACAGTTGCACCCTCTCTTGCACTCCCCTGGCACTCAGCTCATATGCTGCTACCTAGGTTTTAGGAGTTGTGGTTGTGGCGTGTGTTGGATGTCTGGCTCTCTATAGTCTACTCTCTTTGAGGGTAAGACGAGTCTTTTTCCTGTCTGCAACTAGCTCCAGGCACAGGCCGTGACACCGAGCAAGCAGCTTTCGGTGGAAACTACCAGCAGCCTCTTGGTAGAATTGATTGAGGGCTGGGCCAAGGTTAGTGCTTTGTGGATACATGTGAGTCTCACAGCATCGTGGTGGCCGTGCCGTCACCGTCATGACATTCACTTCAAGAAAACTGCTCAGTCCAGCGTGGTACATGTTTTTCCTGCAAGTTAGGTGCTTTCTGAAGCCCACTAGCTTTTCCAGGGGACGCAACATGGATGAAACAGGCTAGCTGTGGTCGGGGCACACACTGGGGTCCTACTTGAAGAGAGCCAGTTCTGCCCTCAAGGAGTTCCTTCTCGGCCCGGGGGTGGGGGTGCCCACATGTGGGCAGATTACAGTCGATCCTCATTATTTACATTTTGTGTT